>NC_134574.1:15313000-15977500 GCF_050947875.1 Dermacentor variabilis | reverse complement strand
ATCAGATCTTTCGTCTCCTGTGATAGCTTACTGGTCGCCTGTCTAACGGAGTTACCACCGACTTCTATTGCGCATTCCTTAATGATGCCCATTGTTGTTGATTGCTTCAACACTAAGGTCATCTTCCTGAGTTAAAGCCGAATACCTTTTCTGTAGCTTGATCCGGAATTCCTCTAGTTTCCCTCTTACCGCTAACTCATTTACTGGCTTCTTATGTACCAGTTTCTTCCGTTCCCTCCTCAAGTCTAGGCTAATTCGAGTTCTTACCATCCTATGGTCACTGCAGCGCACCTTGCCGAGCACGTCTACATCTTGTATGATGCCAGGGATCGCGCAGAGTATGAAGTCGATTTCATTTCTAGTCTCACCATTCGGGCTCCTCCACGTCCACTTTCGGCTAACCCGCTTGCAGAAAAAGGTATTCATTATGCGCATATTATTCTGTTCTGCAAACTCTACTAATAACTCTCCCCTGCTATTCCTAGAGCCTATGCCATATGCCCCCACTGACTTGTCTCCAGCCTGCTTCCTGCCTACCCTGGCATTGAAGTCGCCCATCAGTATATTGTATTTTGTGTTGGCTTTACCCATCGCCGATTCCACGTCTTCATAAAAGCTTGCGACTTCCTGGTCATCATGACTGGATGTAGGGGCGCAGACCTGTACTACCTTCAATTTGTAGTTCTTATTAAGTTTCACAACAAGACCTGCCACCCTCTCGTTAATGCTATAGAATTCCTGTATGTTACCAGCTATATCTTTATTTATCAGGAATCCGATTCCTAGTTCTCGTCTCTCCGCTAAGCCCCGGTAGCACAGTACGTGCCAGCTTTTTAGCACTGTATATGCTTCTTTTGTCCTCCTAACCTCACTGAGCCCTAATATATCCCATTTACTACCCTCTAATTCCTCCAATAACACTGCTAGACTCGCCTCACTAGATAACGTTCTAACGTTAAACGTTGCCAGGTTCAGATTCCAACGGCGGCCTGTCCGGAGCCAGGTATTCTTAGCACCCTCTGCTGCGTCACAGATCTGACCGCCGGCGTGGTCAGTTGCTTCGCGGCTGCTGGGGACTGAGGGCCGGGGTTTGATTGTTGTATTCATATAGGAGGTTGTGGCCAAGTACTGCACCAGGGTGGCCAATCCTGCTCTGGTGAGAGAGTGCGTTACCGGTTCTGGTAACCGGGATCAGGCCGCACTCCAGGCCTGTTTGTGCAATTTTCTCAACACACGGTTTCTTTTTTTTTTCGGTGGAGAATCGCGCGGCACCGGGATTTGAACCACGGTCCTCTTGAACGCGAGGCGGATACTCTACTGCCAGCGCAGGAGTCGTACGCCTCATTTAACCTGCAGTGGGGCCTTATTTGATCAGTCAAGGTGGACCAGTCTGAGCTCGGTTATACCGCACGGATGGCACTCAACTAGAGAACCTGGTATTTATGACCTGCACATGTGTGGCCATACATAACAGAAAAGATTTTTTTTCAAGAGGGTCCCTGTACAGTGATAAACTAAAAGAAAAGACATATTAAAAAGGGGGGAAGAAAAAAAGAAGGAAAACAAAAAGAAAGGAAGAAAGCCGGTGATTTGAACTAGTGACCCTTGGAGGTTGCCCGGAAACATAGCTCAGTCGGTTGGTCCGTTAGGTTCCAGATTACTTTGAAGCGCCATAGCTCCTGTCCAGAGTCTTATACTTACGTGGAAAGGGACTGATGTTGTCCGCGATTTGTCCCGAGTGGTTGGAAGGCATACTTTCTTGGAAAAATGGCCGCCCGTGGAGAAGAGCAAACTCGAGCGGCATTAGAGACTAGGAAATGGTTGATTACGTACTAGGCGAGCCCGGCACTCTTAGCGTGGGAAGCTAGCCAGAGTGACTATCTCAAGGACTGCTACTCACAAGGCGAAATACCTTCGTGTAATTATAACCCTAATAAGACTACTTTCGAAAAAGAGAATGGCCGAGAGGGCTGTACTACGAGTGCTATGACTGATAATTATATATATATATATATATATATATATATATATATATATATATATATATATTCATCTCATATATGGGATCGAATGCGAGCGCTGTTGCTTTGTCTCTGCATGTAGTAGTTAAGAGGACGAATTTAAGGGAGGAGAAGAAGAAAGGAAAGTTTCTGAGGCATAATTGCAGCGCCGTGGTTTTAAAGCGCACCCGCGGTAGAGAAACGGAAGGCGATATAAGCGTGCGTGGTCATGATACGCACACGACAAACTGACTTAAAATATTTAGAGACTTGAGAGAAAGTTTCGTGAACAACCAATAACACGGCAATCAGCACTCGAATACGACGAGAGAAATTATTGAGACATGGAAAATTCCCTTTAACTAAGTATCGAACTTTTTAAAAGATGAGGGGAATATGCGCTCACCGAGAGGACAGCGTCTGCACGAGACCACACCAGGCAGCTTACTGAGACATGGAGCGCTCTGTGACAGGAACAAAGCCCCCTTCTCTGCCGGCCAAGCGCAGAAAACGTGCGTTCCGATCGCTCAAGGCTTCGCAGGCATAGCATAGCTCTAGAGTCTAGGGAAAGCTTAAACAGGTGCGAGCGCGGCACTCTTAGCGTGGGAAGCTAGCCCGAGTAACTATATCAAGGACTGCTGCTCACGAGGGCGAAATACCTTCGTGTAACTATAATAACCCTAGTAAGACTACTTTCGAACAGGAGAAAGGCCGAGAGGGCTGTACTACGAGTGCTATCACTGATAATTTTCTATACACGCGCGCGCACGCACACACACACACACACACACACACACACACACACACACACACACACACACACACACACACACACACACACACACACACACACACACACACACACACACACACACACACATATATATATATATATATATTGTTACAAGCTGTCATGAACCACGCCTGCCGCGCAGACAACCAGAAGAAAGAAGAAAACGACGTTGGCCAAGCTGCCGCGAGACCGCTCTTCAAGAACCGCGCCTATCAACCAGATTCATCTGGCTCTGTGTTAAACACCTCATGTGTAACATTTGGTGGAGCTGTGCGGGGTAACTCCCACGACCTACAACGGAACCACTAGCACAAGAGCTACGCCGAAGCCGTCGCCTCGCCGGACTTTCGCCGTCGCGCTCCATCATGGCTACAGAGCAAAATACCCTCACCAGCAGTGCCTCGGCAAGCCCAGTCCCTATCCAGCACTACCGAGAGCCACGCACGTTCTCGGCGAAGGCAGAGGAAGATGTGGATGAGTGGCTAACCCATTACGAAAGGGTAAGCCAATACAATAACTGGAATGCTGCCAGTCAGCTTAGGAACGTTGTTTTCTTCCTGGCCGGCACGGCGCTGGTATGGTACGACAACCACGCGGACATGCTAACTACATGGACACGCTTCGTTGAGGAAATCAAAAAGTGTTTCGGTGACTCGGACGCAAAGAGGAAACGTGCGGAACTCACATTAGCCCAGAGAGCTCAGGTACCCGGCGAGACTTGCACTACCTATATCGGAGAAATTTTGAAGTTGTGCCGAACCGTCAACCCTCACATGACAGAGGAAGATAAAGTGGGACACGTAGTAAAAGGAATAGCGGAAGACGTGCACAACTTCCTCATTGGTAAAGAGAACTTGCACACTGTATCAGAACTGATACGGCACTGCCGTACGTTCGAGGCGCAGAAGACTCGCCGAATTACATCAAAGTTTGGACGGCTGGCCAATGTAACAACTGTAGCAAGTGTTGACACGAGTCCTCCGCTCCCAGACCTTTCGTCCGCCATCCGCTAGATAGTCCGCGAGGAGCTACAGCGACATGAAGAACAGGCACGTTATGCGGCGCCACGTTGCAGTCCCTCCGTTTTCCGAGACACTCTGAGAACCCCCTTCGGCTACTTGGAACCACTCGGTGAACGTCGCGGATCTTAACGGCTCCAGAGACGAACCACATTACATTACGACCGAACCACCACGCAATAATTCGCCCCCTCAACGTTTTGATCTTCGCCCACGCAACTTTCGTCCAGGAAGACTCGCCGCTACCTACGACTTTCAAGGGGAAGAGCCTCGTTACCCTCAACCGATGTCTTCGGCAGAATACTTTAATCCGCATTCTGAAGTTCGCCCTTCGCCAGTGTGTTACTGCTGCGGCATGCCTGGCCATATAGCTAGGTACTGTAGCCGACGCCGAGCATCGAACTACGGATCGTCAGCGCCGACTATGCGGTCTAGCGGTCGTACACTGTGCACTCAGTGGCCAGGAGACTCCACTTCAGGGAGCCACTTTCGAGAGGACCGATGCAGCGCCCAGGAGACCTACTTTGGGGAAGAAAGAACCCGGAACCGCTACCGCTCCCCTGCCTCCGACCGTACTCTGACGCCACCACCAGCCTTCCGAGCCTCCCGATCACCATCCCCTCGGCCGCGATTCACGTCACCATCGCCTCGGCGCCGTTTCGTGTCGCCCCCGCCAGGAAACTAGCCAGCGCGGCCGATGGAGGTGAGGTCGCTGGAAAATGTGTGCTACCGACTTAACTACCTCCAACTATTTTCATGCTAAAGAATAAGGTTCATGTACTGATTGATGGGGTCTCTACAATGGCATTAGTCGACACGGGAGCAACTGTCTCGGTCATGAGTGTGGGGTTTAAAGGCCTTCTGGGACGCAAGGTTATGTTTCGTTGGGACCAGTGCACAAGTTTCCGTGGAGTCAGTGGTGAATCATTATACCCGGTTGGTGTGTGTAACGTGGATGTGTCATTGGGTGGGAAAGTTTTTAATGCAGAGTTTACTGTTCTTCCTCGCTCCTCGCATGACGTGATTCTGGGGATTGACTTTTTGCAATTGTGTGGTGCGAATGTTGACTGCAGGACGGGAGAACTCAGTGTCGACACCAGTGTTTCACCTGTGCTCTTTGAAGGTGAAGCTTGCCCGGAGTGTGTGTTGTGCGTGTCTGAGGATACAGTTGTGCCCGCCTTATCCGCGATGCGTGTTGCCGTCGCCTGTTCATCTCCGACTCCTATCTCGTTCGACGCTGCAGTGGAACCTGTACATCGGAACTGCCTCAAGAAAAACGTGTTAGTTCCGCACTGCGTAGTCTCAGTGACCAACGGATGCGTGGGGCTGTGGGCGCTAAACTGTTCCACTGAAGCGGCAGCGCTACCGCAAGGCCTAAAGATTGCCACGTTTCAGGAAGACTCGCCCGTATCGGTGGCAGTACTTACAGAGCTCCCCGATGGAGGAGCAACCAGTGTCTCGAGCCCCGGGAGCTCGAAGATACTTTCCATGATTGACAAGTCACTCAGCGATCACGAGCGTCTAGTTTTGATGGCCCTGCTTACGAAACATACCTCGGTATTCGACTTTGCGCAGCACGATGGCCCGCCATCAATTCCTGCGTCCAGAACTCGTCACCACATCAACACGGGAGCCGCCCAGCCCATCCGACAAAAACCCTATCGTGTATCCCCGTCAGAACGCAAGATAATCGGCGATCAGGTCCAAGAAATGCTATGCAAAGGCGTCATTCGAGAATCATCTACTCCTTGGGCAGCCCCCGTGATATTAGTGAAGAAGAAAGACGGTACGTGGCGGTTCTGTGTTGATTACCGTCGCCTAAACGCCGTGACTAAGAAAGATGTATATCCGCTCCCACGAATTGACGACGCCATCGACTGTCTCTTTGCGGCATCTTACTTTTCCTCAATCGATTTACGGTCAGGTTACTGGCAAATTCCTATACACAAGGACGACAGAGAAAAGACAGCATTTGTAACACCCGACGGACTATTCGAGTTTAACGTGATGCCTTTCGGGCTGTGTAACGCACCCGCAACGTTCGAAAGGTTCATGGACACGATATTACGCGGCTTAAAATGGGAAGTTTGCATGTGCTACTTAGACGACGTTGTGATCTTCGGGCGAACGTTTAGTGAGCACAACAAACGTTTGGATTTGGTCTTGAACTGCTTGGAGAAAGCAGGCCTTGTGCTCAATTAAAAAAAAATGCCGTTTTGGGGAACGACAAACTCTTGTGCTAGGCCATCTGGTCGCTAAAGAAGGCATCCGACCAGATCCACAAAAGACTGCGGCCGTAGAAGCATTTAGAGTACCCAACTTTGTCAAGCAGTTAAGAAGTTTCTTGGGCTTGTGTGCCTATTGTCGCCAATTCATTACCCGGTTTGCTGACATGGCTCATCCCCTTACACGCCTTCTCCAAAAAGGCGTTCCGTTTGAGTGGACTGCAGATTGCGACTCATCGTTTCGCCAGCTCAAGTTCCTGTTGACATCCCAACCAATTCTACGGCACTTTGATCCTTCATCATGTTACGCACGAGGTGTTTAACACAGAACCAGATGAATCTGGTTGATAGGCGCGGTTCTTGAAGAGCGGTCTCGCGGCAGCTTGGCCAACGTCGTTTTCTTCTTTCTTCTGGTTGTCTGCGCGGCAGGCGTGGTTCATGACAGCTTGTAACAATATATATATATATACATATATTGTGACGAAGAACATCGGCAGGCTGAAAAGCCCTGTTGCCATCGCGTGGCTTGTACCCAGTTCTTTCGCTGGATGCGCCCTACCTGCTGTTGCCGCGTTGGTCGCTGCTTCTCTGCGACCGGAATAAACGCCCTTTACAATTGGTGGAGGTGCTGGGTGATATATATTCATCTAATATATCTGATCGAATGCGAGCGCTGTTGCTTTGTCTCTGCGTGTAGTAAAGACAAGTACTTTAAGGGAGGAGAAGAAGAAAGGAAAGGAAAGTTTCTCAAGCATAATTGCAGCGCCGTGGTTTTAAAGCGCACCCGCGGTAGAGAAACGGAAGGCGATATAAGCGTGCGTGGTGGTCATGATACGCACACGACAAACTGCCTTAAAATATTTAGAGACTTGAGAGAAAGTTTCGTGAACAACCGATAACAGGGCAATCCGCACTCGCATACGACGACAGAAATTATTGAGACATGGAAAATTCCCATGAACTAAGCATATATATATATATATATATATATATATATATATATATATATATATATATATATATATATATATATATATATATATATAAAATATATATGAAATATACATTTTCATTTCCAAAAATAAAATAAATAAAATATATATGAAATATATATTTTCATTTCCAATAAGTTATCGTTTCTTAATTTCATTTATTAAGCAGAAGTAATTTCCCCTATGTTGTCCTTGGTGTCAGTGTTTGTTGGCTTCTTATGATATGACTAATAAAAATCGGGCCCCTCGGTTAACCCCCTTTCTTCTCGTTTATTACATAACGAGGGTCTCGAACCCGGCAACATTGATGCCTTCAGGTAGCATATGTGGGTTTATTGACCAGTTGCCTTCACCCGAAAAGATCACGTTCTCGTGACGCCTGCGGCAATTAGGACGTTCCACGTCCGCTGCTAAGGTCTGTGAGTGGTGGCGCTGGCTAACACTCCCCGGGTTCTACTAGGACACATAAATAACCAAGAAAGTGGATGGGGAAACCGCGCCGCGGTAGCTCAATTGGTAGAGCATCGCACGCGAAATGCGAAGGTTGTGGGTTCGGTTCCCACCTGCGGCAAGTTGTTTTTTCATCCACTTTCATTTCCAATAAGTTATCGTTTCTTAATTTCATTTATTAAGCAGAAGTAATTTCCCCTATGTTGTCCTTGGTGTCAGTGTTTGTTGGCTTCTTATGATATGACTAATAAAAATCGGGCCCCTCGGTTAACCCCCTTTCTTCTCGTTTATATATATATATATATATATATATATATATATATATATATATATATATGTATGTATGTATGTATATTGTTACGCTTGAAGAAAACGAAGACCAGTGAACGTGCTTGCGATCCCGAGTGGAAGAAGAAAGAAGAGCACGATGCTCAGTTGATTAACCAGCTGGCCGCTCTTGCGCTCACCCTCGCGACCTAAAGTAAACGGTCCCCTTCATCCGTAAGGGTCATAAACGGTCTCCTTCGCGCGTAACAAAGTGGTGGAGGTGCGGGGTACCACTCACAACAACGGAACCGTCACTGCCGCAGCTTCGTCGAAGCCGTCGACTTGCCGGCCTCCCGCCACCAGCCGTGACCATCTTCGACATGCCAGAAGAAGGAGCCACTACGAGGGTAGCGCCTAGCAGTCCGCTGCCATACTACCGAGTTCCACCCACCTTCGGAGGCAAAGCGGCGGAAGATGCCGACGAGTGGCTCGTCCCCTACAAACGAGTGAGCAAGTCCAACGGGTGGGATGCAACCGCTCAGCTCACCAATGTGGTATTCTCCCTGACCGATACCGCCCCCGTGTGGTACGAGAACTACGAGGACGCGCTTACGACGTGGGAACATTTTGTTAACGAGTTAAAGGTGTGTTTTGGGGACTCAGTCGTCAAAAAGAACCGTGCGGAGCAGACACTGTCGCAACGGGCGCAGCTACCAGGTGAGACATGCACAACATATATCGAAGAAGTGCTAAAGCTGTGCAAGGTGGTCAGTGCTCGCATGTCGGAAGAAGATAAAGTTGGACATTTGCTGAAAGGAGTGGCCGAGGATGTGTACAATTTTCTAATTGGAAAGGAGAGCCTCAGTTCTGTGTCCGATGTCATCCGGCACTGCAGAACTTTTGAAACGCTCAAGATGCGTCGGATTGCGCCAAAGTTTCGTCGGTTGGCAAACGTTACGACGGTTGCCAGTGTGGACACGAGTCCTTGCTTCGACCTTCCTTTGACGATCCGACAGATTGTCGGCGAGGAACTTTCCCGCCGCGAAGAGTTGTTGCATTCAACTGCTGACCACCATGGTGTGTACACGTCACGTGAGGCTATGACGGCGCCACATTCGGCCCCTTGGCAACCGATGGTTACCGCAGCGGCCGTAGAGTACAGCGCAGCCCCACAGTCGAGGATGACAACACGCCGTCCGACTCCGCGTTATGACCAACGCGCTCAGCGCACGCCTTCTCGACGCCCGATGTATCGTCGTGACATACGCCACGAACCAACCCACTACACGCGGGAAAATGATAATATCCGCTTCATCGACGAACAACCAAGGTTTCGACCTCTCCCGGTGTGTTATTCCTGCGGTGTCCCGGGTCATATATCGCGGTTTTGTAACCAGCGTATGACCACGTGGTATGACCAGCCCTCAGAGTTTTCTCGGCCCTCCGAACGGCCACACGGTGCCCCATGGCCAGCACACAAATCATCTGGCGACGAGTATTGCCCGAGAAGCTCCCGGAATCGCTCCCCGGCATCTGACAGGAGTTTGACACCCCCACCGCAACGTCGTGCTCTCCGTTCTCCGTCACCACTGCGTCGCACCACGTCCCCTTCGTCACCGGAAAACTAGCTAGCGCGGCCGATGGAGGTGAGGTCGCTGGAGACGTGCTACTGACAGAAATACCTGCTGTGTTGATGCTGAAAACAAAATGCGCGTTCTTGTAGATAATGTCCCTGTGATGGCTCTGGTGGACACAGGCGCAACAATTTTGGTCATGAGTGTCTCTTTTAAACACGTGTTAGGGAGAAAGGTTTTGTTTAAATGGGACGAAGATTCAAAGTTCTGTAGAGTGAGTGGTGAGCCGTTGCGACCTATTGGTGTGTGTAGTGCTGACGTATTTTTGGGAGGCCATGTTATTACGACAGAGTTTGTAATTATTCCTCGGTCGACCCATGTTGTTATTCTCGGCATGGACTTCTTGCGGGAGCGTGGTGCTACTGTCGACTGCCGCACAGGGAAGGTATTTATAAGTGGTAGGATTTCATCAGGACTCCTGGAGAACCCTGTAGATAGCGAAGCTACTGTGTGTGTTTGTGGTGATACGGTCATACCTGCATCATCTACCGTTTGCATTCCCGTTGTCTGTTGTGGCGACGATTCCGACAGCTTCGAAGCTACCGTAGAACCGATACACTTTATATGTGTGAAGAAGAATGTGTTGGTGCCACATTGTGTGGTGTCGATCAAAAGCGGACGCACTGGCTTATGGACCGTAAACTGTTCTAAGGAGCCTGTTATACTACCAGACGGCATGAAATTAGCCTTCGCCAGGGAACACGCATCCTTATCAGTGGCTGAACTTACAGATGTGCCGGAAGAACCTGATGGCCATAGTTCGGAAACGGCCCTTTTGTCGATGGTAAACAAATCGCTCAGCACGAGTGAACGCCGAACGTTAGTGGGTGTGCTTTCGAAGCACGTTTCGGTTTTCGACTTTGCGCAGAAGGACAATATACCTGCAATCCCTGCGTCTCGAACGCGCCATACAATCAACACAGGTTCGGCAAATCCGATTAGACAAAAGCCATATCGTGTTTCACCATCAGAGCGCCAGATTATCAACGAACAGGTGCACGAAATGATGAAAAAGGGAGTCGTACAAGAGTCAGTGAGTCCGTGGGCAGCTCCAGTGATTCTTGTTAAAAAAGAAGGGTCTTGGAGATTTTGCGTCGACTATCGCCGTTTGAATGCTATAACAAAAAAGGACGTTTACCCACTCCCACGTATTGATGACGCAATAGACTGCCTTCATTCCGCCTCTTACTTTTCCTCAGTAGATTTACGATCCCGCTATTGGCAAATTCCGATGCATCCTGACGACAAGGAGAAGACTGCCTTTGTAACCCCTGACGGGCTCTTCGAATTTAATGTGATGCCATTTGGATTGTGCAACGCTCCGGCAACTTGCGAGAGATTTATGGACACTGTTCTGCGCGGCTTGAAGTGGAACATCTGCATGTGCTACCTCGACAACATCGTCATCTTTGGCCGCACCTTCAGCGAACAAAACTCGCGTCTGGATATTCTCCTGAACTGCATCAGAAACGCTGGTCTAGTTTTAAACTCTAAGAAATGCCACTTCAGAGACCATCAAACCCCTGTGCTTGGGCACCTCGTCGACAAGGATGGCATCCGCCCTGATCCACAGAAAACAGCAGCCGTTGAAGCGTTCAGTGCACCGCGCTCTGTCAAGGAGCTCCGTAGTTTTCTGGGGCTTTGTTCCTATTTCCGCCTATTTATTCCTAAATTCGCCGACGTCGCGTATCCACTGACATGCCTGCTGTGAAAGGACGCCCCCTTTGAGTGGACTCCGGAGTGCGACTCTTCTTTTCGTCAGCTGAAGTTCCTGCTGACGTCACGACCGGTTCTTCAACACTTCAGTCCTTCAGCTCCGACAGAACTCCATACGGATGCCAGTGGCATAGGTATTGGTGCCGTCCTAGTTCAACAATACGGTGACCGCGAACACGTGATCGCATATGCAAGCCGCTCATTAAGTATGCCCGAGCAGAATTACACTGTCACGGAACAAGAATGCCTCGCGGTAATATTTGCGGTTCAGCGGTTTCGTTCTTACCTGTATGGACGCCCCTTTACAGTGGTCACCGACCACCACTCGTTGTGTTGGCTTGTGAATCTTCGGGACCCTTGTGGCCGCCTTGCGCGCTGGGCGCTCCGACTGCAAGAATACAGCTTCACTGTCTCTTATAAGAGCGGTCGACGACACGCTGATGCGGACTGCCTCTCGCGTATGCCACTTAGCACTACGGACTGTGACGCCGACGACTTCGATCACCTCGTGGCTTCTGTGTCGCCGCGTTTTCCAGACTTCGACTGCTTCAAAGCCGAACAGCGAAAAGGCGGTAAATTAACACCGCTCTTCGCCTCGAAGACAGCAAACCATTTCTGTGTACGTGATGGAATCCTGTATAAGAAGAACTTTTCCCGCACTGGCGCACGTTTTCTCCTAGTGGTACCGGACAGCCTTCGCACAGCGATTCTGAGTGCTATGCACGACGACCCTACGTCTGACCATTTAGGTTCGGCGAGGACGCTCTACCGGATTCAGGAACGCTTTTATTGGCCTGGAATGCGACAGTCTGTTGAGACGTATGTGGCCAGTTGCATGCAGTGTCAGCGCCACAAACGGCCATCTACTGCTCCAGCTGATCTCCTGCAGCCGATCCCGCCTCCAAGCACGCCTTTCCAACAAGTGGGCATTGACTTCGTAGGCCCATTTCCAAAATCAGTCAAGGGAAACCGTTGGATAGTTGTTTGCGTCGACTACCTCACACGCTACTGCGAGATGGCGGCCGTGCCCTCCGCAACTGCCATTGACGTTTCAACATTCCTGCTGCAATATGTGATCTTGCGACATGGTCCGCCTCGCGTGATCATCAGCGACCGTGGACGACAATTCACAGCGGACGTTGTAGAGGAGCTGCTTCGTTTGTGTGAATCCAACTTGTGCCACTCGACACCATACCATTCACAAATGAATGGGCTTACGGAGCGCACCAACCGAACAATAGTAAACATGCTATCTATGTATGTTTCATCCGACCACAAGAACTGGGATGACGTACTGCCTTTTATCACCTACGCGTTCAACACCGCCAAGCACGAGACCACCGGCTATAGCCCTTTCTTCCTGCTGTACGCACGGCCACCCCGGCACACAATCGACACTGTTTTCCCCTTCTGCAGTCCCGAAAATCCCACTGTCGCCGAGACTCTCTGCCTCGCCGAAGAAGCTCGTCGTATTGCTCGTTTGCGCACTTTGGCATCGCAGGACAGATCAAAAGCACGCTACGACATTCGCCACCGTCCGGTAACCTATCGCCCTGGTGATTTAGTCTGGCTGTGGACTCCAGTACGGAAACGCGGATTATGCCAAAAGCTTTTGGCCACCTACGATGGACCGTTTGTGATTATTAACAGACTCACAGAAGTCACGTATAACATAGCTCGCCTCACGGCGAGTGGTAGAAGAGCTGCCAAGACACAAGTGGTCCATGTCGCCTGCTTGAAATTGTTCACGTCAAGACATGGATTGACTCGCCCGGCGGGCTTCGTCTGCGACGAGAGGAATGTTACGCATGAAGAAAACGAAGACTAGTGAACGTGCTTGCGGTCCCGAGTGGAAGAAGAAAGAAGAGGACGACGCTCAGTTGATTAACCAGCTGGCCGCTCTTGCGCTCACCTTCGCGACCAAAAGTAAACGGTCCCCTTCATCCGTAAGGGTCATAAACGGTCTCCTTCGCGCGTAACAATATATATATATATATATATATATATATATATATATATATATATACACACACACACGCACAGCTAGATCTGATGCACGCACCAGATCTAGCTTTTGCAGAAATCAAATTGTTCATAATTTCACTGCCAAGCCGCTTATTGAGATCACTTTTTATTGCAGAAATTTTATTTCCAATTAAGTTAACATGATCACAGTATTTTTGATCAACACACATTTAGATCGGCGGAAACCATTAGGAAAGCATAACTTTATCGATCTAAAATAAAATTTCATTTAAAAACACAGAAAGACCTGTCTTCAGCTGTGGCGCATAGAATATTTCGTTGTGCCTACGTGCGTCCACATTTCTCTCCTTGTCTGCTTATTTAGCTACTTACTTGGTCATGTACCAGCAAACCCAAACGAAAATTTTGTCTTTGCTTCAAATAAGTATGATGCACTTAATGTTTCTTAAGAATATATATTAAAAAAAGTTAGCTCAGTATGTTCGGACAAGGTTGCTGCATGTTGCCTGCATGCATTGAAATGCTGATAAAAG
The DNA here is from genome assembly GCF_050947875.1 of Dermacentor variabilis. Taxonomy (NCBI): domain Eukaryota; kingdom Metazoa; phylum Arthropoda; class Arachnida; order Ixodida; family Ixodidae; genus Dermacentor; species Dermacentor variabilis. The sequence goes on along the minus strand of NC_134574.1, from coordinate 15,963,885 downwards.
CGCTCCTATGCATGTTTGGTGAATGTTCTCATGTTGAAACTCTTAAGTGCACTAAATACATACTCTTGGCGCACATCACTTCTTTCTCTTTTTTTAATCAAAAACAGAGATATTACATTGCAAGTGGAAGCACAAAATGCCACACAGACATGGGATCTGACACTCAGCCACCACAATTTCTTCCTGCATTCTTTAGCAGTGATGGCCTGCATCGTGTCAAACCATTTAAAGCTACTTAGCTTATCAAAACATTGACCTCATGACACATTTCACGCTAATGCCACGTGGTAGAAAAATACTGCATTTTGCTGTAATGTTGCAAATTTATTCCATGCGTTATGCACTGCAGTGACCGCCAAATTTTTTTAGGATAGCATCAAACGAATTTTAGGACAACTCCGCTCCGCTTTCAGCGTTTAAACACGCTTGAGGTGGCAGTCCCACTCCAATGGCACTAACACTCCGTTTTCGTCAGTTTTTGAGCAGCCATGGCAGTTATTTGGCTTGTCGTTTAAAGCTTGTTGTATATACCATAAAAAAGTGTAATTCCTGTGGATTCTGAATATATATATATATATATATATATATATATATATATATATATATATATATATATATATATATATATATATATATATATATATGCACAAGTGAATATGATATTGATAAAGTATTGCTCAAGAATAAGCCTAAAATATGCAGTTTTTGGAAACTGGGGTCAGTTTGACCATATTTTGAAATAAACCTACCGCAGGTAAAGCACTGTGACTTGCGCTCTAACTTAAGGCATATTAATCCATTTCCTTGACAGGGTTCTGGACTGTTGGCTATTTCCTTTCGCAAACAGCTAAACATAGCAACTTGTGTAGATGATGCTGAGAACTGGTCAAGGTGAAAAAATTAAATTTTTTATGGCCTCCCCGATCCATCAGCATCAGAGGCATCAAACGAATCGGAAAAAATTATCTTACGCCACTGTTCGGATCATCTGAATGTACCGCTTGACCCTAAGGAAATAGAGCGAGTGCATCGAATTTGTCGGTATTGCCCTGATCGCAATCACCCAATAATAGGTAAATTTGTATTCTTTAAAACAAAGAAAGCTGTCCTTTCTAATGGCCGTACTCTTATAGGCACTGACTTCCGCATTGCCGAAGATTTTTCACCGGCTGTTAGGAATGCCCGTAAACACCTTGTCACCTTCGCAAAAGCTAAGTCTCAGCCGTGTTCCCTGCGCTTCAAAACCCTATTAATAGGTTCCAAGCGCTACGTATATGATGAAGCTTCGCAGACGATTAAAGAAGTATAGCTATAGCAACCATTTTGTCACCAAAAAATAAATTGACGCCCCCGAATAGCAGTTGTATCACGCACTTCTATCTCAGTAATCTTTACTAACATACGAAACTTCATTGCAAAACACGAAGACGTGTCTAATCTTGTACTAACATCTAAAAGTAATGTGCTGGTACTCGCGGAAACCTGGCTTAGTGACCATATTCCAGACTCAGAAGTGCTGGCTTATTTACCGAATTTTAATGTGTTTCAGAAGGATCACACGACAACATGAGGAGGAGGCGTCCTTATAGCTGTCAGTCAACAATTATCGTGTTCTGTTGTTAGTGTCACATCCAACTTGGAAATCCTGTTCATTCATTGTCACAACGCTCCACAATCAGTTCTTTTGGGCGTTTGATATAGACCCCCCTCGCAGTAGCCCAGATTTTGCCTGTCGTCTTACCAATGTACTCTGCAACCTAAATTTTCAGTACCCCAAAGCTGAGCTCCTCCACTTCGGAGACTAACTTTCCAGATATCGATTGGCACAATATAGCTCCATCCTTAGTAAATCAGACAGAAGCAAGAACTTTCCTTGATGTTTCTTTTAATTTTAACCTCGCTCAACTTGTATCTGAACCAACGTGCGTCACACAAGACTCAGCCAACGTATTAGACCTAATACTAACAGGTCGACCAGAAAGTTTATCGCCAATAGCCTATCTGAATGAAATTAGCGACCATACGGTTATTCACACATTCTTTCACTTCGTGCCAATTGCACGCCAGAAACTTCAAAAAGACAATACAGCTTTTTAACAAGGGCAACTACGAGGCTATACGCGACAATCTGTACGACTTCTTTATGTCATTCAAGCCATCCTTCAATGAACACGATATCCATACTAACTGGCAAAGGTTCAAAGAAAAAATTAATGATCTAGCTGACAGGTTCATTCCAAGGATAACGTTTCAAACGCAACTTCAGAAGCCTTGGTTCACTAATTCTTTGAAGAGACTCAAAAATAAATAAACGTTTGTACCGTGCAGCAAACGGCAGGGTCGACAAACACGTGCGCCTGGGATAAATCATACGCTGCGGAACGCGCATATTTATCAGCTATTCGGGAAGCAAGACAGCCATTCTTTCCCGAAGATCTACCAAAAATTCTGGTCACTAATCCAAGAAATTTCTGGCAAGTGATCAATCCTCGGGAAATAAGCAGTATTGCGTTAGTCAACGAGAACGGTGAAACGGTCGAAGATGATGAATGGGCTAAACTTTTTAATACTGCTTTTGTGTCAGTCTTCTTCTATGAACCTAGCTCGTCACTTCCCTCTGCAGTTAACAATTTAACTAGTGACATGCCATCAGTAACCTTCTCTGCTGATGGTATTTTGTCTCTGATTGACAATGTTAAACTAACATCCTCAGCCGGAGTAGAAGCATAAACTCAAAAGTGTTAAAAAATACTAAAGACATCAGTGCTGCTTATTTGTGCTTGCTGTTCTCGCAGTCACTCTCAACTGGCATCATACCACATGACCGGAAGGTGGGGAGGGTTGTTCCCATCTACAAATCGGGTGACAAGAACTCTCCACTTAACTATCGCCCCGTCTCACTAACAAGCATGCCATGCAAAGTCATGGAACATGTCATTTATACAGAAATTATGAAATTTTTAGTTTCAGGAAACTTCTTTCTTTTATCACAGCACGGATTTCGCAAGGAACCTTCCCGCGAAATGCAATTGGCAGTTTTCCTTCATGATCTTCACACTAATCTAGATGCTAACCAGCAGACAGGTGCAGTATTCCTAGACTTCGCGAAAGCATTCGATAAGGTACCACATCAACGACTACTACTAAAACTATCTCTGGCGAACATGCATCCCGATATATTGCAACGGATTTAAGCTCTCCTTACTAACCGCACACAGTCTGTCCTTATTAGCAACAGCCCATTTGTTTCCCTACTGGTAACTTTTGGGGTTCCACAAGGATCTGTCCTTGGGCCTCTCCTCTTGATAATATATAGTAACGACTTACCTCAGCGTGTATCCTGCAATATTTTTTTGCATATTTGCAGATGACTGAGTCATCTACCGAACAATTACTAACATGTCTGACCAAATCTTCCTTCAGGAGGATATTAAGCGCATGCAACAGCGGTGCGATTGCTGGTTAATGACACGTCACACGTCATAAATGTAAAGTAGTGGCATTCTCCGACCGACGTAACCCACTAGCTTACCCATACACAATATATAATGTAGACATAGAAACTGCGCAGTCTTACAAACACCTCGGTGTTACCATTACTAATGACGACTTAGAGCACACATATTACTAACGTCATCTCATCTTCTAATAAATCTCTTGGCTTTTTCAAACGAAACCTAAAGCAAGCACCCAAGCATGTGAAATTGCTAGCCTACAAAAGCATAATCAGACCTAAACTCGAATATGCACGTGCCGTATGGAGCCCTCATCAAGCATATCTAATCAACGCAATAGAATCAATGCAAAACCATGCCATAAGGTTCATCCATTCAACGTATTGCTATGATGTCAGCGTGTCATCATTGAAAAAAGAATCCGGTTTGGTTACACTCGCTAATCGTCGTCGCATCTCAACTCCCTTTCTTTTCATAAGTTTTATAATACTTCACCTAATCAACCACCATACATTATTCCCGCTGCCCGTATATCACATTGCAGTCGGCACGCGTACCAAGTTGGCCACCCTCACAGTCATAATACCACTTTTTCAGAACCATTCATTTTCGCGCAGCAACAGACTGGAACAACCTGCCCCACCAAATTGCCACCATAACCTGCGCACCTACATTCACGCAAAAACTAACAGACCATTTTTCAGAATAAAAAAAATGTACGGGATATGCTATGTGTGCACTAGATGGAATTATGTACCTAATTTTCACGTGTGCTTTATTTAAAACTTGTTGTCTGTTATCCTTAAACTGATATATAATAAATATATGTACGCCCACGCCTTATGTAATCCCCTATGGGGGCTCTTAAGGTAATAAAATGAAATGAAATGAAACAGCTCAGCCACTATTTCCTCTTGGAAGCTGAACTTTGGAGATCGCATAGCTCAAAGAATTTTAATTTAAAAATAAATTTTTCATTCATGTGTTTAATACTTTTCTTAATAACATGGCCGCAATTAAGCAACATTCAGAATGCTGGCTCATGCTTGTGCCTGTTTTTGTGGGATGCTACTAAAGTGATGAGGCTGAAGTTCCAGATTGAGAAACTAGAAGCCTCAATTCATGATGTCAATACATGCTATTCCAATAAAGCAAGCGGTAATGTCGCAGCAGGCATATGAATTTTCCAATTTCTTTCTGGGGTGAATAGCGATATAGTGGACGTAATTTTCAAACTGTGACAAAATCGGAGCATGTACCGCTGAAAAAATTAGCAGGTATGGTCCCTCTGTATTTATACATGTGAATCAGATAAAGAAGCTGGAGGAAAATCAAGAAATTGATACTATTTTCATCGTTACTGGGAAACTTTTCATCTACCACCACCTTCACGAATGGAAAGAAAGCGCAAAATCAAAAAGTCACTGTCCCATCAAACGTATTGTGTTTACCTCAGTTGCGAACGTTTTAGACCTCTCCAACAAGAATTGCTTGGTCGTATTCCATAATGCAGTCCATTCATCGTGCATGCTGCCGTTGTTTACTAGTTGTTGGGCTAAAACTGAAGAGCGCCAGCTGCATGATCTCAGAAGGGGTCGCCTAGTATTTTGTGCCAATAATACTTCCCTCAAAAATTCCATTTTGCTGGTTTCATAATGAAAGCGATGATAGGCACACAATGAATCAGTCCCTTTTGCAGTTACTTTTCTGACTGGCTTACCCAACCCTTCTTCCACTGCAATGACCACATACACTGGTGTTGGTGTTGGCTTCCGTTCACCCTGCTTTAGTGCATCCTCTTTACGTCACAGCAGCAGTCAATGTTTTTCTGTTTTTTTTCTTCATGAGCTTACACCCCGGATGCAGAAATATCAACAGGTTATTACACTCAGACAGCATATTCGAATAGAGGCGCCATTCATCTGAACAGGGAGGTCAAAGCACCATGCATGTCACATATGGGGGTGGAAGCTTGAGCCAGTTGGTAACAGATTGCGGCATTGCTTTGCATAGTGCACAAATAGCTTTAGGAAAAAAAAACAGTACAGAGGAAAAAGAGCACCGACTTCTAACTGATTTTTATGTTTCAGAGGTGCAGTATGCCTAGCAAAATGATACTAGTGATAAAAGAGACAAGTCCGACCACTTCTAGCAGGCGCCCACGATTGCCCCACAATCTGGCCAAGTACTCACACTCAAGCCGTCGTCATCATAATTATAATCATCATCATCATCATCAACAGCCTGGTTACGCCCGCTGCAGGCCAAAGGCTTCTCCCATACTTCTCCAACTACCCCGGTCATGTACTAATTGCGGCCATGTCATCCCTGCAAACTTCTCAAACTCATCCGCCCACCTAACTTTCTGCCGCCCTCTGCTACGCTTCCCTTCCCTTGGAATCCAGTTCGTGACCCTTAATGACCATTGGTTATCTTCCCTCATCATCACATGTCCGGCCTATGCCCCCCCTCCCCATTTCTTTTTCTTGATTTCAACTAAGATGTCATTAACTCGCGTTTGTTCCCTTACCAAATCTGTTCTTTTCTTATTCCTTAACGTTACACCCATCATTCTTCTTTCCATAGCTCGTTGCGTCGTCCTCAATTTAAGTAGAACCCTTTTCGCAAGCCTCCAGGTTTCTGCCCCGTAGGTGAGTACTGGTAAGACACAGCTGTTATACCCTTTTCTCTTGAGGGATAATGGCAACTTGCTGTTCATGATCTGAGAATGCCTGCCAAACGCGCCCCAGCCCATTCCAATTCTTCTGATTATTTCAGTCTCATGATCCGGATCCGCAGTCACTACCTGTCCTAAGTAGATGTATTCCCTTACCACTTCTAGTGCCTCGCTACCTATCGTAAACTGTTGTTCGCTTCCGAGACTGTGAAACATTACTTTATTTTTCTGCAGGTTAATTTTTAGACCCACCCTTCTGATTTGCCTCTCCAGGTCAGTGAGCATGCATTGCAATTGGTCCCCTGAGTTACTAAGCAAGGCAATCATCAGCGAATCGCAAGTTACTAAAGTATTCTCCATTAACTCTTATCTCCAATTCTTCCCAATCCATGTCTCTGAATACCTCCTGTAAACACGCTGTGAATAGCATTGGAGAGATCGTATCTCCCTGCCTGGCGCCTTTCTTTATTGGGATTTTGTTGCTTTCTTTATGGAGGACTACGGTGCCTGTGGAGCCGCTATAGATATCTCTCAGTATTTTACATATGGTTCGTCTACACCCTGATTCCGTAATGCCTCCATGACTGCTGAGGTTTCGACTGAATCAAACGCCTTCTCATAATCAAGCCTTGATAGTGCGATAGAAAGGCTGCTTCTGTTCTTTCACGTGTTCACTGGGACCTATGCCTTCCCAGTAAATCAAGAAGAGGGAAGCAGCCACAATTGTGGCAGTGAATGCCGAGATGGCCTTGCATCGTATTGTGCACATTATTTTGGTGCTTATGCAGTCTGTCATGAAGACATCTGCTGGTCTGCCCAGCATATCTGTTTCCCCATATCAGCGCGAGATTGAGTAAAGAACTCCCACTGCACAGGGGAGGCAGCATGGCCTGTGCTGAACAAAACATGACGAAATGTTAGCGCGAAGTGCGTTAACTTGTTTGCACAGTTTCTCAAGTGCAGAAAATGCCACGTTCATGCTGAAAAATTTTCTCTAGCCTTTGCGAAACATTATGTAGGAAGTGTAGAAGGACAAGCCAACTCGTTACAGAGCTTGTGGCCTGATTTGACGACCTCTAGCAACTGCTTAGCCACCGCGGAAAGCAAGAGAGGGTGGCTGTGGGCAGTCATGGGCACGTGCTCTAAGTGATTTGGCCCATCTTTGTTATTACTGCTTTCATGCACATTGGTTCCACAGGCTATATTTACTATTGTTGTATTTCTATGAAATGATATTTACCCCTTGTTTGGCACTTTCAAGTTGAAACATGAAAAATAAGGAACCCTTCAGAAATGAAAGAAACTATTGATCTCAGTATCGCAAGTTTGATATCAGGCTGTAGAAGCTGCATTTGGACGGAAGTGATATGAGAAAATATTCGTGCAACAAGCATATGGCACCCCAGGCGACACTGCAAATTAAATGCACTCACATGTAATGCGACGGACATTACCGTGTACAATACAATCTAAAGTTAAGCTGATCATGTATAATGCACTACTATCATCTTATTTAACGTACTATCACTTTGTATAATGCACTACTCTCATCTCATTTAACGTATAGCCACCCTGCGTCAGGTACCATGGAAAAGAACAATACAGCTGAACCTCGCAAAAACAAATTCGGCGGAGAACGCGAGAAAATGTGCTTTTGCGACAATTTCGTTGTTGCGAAATGAGACAGCCCAGATAGGTAGTGTGTCGCAGAATGAAATTTTACTGTCAAAATTCTGTTTGCCTACTTTGGCAAGGTTGCTCGAGCGTGTGGAACCGCATCGCCGACAGTGCACTGCACGCGTGCGTTGATAAGCAGTGGCGGCGCTGCCATGGAGCAGTATATTCCCAGTCAACTGCCTTCGCAGAATTGATCACTTTTGCAAGAATTGCGTAACTCGGCACCGGACGCATAGCAACAGCGCTTCATGCATGCAGCACCATTTCTCCAGCGCACGCTGTCACCCTTAGGTGCCTATGCGTCTGTTGCCAAGCGCGAAAGTGATCCTATCTCACATACTTGAAAGCAATTGATCAAGATTATGGCCTTTTTGCGTAAATCTACGTCCAGTGCCGAATCTGCATACGATGCCTGTCGGGTAGCCCTAAAACCAGCATTCTTGAAGCAAGGGATGCATGTTCCCGGATGATTGCTCAATCACGGCCAGATGCGTGGCCATCTGAAGCCACGCCACAATCCGTGGTCTGAAGCGCCATAAACATACCACGTCGGTAGGACGTGGATTTGCTTGTTTTTGCTGCATTTTGTTCATCGACGTGCACATTAAGCACGATACAAGGCGCGCAGAAAGCGTCGTCACATGTCGGTAGCAACATGCGTGCCGCCTCGAACGGATTATCAAACAAGAAGGCGGCCACCACGTGTTCCTGTTGCGCGCAAATGCTTCTGGTTGTTTTTGTAAATAAAAATGGCGGTACCCACGAAAGTATAATGTGGTGATATTTTACGCAATTTTAGTGCAAAGCGATCGCATTCGAGCACATTTTGGAGCCTGATAGCCTTGCGTAAGTAGGTAGTATGCGAGGTTACGTTCCGGCAAATTTCGTTGATGCGGGATTGTAGTACAGCGGCATTTCGTTGTCAAGAGCTACGAAATGCATTGACTCTTATGGGCATTCACCGGGGATACTAAAATATTTCGTTATCACGAAAATTTTGTTGTCGCAGGGCTTCGTTACTGCGGGTTGCAAGTGTACTGCCCTAAAGAGCCCTTGAAACTCAAGGGCCTAGAGGTGTGTGCTATACAGAACATTACCACCGCAGCCACATCCTCTGGCGAGAGGACACCCTACGAAATTCTAGGGCTAATAACATGCAACATGACACCATTCAAGAAACCTACAATCGCTTTGGTGCTAAAACGCAGTTCTGCACCAAGAAACATTGAAAGATGGAGAGGTATATTACGGCTATATGCTAGAGAAAAATGCTTCTTTCTCTCAGCTACAGCTTCCCAAAATTCAAGGAGTACGTGGAGGATGGTGAGCCTCTCACCACATCTACACAGGTTGGAGGTTCGTTACCAGTCAGTAGGAAATCGCAAGTACCATACGTGTGTCATATTCTGAGTTGGCAGGATAGGACATCAGTTTTTTATGTGTTCATTGCAAAGGGCCAGAAACTGAACCGTGACTTAATCAAGTGAAGCTTACTATTTGTTTCTGCATCTCACAAGCATTGCCAGTAGTTTTGCAGTTTCTTTCACAAAAAAAGGTTTCAGATCTGTCTGTGACAGGAATAGTTGCAGTGGCAATAATAGCTTGCAATATATGTGATGTGGCCACTTGGCCTGCTAGCACATTATTCTCGGTGCCTCTATGGCCAGGCACCCAGCCTATTCTGGTTAGATATATACACCCTGCACAGAACGAAATAGAGCTGAATAAAGTCTGGATTTTTGTGTTTACAGAGTGTTATCAAGGCTTTTACGACACTTGGGGAGTCTGTAAATATGGTTGCTTTCTGAAGTTTTAATTTTTTTATATGCTCCACAGCCAACAATAGGCCTCAGCCGTAAAGATGCTTGTTCCCGGGTGCAGTGCATCGGATTTCGAGAAGGATGGACCGACAACTGCATAAGACACGCCAGCATGTGGTTTAGAAGCGGCAGTATAGAACTCTGTGCTAAAGTACATGGACTGGAGTTCTAGGAAATGCATTCTAATATGTGTCTCTGGAGCATGGTTGGTCGCCTCTACAAATGATGTGTCACATTCTACGAGTTGCCACTGCCACGGTGGCAATGGCATTGCTGGGGTCACATCTTCAAGAAGTGAAACACCCCCGTTTCTGCCTAAGTTTTCTTACACGCAGTGAGAAGGGTTCCCTCGCTGCTGGTTGATTTCTAAACAGTGCAGTACATGTCACGTCATTTATGGTTGTATAGGAAGGGTATTTACAGTTCACATTAAAAGCCACAGCAAAATTTTACTTGGGCTAAACTACCTATAGATGCTTGGCATATACTATCAGTGTAATCTTGGCAAAGGTGCGGGGCTGGTAATAATCTGATTTAGCCCCTAAGCAGATGACGCGTGCACCTGGTGGTAAGCGGTAGCAATGCAGAAATGAAGAAGGTTGAAGGTCAGAGAACCGCACATGCCTGCTATCTTTCAGTTGCGCTGAGGCATCCAAGTACGTTGCTTACTCAACATGCGCAAGTTGATGGCTGTCTCTCTCGGCGTGTTATCTTGTTACGCACGTGATTTGAGCTCTTGCAAAAATGCCTATGCATTGCGTGGCCTTCGGGTGCTCGAACACGTACTCAAACACGAGCGATGGCTGTGCAGTACACAATTTAGAGTAGAGGAAGGCCGACATCTTTCCTGTCCCAGTTTTCAGAGTGCAAGCATACACCACGGTGCAGCAGGCAAGTGAGACACATACCAGCTTATGCACACAATGCATGTAAACTACTGTAGACAAGGCTGCACAAGCTACATTTTCACAGCAGAGTCATTTAGCCATGCAAAATCTTCTTGGCAAATGCTTTGTCGGAATGATTATAAGTACTATAATCTACGATGGCGCACGCAAACCAAAGGGGCGATATTCTCGAGCAATCATTTCCGCCAGTGCCTCATCTTCGAGACATCTTGGACGTTTCTACATCGTATGCGTCAAAGCAAACTGTAGCATGATTGTTGAAGATGCCAGAAACGCTGTCAGCAGGAACCGCATGCTGCACTTTCCACGAAGGAGAAAGTAATGCGACGGCCATGGTGTCGATGCGGGGAAAAGGCAACAGGAATGCGATGCCGCCAGAGCAAAATGGACAAAACTTTATCTCAGCTGGAGACTGGCCCGTCCGGCCGTGAGTTAACGCGCACTTTGCACCCCAGCCATACCAAGGCTTAACTACTTATCGTTTACTACAGATGGCAGTAGCTGCCTAATCGGTCGACATGTATGGCATTTCTAGCATGCCAGGCAGTGGTCGGTGAAGTCGGACACGTCAGGTCGGAGATGCTAAGATCGCTAAAATTGTACCCAGCGCTTTAAACGTGACCTGCAGCAGTGTGGCGATCAGTTCTTGCTGCAGTGCAAGCGCAAAAGTGCGTGGCGAGTGAGCACTTTGTTCTTTGTCGAAGGCGCAAACTCAACACGCTCGCATCAGAGAAACAAAACCGTATACAGGTCAGCATGCTGCTGGTCAGCCAAGCTGGCGCGTGATGCACCCTCTTATAGTGGATACAGCGTGCGATAGGACATGTTCTATTCCCGCGCCAGCCACCACAGACTAGAGCATCCAAATTTCGCAGACGTAGCGTAACCGCACCACGCGTGGATCGCATCCACATTAAGCTGGACTACATCTGCGCCTTTAGCTTGGCCACCCCTATGCACTCTTCTTTGAGTGGAGGCAGAATGCATTGAGTCTGTGGTTGTTGAACGTAGATAAGCAGGTAGAGAAATCCACCTTGGCTCGGAGAATACTTCGCGTTAAAAGAACAGGCACGCAACGCCGTTGGTACAGAGCACAAAGCAGCAAGCTAAGTATACCAACTCTGTGGCTAGCAGACATGCAGCACTGTTCACTAATTCACGGGAACGGTATAGGGGGCGAGCACTTACTGAGTCGCCATCTGTTGGAAGCGCCTCCTTTGCCTAGTTCTGCTAGTGCGTCGCGTTATCCCTTGCAGGGATAACGCGACGCGCACTAGTCGTAGGCTTGGCTTACGGCACTCAATAAAAACACCACGCGGCAGCCCTCCTGGAGATTTCTGTAAGCACTGTCAAAACGAGAGAAGTTTTTTTACTGTCAAAATAATAATCTTGGTCAAACTGAAAGCATGGAATTGTTTACAGACGCGATCTCTTACCAAATATGTACAGTGAACCCCAGTGCGCGCGGTCTCCACGATGGAGTTTTACGAACAGGCTTCTTGCATTAAAGGTAGGCAAACGCTGAGAGCAAGCGATGTGAAATATGTTGTTATAGTGGGCTGTCTGTATAACCGATTGGAGCATAACAGAATGAAGCCTTAATGTAACGATCACGCGGGTTCGCAGGAACCGAGTGCGCGTCTGCATGCATGTCCACGCACAATTTTTTGTTTTTGCTACGAGCGTGTTTTCGCACCATGCCATGAATTTTGGCCACAGAATATGAGTATTTGACAATACACTAGCAACCATTGTTGCGTGGACGCTATCAGACCTGTTCAAAAATAATTTCGTTATACAGACTTAGGTGCCTCTCAAGCTGCGTCGCACCGTATATTTATCGGCCTTCTCAGCATGTGATTTCTCGCTGCTTCTTTTTCGTAATCCAGTACATTAATTTATAACACAAACATGACCATGTGCCATCCTTTTTCTAATTTGTTTCTCACCGCTCCCTTTCCATTCCAATGAACTTGCGAGAATCTAGCATCAACAAGTTCATAGACGAAATAAAGCATTGTGACATTAGCCGAGCAGCGGGCACGGGCGAGCGTCTCAGTGCGTGTTTTCTGCTACTCACCAAACATCGCAGTCATGATGCCGTAGCAGAAATCTTCCTCGCGTCTGTGCTCGCTGCATACCTGCATGGCTATTTGCCAGTTTTAAGTTTCGCGAGCCAAGCTTCACGCAGCTTCTTGTCCTGAGGGTATATGTGAAGAAGGCTGACACCAGGCTCCGTTGCATACGTCCAGCACTGCGGCAATGAGCAGTAGCCTACTATGCTACACGCCTCCAAAAGCAGCCACTACCTATTATAGTGCTTTCAAATGCTGTCAAGCAGATATCCAAGGCGGGTATACCTCACCACTTAATCACAACCGTAGCGCAGGTGGGACTTTAGGCTATCATTTTCAGTTCACTTCGGCGTTTCGGAAGCAGCCGACGCGGCCGCTGTGTCCACTTGATCCCACATGCCACGTCACGCCAATGGTGGCGCCAGCTTTTCTAGTGGTGAAGCTCACCCCAATACAAGCAAAGGAAGCAGACTACGTAGGCACGGGTTCTCTACAGTATCCGAAGTACGTCACTTCTGGCGACTGGTAATGGCAGAGTTTCTTTTTCAGTTTTGGTATGAAAAACATCGATTTTTGAGAAGGTTTTGTGAAGCGCTCACTCACTTTTCAATTGCAAAATTTTCCGCAGAGGCTACTGTATGTCTGAATTATCTGAAATGGGGCTTTCTACCCGGCCCATAATTTCGCTGCAGTTGGTCTTTAATGTTGAAGATGCAGAGACCATTCATCAGCTTCTACGTAGAAGCTCACTACAGTACGTATCCAGGCGGATACCTAGATTGTGAACAGGGTCCCGCACTTTCAAGGCACTTGGAGTAGCAGACCGGTACACTATGGCCCCATAGTGTAAGCGCGCACTTTTATAGCGGTTCATAAGGTATTTCCTATCACTGCCCCATGTCATGTGCGATTGAAAATTCCTTAGGTTCAGTGTCAGTTTCTACAGTGTTATCGATGCTTCTATCCGCTGTCTGTTGTCACCGAACCTTGTGTAATCTGATTGCATGTATGCGTGACGCAAATGGTGCAGAACTTTGTGGAAGGCACGTGGGTCCCAGCGGTTACTCTGGAACATTCAACGACTGATCTATAAAAGCCGACGCAGCCGACCCGCTGATCACATTTTGACGATCGCCGACTGTATTCGCCGTTGTCGCCGTTCTTTAAGTGTAGCCTGTTTTTGTGGGCACAGGTTCACCCAATAAAAGCTAGTTTCGTCTTTCACAGTATTGCTACTGTGTTCTTCATATGGTCACTTCACGAGACATCTGGTGGAGGTGCTTTTCGTTCATGTACCGGACGCCCCCGACAAGCCGTGATCCAAGCCCCGACCGCGAAGAGAACACCAACGTAGTCCCGGACCATGGAGCAAGCCGCCGTCTTCAACACCTGCCCCCAGAGCACGGACTTCTACCTGAGAGACTAAAGACAAACAATATTGTGGCCAAGGCAACCACAATGGTTGCCCCAGTGTCACCCATCATATTTCAACAGCCCAGAGAGCCCCCTACCTTCCGTGGAGCTATCTCGGAGGATCCGGAAACCTGGCTCGAAACCTTCGAAAGGATCTCAACCTTCAACTACTGGACCTCTGAGGATAAGCTACGACAAGTGTACTTCTCCTTGGAAGATGCCGCGAGGACTTGGTTCGAGAACCGGGAGTCCACTCTTTCGACATGGGACCTGTTCTGCAGTAACTTCCAGAGGATGTTCACGAGCGTTGTCCCTAAAGAAAGGGCCGAAGTTCTGCTGGAAATCTGAGGGCAACTACCCAATGAGACCATAGCCATCTTCACGGAAGAGATGACCCGTCTTTTCCGGCACGCTGACCCGGAAATGTCCGAAGAGAAAAAAGTGCGTTTCTTGATGCGAGGCGTAAAGCACACACTTTTCGCCGGACTGATCCGAAACCCACCTAAGACCGTAGCAGAGTTCCTGACAGAGGAAAAAAATTTTAGCAATGCGCACTAGGCAATATAACCGCCAAGTGCTCACGCCTCAGTGCGCCATCCAAGCACTGGCTCCGGTGATCTCCAAGAGACCATCAGGGCCATTGTGCGAGAAGAACTGCGCAAGGTCTTGTTTTCGTCGCAGCCTCCAGTGGCTTCGATCGCTGACATCGTGAAAGATGAGGTTCAGCGATCGCTTGGAGTGCCAGAGGTGCAACCTCAATTACCGCAGCCTTAGCCAGAAGCGATGACCTACGCCGCCGTCGCACGCCGTCAAGGGCCCCCTCCGCGACCGCGCCAGAGCCATGTAACGCCCCAATTCCGTAATCCGCCACCGCCGCCGCCAGCAAGCCCACAGGTCACCCAGTGCACCTACGCGAGGAAGACGGACATTTGGCGCGCCCCTGACCACCGCCCGCTGTGCTATCACTGCGGCGAAGCCGGCCACGTGTACCGCCGATGCCCATACCGTGACCTGAAATTTCGAGGAATCGCCTTCAACGCAGCGCGCCCGAGGGAAGGTGAACGCCTTCGTGCCATGGCAGACTACCTCGCCGCTACTCAGTGTAGCCCTCGACGACCATCCCGTTCGCCGTCACCAGGCCGCTACCTGTCGCCACAGCCCCGTCCATACACTGGCCCAGCCCGGTGACGGTCCGTAAGCCCATATCTGGAAAACTAATAGCAGCAACCGATGGAGGTGCAGTTGCTGTTCGTCGAACTGATGAAGATCCTCCGCCGCCAATGAAGACGCCGAAGAAACTACCTCAATGACATAACGACACGCCGCCGTCCCGATGAAGTGTGGAAGCAAAGAATATGACGATGAAAGACGACCTGACGGCGTCACATACCAGCGACAGGTCATCGCGACGCAGCCGTGATTCGACGCCAAGGCCTAACTGTAACGCAAGACAAAGAACCACCGACCTCGACGTGCTTCTCGACGGCCATGCAGTCACCGCCTTAGGAGAGACAGGAGCCGATTACTCCGTCATGAGTGGACCCATCACCGCCCAGTTGAAGAAAGTTAACACTGCTAGGGAAGGCCTGTCAATTCAGACCGCTGGAGGACACCTCATAACGCCGACTGGAATCTGCACGGCAAAAATTACCATTTATGACAGGACTTACCCCGCACCTCCAGCAGATGTCACGTGGAGTGACCGTATGAGGAACACAGTAGCAATACTGTGCAAGACCAGCAGAAGACCCGCAGAAGATCTGCCATCGCAAAGTTCCCGCAGCCCATCGACAAGAAGGCAGTGCGTAGATTCCTTGGCATGTGTGCCTACTAAAGGTGATTTGTCAAGGACTTGTCATGCATCGCAGAGCCACTAACACATCTAACCGAATGTGATGTCGAGTTCAAGTGGGAAAAGCCGCAGGCCAACGCATTTCAAGAACTCGAACGACGCATGCAGTCACCGCCGGTACTTGCACATTTTGACGAGGACGTCGATACCAAAATCCACACTGACGCCAGTAGCCTAGGCCTCGGTGCCGTGCTAGTCGAAAGGAAAGACGGACTTGAACGGGTGATATCTTATGCTAGCCGGTCGCTGTCAAAAGCGGAAGGCAATTATTCTACGACTGAAAAGGAATGCCTCGCCATCATTTGGGCTACAGTAAAATTCTGCCCTTACCTATATGGCAGGCCATTCAAAGTGGTCAGCGACCATCACGCATTGTGTTGGCTAGCTAACTTAAAGGACCCTTCAGGACGGCTGGCGCGGTGGAGCCTCAGACTGCAAGAATATGACGTCACGGTAATATACAAGTCCTGACGACAACACACTGACACCGACTGCCTCTCACGCGCCCCCATCGATCCCCCGCCCCAAGACGACGAGGACGACGACGCCTTCCTCGGAATAATAAGCGCGGAAGATTTCATTAAACAGCAACAAGCAGACCCAGAGCTAAAAGGCCTCGTCGAGTATTTGGAAGGTAACACCGACGTTGTCCCTAGGGCATTTAAGCGTGGATTGTCTTCGTTCACGCTACAAAACAACCTGCTTGTGAAGAAGAACTTTTCACCAGTCCGCGTCAACTACCATCTTATTGTTCCGTCGGCGCTGCGTCCAGAAGTACTGCACGCCCTACATGACGATCCAACCGCTGGGCACTTCGGCTTCTCCTAGACGCTATCGAGGATACAAGAAAGGTATTACTGGCCGCGCCTAACCACCGATGTCGCCCGTTACGTCAAGAAATGTCTTCACTTCACTTCACTTCACTTTATTACCTTAAAAACCCCATTAGAGGGGTATTACATAAGGGGTGGTTAATAAAATAAACATTAGAAACAGGTGTTCATTTTTGAGATATGGGTGACAACAGCTTCAGTAAAGGCAGATGGGCTTGTAATGGCTGCGATGGCGTGTGGAAGGCCGTTCCAGTCCCTTGATGCTCGAATAAAAAATGATGCTTGAAAAGTGGTGGTCCGGGCACGTGCGCGTGCAACTTGAAGCGGATGACCGGTGCGATGAGATATGTATGAAGGGGGCGTGATGTACGGTGGGTGATTTAGGGAGCTGAAAAAAAATGAACGGAAGAGAGAGAGGGTGGCAACCTGTCGACGGAAAGAAAGTGTTTCCAAGCCAGATTGCGCTTTCATCGATGGAATGCTGATATCGTATGAATATGAAGATTGAATGAACCTAGTAGCGCGATTTTGCACAGCCTCAAGTGCATTTATGATATAAATCTGATGCGGATTCCAGATGGGAGATGCATATTCAAGTTTCGATCTTACAAATGATTTATAGGCTAACGCTTTTACTTGTTGTGGGGTATGACGCAGATGTCGTCTAAGAAATCCCAGTGATCTATTAGCAGCTGAGATGATGTTAGTAGCGTGCAAGCGCCAGGACAGATCACAAGACAGGATGACACCGAGGTATTTGAATGACTGGACTGATTCTATTGGAACATCAGCAATGGAATAGGTAAATGTGTGGGGGTTACGGCTGCGAGTGAAAGACACGAGTTTACATTTGTTAGGATTTAGGTTCATTAGCCAGCGATTACACCATTCTTGTACATTATTGAGATCGTTCTGGATGAGTGTGTGGTCAGATGTGTTAGTAACTTTGCGGTAGATTACACAATCATCTGCAAACATGCGAATGTTACATAATACATGCGTTGGTAGATCGTTAATGTAAATTAAAAAAAGAAGTGGTCCCAAGACGGATCCCTGGGGGACGCCTGATGTTACCGGGAGTCGGCTAGAATAATGGTTATTAACACAAACAAACTGAGAGCGGTTAGTCAAGAATGCTTCTATCCATTTTAGTACGTCGGGGTGTAAATTTAACTGAGACAATTTTAGCAGCAAACGTTTATGAGGAACTGTGTCAAATGCTTTTGCAAAATCCAGGAATATGGCGTCAGTCTGAAGGTTACTGTCAAGGTTAACATGCAGGTCGTGAAGGAAAATTGCCAGCTGTGTTTCGCAAGAGTAGCCTTTTCGAAATCCGTGCTGACAAGGGTGAAAAAAACAGATTGAGTCTAAAAAGTTCATGATATGCGAGTATATGACGTGTTCCATGATTTTGCAGGGGACGCTAGTTAATGATATAGGGTGATAATTTAATGGGGTGTCTCTGTTGCCTGATTTGAAGACTGGAATGACCTTGCCCACTTGCCAGTCAGATGGTAAGATGCCTGTAGAGAGTGACTGTGAAAACAACAAAGTTAGGTACGCAGCAGATACATGGTTAATATTTTTTAAGAGCTTGGAATTAATATCATCTACACCTGCTGACGATGAAAGCTTGATGTTATCAATAATCGAAGTGATTCCATCTGCAGAGAATATAATTGGCGACATACGCGCAGTTATGTTAGTAGATGTGGGAGGATCTGGAGTTGAAGTCTCGTTAGTAAATACAGAGAAAAAGGCTGCGTTAAAAATGTAAGCACACTCGCTGTCGCTGACCACTTCGCCATGTGCATTTGACACGCTGATCATGCGCGCCTCCTGAGGGTTTATTATTTGCCAAAATTGACGAGGGCTGTTCGTAAGCATTTTAGGCAGCTCATCGCGGAAAAAGGAGAATTTAGCTTTCCGTATAGCCCTCAGATAATCGTCCTCGGCTACAAAATATTTCTCCCAAGCAGAGGGGTGTCCGTTTAGTTTGGCTGAGCGGAAGAGACGTTTCTTTTTGTTTTCAAGTCGCGTAAGCGTTTTAGTGAACCATGGTTTGTTACGATTTCCGCGGAACGTTATTCTTGGTATGAATTTATCAACGAGATCACCTAGTTTGTTTTTAAATATTGACCAGTTTTCATTAATAGAGCGTGTAGAACATAACCTCACGAACGTAGGAAGAAACGTGCTCAGATCACTATTAATTGCATCATAATTACCTTTATTGTACAGGTGGATTGTTTTGCTGATTAAATGGCGTTTCACGGGTTGAAACGAAAATGTGGCGTGAATTACTTTATGGTCGCTGACTTCAGGTAGATATGCTATTGATGATAAGCTTTCCGGATTACTGGTTAGGATGAGATCTAAGATGCTAGAAGTGCGCTGTGCAACGCGTGTAGGTTCTGATACAAGTTGGGTTAAATTAAAATTAAGGCAGAAATCCACAAAATCTTTGGCAGGCTCACTGCCCATAGTTATAGGGACGTCATTGCTCCAGTCTATTTGAGGAAAGTTAAAATCCCCAAAAAGGAGGACTTCTGCTTGCGGGTGTTGATTACTAAGGTCACTCAAACTGTTATTAAGTTTAAATGAGAAATCTGAAATATTATTCGGAGGCCTGTAGCAAACACCTAAAATGATAGTATGGGGGGAAGCATGAATAATTAGCCATAATACTTCAAGATCAGAAGTGATGTTTTTGGCTACGGAGCACGATAACTGCTGATGCACAGCAATCAGTACACCGCCCCCCCGCATGCCTTTGCGATCCTTTCGGTAGACAAGAAATTCCGGTAGGTCGGCTAGTACTTCTGCGTCTGTTATATCTTCTGTTAGCCACGTTTCGGTTATCACCATTATATTACTATTAGATGATAAAACAAGGTTGGAAAAAGCGTCACGTTTGGGAAGGAAACTGCGTGCGTTGGCAAAGATTACAGACAATGATATGTTAGATTTGGGCTTGACAGTGTAGCAGAAATTTTTACGACGGGGAAATTGCTATATTATTTCTTTGACAGACTGCGTTTGCTCGTCGTAGATGTAGCGCCTATGACCCATATGCAGTGTTTTGAATCGCAAAGAAAAAGGTAATGATTTGCTTTTCGCGAAAGTTATGAGGTGCCTGCGAGCGTTTTGTACGGAACGAGTGAAATCCTCTCCAACGCTGAAGCTGGTTCCTTTGAACTTGCGGCCGTTAGAAAGAATCAATTCTTTTGTTTTATGGAAGGTGAATTTTGCTATGACAGGACGGTGGCGGTTAGTACCTGTGCGATGACCGAGACGATGTGCGCGCTCAATTTCCTTCAGCTCGATGCTAATATTAAGATGATCGTGGCAGTGCTTGATGATAAGTTGCTCGGTCTGGGCAAACGCCTCTGATCCAGTTGATTCAGGGAGGCCATAAAAAATAAGATTATTGCGTCGTGACTGGTTCTCGGCGTCATCAATACGCGTTTCAAGCCTGTGTACCACTGTGGCCACTTGAGCGGTAGACGTTCTGACGGCTTCAAAGTCAGAGCGCAGGGAGACAAGATTTTGATAATGACCCTCTAGGTCAGTCATGCGTTTGCCCATATCAGCAATAGCTTTGTCCGTCGACAATAAATGAACTTTCAGGTCTTGAACCTGACTGATTAATTTCAACTGTCCAGCAGACAAATTCTTCAATTCAACTAGTAAAGCGTTGGAGTCAGGCCCCGGGTTGCTTTCGATATCGCCCGACATCATCAACAAGGCACGAATTGCATGAGAGCACTCAAGAGCGACAAGAAGGCAGCAGTGCGGGCTCGGCAGCTGAAGCAGGAAATAATTGCTAGACTTCTTACAAAAAAGACTGTAAGCTTTACCAACCTGCATGACAAGAGTGAATGGATTAGCGATCTGCGTCTGTGCACAGCCGCCGAGCCCACAAGGCGCCACCGGTAGTGCCTGCTCTTTTGTAGTTGACTGTAAGGTTGATGTCGATGACGACAGGTTCGTCCATGCTGCATCGAGTACCACCGTCTTCAGTAGCGGTGTCATCGAAAACGCAGATCCGCCGCTCCCGACGAAATCCAGGGGCTTGAAGGTCGGTGCAGTTGAAAAACCAGGGGCGCACATCAGGGAGGGGTGAGAGGCAATCCTGTCAGTTACACCTGACGAAGCACGATATTGCATCGGGGCTGCCAGGGAAGCCGTCACTAGGGCTGGAAGCAACAGGCGCACGAATGCGCGCTGAAACACCTGCATGACAAGAGTGAATGGATTAGCGATCTGCGTCTGTGCACAGCCGCCGAGCCCACAAGGCGCCACCGGTAGTGCCTGCTCTTTTGTAGTTGACTGTAAGGTTGATGTCGATGACGACAGGTTCGTCCATGCTGCATCGAGTACCACCGTCTTCAGTAGCGGTGTCATCGAAAACGCAGATCCGCCGCTCCCGACGAAATCCAGGGGCTTGAAGGTCGGTGCAGTTGAAAAACCAGGGGTGCACATCAGGGAGGGGTGAGAGGCAATCCTGTCAGTTACACCTGACGAAGCACGATATTGCATCGGGGCTGCCAGGGAAGCCGTCACTAGGGCTGGAAGCAACAGGCGCACGAATGCGCGCTGAAACACCTGCATGACAAGAGTGAATGGATTAGCGATCTGCGTCTGTGCACAGCCGCCGAGCCCACCTAGTCAGCGACTGTCAGCGACGAAGACACCACCGACAAGGCCAGCGGGATTAGTACAGCCGATCAAGCCTTCTTACCGACCTCTTCGGCAGATAGGGATGGACTTGCTGGGACCGTTTCCGACATCAACTTCCGGAAATAAGTGGATCGTCATGGCAACGGACTATCTCACCCGCTTCGCTGAAACTAAAGCTCTACCGAAAGGAAGCGCAGCCGAAGTGGCGAAATTTTTCGTCAAGAACATCCTGCTGCGACATGGTGCCCCAGAAGTCCTCATCAACGACAGAGGAACTGCCTTTACAGCAGAGCTCACCCAAGCCATTCTGCAATACAGCCAGACAAGCCAAAGGACAACTACCTACCACCCGCAGACGAATGGTCTCATGGAGCGCCTGAACAAAACCCTCGCCGACATGCTAGCAATGTATGTCGACGTCGAGCACAAGACGTGGGACGCGGTCCTGCCGTACGTAACCTTTGCTTACAACACGGCGGTGCAAGAAACACACATCACGCCGTTCAAGCTGGTTTACGGCAGGAATCCGACAACTACTCTAGACGCCATGCTGCCGCACGTCTGCGACGAAGAGAATTTTGACGTTGCCACCTATCTCCAGCGCCGAAGCCCGACAGCTCGCCCGCCTGCGCATCAAGAACAAACAGAGGACCAACAGCCGACACTACAATCTTCGACGACGCTACGTGGAATACCAGCCCGGCGGTATACCAGACCGTGTTTGGGTTTGGACCCCGATACGCCTACGAGGACTGAGCGAGAAGCTTTTACACCGCTATTTCGGACCATACAAGATCATCCGATGCATTGGCACACTCGACTATGAGGTCGTGCCAGACGGCGTTTCGCTATCACAGCGGCGCCGCTCACGACCTGAAGTAGTTCATGTTGTGCGACTTAAGCCGTTCCACCAGCGCTAATGAACTTTGGGGACGTCGCATAGCAGAACTTTGGACTTTTTTTTTATTGTGTCACCTTCGGCTTAGTTTTTATGTTGTTTTGTTACTTTGTTTAACAGGTGACCTTTTGTGTTTCACTCTCCTGTTATTTTAGTAGCATCGGGACGATGCCATTTGAGAAGGGGAAATTGACACGTGAACTCGTTTGTCCTTTACGGGTGAGCGCTTTTAACGTCTAAGGAATGTTATCGCTCAGCGCAGGACGCGTCTACACGTGTCGCAAGTTTCTAGAATGTTATCGATGCTTCTATCCGCTGTCTGTTGTCGCCGAACCTTGTGTAATCTGATTGCATGCATGCGCGACGCGAATGGTATAGAACTTTGTGGAAGGCACGCGGGTCCCAGCGGTTACTCTGGAACATTCGACGACTGATCTATAAAAGCCGACGCGCTTGACCCGCTCATCAGATTTTGACTATCGCCGACTGTGTTCGCTGTTGTCGCCATTCTTTAAGTGTAGCCTGCTCTTGTGGACCCAGGTTCACCCAATAAAAGTTAGTTTCGTCTTTCACAGTAAATCTACTGTGTTCTTGAACAGTGGACAATTAGAGGTTGCAGCTGTAAGCAACGTCCTTACCTATCACCACCGGAGGGGTGAGACTTAAAAGAGGGGAAGTGTAAGGGAGAAGAGGAAAGGTGGAGAAAGGAGAAGACGAAGTGAGAATAAACAATGATGGCTACCTTGTCATACTGACGTATCTCAGTTTTATTACAAATGGTATGCCTTGGCAACACCTGGCCACACAAATCTAGTCAGGAGACCCTCGAAAAGGCGGTTCAAGAAGCCCCTCAGTACATGAATCTGAGGAGTCTGTGCATGAAGAAGTCAGTTTCCCTTGTCAAAGAACGGTATAACATTTTGGAGAAAAAGACAGCATGACCTGTTTAGCTCCAATGAGAAAAAATAAAACAGGCACTCCTCACGGGTCACGTGGCTGGCTTCCCAGGAATCCTTGATATGAAGTTTCAGTTTTACTTTTACTTGAGTTCCAGACTGAGCTCCTTTCCTCTTTAACGAGAATTCATCGCCATCGGTGCTTTTTTTTCCCCGAGGCCTACAGAAGTTTTGTGAAAATGTGTAGCAGACTTTGGGGACAGTGCACGGTTCTTGTGGGGTTTGTAAGGCAGCCTTTGGAATTTGGTATGACTCCAATAACAAGCTCTGCTTCTTGCAATGCTTTGATTCAGACTGAAAAAAGCTCAGTAGTGGTTTCCACTGGTCGAGCAGCCTCTTCAAACACTTTCCCAACGACAGCCAACATGTCGGCAAGTGCTTCGACATCTTTGTGATCTCAACATCATGCATTTTTTAGGAACTCTTTATGTCAATCTTTCCGTTTCGAGCTTTTCTCTAGGTAAAAAATAAGTCCAACCAAAGCCTCATCAACCTTTACAGGAAGACATGAAGCTCCTTTTCGGGCGTCCAAGTTGATGAGATGGCACGGGCAACCAACTTCTATCAATCCTGGTTGAGCCTCTCTCAATACAGTAGAAACACTGTTTTTCTTGCTGATCATGACATTGGCATTGTCCGAACACACAGCCAACAGGTTCCCAACAGGAAAATTCCAAAACTTCATCTCGTCCAGAACCATATTTGCAATCTTGTGAACCGTCGCTTCCCCTTGGATTGTACCAAGGCAAAGAAGTCGGTTTTCGACTCTACTCATTCTTTTAACGATATGTCGCAACAATAGGGTAAAGCTGCATATTCCTATTGTTACTGCCATCCGCAGCGATCGAAAATACTTGCTGTTTTAGGGCATGCAGCAAAGGAGTCTCCGCGCTGGTGGCCATTTCCCGAACAATTGACATCGTCTTGGTTCGTCCACATGCATTGCGTTTCGCTTCTTCGCACTTGGGGAACATCTTCCGGAAAAGCGGTCAGGAGTGATCGCTGACACTCAGCGGGATGTTCTGTTCAACTAAAAACGCCGTGAAGAGGCATTCTGCACGAATCATAGCGAGGTCGTTGCCGCTGCGTACAAAACTTGCTAGTGCGAAACTTGCTAAGCTTCGCTGGCTGTCCACGGCTCGCACATGTCCCTCATCCTTTTTTGAAGCGATATGGACCTTGATGTCAGACTTGCCACCATGGGAGATATTCACATCACAGGCACACACAATGCAGAATCCGAACTTCTCCCCTTTCTTCGACACCAGGAAGCACGGAAATTCTGCCGTGTACGATTCAAAAACACTTGGAAGTACTGTCGGGGCTTTGAGCCCGTCACTGCACTGCGAAGCCACTACAGGCCGGAGTCACACTGCGTCCAACGCGGCAGATAGTCACACAAAAGGCGAGGCCAACACTGAAGTGACTGAAGCTGACTGAAGTCCAAACCCGTGCACCAGCGCGAACAAAGGCAAAAGCATGGCAACAGGTTTGCGGAGGCGCCAGAGGCGCTACCGGCACTATTAGACGACAGAGGTCACTACAACCTTGCAGCTGCTGATGATGATACCACACATACGTATTGCCCTCTCGTAGCGGCGTAAGGTACTAGGGTGTGGTTTTACTACATTTTCACGTTTTTTCGCAAATAATATATTTTCCGTAAAATTTCAAGCAAGATTCATAAAATCATAAGACTGCTCGAAATTCGTACATTTTATGGAAAATTCCGAAGAGTTGGCAGGTATGCTTTAAAGAAAGGTTCAGTGACAAAAGAAAAGACAGAACAGTATCACTTGTCAGCCTTAAAAAACCTAGCGCACGTCGCATCAGGAAACGACGTAAGAAGTCTCCAGAAGTTGTACGGTGTCGCTCAAGTGTATATTCGCTGCTTGCATGCGTTGAATGTACATATAGCCTTAGTTTTTCGGTTATACTGGTACACATAATGCGAAGCGCCTTGCTATGTGACATTGTCCTTGCTTTTGGGGCGAGAAGCAGAGAGAGGCAATAAGATGCGCTATGATTTCCAATGCACGAGGAAACGTTTCGCGACAAACAATGGCGGCTGCATCTGCAGAAGTCAAGCTTTAAGATTCTGCTCAACTTCCTCAAAGAGCAAAAGTGAAAAATGGGTGAGTTGGTATGGAAGCATGGCTAAATTCAGAGCATCGACTACAGGGACACAAGATACTGGACACAACAAAACGCCTCTGGTATTTCTGTTGAGTCCTTCTTGAGTTGTTTTTATTTGCACTCTACACTTGTCGCTTGAGACGGCAATGTTTTTTTCCAGAGATCTGGAGTATGTATAGGGTCACGGGAGGCACCAGTATTGAGCCACATTTTTTTGTCTAATGTAGACAGGGCAGTTGAGAAGAACTTGTGTGTGCGGAAGATTCTTAGGTACGCTGACGATTACTCGATTTTTTTTTTTTTTCAGGGAAGTGAGTGATCTCCACAGATGAACATACTGAAACTTTTCAAGGAGCAAAGAATGGGGTTAAAGTTCACGTGTGAAATGACAAGAGAATCTAGAATTCAGTTTTTCGGCATACAGTTATACTTCAAGCCTGATCATGTTTGCTGGAAGTACTGGCGCAGATCTAAAAAGTCAATCCTGGACTTTCATTCCAGCCACTCAAAGCTGATCAAGAATGGTACTGCTCTGTCTAGCCTAAGGAACGCTTTGAAGTTCTGCCTCGACGAAGTAGGCAACAGCGTGTCAGGGCAAGTAGCCCAGCTCCAGATGGCAGGGTTCGCACAGGCCGACATATCTGCGTCGGGAAAAAAATTGCTCTAAGGATTCAAGAAGCTGGGAGTTGAAAAGGGTATGAAGGGGAAAAGGGTATGAAGCAAGGGGGACTGAGAAGACAAAGCTGGCTGTCATCCCCTATGTTCACTGACTGTCACATACGTTGAAGAAGATAGCGTCTCGCTATGGAGTGAATGTTGTTTTCTCGGCGAAGAACAAGCTCGCCACCATTTGTTCTGCTGTGCGCAGGCATAGTGAAAGATCGAGCAGGTGCACTACAGATGCAAGCAATCAGTCTGGTTGCAGTGTTAATCATGCAAACAAATTCGTTTCGGGCTTAATTTTAGTAGTGTATTATGTGCCTTTCTTATGTGGGAAAACATATTTGGGCCAAACTCGCCGATGTCTTAACACTAGGCTGAAGGGGCATTCGAATTCCTGAAAAGCGATTGCGCACAAACATCTTGAAATGCACGTAAGAAACTGCAACTCACAATGTAAATACACACCCCAGTTTGCAAAATGCAACACTCCTCCGTAAGCACAAAGATCGTACAACAAGTATGTAAGTGTCGCAAGATCAGAGCAGGCACCCATGCTCCCTGAAGAAGGAGGAAGTGAACAGGTGCACAAGGGCCGGTGGGACAAGGAGCGATCTCGCAGTGTTTGGGCAGAGCTGCTTGGGTGAATGAGATCCTGCCGACCGAGACGTGCATGGCAAGGTGCAGAGGACCGTGGAGCACAGCGCAAATGAAGGCGTCCGAGGTGTCAGGGCTCCAGCTGCCAGTGTTCAAGATGCTGGCTGACCCGTGGACCGCCAGTCTGTGACCTGTCACACCTTAGCTGTGCTGAGCAGCGTTCCAGTCAGGCACAGATGCGGCTGTGCTAGACACGGTCCTCATGTGCGACCGCCGCACATAGGCTGTGAGCGGTGTACGAGCAGGGTACCGAGGCCGTGCTGTACAAGGTGTCTCCTGGGCGTGCAGTGCATCCTGAGAACCATGCTGGACGGGGCCTGAATGTGTCTTCGTCGCAGGCGATTCGAGCACGGGTGAATCTACAGTGCCATGTCAACAGAATAGCGAGCCTCGCAACATGGGACTGTTTAAGTCTGTTTATCCTCATGTGCTGTGTGTGGACGTACTGACTGCAGTTATGCAGCTGATATACTTTCCTTATATATCTTTAATGTTCTTTTGATTTCTATAAATATTCCCAAACGACTCTCTGTCTTTCATTCGCATCACTGCACTCTAGCAAAAGTGCCAAACAGTCCTGAACACAACAGCAACTACCCATCATCACTTGGCCTCCGTATGTGATGAAGACAAAGCATTAGCTTGCATGCTGAACAAAGTTTTGTGTTGATTTGCTCATTGGTGCAGATACTTTCGAAGAAGGTTAAGATATCTACAAGAGGTCGAAGACAATCATGAGACGAAGCCATGAAGCTCCGTAACTAGAAAACTAATGACGAATGACTGCAAGAGGTGTTTGATCACAACGAAGAACAAGTAGAAGGTGCACAATAAACGTCCGTTTTAGGTATGCACTGGGACACAGCACATGACCTCTTTGAATTCTCTGCAAATTCCCTATTGCAACACATGAATCAAGCCCAAGGCGATTGAAATACACTCTACTAAAAACGGCTTCTAGAATATTCGATCCCCTTCGCATAGTGTCCCCATTTACAGTGACCGCAAAGCTGGTGTTTTAGCACGTGTGGGTTGAGCCCACGGGATGAAGAGCTGTCTGAAGAGTTAAAGACGCAGTGAAAACAACTGTCCGCAGACGTAATCCAACTCTCTTTTGTGATGATTCCATAATGTGTAGAAGCTGGCCTGAACGCAGAGATAGAGACTGCTGAGCTTCATATTTTCTCTGATGCCAGCTTGAAAGCCTATAGAGCTTGCATTTTCTTGAGGACAGTCGACATCATTGACAAGACAGGCACGTCACTCGCAGGAGCCAAATCGTGAATAGCCCCAATAAATGTTCTAACACTGCTGAGACTTGAGCTCCTGGCAGCAGTCGTACGAGTAAGGCTAATGAAATATATCGGGTCGTCATGAGATTCAAGGTTTCTGCCCTGTGTGATGTGGTCCAACTGCATGATTGTGTTGAACTGGATCCATGGGAAAGACAATATGTCAGGCCAATTTGTCAAAAACAGAGTGACAGAGATTAGAGATGCCACTCGCCTGGAGACCTTGCATTACTGTCCAGGCGAGTACAATCTACACGACTTATTGGCTTGGAGACTATATGCAAGAGCCTTGCGGGAGAGCAACTAGTGGAATGGCTCTAGATGGTTGGAACATCCAAGGTCAGCATGGCTTAGAGAACCAGACGCAATTCCTAAACTTGACCAGGACTTCGAGCAGACGTGTGAGCAGCACATGTGGAATTGATGAGTGGGCTTTAGGCAGAAGCCTTTGTCGCGAACCGAGGGGTTGCAGCCGAGCGGCAGAACCAGAGCACCACCGTAGCAGGCTTTTCGAACGGACTAGCGCATGCCATGCTTGCGCCGCGAGCACGTGCCACCCAACCTTATTTTCGTCATATTTTGCAGTGCCGGCCGAGAGCGCCGACCTTTAGCGTTCGTGCGTAGCGGCATCGGTGGGTGCTACAGGGCCACCCACCCAGACATAATGGAGAAATGTACTCGTCGACAAAGTGAAGACGGTGCTGTCTTGGTTACATGCAGATCAGCGCATACACTGGCGAATCCGTGTGGAATTCCATAGAAGGTGTTCTGAGATAGGCCGGTTTGAGGCGGTCTAATGAGACTACCTCTTTGTAGCTATTTAATAGGATGGAGGCGGAATTCGGCATCTTGTGGAGAACATGGTACGGCCAGTAGTTGAATGGCGTAAGAGATGACTTTACAGCGTCTCATCTGACAAAAACATAGGTCGAAGATGTAAGGTCCGGATGCAGAACACTGCTGCGCTCCGAAGATCGAGGCAGGACGGGGCACAGTAGCTGAATGCAGTCCTGTAGGCATTGAAGGCACTGCAGTGGCTGGAGCGACGTGTTCGAAGGAATGAACAAGTCTCCAGGAAGCTCCAGGGCTGCACAATAGACGAGTTCTGCAGAACAGCCAAAGTCACGAAGGACCGTGCGTAGCGCGAGAAGCATCATAGGAAGGTGGTCGACCCAGTGCTCTTTATCCAGGCACGCGTTCAATGCATGCTTGAGCCGGCGGTGGAGCCGCTCAACCATGCCGTTGGCACAGGTATGATATTGACACAACTATATTTGGCAGAATTACAATGCAGCGGGTATGCGCCAGTGGGGACGACGCTGAAGTAGCGCAGGTTTTTAGGTGAAGCGGGGAAAACGAAGAAGACGTTGTTGTTTTTCCCTTGGACGACTGATAAAGTGCGTTTCTTGGCGGTGCTGCTACGCATACTCGTCGATCCCACGTCGTTACACTGGTGGAGGTGCGGGGTATTCTTCATGCTTGGCACCCCTTCGCGGAGCCGACGATCGAGCCCGGAATCACCATCGCGCATCGAAACGCCGGTCCACCGGTTCAGTCGTCGCCTGCTAGGCTTAGCGCCCGAGTCCAGTCCCCAGCAAGAAACTTCGAGAAATCGTTTGCCTCCTACAAATAACATGGCCACCGCAGCTCCATCGCAAGTAACACTACAGAATCCTATGGTCCCGGAGAGCTTTCATGGTGATGCTTTGAAGACGTCCAAGATTGGCTAGACCAGTTCGAGCGCGTCGCCCAGTATAACCATAAGACCAGCTTGGCGGACAAATTCTCGAGTGTCTATTTCTATTTGAAGGACAATGCTCGTACGTGGTATGTAAACCGGGAGAGGAGCTTTGCCACGTGGGACGACTTCTGCGCACAGCTGCTGGATACCTTTTCAAGCATCGACAGGAGGGAAAACGCACAGCGTCTCCTTGAAATCCGCGTTCAAAAGCCCAATGAGAGTGTTACTATGTTCTCGGAAGACATGGCTCGTCTTTTCCGTAGGGCAGACCCAGACATGCCAGAGGAAAGAAAGCTGCGATATCTCTTGCGAGGAGTGAAGGAGCAACTGTTTGCCGGCCTTGTGAGAAATCCACCGACAACAGTGGCACAGTTCATAAAAGAGGCTACAGCCATTGAACGGGCCCTGCAGCAACGATACCACCAGCATGACATGAGCAACTCGGCGGCGAACACTTCCGTACTGGCTGCGAGTAACGACATGTCTCTGCGTGAAGTTGTCCGAGAGGTGGTGCGAGAAGAGCTTCGGCAGCTCGGCTTTGTGGTTGCGCCTACAGAACCGATGCCAGCGTTATCTTTTGTTGCTGATGTAGTC
This sequence comes from Dermacentor variabilis, assembly GCF_050947875.1. NCBI lineage: Eukaryota > Metazoa > Arthropoda > Arachnida > Ixodida > Ixodidae > Dermacentor > Dermacentor variabilis. The sequence continues at coordinate 15,933,558 of NC_134574.1, read as the reverse complement.
CGGGAGGAAGTCCGGCAAGCTTTTTCAGCGCCAGACTGCGGGAACATTCCGCGGCACCTCACTTATTCGGAGGCTGTTCGCCGTCCATTCAACGCAACTTCAACGCCGTTGACACCCATAACTACAACACCACCTACGCCACAAACAGAGCCGACATCGTCGCCCTCGTCGACTCTACTGGCCCCGCCGATCATGCCAGCACAAACAACGCTGTATTTTCGACATGCGCACGCGACTCCTTGGCTCCATGGAGAGTTACCGCCGAACTATCAGCGTCGGTAAACCGATTTGTGGCACACCATCGACCGTCGACCAGTGTGCTACCATTGTGGTGAAGCTGGACACGTCTATAGAGTTTGCCACAAATGGAACAACTATCGCGCCGCTCAATACCCAAGCTTTCCTGCCAACTATGCTTATTCTCCGTACGACGGTCGACGCGCTTACAACGACGCTCCTGTGAACAGTCAGCCACAAAATATGATGATGCCCCGACCACGTTCTCCTTCTCCACCTCCGGCGCGCTACAATTCGCCGACTCGTCGCAGTTTTGCCGACGTCACTAGGGGCAGATCGCCTAGCCCTCGACGGGAAAACTAGCCGCAGCGACCTCCGGGTGTGAGGTTGCCAATACTCGAACTGCTCCACATCCCCCGTTATCGACGAACGACGACGTGAAGACTACATTCACGAAAGGGACGCCCAGCACAACGACAAATACGACGGATAGAAGTACGAAAGACGTAACTGACATCTTAATTCTTCTCACACTGACAACATTCTGTTCGCTGAAGCCCTCCAGGAGCTCAGCCTTTGTCAGCTGGAGCAAATCATCATCCGAGACAACGCCGCGGGTGGTGTTCAGAGTGCGGTGTGGAGTTACTGTCAATGGAACATCCCCAAATGATACTAGACTGGGCAACTTTTCGTATCGTTTCCAATCATGCAGCTCTAACAAGAGATCACCACTTGCCAGCCTTGATACCTTGTAGCCTGGACCAAGGACATCAGTTAAAGACATGGAAACTAGAAAAGGGGAAATGTTTCGTACTTGTTTATCGGATTTTTCTGAATGGATCACACAGTACCGTGGGAAGTTCGGGCTTTGGCGTCGAAAGAACTGGAAAACATCTCCGGTGCGCCCTCTTTTCTGAGGGCGATCGGGAAGGCGAGGAAAGGAGCTAGCCATAGACAAATTTAAATTTCGGCAATAACGCCAGCCACCCACCATGGAGCCCTACATGGGGACGCTACAGGTACTGTATGTACAGGTCCTGTAAACGCCAGCTGTACGTTATCACTATAACCAAATATGAAATAACCTAGGTTGGCTATTCACACAAGGCTAACCCTTGCTGCCTGGAAAATTGGAAGTAAAAAGAAGCCAGGAGAAGACAGGAAAGGCGGCAAGCGAGAGAAAGACGAAGGCTGGAGGTAGAGAGAGACAGGAAAAGGCAACTACCGATTTCCCCCGGGTGGGTCAGTCCGGGGGTGCCGTCTATGTCAAGTAGAGGCCAAAGGGGTGTGTTGCCTCCGCCGGGGGGCCTTAAGGGTCCAAACAACCAGCATCAGCTCAACCCCCAGGATCCCCCTTTCCCCAGACACGGCTAAGCCGCGCACGGCTACACGCAGGAGGGTCCAACCCTCATGTGCTCGGGTACGTGGTGTCTCAACACACCAAACGCTTGCTGACGCAGACGCCCATGCGGGGATTCGGACAACTCTCAGAGTTTGGCGAGCGTGTAACGCCGCAAATGTGCGAAGCAATGAGCAAAAACAGTGTTGGCATCCAACCGAAATAAATAGACAGAGTCTGTATCACCATAATCACTAACGAAATCATATGTGAATGACAGCAACACCAGAACGCTCCATTCCTATTTGTGCCTTTAAAACCTTTAATGTTGCCTTTACTGCTGCGCGTAAGATCGTGTTGGCCGCGTGCCTTCATAACTGCCCAGTCACTATCCATGATCACATCCAATAGCCACCACGGTTTCGTCCGCAGCAGTTCGGCAAACGGCAGTTTCGTTTTGACTTGGTGCACGCATCGGCCATGTGCCTTCAAAAATCCATAGCCACCATCCATGATAAGAACCGCATTTTTGTCCGCAGTTGTCACAGCAAACGGTAGTTTCACTTTGACTAGGTGCGCGTGTCGGCCACGTGCCTTCAGAACCACAAGGTTGCCGTCAATGATCGCGTCTTCAGCGGTTGCAGCGAACAGTTGTTTCGTGTTGCCTCGGTGCAAAGCTGGCAAGGATGAAGAGCACCGGCTACATCGCAATAAAGAGGCGATCGATGGGCGACCAGCTCATTGGTGGAAAAATAATATGGAGTTGCGTGAGGTCATGACAAGCGCATTTGAGATGAAGTGTGCGCTTCACGGCCACATAGCGAAGGTAGTCGCGATGCCTTCGCCGCTGAAGAGCCAATCAGTTACGATATGACGAGAATTGCAGCTTCTGCTCTGCCTTTTTGATAAATAGAAACATTCCTCATTCATTCACTAAATAAAAGCGTGCTGATTAGGGGTATGCGAATATTCGAAATTTCGAATACGAATCGAATGTTTTCCTTATTCAAAGCGTATTCGATTCGAGAATTGCATATTCCGAAATTCCCGAATATTCGAGGACGGCCGAATAACAGTAGAAACCACGAATATTCGGACAGACTGCGAATAATTGAGCAATTAATGAATTATATGCTTGCTCCGCATTCTCCTAAGAACTTGTTTATTCACTGAGAACTTCGCATGATCCGCTCATTATCTGTATTCTCTGTTTCAGTCTATCTGCATCTGGCCCGTGAGACATGATTATTTATTTATTTATTGAACATACCTTACAGGCCCCTTGACAGGGCATTGAGTAAGGGGGGTAATAAATAAAGTACAAAGTAACTTGTCTGTGTACAACGTACGGCTCAAATTAGCAGTTTAACATAAAGGAGAGGAATCGATGATAATGTGGTATGGCGGCAAGTACAAGGTTGGGCGGGAAAAAGGATAACACGAAGAGAGAAAAAAAAATATTGGCTGGCATTATACATATGGCAAAACTGGATACCAGAACTATAAAGTATACCGATTACAATGACAACAGTAACAAGAAAAGAAACTACAACAAAAGATAGACTGACAAATATGCGGAATCTAGGCGCATGAACAGTTGACAGGGTTTAAAATACGCATAATGGTAGGGCATGATAAAAACTCAGGAACTAAAGGCGTGCACAGTAAAAACATTTATCAGTATAAGGAATGCAGTCGGGCACAAAGTGGGATACTGAAAAAAAGAAAGAAAAACACGTGCAGAAGTACAAAAAAATGACGGACGTCTTTGGTCTTAAAGCTGTCAAAATAACAAATAAATAAATACATAGGTGGTATACAGAACATGGCACCGGAAGTAAAATAAAACTGGAAATACTAGTGGCAAGTTTTTATTATGAAAAGAAAAGGTGCAGGAGTTGACGGAAATTATCGTGGTCTGGTTCGGATGCAATGTTGTCTGGAAGACCATTCCACAAACGTATGGCGCGAGGAAGAGCAGATGCGTTGAAGGTGTGAGTTGACCCATATAATCGCGTGAAACTTAAGTGATTATGCAACCGACGTGATGTGATGGAAGGGGCATCAAGGTGAAGTGGGAATGGTCTGTTGCTGTATGCGTATTTGTGAAAAAGGCATAAAAGGGCAATGTCGCGACGAGCACTAAGGGGTTCAAGTGAAAGATTGAGCTTAATTTGTGTTATGCTGTTATGGTTGTCATAATTGCATGAAATGAAACGGGCAGCCCTATTCTGAACCGCTTCAAGCATGTTAATTAAATAATTTTGGAAGGGGGACCAGATAGATGCGGCGTATTCAAGCTGTGGGCGAACGAAGGTCTGACAAGCTAGATGACGAACGTGAGTGGGACAGTCATGCAAATTTCGACGTAAACATCCTAAAGATTTTGAAGCTTTTGCGCATATGGTGGTAATATGGTGAGACCAGGAGAGGTTGGGTGTGAAATGAATACCAAGGTACTTATAAGATGATGCCTGCGACAGTCGGTAATTGTTAATGGTGTAGCAGTAGTTGGAAATGTTTTACTTGCGTGTGAAAGAGATTATTTTGCATTTTTCTGTATTCAGCGACATAAGCCATTTTTTACACCAGTTGTTAATGCGGTTAAGGTCATTTGGCAGCGTTAAGTGGTCGTTGGCACAGGTTATTGGACAATATATGATGCAATCGTCAGCGAAGATTTGCATGCAGGAAGAAATGTTTTCTGGTAAGTTGTTTATGTAGATTAAAAACAATAGGGGGCCGAGGACGCATCCCTGTGGTACGCCCGAAGTTACGTGAGAAAGGGAGGATTGGAAATTGTTAATAACCGTGGACTGCTGGCGGAGTGAAAGGAAGTTACGGAGCCAAGATAAGGTGAGCGAGGCTAATCGAAGGGCAGATAATTTAGAAATCAGGCGGCAAGGGGCGACGCGGTCAAAGGCTTTAGAGAAATAAAGAAAAATACAGTCAGTCTGGAGGTTATTGTTCATGTTGCAGTGTAGTTCTGTACTTAATTCTAGTAGCTGGGTTTCGCAAGAGAAACCTTTCCTGAATCCGTGTTGGTTGTTAAAAAAGAAATTGTTAGATTCTAAGTGTCAGGAAACATGAGAAGCGATTATGTGTTCAAGAAGTTTGCAGCAGATGCAAGTTAAAGAAATTGGACGGTAGCTTTCGGGAGTATGTTTATCACCGGCTTTAAACACAGGCACTATTTTACAGATTTTCCAATCGGAGGGAAGTTGACCTGTCGCTAAAGATTGCCTGAAAAGGTGGTATAAAATGTTAGCAGAAACGGAGACAGTGTTCTTAAAAATTTTAGAGTTAATATTGTCAATTCCGGCTCAAGTGGATAATTTAAGGTTTTTAATTAGAAGTACTATGCCCTCTGCAGTTATTTCGATCGGTTCCATATATGGGAAGTCAAAATCGGGTACGTATGGAACGTTAAAGTGGTCTTCCCGGGTGAAAACAGATGAAAAGAATGTGCTAAATGCCGAGGTGCAATGACGAGGTGCAAAGATATCTGTTGCGGATCGTGTTCGGGGGATACAAGTTTCTAAAACTTCTTAGTTAGATTTCAGAAGGGAAGGTAAATCCCTAGATAAATATTTTTGCTTAGCAGATTCTACTGCGGAATAGTAAGTTATCATGAAATCTTTGTATGCCTTCCACGCAGAAGGCATGCTATGTCGTTTAGCTGTGCGGTATAAATGTTTCTTTTTGTTTCTAAGATGCCGGAGGGATTTTGTAAACCAGGGGTTTGATTTATCATTTTTCACTGTTATTAGCGGGACGTTGCTAGCGCACACAATTTGTCTCGGTAAAGTACCCAGTTGTCTTCAATGGGACGACTGTCGAAGGATGGTAGGAATGTGTCAATGTAGAAGGTTTCGAGTTTGGCGTTAATTTTGCTGTGGTTGGCTTTACTGTAATCGCGAATTTTTTTTGCTTTCGGTGTCGGAGAATGGTGGCGGAATGTTAAGGGAAACTTGAAGGAGTTTGTGATCACTAAAACCATCCATGTGTACTAGGGCACCTAGTGTTTCAGGAGCCGTCGTAAGGATTAGGTGGAGGATATTTGAACCGCGTGTGGATTGTTTCCCTATTTGAAACAAGTTAAAATCTAAGGTTAGGTACATAAATTCGGTGGACATGCGGCAGGGGGAAGACAACTGGTTCCAGTCTATTGTAGCAAAATTAAAGTCGCCGAAAATGTAAATGGCGTCGGTGCGACATATCTTGATAGCCTCAGTGATGCTACTGCGCAGTTCGTTCACAAATGAATGGCTATAGTCAGGAGGTCGGTAACAATTGCCGATGAGCAGAGTGGAAAACTTGCTTTTGCAGGCTACCCAGATAATTTCTATGTTAGAGTGTGCATTGATTACGTATGATTGTAGAGTACTTTTTATTGCGAGAAGAACACCTCCGCCTCGCCTATTTGTACGGTCATTTCGGTATATGTGAAAATTATTACGATCAGGCAGACTTTCGCTATCGGTGATGTCAGGGTATAGCCACGTTTCGGTAAGGGCAAGTATGTCGCAGTCGCTGTCGTCAAGGAAAGAACAGACCAAATCGCGTTTCGGTAGTAGACTGCGGATATTACAAGATGATATCGATAATGAGCAAGTGGCTTGATGTGACTCAGCTTTATTGAGATCTTGCATGCACGTGTTAGACTTTAGCTATCTGCTAGCTAGAACAACTGAGTCAGTGTTGATATCACATATGTAGGTGTTTTTGTTAATATGCAGACGATCGACTGATACATTGAAAGGCTTGTTTTGGGCTTTGGCAAAGCCCACTAATTTTCGCCTTGCTTGTCGTGTCGCTGGAGAAAAATCTTGGCTGATGGAAAAGGTCGTCCCTTTTAATTTTTGTGCCAAAGACAAAATCTGCTGCTTGTCTTTGAAGAAGGTTAGTTTTGCGATAGTTGGTCTGCTCTTTCCTTCGGTGAACTTGCCGAGCCTGTGAACACGCTCGAATTGTGAACTAGTAGTCGTTATTTCTAATCGTTCAGAGCAAAAGCTTATTATTTTTTCCTCGGCCTTGGCCCATTCTTCATCCACATTATCTTCAATCCCAAAAAAGAGAAGATTTTATCGTCGCTGCCTGTTTTCAGCATCGTCGCAACGAGACGTAATTTCTGCCAACTGATGTGAAACCTTGATCAGGCCGTCGTCAGTAGGACCTTCGGTGTTTCGCTGCAATGCAATCGTTGCCTCCAGGGCAGCGACTTTAGCGTTAAGTAACTTGATCTGATTTTTAGCCGTTTCTTGCTCGTCACTTACTTTTTTTCAGATGAGCTAACATTGTGGCATGATCAGCTACTAGTTTGTCGATGCTTTTTAAGGCCGAAGCAAAGGCATCAGCTTCCGCTTTACTCATGGGGCCCGGGTTCGATTCAACATCGCCCGACAGCATAAGCAATATGTTTAGGACGTCAGAACACAGGTTGTACGGAATACACAACAATCGCCTCAATTCATCGTAAAACTCTGGTGGGCACGACACCGCAATAAGACAGGAATGACTGCAGTTCCGTTTTTTTTTTTTTTTTTTACCAATTGAGCTTTATTCCGGGGCTCTTTCATAACGATATATGATGTACTTTCAGGCTCTGTAAGGATGCGTAATAAAATATGTATCTCGAAAATGTTACCTGGACAATTTTTAGATGTTTGGAAATTAAAAAGAAAAAAAATATGTCCAAGAAGAACATTCCATCGTCATCAACAACTCCCGCCTTGTGTTCCCGCTTTTATAAGGTCGTCGCCAGCTCTTTGCTACGTGCTGCGCTGCTGCTCTGTGAGGCAAACGCTATCCATGCTAAATTCGTCGCTGCGCTATTGGCTAATATCTCAGTGCTGATGCAGTCCTCGCTCAATCGTGTTCTCCAAGAATGGCAACAACTGCGGAAGACGAGCCACCGAGCAAGCAAGAAAAGAAAGCCGGAAGAAGTCTCTGGCGGTACTACACAAGACTCTCGCCGTCGACAGCTCGGTGCAAGTCGTGCGAACGTGTTTTTCAAACGCCAACGGGAACTACTACTCTTCGAAATCACGTGAAACAGCACCATTTGTTGATGAAAGAGTACAAGAAAGACGCCGCTGCAAACGCGCCGTTGAAGAATCAACCGGCACTGGACGATATACTACAACAGAAACAGCAGCCATTGTCTAAGAAGAAAGAAAACGCACTTAATCAGAAAGTGGCCAAAATGGTCGCCTTAGATCTTCTCCCTTACAGCATTGTAGGAAACCGGGGGTTCAAAGCACTGATGAAAGCAGCTGGGCCGTGATACAGTCTGCCATCTCGAACAAAACTGTCGCATGTGCTCGTCCCGCGCCTGTACGACGAAACAAGAGCAAAGGTACGACAGGAGGTGCGAAAAGCACTTGAACAAGGAACAAGCACTCTCGCTTTTACGAGCCATATATGGACGTCACGTGCCAACGAGAGCTTTTTAAGCCTCCCGTGTCATTTTCTTACGTGAAGTTCGAAATAAAAAACTTCACTTTGAACACGTGACATATGCCGGACAGTCACGCGGCTTTGAACATAGCTGCCTCATTGGAGGACCTATGCACCGACTGCGAGAAGTACATCGTGACGGACAACGGCCGCAAAATCCGGGCGGCTGCCAGGAGACTGCTATGGCTCCAGCGAGCCTGCTTTGCGCACACTCTGCAGCTGGTGATCAGCGATGCTACGTCGTGTACTCCAGCAATCATTAGACTCTGCAAGAAGGAGAAAGCGATTGTAGGACACTACAAACATAGCCCTAGTGCGCAGAAAAGATCGAACGATCTGCAGAGGCAGTTGAACAAAGACGTACTCTATGTTGTGCAGGATGTTGACACATGGTGGAATAGTCAGTACCTCATGCCCTCGAGGCTCCTTGAACTCAGAGTCCATCACACTTAAGCTCACCACTTCGGAAACGAGCATATATACCTTTATTTGACACAACAGTGATCTTAAGTGCTGAAAAGTACCCCTCCTTGTAATGTAAAATTTTAATTATTTTTGGAATGCTGCATTGCCTTGAACGTTGCAAAGGCAACTCAGGGTTTGCTAACAATCTTATATAAAATCTATCAAGACTCGTTTTGTGGAGTGCGAATTTGACGAAGTGGCCAGCCTGGCCATGTTTCTTGATCCGTGCTTTAAGGCCACAGTTCATCAGGCTCTCGTCAGGTGATCTGGCTGGAAGATCTAGTGACAAGGGTGCTCCAGGCAGCTGACGTGGAAGCCAGTGCAAACACTGCCGTGCCAGTGTCTACTTCATGTACACTGATGGCATCTAGTGTATGGAATGCTTTTGACAATCTAGTGATGAACAAAGAGAAGACACATTTGGCATCTGCCCCTGAGAAGGAAGTTACAGACAATGTGGAAAAGCCGCTCTTGGAAAGGGGCAAGGATCCTTGTTAGTGGTGGCAGTGCATTGGCCGCTTCAAGTACTTGCTTTTAAGTGCACTCGCCCAGAAGTACTTGCCCATCCCTGCCACCTCAATTCTTAGTGAAAGAGCCTTTTCTACCGATAGAAATGTTATCACGGTGCATAGAGAGCGCTTACTTTCTGAACATGTCGACCAGTTAATTTTCCTCCACGATAATCTGTAACAAGCGCCTTACCTGACATTACCTGAGTGCATTACCTATAATGAGTGCTTCTTTAATCCGAAGCAGCCTTGTAAAATGCAATATTAATTCTAAAAGGGTAATAAAGCTATTGTTACCTCGCCTTGCAACATTGTACTACTGCACATATATTCGATATTCGATTCGATATTCGAACACAGTTTTTTGTCTTATTCGTATTCGATTCGTATTCGAAAACTTCAATATTCGCACACCCCTAGTGCTGATGCATAAGCATTTGTTTAGTGTTTTTTATACCCTTCATAATTCGGCATTCAGTTTATTCTGGCATTTCTTTCGGTCCCATGAAATCATAAATAACGAGGTTTTGCTATATACTACAGTCGACTCTACTTTCTCGACAACTTTATTCGATGTCCGTTATATCCAGAACGCCTCACTACCGAAACTTTCGTCACGATGTGTAACAACGTTATTGCAAAGAGTGAGTGACGAACGTTCGAAGTAAACGTGAAGAACGCCCAAAGGCACTGTCCCACCAGAGAGGCGAAGCATCAATTGCGATAGCGAATTAGCAGACAGCTATGCGAAGTAAGGATACTAGTCTTCTCGGCCTTATAAAGTTGTAAACATTTGCTTGCTGACTAAATTAACAAGCACGGTGTCAGGGGCGCTCAGGTAAACATGAACACATCTCGCTCGATGATTGCGAAAGGTTGACTGCAAGTCAGTTGTCCGCCCGTTTCGACACGGCAAAGTCCGTTTTATACGCCCGATGTAGACAAAAATTGCCACTAATTTTGTCTGCTGTAGCCGATAGTCTGTTGTAACGCGGTCTGTTAACAGCGACCTTCGTTGCATCAATAAAATAGGTAGAGCAAACTAAGGTTGAAATATGGTCCATTTTATCTGAAAATCTGTTGTAACAAGCGTGGACTATATATATTCACCCTTCTTGTGGAGCAGTTTGTTCTAAAGAAATGAGATGGCAATATCGGCGGTGCACCGCGATCAGCAGTCAGAAATACAACTGAGTTTTTGCTGATGCACCCTGCTCCAATCATGCCAGATCAAATCATGCGGATTAAAGACGTGTGCAGCAGTTGGCTCCAAAAATAATGACTGGCATACGAAATGAATCTGTGCAACCAAGTTCGCGGAACGTTCCTGCAACTGTTAGTACGTGTTATCGGCACTTCGAGATGTACGGCTTTCTTCCAGGATGCAGAAATTTGCTCATCTACCCAAGTTGTACAGTCCAAACTCGATGTACCGAAAACAGATATATCAAATTATTGCGTATGTCGAACCTGTTCTCTCACCTGGAAAATTGCATGCATTTTTATTTTTTTATTTCGACCGGAGTCGGACGTAAAATGTATATATTGAACTCTGCCGCCCCAGACCACAAGCACACTGTTGAGAGGTGGCGAGCTTTCCCGCAACACCCTCAAGGATACCGGTGGCGCGATGGGCGTTCCCGACTGCTGCGCACTATAGCTGCACACGATTACGCCGAGGGCGCCCGTTGAACATAGCGGCATGCGCAAGCGGTGGCTTGGCTAGTTCGCATTGCATTTGCCGCACTGACTCCTCCTAAGTGCCGCACTCTGCACCTGCTGTGCCCTCGTGAGGAATAGCGGTTTGCTTCCACAAAGACATGCAACAGCACGCCTCTATTGGGCTCACTCATACTCCATGGCAGATGCCACTTAATACCTTGTTATTGACAGTGTTTAAAAGTGGTTCGATTGACGGAGGTGGAGATCACAGCGGAAGTAGCGGCCAAATGAGGACGCTGGTGAGGTTGATTTCGCAAGCGCTGATTTTACCCCACTCAGCTTCAACCGAGGCTGTAGCTGCTTTCCAATAGAAGGCACCGCAATAGAAGGCCCCAGCCTATTGTTTACGGATAGTGTAGACTAAGTTGAGAATGCCATGGATATATGCACGTGGCTGCCAATAAGAAGCAGGCTACACTGCTGCAATACTTTCAGCCGAAGAAATAAATACTTTATGTGAACCTTCAAGTGAGTATTTATTGAGCCACGATTGGTGCATTGATTCCTTTGTACACCCGCCGTGGTTGATCAGTGGCTATGGTGTTGGGCTGCTGAGCACGACGTCGCGGAATGGAATCCCGGCCACGGCGGCCGCATTTCGATGGGGGAGAAATGCGAAAACACCCGTGTACTTAGATTTAGGGGCGCGTTAAAGAACCCCAGGTGGTCGAAATTGCCGGAGTCCTCCACTACGGCGTGCCTCATAATCAGAAAGTGGTTTTGGCACGGCAAACTTCATAATTTAATTCATTTGTAGAAGTTCTTTATGCATTTTTAAGTGATTTTATATATCAAAGTCTGGCTATATCGAGCTATTTCGCGATCACCGCGCTGTACGATATATCGATGTTTGATTGTATCACTAACCCTCAAAGAAGGTGCTTCAGCCCCGGAACATCAGCAATAGTGGGTACTGCTCGTTAAACAATGACAAAGGGAGTAGCGCCACTTCCTATACGCCTCGTGCACCGCTTACAGAGGCACCACTGATAGCCACCTAGCGGGCACTTCCAACAGTACGCGCGGGAGCAGTAGCAGACGATGAACTGCCGTTCCCGCTGCAGTTTTTACAATTTTAAATTCTCCAAGGCAGCTGCTTGGAAACGTACAAAGCTAAAGTCTGACTGACTTTTCAATACTTTTTATGTTACTAGAGAGAGGTGCCACATGATATATTTAAAAGCAGAGCAGCGCCAGAAAAAGTAGATGAGCGCTGGCGGCAAGGCCAGGTCTAGTCCTCTGCAGCATAAGCATAATAAGATAGAATTCAGCTGAGTACAAAATTCACATGCAAGACAGACTACGTTGTGAAACAAACAAATCGCTCGGCGTGTTATGTCTGCTCAGGCAGCATCGAGGTGTGATGACTTCCCAAACATGTGGCATTCTCTCACCCGTACTCTTGGGACAAAGGAACGACAACGCAGTAGTGCAAACAATCACAAGGGCATTTATTGCACCTTTCATAGATCAATGCCTGCTAGCCGAGTTGCTATCCCCAAAACATGATGATTGCAGTGCCACAAATCTAGGAAGTCCGACTCACCGTGTCCGGATAGCCAGTGAATATGTTCGCCCCCATGCTGGATCCCAACGCCTGGTCGTTCGCGCGTACGGTCACGTGAAGGGTGGCGCGTTCGAACAAGGCCTCACGAGACGGTCTCGCAGACCATGGATCGGCGCACGCGCGGAACGTTCGCGCCGCTTGACGATCTCGAACCAAAGACCCAGCGTGTTCTCCCCCTGGGCCTCCAAGTAACCCCGCCGTGAGGCGGCGTTAGCAGCGCAACACTCGCGCCATCTCTCATACTGCGCTTCAACCACTCCAACCGCCGCGGGTGCCAGGCCACGCGGCGAAGCCGCACTGCAGGAAACGTGCTATGCGGGAAAAACATCAGGGGACGCGTTATAGTCGCGCATCCCCACATCCCCCTAACCTTAAATCACTACTTATTCCGGCGAAACATGTTACAAGGGCTAACGTCAACCTGTGCTTCGCGAACAAGATAGTGCATGCAACAGTGGCTGCGCCGAGGAAATGTCCACACGCTATCCATAACATATGCGAGCCCACATTGTCCCTGGGTACACCGCTGGCGTCCGCCGGTCACAGCAGCAGCTTTGCAGACTCGACGGCACGATTCCAGGCCAGGACTCCGGAGATGACGACGCAGTAGTCGGTACGAGCAAGCGTCGCTCGCGCCGACGCGCCCTGCTGGGAAGAGCCGCCATAGCTGTCGGTGACCGCCGGCTCTTTTGTCCACCGCCGATGGTTGTGAGCTGGATGCAGGAGGCCGCCGAAGTCGCTGCGCCGAACTGGCCAAAGCATCACCATTGCCCGGTGGCTCGATCGTAGTCCGGGGCAGCAGCGCAGGCGATGTGCAGGTGACGGCAAACCAGGGGTGACTCCAATCACGCTGCGTACACTCGGCAAACACTAAAATAGTGCAACAGTCTGCATGCGCATCGCCCACGTGGTACGATGTTCAACTCGGCTACTAAAAGATCGGGCGGCTACTCAGACGCTAAGTTCACGTGAACGAAGCTCGCTTATTTGAGTCGAACAAGTAATCTCAATTCTTGCGAGGTTAACTAGAATGAAGGAAGCAAAGTGCAACACCTCAACGCCACGGTCCACCAGGTTGTGTCCCTCCACGTGCGACAGGCAGCTTCGTAAAGCCTTAGGCCTAAAGCGTCGTTATCCTGACAACAACCGGCGTCCAAAAACAACACCCAAAATGAGCGCAAAACAGGCAGCTGCGAGGAGACGTCAGCTCTGACGTCTGACGTGAACTTTTCAGCAAAAAAATGGAACAAAAATACCATATGCAGGAACTATTAGCAATTCTCGCCCTGAACTACCTATTTTCTAAACACATTTCCAAAAAAACAATATATAAGATGCCCCCGGGCGAAAAAAATAAAGCTGTTAAAGAAGCACTTCCTTGGTATCATTCCGATAAGACAGCATGATTTATACCCTTTACAAACGAGGCAGGGTGAAAACCTCGCAGCTCAAAAGAATCAACAATAGTTATGCATGGAGCAACTAGCAACAGTTAAACATGTGCGAAGCCACGCATAACATAGATGTAAAAACATGAAGTGCGCAACAGCTGGTGCAAGGATTTACCGGGCCACATAAAACCAACAATTTCAGCTCTTGCAAACTTCAGTAGCATTAAGATACAACACAATGCCCTCGTGCATTCGTGCTGCCTAGCTAGCGCAACACGGTAAAGAAGAGGAAAACAATATAAGCGGCAAACGACATCAAACGACATTCCGAACTTCAGCGAAATGTTTTTAAAGCGCACGCTGCACTGCAGACGAACTTCGTCGCTTACGCGTCTAACTATGATCGACTGGAAAAAAAAACACCTCGAGACAAAGGAAAGGATGAGAACAAGAAATTTCCCGCCGAAGCGACGATCCGTTTTTGCTACCGTTGCTCCCGCTGATGAGGATTTGCGAGGAACGATTAGAACCGTATCGCCGGCACGTTTTCGCCAGTATTTGAGCACCCCACCATGCAACAATTCTTTGATATTCCTTGAAGCTTTGTCCACCACACGCATGCGAAGAGTGTTGCCTATTTTTCTCTGAAAACGTGAATAAGACAGAGAAGCACTATCAACGACACAACATGCTACGGCGCACGGCTGGCTCCTCTCCCGTGTGTTCTGCGCAAGGCCGCCACCAGTGGCGCGTCCGTCAGTGCGCACCACACGTATAGTATCTACACAGTATCTATACATCTACTCCAACTGGCGCGGAATCTTATGCACACTCTATGGCCAACGGGTCAATAAGTGAATGGGCACGCATTTGAATATAAGGGCACCACATACGCACAATAAATGACGGACTATGCCGATAGTGCACGAATGGTCAAAGCTGAATTTTTCGTGATGGTCCGGAAGAGTACGTGAGTTACTAGCAATAATACATTTTTGCTACAAGGTATTACCATATTGAATCGCATAATGCTCGCACTTCTTTGTAAAGAAAATTGACGTAAATTTAGGGGTGCAATCATTACGGGGATTAGATTGTCAACGAAAAACAAACATTTTCATCTCGCATTTGCTGCAGGGTGACAACAGGTCAACAAACAGGCGGCTGCCGCTGTAACAGTGCAGGAACCCAAAACAAAAATGGCAGCATGTGGAGCAAGCACAACGTACCGAACACATTTCTTTTTTCTTTTCGTGAGTACATTATGTGCATTGAAATAGTTTGTTCCGTATCATTAATGAATATTATTGTTATTATCAGCAAGTTTGCGGCAATAATGTAGCCATGTCCACTTTGAGGGCACAGAAACAGAGATGGGCACGCTTAGCTGCCAGTGACATAGAAACACATGGTGGGCATGCTGCGAAAACTGTGGCATTTGTCTTCACTACTATCCTAATACAGCACGTTTCTCCTAAGGGTGGGCGAATATTTTAGCTGCGTTAAAAGCGTCGGCGTATGAATAGGGTACACTTCTAACGTATCAATGTAAACGTGGCTACTATCGTTGCCCCTCGCCATTTGCTGCGTGCCTATGAGTGCAGATGAGAGGTATCGAAAGGCACCTTTTATGCTGTTGTTGCTGTATAAGGCCTACAAACAATAAAGCCAAGGCAGGTTTGGTCGTAGATTTTTTTTATTTCATGGATGCGGAAAGTGATGAAAGGAACGAAATGCAGCATCTTCTTAAGAATCTGCTGCGTGCAGACTCTTTGGTATGTCTTGAAGAGTCATTCGCATAGCATTCGACAGATGGTAAGTACGATCATCATTAGCTAGACTTGGCACAAGACATATCACTGCGGCAAGTTCGGGGTGCGATCATTACACGGGAAAGAAAAAAAATCAAATCTTTACGACAAAATTCAGGAGTACGATCATTACGCGAGTGCGATCATTGTGGAAGTAAATACGATAAAATGTACAAAATGGCTATGTGTCATGCCTTGCGCGCAGCAAGAACAAATCTGTTGGAATCGAGCACACCCGCGAGTTATTAGGCAGAAATAATGAAATAGTGACCACACCAAGAAAATTTATTGAGTCAGAAGTGTGACAAGCCGCTGCTTCAAAATATTTGCTAAATAAAGATCGAAGAGCAAAACACACTAATCCTCATTCAATTCATGAGCGGAAAGTTTGGGTAGCTCGGAATTGGGGAGATAAATTTAGCCTCGCTTTTGAAACAGGCACAATATACACTACTTGCGCTGTTTGAACATGGCTTAACCAGCTTAGAAAGCGCTTTTACATGTTCTCTGAAGCTGTGGCCAAAGCTTCGTGTCGTCCACCCAGTCACCGCCTACAATATATCCTGAAACAAAGGTTTGCTAAGCCACACCGGCGTTATACACACCCATTGTAAACGCGAAGGCAATGGAGGCAGTTGAGGCAAGCTATGGATGCGTCACCACATGATCAAACATGGCAGCGCCCAAGGAATCGCCGCAAAAAGGGTAAATATGTTTTTTTTTTTTTTTTCAAATTCCAAGTATTTGATAAGGGGTCTTTGTCAGTGCGAAACTGTACATGCACATGATGGTGGCATCTTATAAAAAAGCCTGTGTACCTGTCGTAACCAAGTTAGTCGGGAGTGATGTTCTTTGCTGTCCGGTTATTTCCTTCATAGTTCTAGCGTCATTTTCAAATGCAAGAAAGTATGAATTATTCGCAAAGCATCAGACTGCACACAAGCTTCCGTAGGTGTGGTTAGTTTAATTATTTTTGCCAAGGAATTCTCGGTTTGTCCACAAAGACATAATGGTCATTAATAGAGACGGCCTATTTTGGAAGGGAATTTTTCTTTAATAACAAGTTTAAGTAAAGAGAAACGCCTGAGATCCAGGCGTGCAAAACTGAGGCTAATCCTTGTTGTGATCAATGCGTGAAAATATAATGTGTTCTGCATTAATTAATGATGGTGTGTAGTTAGGCTGCGGTAAATTAAAAAAGAACTGTTATGCTGGAAATATTTCTTCTAATTTCTAGTGATGGCAGATTTATACTAATCTTATTATTAAGATCGATACTATTCCTATATACTCCGACAAGACTGTCTGAATATATATGGTATGTGTTTAATTCTACTCAGTGGCAGATAAATTTTCAAGGACTTTTTGTTGTTGAGGAGCAGCACATACGCAGTGATTCAAGTTGGTGTCAAAGTTGATTGAAGAGTGAAACATACCTAGTGAGCCAAGTTGGCATGAACGACATTAATTGAAAAAAAGCACATACCAGTATACCATACTCAGAAGCCCATCTTTTCGAACGGCTGGTTATGAAACCAGTTGCCTAAACACATAGCCCATTGACTACCCAGTGAACCAAGTTGGCGGGAAAACAATTAGAAATGTAAAACCAAACATGCCAGAAACTGCGTTAGGTATCCCGAAAATGCTTTAATCGCATTAAAAATATGTAATGTCTCAGTTCAGTTCCAATTCATGTAAAATTTGTTTCTTTTTTTTTCGTTTTCAATTTGGCTCAATACCATGGTCCTACAACTACACCTGCGCACACTCTCAGATGCACCACCTCATCAGAAACACTTTCTGCAGAGTTTGCGCCCTGACCGTAACCAAGGGAGGTCGACGCAGCTCACTGGTGGCGCTGAACGCAACCGCTACCGAGCAACATTCACATGCAACAAATGCTAAGAAATCCATGCCCACTGCAAAAACAATTAAGGCATCATTTTGCATCATGTGAAGGCAGGCCCCACTTCCAAGTTGGAAATAGCACCTTGTTTGTCTTCTTTTTGTAGTCCCTGCCTTTGTGCGATTGACCTGCCTTAACGAAAATGATGCCATACCAACTAGCTAGTATTCAGACCTTTGTTCAATGAAGGCACCCAACCGTAAGGCTGACTCATAAAATAAATAAATACCTTCACAGGCAAAGAGACACCAGAGAGGACAGGAGTTCCTGAGTTGATGTTCCTGATGAAGAACTCCTGAAACGCATTTTGAACAAATGTATGAGCAATTTCATACCAGTACAAATATGGGAAGGCAATAGCCACTATTTAGTAATAGGATTTGCGCTGCTTAATTCAGAGACCCAGGAAGACAAAAGGTTATGTCTTTTTGTAGTCTTTTTTTTCTATGTTTGTAAGTCAGAGCTAATTTCAGAGGTTAAAGACCTCAAAGACAAGCTACAAATGGCATAACAAACATTAACAGCCGTAAGCCAATGCCTAACCGATTTGGAAAACCACAACCAAAGCATTCTATCAAATAAAACAGATAGTGACAGCCTGCTGGCAGATACCGCAGCAAACAGCTGGTTTGGTATGCAGCCTTGAAGCCCGCTTAGTTGACGCCACAAATCACTCGTGCAGCAACAACCTTATATTTTGACGTAGCAGTTCTGCGGAAACCCGCAAGATGAAGAGAAGTAATGAATAAAGGGAAAATCAGACATCCACCCGTTCGTAGCAATTGCTAGAAAGGAAACCCATACTTTTTTTCACAAATTTTTCACCAAAAACCCTTCAGTGTATTATTCAATGAAACCTATGTAACGGCGAAGGCCTTCCTGTTAAAAGAGCAGGCTTCATTGTAGGGGATGGACAAGTCTATGGGAGAAGAGAGAGAGCACAGTTTCCTCGCGTTTATTCCGAAAAGCACAAGTTATTCCCTCACTCCTCTCATCTTTTGTTTTTCTAATGAGAAACACCGTGCTTCTGCAGTGCTGTCCAAGATTGTGGCATCGGTCGGCTGATGATTCTTTACAGGTTATTGATGCGCGGGCAGGCGAGTTGTCAAGCTTTGACAAGCTGGAGAGAAATGAAGTCAAGCTTGTCTTTGTCGGTAACATTTGGCAGCATGGCGTCAAAAGTGGTCACAGTGTTCCTTCTGTAAACCAGCTTGAAGGGAGTCCTCCGACATGTTTCTTGTACTGTCATGTTGTAGGCAAGGGTTATGTACTGAAGGATGGCATGTTAATTCTTGCACTCAGTGTACACTGTTAACATTGCAGCGAGGGTCTTGTTTGCATGCTCCACAAAACCAGATGTCTGAAAGTGGTAGGAAGGTGTCCTCTGGCGAATTGTCTGGCGGTACTGTAAAATGGCTTGAGCAAGTACTGATGTAAAAAGCATTATGTTGGTAAAGGGAACTTTTGGGGCACCATGTCATAGCGAAATGTTCTTGTCAAAGAATTTTGCCGCTTTGGCCGCAGTGCCATTGGACAGGACTTTTCTTTCAGCCAAGATAGTCAGTATTAATGACGATCTATTTATTCCTAGATGCTGATGTCGAAAAAGCCACAAGCAGTTTATCCCAATCTGTTGGAATGGTTAGCAAAGGAGTTCGATTGCCTGTGGCAATCATGCTGGCCTTCTCGGTGGTGTCATGCGTCTCTGACAGTCCCGGCATGACTTGACGTAATGGGTGACATCATTGATCAGGCGTGATTGGTTGTAACAACTTTATTGACAATCCGGCAAATTCGTGGCCTGGGCCTAGGCCGCCCCCGAGGAGGTCCGGAGATCCTGTCTCCTCGCCACCTCACGGGCTTGCTGGATGGCCCATAGTTGATTTTCGAGGTTTGAGCTGCGCAACGCGGCCGTCCATCGCGCCGCAGCTTCATCTGGGGAAACTGCATTTTCTCTGCATATAAGCTCACATTCCCAGAGAATGCGTCTAAGAGATGCGTGAGCCCTGCCACATAGTTTGCAGTTGACGCCTGAGTAGATGTCCCAATATATCCTCCTGAGATGGATGGGGTTGGGGAAGGTCTTTGTTTGTAGCTGCCTCCAGTCTACCGCTTGGGCCCTGTCGAGTTTGGGGTTAGGGGGCGGATAAACACGCCTTGAGTTTTGATAAAATTTTGTAACATCACAGTACCTGGTCATTCTGTCCCTCTCTGTCCATGCCTCTGTTGGATTTTCAACCCCAAGAGAGGATCCTTCCTCGCAGGCGCGGAATCTGAGACCTCGCACTACGCGGTGGACCTCCTCGTTGAGGTTAGGTATGGGGGTGTGGGGGACGTGTGAGCTGGGAACCATACAATGTGTCGTTCCTCCGTCTCCTCGGAGGCGACATAGTTCGCGTTGGCTTTGAGTATAGCCTCAGCCTTCGGCGAAATTCTGCCTTATGCATAGTTTCTGACCGCCGTCTGCGAGTCACTGAGTACGTATCTGCAACTGGGGTTAACGATGGCTAGGGCTATCGCCACCTCTTTCTCTACCTCGGGGTTTTTGACACGTATGCTACAAGAACTGACCAATTGTTTGTCGGTATTGAGGACGGACACTGCAAAAGCATGTCGATCCTCGTATTCTGCAGCGTCTACGTACAGCGCTTCCTTGTCCCTACCGAAGGCTTGGAGTAAAGCCTTGGCTCTACTCTCTCTTCGACCCTGATTGAATTCGGGGCTCATGTTCTTGGGTATATTAGCCACCTGCAGCTTTTCCCTGATCGCGCTTGGAAGGGATGTCTTGTTGCCGTGCTGCTTATGACAACTTATCCCGAGTTTGTCCAGGATGTTCCTGCTCGTTCGTGTCTTCGCTAGTCTCTCGAGTTGCAAGATTTGGTGTGTCTCAATTAACTCTTCAAGCGTGTTGTGGACGCCCAGCTGTAGCAGAAGTTCTGTGCTGGTGCTGTGTGGAAGGCCCAGTGCCATCTTGTGTGCTCTTCTAATGAGGGTGTTCAGTTTGGCATATTCGGACGCATACCAGTTGTGGTAGGCGGCCACATAGGTAATGTGGCTAATAACGAAGGAGTGTATGAGTCTGATGACATTGGCCTCCCCCTCATACCCTGATGTCTGTTGGTGATTCTTCTAATGAGCCTCATCGTGTTCGTGATCTTGGTCTCTAAAATGCCTGACCGTTTCTCCGTTGTTGTCGTTCGATTCTATGATGAGTCCGAGCACCTTAACCTGCTTCACCCTGGGTATTTCTTGTCCGTCTTTGGTGCGTATGCAAATTTCTTTGTATGCAGCATGCTGGATGTAAGCCTTAGGGGTCTTCCCCTAAGCGTCGGGCGGAAAAGGAAGAGTTCCGATTTTTCTGGCGAGCAGACGAGAGCTGTTCCGACGAGGTACTCTTCCACCACCTCGACCGCGGTCTGTAATCGCTGTTCGATTTCTCAGTCCCTTCCCTCGGACACCCAGATCGTAATGTCATCCGCGTATATTGTGTGATGCACTCCCTCGATGGCCTTGAGGTGCTCGGGGAGGCCGATCATAATGAGATTAAAGAGCATTGGCGAGATGACCGAGCCTTGCGGGGTGCCGACACTGCCTATGTTCCTGTCTTCGGATGCGAGTTTGCCCAGCGTTAAGGAGACTTTCCCGTTTGTGAGGAAATCCTGAACATAGCTGTACGCTCGGTTTCCTAGATCGAGTGTGGCAATGCTGCATAGTATGGCTGTGTGAGCTGCGTTATCGAAGGCTTTCTTGAGGTCTAATCCTAGAATGGCCCTGGTACCTCTTGTCTTGTTGTCGAGTATCTGGTGCTTGATTTGCAACATCGCATCCTGCGTGGAGAGATGAGCTCAAAACCCAAGGTGTCTGGATACCCTTCCACGTCGTCCAAGTGTGCGTTGATCCGGGTGAGGAAGGCGTGCTCCATCAACTTGCCGACGCACGACGTAAAGGGTATTGGTCGAAGGTTGGACACATCTGGGGTTTCCCTGGTTTGGGGATTAGCACCATTTTTGCTCTTTTCCACAGGTCGGGGATGCATCCTCGGGTCCAGCAATCGTTAATGTACTCGGTCAGTTCAGAGATGGTCCTAATTTTCACAAACATACGGGAAAAACCGAACTGTCCTGCCGTTCCATAATCAAGAATGGTGAAACAGTACCTTTGTCCATGATGTTGAAGGCATAATGAGAAAGTAATTGGCACAGACTAGGAATAGTTCTCTAAGAGGACATTGCTTTGCGAAAAAAATGAAGACAACACACGATTGAATGCTCTAAGGACGTCTGTATTGCCCTTCAAGTACTGCGTAAAACCGCCGAGTTCCGGGTCTGCTCACTGCTTTTCAGTCGCTGGCACACACTTTTCCCAGGGCGGTCTCAATGTCCTATTTGTCTTAGGGTGGTGGGTCAATCAATCATTCGTTTACTTCTATTATCAGTTGGGAGTCCGCCAGGTGAAAAGCGATTACAAACCAAGGTCCTGAGGGCACACGTAGAGAGCAGTGGTTTCAAAGGCCAGATGTGTAAAAATGTACACAATGCATTACAGTAGCCTTGGAAGTAACAGCAACTTACCACAAGCAGCTACTTTCTGCCACTCTGCTGCAGATTTCCTGTAAGCTGACTGAACTACGCAGCACCCAGCACCCAGTTCAAACTGAGCGCTGAAAGAGCGTCAACTCGCCCTTGCCGGTGAAAGGGGTATGCCATCAGCAGCTACGATTATCTGCAGCGCAGGCTCTAACGTCATGAAATACTGGCTACAAAAGGAGCTGTGACACGCCAACGGCCTCACATGGCAGTAGCGGCAACCTAATACAAGCAGCTACTTAGTGCATTTCTCCCCTCTGCTGCATATTCCCTCTAAAATGACTGCACTGTGTAGCACTCACCGCCAGGTCAAGCTGAGCCACACGTGCCTGAAGGAGCGTCGACTTGCCCTATTTGGCTAAAGGAGTACGCCGTCACCAGCTATGATTACCTGCAATGTGGGCTCTGACGTCACAAACTACTGGTACGCCATCAGCAGCTATGATTACCTGCAATGTGGGCTCTGACGTCACAAACTACTGGCTACAAAAGGAGCTGTGACACATCCACACTTGGCAGTAGTGGCGACCCACTACAAGCAGCTACTTAGTGCGTTTCTGCCTCTCTGCTGCAGGCTAGTACCAAACTTTGCTTGCGTTACTGACTTCTTTTGAGTTTGTTACTGCTGCCTAGAGTGTGCCAAAGTATGTTAATAATCTTCTTCTGTGTCTGAAAATTTGTAGTGAAGGAGAAGAGAAAGATGGCTAAAGAACTAACAAAAGTTATGAAAGACATGCAGTGAGAGCAACTTCGTTTAGGCGATGAATTTAAAGGCCAACTGCAACATAATTTCACCTGGGCTAAATCTACTATAAATGCCTAATGTATACCCTCAAAGCAATTGTGGCAAAGCCGCAGGGCTGGTAATTGCCTAATTTTGTTATTAGCAGCAACTAAGAAGTGCCTA
Organism: Dermacentor variabilis; assembly: GCF_050947875.1. Classification (NCBI taxonomy): domain Eukaryota; kingdom Metazoa; phylum Arthropoda; class Arachnida; order Ixodida; family Ixodidae; genus Dermacentor; species Dermacentor variabilis. The sequence goes on along the minus strand of NC_134574.1, from coordinate 15,910,656 downwards.
TGCATACAATGCATGCACCTGACAGCAAAGCGGTAGCGATGCGGATGTGACGAATATCGAAGAACCGTACTCAACTGTTGATCTCTCAGTTGCACCTAGGCTGCCAGGTGCGATGCTCACTCATCATTTGCAAGCTGACGAGCACCTCTCTCCATGTGCGTTCTCCCTGTTCTGCTCATGATAGAGCTGCTGCAAGAATGCCGATGCATTGCATGGCATCGCAGGAATGCCGAACACATCTTTGCTGTCCCAGCTTTCAGAGCGCAAGTGTGACGCGGACCAGCCAACACGCACAAAGCATGTAAACTGCAGTTGACGAAGCTGCACAAGCTACATTTCAACAAAACAGTCACTTACTCATCACGAACTGCTTAGCAAATGCTTTCTCGGGGTGAGTATAAGTACTAGTATAAGCCACGATGGCGCACAGTATTCTCTAGCAATTGTGTCCGGTAGTGCATCATCTTCAACAGATTTTGCGCATCTCTACATCAGGATCATCGCAGCAAACGAACAAAAGCCTTTCTGACACAGCGCCGGAAACGAGAAAGAACCGCATGCAGCATTTGCCACGAAGAACGCGACACGGCGGCCATGGTGTAGACACGGTGGCAAGCTTTGAAAGAATGCAATGCTGCCAGAGCATGCCAAAGCGAAATGGGCGATATTTTATCACAGCCTCAGTTCGGCCTCTCTGGCTGTGACTTTACACACACTTAGCACCGAGCCCCTCAAGCTCGGTTGTGCTGAGCCTCACCTACTTACCACTGATTACTACAGGTGGCGGTAGTTGTCTCATCTGTCGACGAGTCCGGCTTTTGAACATGCTATTGACTGTGCTGGCTAGCTCAACGAGTGCACACCGTCACGCGACGTACGTTTGTCTTCACGCCTGTGCGCGCTAGCCCTAAGAGTCCCGCGCCAACGCCTTTATCTGTGCGCGCAGTAGAGCCTCAGACGAAACGCTGTGTCATCGGGCTTTCGTTTTCTCAACTGACTGTGCGGGTTGGCTCTATGAGTACACGCAGTCAGGCGACGTACTTTGCTCTTAAGGCCTGTTTGCGGTAGCCCTAAGAGTCCCGCGCGAAGCGTTGTGCAAACGGAGTAGCCAGAATTTCACCCGAACGCCTACAAATGTGCGCACTAGTGCTACAGAGCCTCGCACTAAACCCTGTGCCATTGTGCTTTCGTTTTCTCGACTTTGGCTATGCGGGTTGGTTCTACGAGTGCACGCCGTTACGCCGCGCACTTTTGTCTTCACGCCTGTGTGCGCTAGTCCTAAGAGTCCCACGATAAGCGTTGTGCGAACGGAGTAGCCAGGGTAACGCGTGAACGCCTATGTCTGTGCGAGCTAGTGCTACAGAGCCTCGCGCGAAACGGTGTGCCATCGTGCTTTCGTTTTCTCGACTTTGACAGTGCGTGTTGGCTGTACGAGTGCACGCTGTCAGGCGACATACTTTCGTATTCACGCCTGCGCGCGTTAGCCCTAGGAGTCCTTCGAAACGCGTTGTGCGAATGGAGTAGCCGGGGTAACGCGCAAACGCCTATGTCTGTGCACACTAGAGCTACAGAGCCTCTCGCGAAACACTGTGCCATTGTGCTTTCCTTTTCTCGACTTTGACTGTGCGGGTTGGCTCTACGAGCGCACGCCGTCACGCGACGTAGGGCTTCACGCCTTTGGCTGTTTACGCTAGCTTCACGAAGGCGTGCAAAAACGTTATGCGAACATATTTTCGTTTTCTCGCCTCTGACTGTGCAGATTAGCAAAACAAGTGCACGCCATCACGCGACATCATGGGTTTGTGTCCCTTGTCTCCTTTCCCTGATGACCTGAGGTTTTCCGAGCACACTACAATTGTATCATTCTGCCATGACTTCAGTATTGCTCATCAGTATAGTCCCTGTACCAAACACACATCGCTGACAAATTTGAGCTTGTTCAGTGCCAGGCAACAAGCAACCTCTACTCCTGTCATTTTGGTTGTCACAAGCTCATGCCAGCTTACGAGGATTGCCTCAAAAGCCTCAAGTGGCACACGCTGCAATACCAGTGCAACACTGCACTAGTCTGTCTATTCTGCAGGGCGCTTGATGGCTCTCTGGACAGCATTCATATTTCTTCTTCAGTTCGTCTGAAGAAGTGGTCAGCAAAGCCTGAGCGCCATCGCACCTGTATGGCCCGACATCACAACTCTGATTATATCTGGCATACAGACGTTCACTCCACCCCCCAGCCATTTGGCTTCCCCTTCCTTGCAACCCGACTGAATTGCAACCGACTGTGTTGCAACCCGACTGTGTTGTGCACCCGTCGACTGTGTGCTGTGCTGTGTGATTTAGCAAGTGTGTGTGTAGGTGTGTGTGTGTGCACACACGCAGAATGGAAGGGGGTGTCTTCTGCACCTTGCAAATTCCTGCTCTAGATGGCAAGCTATGTGACGCTGTAGTGTACAGGCATCAAAAAGTTCAAAGTGCCATGCTATCATAAGATTATTATTATTATTATTATTATTATTATTATTATTATTATTATTATTATTATTATTATTATTATTATTGGAATCATCACTACGACCACATTGATTGTGTTGCAGTGTGACACATAATTCAAAATATTTCAGGAGCTTCGTGCGCTCTCACTCTTCTAAAGAGAGCGCCAAAGATGTGCGTCTTCTCGATAACAATTGCGATGTCTAGAACACTGCTGATGTCATTGCAGAACATTTCTGTTCGCTATATGGTGTGAAATATGCTTCAACTAACCTTCTTTCTCAGTCTAGCACGGTGTGTAAGCTATCACTCAATGACAACCTTGTTTTCAAGTGTATGAAGCACCCCAAGCCTTCCCTTTCTTGTGGTGCTGATGGTATTTCCTCTGCAGTGCTTAAACCTTTGAGACACTGTCTACACAATTGGGCATAACAGGATAATGTATCAAAAGCAAAAGCACTGCTAAAAGTAATGATATTCAAAATGTGTTCCATGCATTTTGAAAAACAGTTACTATTAGAACTGTGCTGCAATTTTGAATAATATGGAAAATGTTTTAGCAAAATGAGTGGGAATGTAGATGGCTGGGTGTTTTTACACTGCGTCAGTATGTTGTATGTAGTGGGCTCACTTCTTTCATTGTTTTTCACAATGCCATGCACCAGGCATAATTTTCAAGTGGCAGGATAAGTGCTTTTCAAGCTCTTCAAAACACGAAATAGTATATGTTCTCATATTTGACGTTCCTGTGTCAGTTTTTGCATGGAGTTGAAATTTTGTAAACTGGACAAAACTCGCTAAACAATTGAAAATTCTTAATCTTTTCTGCAGCTGTACACTTTGTATTATTCTGCAGATGCAAGAGATGTGGTGAAAGCAAGTTTTCAATCAACAGGATAAAATGGCGTCTGAAAGGGTTAAGACGTATGGAAGCATACTTGTTCCCTGTTCTTACAAGCACGTTCAATAGTTCCCTAAAGCCTAGTAGGTTTTCTAGCACTCGGAAGTTAGCATGGACATTGCTCGTGTACGAATTGGGTGCTAGATGTGCAGTTCCTAACTGCCAGCCTATATCTATCCTCTGCAGTGCGTCAAAAGTGTTTGTATCGGTATTGGATTCCTTGCTTTCTGTTAGTGCTAAGAACATTTTAATAAATGAACAGCATGGCTTTGTGTGCCGACTTAAAACTATTTGAGACTGTCAACAGTGTTCACCATTGCATCGACCTCCAAAAAGACTTTTTTTTTTTTTCACTCTTATACTGGTGCAGAAACAATAAGGTACACTTAAATGCTTTGAATACTATGACATTAAGTTATATGCGGAAAACACACCATGTGCAATTTTCATACACCCTATGGGATGCTCCACAGCCCAGGGTAGATAAAATGAAACATCTTGGTGTGTACTTCGACAAAATGCTAAGCTTCTCTTTACCCAGATAATTATGCAACATGCCCTTCACACTCTTGGAATTGCATGCTTTATATTCCATGATTTCAACTCAATTGTGTTTCTGAAATTGTATTTGCTGTGTGCTTTCACTACTAGAGTGTGCCTCTGTAGGAGGGGGTGCAACGCTTGGTGTGTCTTCTCTTACGTCCATGCCTTTTTTGTTGCGCAATAATACTTGAGTAGTGCAGACCTAATTCTGACCTTATTGAACGCGTCCAGAATAAATTGATATCTATCTTCAAGCACCACTTTTCCCATTCTGGTGACAACAGTTGAGCCTTCTCAAGTATACCTCAACTCACACCTCTACATCCAAGACTTAATCAAACGTTGTGTTCCTGTATAAGGTGGTTCATGACATTATACATTCCCCAAAGCTTCTTGATCACATGCATTTGTTCGTGCCGCAACAGTATACCAGGCAGCATTCCACATTCTTTGCCAGGCCTTGTTGCAAGACTGTGCTATATATGACTCGACTCCAAAATACATAATAAGAACTGTGCCTTTATTGACATACTTCAGAGTTTATTTCCTGTGTTTTGTGCATCTGTAAATAATCATGTCTAATTAACTCCCTTTTACTCTTTCTCGTTTGTTTTTTTCCTACTTGTTTCTCAACTTGCATTTTTTTGTCTGCCATATTCATGTTTTCTGTACATCTTGTCTCGCATCTTCTTCTTTAAATGCACCAGTACGAAGGCTCTCTAGCTGTTCCTGGGCACTATAATAAACATTTTATTGATTGATTATTATTGTAGTATAAACTTGTGCTTTTGCAGTATGTACTAGTATATTATTTCAGTGCAGTACCTTTTGTGCAATTAAAAAAAAGGCATGAATTAAGAAAGTGCAATAAAATGCTATGTGCCTGATCATATGCATTGTGCTATTAATTTCTTCCAAGCTTTATTAATGGTTTGCTACTGTATCCAGTGTTGTGCAATAAAATAATATGCCACAGCAATTGTTGCATGCCTCACAGAACAAATTGAATGTCTTTCTCTGTCAAAACATCATAGCAGGTTGAAAACTGGTATTTTCTTTTTTGTGTGGTGACGAAGCATATGAATTGTGAAAATAACCTATGTATATATGTATTTCTTATATTATGCAAATGAGCTGCCCCCATAGTTAGAATAAGCGCTTCAATAGTAAACTTGGCAAAGGGCAACGAGACACCTATTCAAACCCTCCGATTCTCAAGCTTGTATTATCTGACGGCATGTCATTTCATTAATGTCCAGAAAGACAAACTTGACATGTTGAAAGCAGTTACAACAAAAGTTGGCCTTTACACGGAGAAAATTTTTCCAGCAATACACTCAATATGAAGGCATCCTGATAAGGTTTTGTTGCGTCAAAACCTAGAATAATAAATGAGGAGCTCCATGGACAGGATTTGACAGAATCGGGAGGAGACAAGCTACGAATTAAGTAAATTTTAGCTATTCTAGATGTTTCTTTTTTGTATGAGTGCTACAGGTGTTTCAATTCTTTTTTACCGATTTTCACAGAACCCACTTTTTCACGTTTATTTCATGCAGCAAGAAGCATAATTATGAATACATTGTTGTGCCGAAAAAGAAAAATAAAGACTTGGGAAGGAAGAATACGAAACGACAGACTGAGCGCTGAACTTCAACTGATTTTATTCTTGCAGCAGGGCAGGGAGAATGAACAAATGCACATGCATACGTCAGTGTTGCCTAGAGCGATTACAGTTACGTTTTTAACAATTGCAACTCATTTTCAAATAGAAAAACAGACGTGTGACTAATACAACTCGTGCCTCACTCTTTTATGTGATATGCCTCCAAAAGTTCTCCTGCTAATGTATCACCACTCCTGCCAAGTATCTTTATCTCACGCAGTAGTGGCTGGTATGTTCCTTCCAGGCAAACCGTGCAATGCGCAGGTAAATGCGCATTACCTTTGTTGACTACAGACAATTCATGCTCCCGGGCCCGGTCATTAACACATCTCCCTGTTTGTCCAACACAGGATTTCCCAAATTTTAGTGGTATTTCGTATATAACGCCCGTCACACATTTCACGTACTGTCTAGTGTGCTTTTTCTGGCATCCTGACTTGTTGTCAACGCGGCTTATGCGCGAACAGAGTCCAGCCAACTTGCGTGGTGCCGAGAAAACAACTGGCGCACCTTTGCTGGGCAACTTGGTTGGGATCTAATGAATACATGCCAATGAAACGCCAATGTACGAAAGAAACGCCAATGTATGAAAGCATCTAACCCTACAGCTAGAATAGAACTGGCAGAACTTTCGAAGTTAATCAACAAGCGCAAGACAGCTGACATAAGGAAGTATAATATGGATAGAATTGAACATGCTCTCAGGAACGGCGGAAGCCTAAAAACAGTGAAGCAGAAACTAGGAATTGGCAAGAATCAGATGTATGCGTTAAGAGACAAAGCCAGCAATATCATTACTAATATGGATGAGATAGTTCAAGTGGCTGAGGATTTCTATAGGGATTTATACAGTACCAGTGGCACCCTCGACGATAATGGAAGAGAAATTAGTCCAGAGGAATTCGAAATCCCAAAGGTAACGCCGGAGGAAGTAAAGAAAGCCTTGGGAGATATGCAAAGGGGGAAGGCAGCTGGGGAGGATCAGGTAACAACAGATTTGTTGAAGGATGGTGGACAGATTGTTCTAGAGAAACTGGCCACCCTGTATACGCAATGCCTCATGACCTCGAGCGTACCGGAATCTTGGAAGAACGCTAACATAATCCTAATCCATAAGAAAGGGGACGCCAAAGACTTGAAAAATTATAGACCTATCAGCTTACTGTCCGTTGCCTACAAACTATTTACTAAGGTAATCGCAAATAGAATCAGAAACACCTTAGACTTCTGTCATGCAAAGGACCAGGCAGGATTCCGTAAAGGCTACTGAACAATGGACCATATTCACACTATCAATCAAGTGATCGAGAAATGTGCGCAATATAACCAACCCTTATATATAGCTTTCATTGATTACGAGAAAGCGTTTGATTCTGTCAAAACCTCAGTAGTCATAGAGGCATTACGGAATCAGAGTGTAGACGAGCCGTATGTAAAAATACTGAAAGATATCTATAGCAGCTCCACAGCCACTGTAGTCCTCCATAAAGCAAGCAACAAAATCCCAATAAAGAAAGGTGTCAGGCAGGGAGATACGATATCTCCAATGCTATTCACAGCGTGTTTACAGGACGTATTCAGAGACCTGGATTGGGAAGAATTGGGGATAAAAGTTAATGGAGAATACCTTAGTAACTTGAGATTCGCTGATGATATTGCCTTGCTTAGTAACTCAGGGGACCAATTGCAATGCATGCTCACTGACCTGGAGAGGCAAAGCAGAAGAGTGGGTCTAAAAATTAATCTGCAGAAAACTAAAGTAATGCTTAACAGTCTCGGAAGAGAACAGCAATTTACAATAGGCAGCGAGGCACTGGAAGTCGTAAGGGAATACATCTACTTAGGGCAGATAGTGACGGCGGATCCAGATCCTGAGACGGAAATAATCAGAAGAATAAGAATGGGCTGGGGTGCGTTTGGCAGGCATTCTCAGATCATGAACAGCAGGTTGCCATTATCCCTCAAGAGAAAAGTATATAATAGCTGTGTCTTACCAGTACTCACCTACGGGGCAGAAACCTGGAGGCTTACGAAAAGGGTTCTACTCAAATTGAGGACGACGCAACGAGCTGTGGAAAGAAGAATGATAGGTGTAACGTTAAGGGATAAGAAAAGAGCAGATTGGGTGAGGGAACAAATGCGAGTTAATGACATCTTAGTTGAAATCAAGAAAAAGAAATGGGCATGGGCAGGACATGTAATGAGGAGGGAAGATAACCGATGGTCATTAAGGGTTACGGACTGGATCCCAAGGGAAGGGAAGCGTAGCAGGGGGCGGCAGAAAGTTAGGTGGGCGGATGAGATTAAGAAGTTTGCAGGCATGGCATGGCCACAATTAGTACATGACTGGGGTTGTTGGAGAAGTATGGGAGAGGCCTTTGCCCTGCAGTGGGCGTAACCAGGCTGATGATGATGATGATGAATATCCATGCTAACTTCCGAGTGCTAGAAAAGGTACTAGACTTTAGGGAACAATTGAAGATGCTTGTGAGAACGAGGAACAAGTATGCTTCTCTACGTCTTAACCCTTTCAGACACCACTTTATCCCGTTGATTGAAAAGTTACTTTCACCACATCTCTTGCATCTTCAGAATCGTGGAAAGTGTACAGCTGCAGTAAATATTAAGAATTTTCAATTGTTTAGCGAGTTTTGTTAAGTTTACAAAATTTCGACTCCATGCGAAAACTCACTACAGGAACACAAAATATGAGAACATGTACTAGTTCGTGTTTTTAAAAGCTTGAAAAGCACTTATCCAGCCACATGAAAATTATGCCTGGTGCACGACATTGTAAAAAACAATGAAAGAAGTGAACCCGCTACATACAACATACTGACAGAGTAAAAGCACCCAGCCGTCTACCTTCCCATTCATTTTGTTAAAACATTCTGCACGTTATTCAATATTGCAGCACAGTTCCATTAATAAGTGTTTCAATATGTATGGAACACATTTTAAATACCATTACATTAAGTGCTGTTGCTATTGATGCACTCTCCTGCTGTGCGCAATTGTGTAGACAGCGTCTTAAAGGGTTAAGCTCTGCGGAGGAAATAACATCAACACCACAAGAAAGGGAAAGTTTAAGGCAAAATTTAAGGCATTTTATATACTTGGAAACAAGGTTTTCAATGACTGATAGCATACACTGGGCCAGACTGAGAAGGAAGGTTACTTGAAGCATATTTCACACCATATAGCAAGCAGAAATGTTCTGCAAAGGCATCAGCTGTGTTCGAGACAACAACAGTATTTTCACGAATACGTACATCTTTGGTACTCTTTTTAGAAGAGGGAGCCCACAAAGCTTCAGAAATGTGTCACGCTGGCTTCAACACAATCAATGTGGTTGTAGTGATGATTCTAATAATAATAATAATAATAATAATAATAATAATAATAATAATCTTAGTGGTAACTTGGCCCACTAGACTAAAAAGAAGGCTGATGCCTGTATGTTAGAGCATCTGATAACCAGCCATCTAGAGCAGGAATTTGCAGGATGCAGAAGACACTTCCTTCCCCTCCACGTGCACACACACTTGCTCAATAACACAGCACGGCACACACGCACACATTCAACAGGTGCACAACACACAGGAGTGCCAATTCAGTCTGGTTCCAAGGAAGGAGAATACAAATCGCCAGGGGGGTGGAGAAAAAGCTCTGTATGCCAGATATAATCATGGAGTTGTGGTGTCGGGCCATAGAGGCGCAATGAGGGCTCAGGCTGTGCTGACCCCTTGTTCAGACGAACTGATGAAAGATTAGTGCTATCCAGAGAGTCGTCAAGCAACCTCCAGTATAGACTAGTGCTGGTATTGCAGGGTGTGCTACTTGAGGGGTTTCAGGCAATCCTCGAAGGCTGGCATGAGCTTGTGACAACCGAAAAGACGGGAGTAAAGGGTGCGTGTTGTCCGGCGCTGAACAAGCTTAAGTTTGTTAGCGTCGCGGGTTTGGTATGGGAACTATACTGAAGAGCAGTACTCAAGTCGTGACAGAATGATAGAAGTGCAGAGTGCTAGGAAAACCTTAGGTCATCAGGGAAGGAAGACACGGGACACAAACCCAAGAATGGGCCGGTGCTTACATAAAGTGCTGGTGATATACGCGGAAAATTTGAGAGAAGAGCTAAATGTTACACCCAGAATGGGAAGGGCCCAAACATTCTTTATAGAGGTGCCTCCAAGGAAGAAGGTTGGACGTGCAGCAGTTTCGTTGTGGCTGATACGCATGACAGCACTTTTTACGGTGCTACTACAAAGTTTGATATTGTAGGCCCAGTCATTCACTTTTACGAAATGTATTTATTGTAAGCACATATGCTGTGCATCGGCGTATTGTTGTTGTGTAAGTGTTAACTTGTCAATCAAACACATTCTGCACAGGTGCATTAGTAACTTGGTTTTGAGTAGATCTTTGTCCTGAATGCAATTTGTAGTATCGCAGCAAGAAACATTTTAGCAGAAGCTGAAAGGATTCCAGGAGTTTAAGCATACCGACTGCACAAAACACTGATGACACCTTTTCACCTTCCCCACAATGCACTCACACCATCTACACTTTCCATAAACAAAAAGTGAGATAAAAAATCAATCACAGTTTCATTGACTCAGTACTTGCTGCTTCTGAAGCGGGCATCGAAGCAATCGTGGTATACGCTGCTATGTGCATAGGTCTTGCATAATGCAGGTCCTGCTATGCACTACACACAGGGCACACATTCCAAACAGATAATTTCTTTTTGCAGTGCTCCACTATAAGGACACACCGACTCAAACATGACTGCGTTGTCATGTATGCTTCAGTGTTCTTGATTGCTACACGATCGATTTATCCCCAACTAGCCCAAAAGATGGAAGCACTTGAAAGAACTGAGTGAATTAGTACAGTGAACTTGTATTGAAGTAGATTCACATGCCGAATAGAAGAGCGCAGTGTCAGCTGAAACAGGCGGCACGGTTGATTATGTACTTCCAATAGTTCGGCTACTAGTGTCTTTCTCTTTCAGAAGTTATCTTTACCACTGGAAACAGCGCAGAGTTTGCCCGTTAAACTTGAGTCAACTGACACCACCCGAAACACGCCGCGGTTGACCAACTCAACTTCCACACGGTTCATTCACCACATCACACATCACACATCACATGAAGTCAGGAGTGCCATATTTTAAATCACTGCAGCACCAAACGGACCTGAAAATTCATTTCCTTCGACAGAGTTTCTCAGCTGGGTTCGTTCACTCGCCAGTTATGAACTCGATGGACGCGCTAGACCTACGCGTAACGTAAACAACAAAGGCAATAGGCGAGTGTTGATTATCCAGACTTCGGAGCTTGTAAGCATGTTTTCATTCGTTTTGAGCACAACAAAATACACATACAACAAGCACAGACGTTGCGGCAATCGTGATTCTATTGGCTGTTTTAGCAGATGATCGCACTGAGCCCCGCGGAACCCATTGGGCAAGTTGGATTAGTTGGCGTCATTCGAAGTCGCTTCGGATCCACGTCGCACTGCCACAACCCACGGTCTTCGGTCGGTCGGTCGGTCGGTCGGTCGTATCGTTGTCGGCCTGCTATTACAACACTGTTGTCTTTCAGGAACACTGTCGCACGCGTCATGCGTCCAAAAAACTCGGACGATCGTTGGTGCCAGTGCCTTCGCTTGGGTGGCCATTATAGGTATAGCAGCCGGAGGCTGCGCAGCCTTTGATTGGTTGACGCCTGCGACGTGTCGCAGCCTCTCATTGGTGCACGCCGGCACAGCTTCGCCGCGCGTCGGCAATCTTCTAGCATCGGCAGTAGACATAATCGCTGCGCGTTATTACGCTTCGCCATGTTCCCGACCGACGCTTTTGACACTTTTGACGCTTCGGCGCGTGCCGAAGCTTTCCGACGCATCAAGTGGTTGGGGCATAAGAGTACCACGCAAAGCGTTGTGCGAACAGAGTAGCTGGAGATACGCACGAACGCCTTTGTCTGTGCGCACTAGTGCTACAGAGCCTCGCGCGAAACGCTGTGCTTTCGTGTTCTAGACTCCGATTGTGCGGGTTAGCTCTACGAGTGCATGCCGTCACGCGACATACTTTCATCTTCATGCCTGTGCGCGATAGCCCTAAGAGTACCGCGCAAAGCGATGTGCGAACAGAGTAGCTGGAGTTACGCACGAACGCCTTTGTCTGTGCACACTGGTGCTACAGAGCCTCGCGCGAAACGCTGTGCTTTCGTCTTCTCGACTTCGGCTGTGCGGGTTGGCTCTACGAGTCCACACCGTTACGCGGCGTACTTTCGTCTTCACACCTGTGCGCGTTAGCCCTAGGAGTCTCACGAGAAGCGTTGTGCGAACGGAGTTGCCAAAGTTCAGCGCAAACACCTTTGTCTGTGTGCGCTAATGATACAGAGCGTCGCACAAAAAACTGTCCTATCGTGCTTTCGTGTTCTCGACTTTGAATGTGCAAGTTGGCTCTACGAGTGCACGCCGTTACGGGACGTACTTTCGTTTTCTCACCTTTGACTGTGCGGGCTAGCTCAACGAGTGCACACCATGTGCGCAGTAGCACTAAAAGTCCCGCGCAAAGCATTATTCGAATGGAGTAGCCGGAGTTCCGCACAAATGCCTTTGTGCGCACTAGTGCTGCAGAGCCTCGTGCAAAACACTATGCCATCATGCTTTTGTTTTCTCAACTTTGACTGCGGGTTGGCTCTACGAGTTGACGTCGTTACATGATGTACTTTGGTCTTCGTGCCTTTGGCTGTGCATGCTAGCTTGATGGAGTTTCGCGCAAAAATGATATCCGAACATACTTTCGTTTTCTCACCTTTGACTGCAAAGGCTCGCTCGAGTGCACGCTGTCACGTGATGTACTTTCTTCTTCACGCCTGTGCGCATTAGCCCTAGGAGTCCAACGCGAAGCGTTGTATGGTATCGTGCGACATACATTTGTTTTCACGCCTTGTGTTGTGTGGGCCATGCTCAATGTCACAATGGAAGAACGTGATCAGCCCCAACTGAGTCCGCGCCTGCTGGCTGTAGGCCCAAGAAGTGCGACTTGGAACTTTTTTTTAAAAAGTTTCTCAATCTGAAGTAGTCTGCCTCTCATGCTGAAACACGCTGAAGACATCAACAGCAATGACCACCGCTGTAATGAACCATTTCCACCGGAATAAAAAAACTGTATGCAGAGCTTCAAGGTGCTGCTAAAGCAAATGCCAGTTTGAGTCAACGAAGTGTTGTCGATGCTTTCAGGAAAAAAAACTGCGTTGCCGGAATCAAAGTGGCAAGCCTTGGACCTAGATATTGCCAGAATGGTAGCACTCGACTTGCAGTCGTATGCAATTGTCGAAGATGGTCGTTTCGAGCACCTGTTGATTGAGGCAGTTGCCGTTTATCAGCCACCATCAACAACAACACTGTCTCGTATGCTAGTGCCCAAGTTGTACGATCCCACTAGGGAGCAGGTTCATTTGGATCTGCACAAAGCATTCGAGGATGACATTGCATCACTTGCATTCACCTCTGACACTGACATCAAGAGCAAACAAAACCTACATTAGCCTGACATGCCACTTCTTGGACCCCCTGTTGCAAGCTGACGCGTCACAACCTGAGCACTGTTAATTTTCCAGGAAAGCACACAGCAGCTAGAATTTCTTCAATGCTTGAAGGTCTGGTTGCCAAATGGGACATTCCAGAGAACCTTTTCCAATTTATCTGGTCAGCGACAATGCGCGCAATATCTGGGCAGCCATGCATGCTCTTTCTTGGTCTGAAAAAACTTGTTTTGCCCACACCTTGCCGCTTTCTATAAACAATGCCAAGGAAATGACCCCAGGCCTTTCTCTGCTTTGTAAAAAAGCATGAGCCATTGTTGGGCATTACAAGCACAGCCCAAAGGCACACCACAGACTGAATTGTTGCTAGAAAAGAACTAAACAAGCCGCCTCTTTGAGTTGTGCAAGATGTTGAAACAAGGCGGAATAGCAAAGTTGCAATGTTTTCCAGGCTTGTGTAGCTGAGAGAGGCAATAACCATAGACCTTGCATCTGCAGATGAAGATCCTGCGCAAGTGCAGTAACGAAAAAGCACGGGAACTTCTGGAGGCATATTACATAAAAAAGAAGGGACAAGCATGCATCAGTGACACATCGATCATACTTTACAATAGGGAGGCACATTTCCTAGAACATATGATTAGCTGAGCCACGCCATTGGGTTCTTTCTGATTATGTGTTTTTTTCTCCTACTATCTGGTGCTGATACCCTCATGTGCTTGCGCTGGCACGAACTGATATTTAAGTGTTTCCCTCGAATAAACCTCAGCTGTTAGAATAAAAACAAAACAGAGTGCTGACTAGCAACCAAATGCTTTATTTGCTGAAGCAGCATATAAATACATCATGAAGGTGACATAAAGAATAGAAAAAGAAGGATAAGTGTCAGCCACGAAGGTAATCAATTTCTCTTGTTGAGAGCGTGAGAGACGCAGAGCTGACACATGCATCACCACTTTTGAATATGCAAAATGCTTCAAAGATTTCCAGCGCATGCTTTTCACTATATCTGCCGATTATTAAGCACTTCTTAAAGATCGGGGTGCAACCACACGTCTTACAGTGCGCAGCTACATGACTGTACGGGTTTCCTTTTAGTGAAGCGGCATGCTCGCGCAGGCGATCATTAATGCACTTCCCCGTTTGCCTGATATAGCGACATTTACAATCAAGTGGGATTTTATAGACGACCCGTGTTGTACAGTTGATAAAGCCGCGAACCTGATTCTTATAGCAGCTTTTGTGCACGACAGTTTGACTATTTGACTTGTTTGACTATTTTAACGATTGACTATTTCGCACAACCCGCTCAGTTTATTAGGGGCATTGCACACCACCCTCACTCCTGCCTTGGCCACAATTTTCATAATGTTATGGGAAACACGGTGTATATAATAATGACCGCAAGCCTAGATCTCGAAGGCGGTGACTGCAAAGTTTGTTTTATGGCGTTCTTTAACTCTTTTACAAGGTCACCAACAATACTGCACAACACGCTGGTCGGGTAGCCTGCTGATGTTAGTCTGTTGACTTGCACTGAAAAGCTCTGTTCAACAAAGTGCCCGCACGAGCACTTTAAAGCAGCTCGCAAACATGCCTTAGCAATGCCTCGTTTTACGAGTTTGGCGTGAGCAGACAAAAATGGGAGAAGCCCTTTCTTTGAGCGAGGCGAGTAGCTCCAGCACATGTGATGGGGTTTTCCAAAGATCAACCAACCAGCCCCATTGAACACACTGGTCAGTTGTTAGTTTGTGCCTGTCCCGTCTTCTTTCTTGTGATCGTCTACAAAGCGCATCCAATCTTTCTAAATGGTCTAATTAGCTGTATCATTAACCCCCTTTTTTCCGCCTGTATGGTGTTCCACCGTGCCTGGTGTTCAACGAAATATTTCCTACTTCCTTCAGCATGTTCCACACTATAAGAAAATCACTATTGGGGGCGAGGACTTATGGAGTCGCCATCTGTTGCAAGCCCCTTCCTAGCGTAGTATGAGGGATCACCGCGGTGCGCTCCTCATAGGTTTCACTTACAGCACTCAATAAAAACACCACGCGGCAGCTCACTTGGACATTTATGCAAGTACTCTCAAAACAAGAGAAATTTTTTACTGTCAATATACTAATATTGGGCCAACTGAAAGCACAGGATCGTTTACAGACACTATCTCTTTACCGAATACGTAGAGTGAATGCCACTGCGCACAGTCACCACGATGGAGTCTACCGAACCGGCTTCTTATGTGAAAGTTAGGCAGACGCTGAGAGTAAACTATTTGAAATATGTTCTTATATTGGGCTGTCTGCATAACCAAATGGAGCATAACAGAATGAAGCCTCAATGCAGTGATCGGATGGGTTCGCAGCAACCGACTGCGCGCCTGCATGCATGTCCACACACAATGTTTTGCTTTCGCTGTGAGCGTGTTTTCGCAACGTGCCGTGAGCTTTAGGCCACAGCATATGAGCATTTGACAGTACACTAGCAACCATTGTTGCATGCACGCTATCAGAACTGTTCAAAAATAATTTTGTTATAGAGACTTCGATGCCTACAGCGACTGTGATGTGCCGTCGCAATGATTCAATCTTTTTCTGTCTTCTAAATTCACGGACATTTCAATATTATTTCTCAAGTTGTGTTGCACTGTATGTTTATTGGTCTTCTCAGCGTGCGATTTCCCTCTGCTTCTTTTTCGTAATCCAATGCATTATTTCATAACACAAACATGACCATATGCCATGCCTTTTTTTATACCACTCCCTTTCTGTTCCAGTGAACTTGCCAGTATATAGCATCAACAAGTTCATAGACCAAACTGTCCTGACATTAGCTGGGCAACAGGCACGGGCGAGCATCTCAGTGCGCGTGTTCTGCTACTCACTGAACATTGCAGTCCCAGTGCCATAGCAGAAATCTTCATGTCTGTGCTTGCTGCATACCCGAGTTGTAGCTGATGGCTGTCTGCCGGTTCTAAGTTTCGCGAGCCAAGCTTCACACAGCTCCTTGTCCTGTGGCTACATCTCAATAAGGCTGCGGCACTGCGGACAATAAGGCTGCGGCACTGCAGACGCAGGCTGGACACGTCCAGCACTGCGGCACCGAGCAGTAGCCTACCATGCTGCATGCCTCCAAAGGCAGCCACTACCTATTATAGTACTTTCAAATGTTGTCAAGCAGACACCCAAGGCAGTAAAACCTCGCCATTTAATCAGAACCGCAGCGCAGGTGGGACTTTAAACTTTCGTTCTCAGCTTGCTTCAGCGCTTCCAAAGCAGCCGACATAGCCGCTGTGTCCACGTGATCCCTCATGCTACCTCATGCCACCTCATGCTACGTCACGCCGATGGTGGCACCAGCTTTTCCAGTGGTGGAGCTTGCCCACAATAAAATTTACAACAGACATGGGATTTGCAGAATGTCTCGTTTATGTTGTTGACAAAAGGCTTCCGCATCAAATGCAATAAAAAACTATAAAGCATGTATTAAACATTTTTAAATGTGGAGGAACCACGAAGTGCGTTGGTGTTTTTCACACTCTGAACTCCTCTTGGACTTTTAGACTTATCCCTTGAAAACTAAGCACAGCCTCGAAGTGTTTTGCTGCACCGTGGAAGCGTGTGTGCTTTTCTTCTAGCCTTTTACAGTGGTTGCAATGGCTACAACAGAGTGGAATCTGGTGAGTGGGAAGCTTTCCATTGTTTTCCTATCAACTCCTGCTGAAATTGTGGGCAAGTATGTCCATCTAGTGTGCACAACCCAGAACAAGTAGAATATAGCCTGCAGTGTGCTGCCACCTATGAAAAACTTTTCAAAGCATCCACTCTAAAGGCAGCACATACAGTGCAGGCCACCTGCACTCTGGCCTCTTCTAGCCTGGGCGGCTGAGCGCCAGCCACGGAAGCAAATGAGTTGCCATTCCCGATCCATCCAGCAAGTGAGAAGTTCAAAGGTATCAGGGACAGTAAACTACTTAGGTAAGTTCTTGCCAAATCTACCATTCAAAACTGAGGCTTTGAGATCACTGATAAAACAGGTTAATGCCTTTTTGTGAGAAGCCCAACATGACCGGGAATGAAACAATCTAAATCGATATGCTCAAACTAGCAGCGCCTATTATGGCAATTTTCAAATCAGCGAAATTCCTGAAGGCATTGGCAGAGGTGTCCAGTTTCGCCAATGGTGCAGCACTATTCGAGCAACACGATTAAGACTGCCACCCTGTGGCTTACGCTTCACAAATGTTCTCTAGTACTGAAGAAAAGCATGGCAAGGAGTGTGCACCTGTGCAATATATGATGCCATGACGGTGGCACTCTTGTTACGCAATTGTCTGTGCAGCACCACATGCAATAAGCCTGTTTCAACAATATAGAATGACCGTCTATGTCCTTCTACCATGGGAACAATGGCCACTCAAGCATCCCCATCAACACAGCTCGAGTCAACGAGAACACTGCACCATGCACTGCTGCCACGCAATGTTGCAAAGAATCAACGATAACTATACTGTTTATCAGTTCAAGGTTTGGTGCTGCTTCGTTTATACATTGCCAATTACTCATAAACAGTTTGTGGTGACGAAAGACTTATTTGTGCGGCACAAATCACATGTTTAATTGTGTATGTTTTATTTCAACTAAACTAATTTATGCCCACGCATGCCTGCTCAGAGAGTCATAAGGCTAGCAGCACAAACCAAATAAATCTTCAAAGCTGCATCCAGGTTTGCATCAAACAAAACATCCTTACTTGAGCTTCCTTCTTCATGGCATTGCATTTCTTCAGGTGCTTGTTGAGTAGGGCTGATGAGCAGGTGCTGAAAAGGAGACGACACAAGCGTGGGTACATGGCAAGGAGCGCAAGCAGGACAGATTGCCCTTTTATTCAGTTAGCATACTTAGGGTACATCAAAGACTTTCCTAGGGCTAACTATCTATCTATGAGTATCTATGTATGTTTGTATCTAACCAATTTCCCACCAGCCTGGGTCATTGTGTAGTCTATGATTGAATACTTAGAATATCGGGCCGCGTTGTGGAGAGAACGGCGTTCGAAACCATCCGTTAGACCAAATTGGGTCACTTAGTATGCAACAATGTGTACAAATGTGTACATTCAATGAACCTCTTTCCCGCCATGTTAATGTGTTAATGTTAATGTGACATGTGTCACATTAGATGTGGGTCTGTATAAGTACTGCTCTTCAATGAAACTCTGAAATGAAATGATGACTTGGAGTCCTGGGTATGTGCCAATCCATCTGTGAAGGTCTCCAATGAACCTCTTTGATGCCAATTTGTGCCAGTAGGTGCATGCCACTCTACAATGACAAAAAAGGTCCTTTAAATTCCTCCAATGCCGGGCAGAATTGAATCCATGTGACAGGTGTTTATCAAGGAAAGCAACCCGACACTTTAGCAGGCTGCGACACACATGTGCTGGGTACGGGCCTTTTCAATGAATGTCTTTCACACCAACACTTCAGTGAGCTGTGGCATGAATGCACTGCGTGTGTGCCACTCTTCAATGAACCTCTTGTCTTGCGAACTTGGGTCACTGTATATGTGCCACTGGAGCAGATATTGTCAGCTCCTGACCAGAAGCTTACCATTATCATTGAAGAGTGTACAATCAACGAATTTTACCGTGCTGACATATGGGGCAGAAATTTGGAGACTGACAAGAAGCTTGAGAACAAGTTAAGGACTGCGCAAAGAGCGATGGAGCAAAGAATGCAAGGCATAATGTTAGGAGACTGAAAGAGAGCGGTTTTTATCAGAGAGCAAATGGGTATAGCCGATATTCTAATTCACATTAAGTGAAAGAAAGGAGCTGGGTAGGTCATGTAATGTGCAGGTTAGATAACCAGTGGACGATTAGAGTTAGCGAATGGTTGCCAAGAGAAAGGAAGCGCAGTCGAGGACAGCAGAAGATGAGGTGGGGCTATGAAATTGGGAGATTTGCGGGCACTAGTTGGAATCGGTTGGCGCAGGACAGGGGTAATTGGAGATTGCAGGGAGAGGCCTTAGTCTTGCAGTGGACATAAAATATGATGATGATGATGATGATGATGGTGATGATGATGATGATGATGTACGTGCCACTGATTGTGCAGCAAGTGAGGAAACAATTTTCAGCATTCGCTGGCACTGGAGTGACATACTTTTAATGTCAAAGGCAACGCATCGACTGCTCGGCAGCACCACTAGATGACACAGCATGTCCAAAAACAAGCGCGAGAGAGAAGTCTGGTGCCGCATGACATGTTTCTAAGCGTTCAAATGCAACAGCGGGCCATGCATTTCAGAGGCCATGCGCAGGCTTTGAAGCAACACCCCTAGATGCTATTAAGTGTTCTTAGGGAAGTGCAAAAGAGGAGTCCCATTGCAGTACACATTGCAGTATGCCTCATACGTAACTTGTTTTGACAGTGGCAATAATTCGTGTCACTACATAGATTCAATGCTAAACACACTACCGTACAAAATCATTGAAAGGTGGGTGTTATATTGTTACTTTCAATTTCAGGTTGTTTTGACCGCTAGCATCCCGCAGTGCCCAATCATAAAAATGTACTGCGCCATGTTCTCCTTCCCACCTTTTAAAATAAATCTGTCTGCGTTTGGTCCTCATGCAAGTCCTGTTTTTTTTTTTCATTGCGGTGCTCCGTACCCCCAGCCATTGACCTTACTTCGTAGACCCCGCATTCCAGCCGCCCAGTCAAGCAACGCTACAGCCTGGAAATACAACTGGTGATGAAGTAAACCTTTGGGCAACTGCTTGCTCTCCCTCCTGCTTTTGCTCTACTCTTCTGCCAGCATGGAGACTATGCTGCCTACCACTACTACTCCTCCTTTGTTCACCACTCCAAGCATGGTGTTCGCTCCCCCTCCATCGCCATTTCTTCTTGTTCCAGGTACACCTGCTGTACTTTGGCTGTCTGGGAAACGGTCGTTTCATACTTTTCTACAGGCAGCCAGAGGCAGGGCTTTACTGGAGGAGAGGAAGAAGGCTGTTTTGCTGTTGAACTTAGGCTTCAAGGGTCAATGCTTTTTCAACAACTTAATGTTGCAAGCATACCCCGTCACCTTACATTTCCGGTATATTATCCGTGTGCTGGACAAGCCTACGAACACAGCACTAACAGTCTCGTTCATCGAATTATCTTCAGAGAGTGAACGCAGCTACTGGGAAAGTTCTTCCAAGACTTCGTGACTTCATTACATTGCTTGGCTCCAGCCTGCACATTCAGCGCTTGGCACGAGTCGCTACGCGACCAAATTGTACACAGAGTCATGTCTACAATAATCCGCGAGAGGCTTCTTTATGAGGAACCATTATTGACGCTCAATAAAGCAGAAGAAATGGGGCAAAGTGTCAAACAAGTACACAAGGGAATTCAAGTATTCAATGGCACTTCAGTGACAAGCGCTGCGTTTCTTGTCAGCGGCAAAATGGCCTTGCCAACAGTCGCATCCCTTCCTCGGGTACTCAAGATGGCAGTCGTCGCCAAGCTTCTTCCCCAACCTGATGGATTCGAGATGGCAACTGACAAGTCACGAACTGGGGAACTCTGCCAAAATGGCGCTCAGCTAGGATTTCGAAAAGTAAGTCAAGACACTACAGTCGTTTGCTACCACTGTGGATCAACGCACCACGTAGCATCCGATCCAAGCTCTCCGGCCAAGCATATCACATACCGCGCATGCAAGAAAGTGGGACATTATGTGCCATTATAATATATAAAGACGCCAAATAAACGGACACACACAAGAGAAGGGCCCGAAACCATGCACATCGATGGTCTCTTGCAAGAGCTCAGCTCATTTCTTAGTCCGCTGAAACATAGTCAACAGTCTTTTCCATGCTGACGATACAGGCACCAAGTCTCTGCCCAGCAATTATTCATGCCAAAGTGTTTGTAGCCAACATGCCACTCAAATTGTTTGTCAACACAAGAGCTACAGTTTCCCCAATGAGCATTGGCTTGTACAAGGAGCATTCTCAAGCTTTTCGTTTGTCTGCTCTGAGCCACCGACTCAAGAACTATTCGCAGCAAGAAATATTAAAAGCAAGACAGTTCTCTGCAGTAGTCAAATACCGCAACACATCTGCAACGATCACCTTCTGCATCACAGATCAAGGTCATTCATTTTAAACAGCGTCAAAAAAACACACGGTCAAGGAAGAGCATAGGACCAGCGCTGACTGCCAACAACATCTTTATTGAAGCCCACACAAATGTATACTATTTGCAATGGGCTGAAAGAGAGAAAGGAAGAAAGGGAAGGCGAGTCATCATCAATCAATTCCTGCTGCGCATGCATCAAACGTAAAACTATGCAAATGTACAATACACAATATGTACACAATCAAAAGTGATTAACTTCTAAGAAACTTCAGTTCCTTATCGCAAAGAGCTATAGAAGGGGCACCTACGCAAATGGCTCCTAAGTCACAAATTGAAAAGGCCTCAAAGGTTCCCCTGGCCATATGCTCACTGTATCGTCCCAGCACACGTGTCTTTTAGGCAGCATGAAGAGCCACACTTTGCATAATGGACAGCTAGAATACTACCAGTCTTACTCTTGACACAGTACACATGCTCACGGCAGTGCCCCATTTGCCCTATGTAAGTGCAGCCGCAAGAGGTGGCAATGGCATAAACTACATTACTATCGCAGTCGACGGGCTTGGCGGTATGTCTTTTACTACACAGTCCAGGCGTTTGCCGGCTATCGTTGACTTTTTTTGCACAATCTTCCCAACTTGTTAAGAGCGGTAAACACCACCTCAATACCAGCCCGGCCAGCAGCTTTCTTGACAGCATCCTCTAACAATTTCTCAACGGAGTGCTCGACCACATTAGTATAGTTTTGACAGAGTACTGCAAGGGCGACCATAATGTCATAGACGATGAACTTTCTCACCTTCCTGTTCCTCCTGAATCTGAACCAACATTAAATGATGGTTTCAGTATGCACTACAAAAGAAGTGCTTTAAACAGCTACACTCGCTGATCCCGTTTCATCATCATCATCATCATTAGTCTATTTCATGTCCACTGCAGGACGAAGGCCTCTCCCTGTGATCTCCAATTCACCCCTGTTCTGCATTAACTGATTCCAATTAGCGTCCGCGAATCTCCTAATTTTATCGCCCTACCTAGTCTTCTGCCGTCCTCAACTGCGCTTCCCTTCTCTTGGTACCCATTTTGTAGCCCTAATGGTGCAACAGTTATCCAACCTGCACATTACATTACCTGCCCAGCCCCATTCTTTTCTCTTAATGTCAATTAGAATATCAGCTATACCCGTTCCCTCTCTGATCCAAATCACTCTCTTTCCGTCTCTTAACATCACGCCTAGCATTCTTCGTTCCGTCGCTCTTTGCATAATACTTAACTTGTTCTCAAGCTCCTTTGTCAGTCTCCAAGTCTCTGTCCCATATGTCAGCACTGGTAAAATGCACTGATTGTACACATTCCTTTTCAATGATAATGGTAGGCGTCCAGTCAAGAGCTGACAATGTCTGCCATATGCACTTCTAGCCATTTTTATTCTTCGGTGAATTTTCTTCTCATGATCAGGATTCCCTGTGATTAATTGACCTAGGTAATTGTACTCGTTCACAGACTCTATAGGCTGACTGGCGATCCTCAACTCTTGTTCCTTTGCCCTGCTATTCATCATTGTCTTTGTCTTCTGCATATTAATCTTCACCCCACTCTTACACTCTTTGATAAGGTCCTCAATCATTTGTTACAACTCGTCTGCAGTATTGCTGAATAGAACAATGTCATCGGCAAACCGAAGGTTGCAGAGATATTCGCTATCATTCCTTATTCCTAAGCTTTCCCAGTTTATTAGCTCGAATACTTCTTCCAAGCATGCAGTGAAGAGCATTGGAGACATTGTGTCTCCTAGTCTGACCCCTTTCTTCATAGGTACCTTCCTACTTGTGTAGAATTAAGGTAGCTGTGGAATCTCTGTAGATATTTTCAAAGATATTTGCATAAGTGGTCTGTCCTCACTGTTTACATAATGTCTCTATGACTACTGGTATCTCTACTGAATCAACTGCCTTTTTGTAATCTATGAAAGCCATGTACAGAGGCTAATTGTACTCTGCGGATTTCTCGATTACCTGATTAATGACATGGATGTGATCCATCGTAGAGTATCTCTTCCTGGAGCCAGCCTATTCCCTTGATTGGCTAAAGTCCAGTGCTGCCAGTGCATACTTCTTGGTTTGTCCTATGCCAAGTTTCCTTCCTACTGATTTCAGGCTACGTCCATTTTTTACGACTTCTTCAGTCTTTCTCATGTTATAATTTCGAATATCCCCTATTTTTGCCTGGTTGATCAGTTTTGACAGTTCCACAAGTTCTACCTTGGATTAGATTATGGGGTTTTACATGCCAAAGCCACTTTCTGCATATGAGGCACACCGTAGTGTGGAACTCCAAAAATTTAAACCACCTGGGGCTCTTTAATGTGCACCTTGATCTAACTACACAGGCACTTTTGCATTTTGCCCCCACCAAATTCCAGCTGCCGTGGCCAGCATTTGATCCCGCGACCCCACGCTTAGCAGCCCAACACCATAGCCACTAAGCAACCATGGTGGGTAAATTCTATCTTATCTCTAGAGTTGCACACTTTCATTCCTTGTCGTTTCTTTATTAGGTCCTTTGTTACTTGGGAGAGCATGCCTACTGGTTGCCCTTGTGCCTTGCCTCCCACTTCAGTTTGTCAAGCTTTAAAAGATAATATAGGCAATGAGTGGAGAAATGCTGCTGATCTGCTACCAGAATTACAGGCATATGCATCCCTACAGTCCAAATTATCCTACGTAGATAATCTTCTTCTCCGAGGAGAATGTATAATTCCTCCAGATTTCTTGTGTCAGAAAATCCTGTCCTTTGCTTATGAAGGTCATTTGGGCATCACCAAAACAAAGCTGACTGTGAGGCACCTACTGGTGGCCTCACATAGACAGGTTGAGAGACTTGAGAAACTGCCTTGTTTGTCAGCAAGCAGATAAATCTGCCAAATCTTCTTTTGCTCCACTTCAACCTGTGGAATGGCCTTTTCAACCATGGGAAAAATTAGCCATAGACATAATAGGTCCTTTGGACTATTTATTTATTTATATATTTATTTACACATTTATTTATTTATGGATACTGCAATCTTATACAAGATCTTAGCAGCGTGGGACACAAATAAGTACAGAACAAATGCAAAACAATGGGGAACTGCACTCAAGTTTCTTCACACAAGCGCTAAAAAATAAACTAACCAACAAGAAACAAAAAAAAGTGAAGCAACTTAGTTCAGCAATTTTCAAAGGGTGCATTCAAACAGTGACATCAAAACACTCTCAGCAAGCTCAGCCTGCTTTTCATAAAAGATATGTCTCAAAAAGTGATGATGAGTCCTGTGTTACAGTTTATCGACCAGCTCATTCCAATCTACTATGGGTCTACAAAAAAACGAATACTTGAAGCAGCTGACACGTGTAGTACATGGAGTTACAGCTAGCGAGTGTCTGTGTCTGGTAGTGTAACCTGTCATATAGATGAGAAGGTGAGAGGTGTCGATGTTGTAGTGATCATTTATTAGCTGGAAAAGGAATTTTAAACGACGTACAGTGCTCACGGAATGAAACGCGGCAATTTAGGGTTAAGTAATGCGCATACCTTCGTTTCCACCGGCTGCAGTTCATGTCACAACGACGTAATTCTGGCGCGTGCAGCTACGTCGGAGTCCTCGTCATCTTTGGTGACCAAATTCCTAGCGACATGACATGGTGTTCTCGCCTACATTGCACATATGCAGGGTTCTACTAAATGCTCCTTGTCGCGTTTCATTCCGTGAGCACTGTACACGATTTCTATCAGTTATAGAAGGCAAGCCGCTCCAAAATAAGAGGTCAGTATTTGAAGTATTGTAGATCAATCCAACTGCTTTCTTCTGTAAACTTTCCAGCTTTCCAATATTGCTTTTAGTGAATGGGTCTCATACAATTACAGCATATTCTAAAACGGGGCAGACTAGTGTTCTGTAAGGCAATATAGGCACGCTGTTGGCGTCATGAATTTTAAGACGCACCTTAGGAAAAACAACTTGCGATGGCAGTTTGCTATTACTTTGTCAAGGTGCTTTGACCAGGAAAGATCCTTTGTTATGTACAAGCCCAGGTATTTGCATTGCATTACCTCTTACAAAAAAGCATTTTCTGCACCATAGCGATACAGTAGTTGCTTTTTTTTTATATTATCTGCATATATAGATTGTGCTCCATACTATGCACGTTGTGCCTTAGTCATAGTTGACTATCATTCCAAATGGTCTGAAGTTGTCTTCATGCTTTCAGTCACATCTGAAGCTAGCATCCACTGTCTCATTTCTCTATTCAGTAGAGTAGGGTTTCCTGATTCCATCGTGTCTGACAATGGACCACAATTTATTTCCACTGAGTTTGAAAACTTCCTGAAAGAAAGAAGCATCAAGCATTAACTTTCTTCACTTTGCTCTCTGCAGGCAAACGACCAGGGAGAAACATTCAACCGTGTCCTCAAAGAATTCATACAGATTGCTCTGTTGGAACGAGACCTTAGGTCCGCAGTGTTAGAATACTTGGCAACCTACAGATTTTCTCCACATATGGCTAAAGGTACTTCTCCGGCTATACTGCTCCATAGTCGTCAACCAAGAACTCGACTGCATGTTGCAAACATGCCTCTAATCTACTCGGAATTTCCTTCTCCTAAGTTGTGCCAGGAAGTGCAAAGAACAGTGCTACAACAGGAAAATGTGAAAATGTACTTAGATCGCTGGCGCACAATAAGATACCCTCAGTCTTGTCCAGATTTTGTCAGAGTATGTACTTCATGAAAGTGTAGTCCAATAGGTAGGTCCATTCAAGATTAACCACAGGACAGGATCAAATACTTCCCAGCTTGAATACGGCAATCATTGGAATGCTTCCAAACAGATGAAACATCCAGCATGACAGGATTTTCTTGAAAACTTTGATGAAGGGTATCATTCCAGTAGACAACCCTTGCTACACTTTAAGGACTATGTCTCAAAATATATCTACTGCCTTGGTTTGCTTGAAAACATTCGTTTCACACTTTGATGTGATAACAGGTTTTCATCATCATCATCAGCCTAGTTATGCCCACTGCAGGGCAAAGGCCTCTCCCATACTTCTCCAACAACCCCAATCATGTACTAATTCTGCCATGTCGTCCCTGCAAACTTCTTAATCTCATCCGCCCACCTAACTTTCTGCCGCCCCCTGCTACGCTTCCCTTCCCTTGGAATCCAGTCCGTAACTCTTAATGACCATCGGTTATCTTCCCTCCTCATTACATGTCCTGCACATGCCCCCCCCCCCCCCCCCTATTTCTTTTTCTTGATTTCAGCTAAGATGTCATTAATGCGTGTTTGTTCCCTCACCCAATCTGCTCTTTTCTTATCCCTTAACGTTACACCTATCATTCTTCTTTCCACAGCTCGTTGCATCATCCTCAATTTAAGTAGAACCCTTTTCGTAAGCCTCCAGGTTTTTGCCCCATAGGTGAGTACTGGTAAGACACAGCTATTATACACTTTTCTCTTGAGGGATAATGGCAACTTGCTGTTCATGATCTCAGAATGCCTGCCAAACACACCCCAGCCCATTCTTATTCTTCTGATTATTTCCGTCTTATGATCCGGATCAGCTGTCACTACCTGCCCTAAGTAGATGTATTCCCTTACCACTTCCAGTGCCTCGCTACCTATTGTAAATTGCTGTTCTCTTCCAAGACTGTTAAACATTACTTTAGTTTTCTGCAGATTAATTTTTAGACCCACTCTTCTGCTTTGCCTCTCCAGGTCAGTGAGCATGCTTTGCAATTGGTCCCCTGAGTTACTAAGCAAGGCAATATCATCAGCGAATCGCAAGTTACTAAGGTATTTTCCATTAACTTTTATCCCCAATTCTTCCCAATCCAGGTCTCTGAATACCTCCTGTAAACACGCTGTGAATAGCATTGGAGAGATCGTATCTCCCTGCCTGACACCTTTCATTATTGGGATTTTGTTGCTTTCTTTATGGAGGACTACGGTGGCTGTGGAGCCGCTATAGATATCTTTCAGTATTTTTACATACGGCTCGTCTACACCTTGCTTCCGTAATGCCTCTATGACTGCTGAGGTTTCGACAGAATCAAACCCTTTCTCGTAATCAATGAAAGCTATATATATAAGGGTTGGTTATATTCCGCACATTTCTCTATCACCTGATTGATAGTGTGAATATGGTCTATTGTTGAGTAGCCTTTACGGAATCCTGCCTGGTCCTTTGCATGACAGAAGTCTAAGGTGTTTCTGATTCTATTTGCGATTACCTTAGTAAATAGTTTGTAGGCAACTGACAGTAAGCTGATCGGTCTATAATTTTTCAAGTCTTTGGCGTCCCCTTTCTTATGGATTAGGATTATGTTAGCATTCTTCCAAGATTCCAGTACGCTCGAGGTCATGAGGCATTGCGTATACAGGGTGGCCAGTTTTTCTAGAACAATCTATCCACCATCCTTCAACAAATCTGCTGTTACCTGATCCTCCCCAGCTGCCTTCCCCCTTTGCATATCTCCCAAGGCTTTCTTTACTTCTTCCGGCGTTACCTGTGGGATTTCGAATTCCTCTGGTCTATTCTCTCTTCCATTATCGTTGTGGGTGCCACTGGTACTGTATAAATCTCTAAGAACTCCTCAGCCACTTGAACTACCTCATCCATATTAGTAATGATATTGCCGGCTTTGACTCTTAACGCATACATCTGATTCTTGCCAATTCCTAGTTTCTTCTTCACTGCTTTTAGGCATCCTCCATTCATGAGAGCATGTTCAATTCTATCCATATTATACTTCCTTATGTCAGCTGTCTTACGTTTGTTGATAAGTTTTTACTGCTTTGTAAAAAAGAACCAGCACACCAAAGGCTTGACCATGCCTTATGACATAGGCAAGATAAAATGTGATGCATGAGTCATGCAGCATAAACGTGCAGTATGCACACCTCCAAGTCAACTACAGTAAATGACCGTCATGCAAATTTGGCTCATTACACCAAAAATGCATCTTCTATGACACTTAGGACAGATAGTATCCTTTAAAGGGTGGATTTATTTGAACATTCCCGCAGCATAAACATGCAATGTGTGCACCACCAAGTCAACTGCGGTCAAGGACCGTCATTCTTAGCCCAGGCTCAGAGCAAATGAGCCGCACATCCTTGTTATTTGAGGCAGATACATGGATGTTCGCATTGTCTTTAATTTCAGTGATCATATATTGTGTCAACTTGTAGACGATGTTCTTTCAACCAAGCAAGTGAGACTCGCTTCTTTGTTTCCCCACACTGACTACACGCATGTCCTATTTAAGTTTGCAGTCACTAAATTCTGTAAACTTGTATGCAATACGAGTGAATATTCTTACATTACGTAAGCTGTGTTATACGTAATATACGACGGTTGATCCAGAAATATGGTTCCCAAAGAGATCCAGCCACACGGGAAGATGCGAGGCAAAATCCGGCAACACTGCTGCGCGTGGCTGTTCCACTACTCGCGATTCCCCCCAGCCATGCTTCACTGCGCCACTCATTCTTGCCTCAGCAGCCGTCCGATATGGAGGTTCCCATTATTGAATTGAATTGAATTTATTTCCATATTGAATGGGGGAAAGTCAGAACTAAAAAGTGAAAGTGAATTCACTTGACAGAGGTTTGGACCCCCTTTACAAGGCATGCAATAGGATAAACCAGTGACTAACATTTCAAACATAATGTGAGCACAAGAAGCGTTAAAAACAAAACGGCATACATTTCAATATCAAAATTTCAGCCACGGACTACTATTTCACATATTCTCTGTGGGAAAAAAGAAATAGAAAATACCGAGAATTGCAGAGTTGTATGCATGAAATGAAATGTCCATAATGAAATGCATATTAGCTTTCAGACAAACATCTACGCAGAACAGATGATATCATGAATGCGTCATAAAAATGAAGCGCAGTGTGTTTTTGCTAACAGTTGTGACATCGATCTCTCGTTCATGAAGAAAATTTAGAAGTACAGGTATGCTGTGTTGGAGCATTTGTTCTCCATATTTAGTTCGACAAAACGGGACTTTCCAATACTCTTTAGTGCATGTGTTGTATGCAGGTTTCCTAGTCTTCAAGTGCGATAACGATGTTATGATGTTTTCCCTAGTATTCATGCTCTGTTTACATCGTATGGCCATATTATATGAATATAGATTACAAACAGGTACTACATTAAACCGATTGAAAAGCTGTTCTGTATGTGCATTGAAGGGCACTCCAGCTATGTGTCTAAGGGCTTTTTTCTGAAGTACACACAATTGTTGTAAATTTGATTACATAGTTTTGCCCCATACAAGAAAGCAGTAGTTTAAGCTGGGCAAAAATAATGCGTTGTAAATCAGTAATTTAATATTGGGTGGCAGAAAAAAACGTAATCTAGCCAAAATGCCCACAGTCCTCGAAAGTTTGATAATAATGTGTTTAATATGCTGCTGTTGATATGCTGTTGATACCCCCAAGTATGAGATTCATTCCGTAATTCACTTTTTGCACGCCAAAGGGACTCCACCCGTGGACATCCACCGACAGTTGACAGAGGTGCATGGCGACAAGTGCATGTCCGTTCAACATGTCCGAAAGTGGTGCAGGGAGTTTAGTGCCGGTTGGAAGGAAGTCTACAATGAAGAACGAAGTGGAAGACCATCAATTTCGGAGGCAGTCATCGAGATGGTCCGACGCGAAGTGCTTAAAAACAGGAGGATCACCGTCCGTGAACTTGTTGCTCAGATTCCTGGGAGTTCTTACAGTACAGTGGAAAGAGCTTTGACTGAAAAATTGGGGTATCACAAGTGTTGTGCTCGGTGGGTACCACAACTATTGACATCAGACCACAAGGAGAACTGCCTTGACTGTGCTCACCAGTTTCTTCAAAAGTGTCAAGAAGATAAGGAAGGATTGTTGTACTCTATTGCTGCGGGAGACGAAATGTGGGCGTTTCATTTCACTCCAGAAAAACAAAAATCCAGTGGTGTCACCCAGAGTCACCAGTCGCAAAGAAGTTCAAACAAACTATTTCTGCTAGCAAAGTCATGGCCAGTGTTTTTATGGATCGTAAGGGGATACTGCTGATCTATTTCATGGAACGTGGGACAACAATCAACTCAAGACAGTTATTGTGCAACACTAAGAAAACTCAGGCGAGCTATTCAGAATCGCCGGCAAGGACGACTGGCAGCCGATGTAACACTGCTTCATGACAATGCCCAAGCAAACTCTGTCTCCCATCAAACCCAGGAACTTTTGAAAAACTTTGGGTGGACTATCATGCCCCACCCACCGTACAGTCCAGACCTCGCGCCTAGTGATTATAACTTGTTCCCCAAGTTAAAGGAACATTTGAGTGGCCAATGCTTCCGGAGCAACGATGAAGTCAAAGAATAGGTAAAACACTACCTCAACTGGTTGGCGGCGGAGTTCTGACATTGGGATACAGAAATTGGAGCACCGTCTACAAAAATGCTGAGAACAATATGGCGATTATGTAGAAAACTAGAGCAAAGTTTCATCTTTCCAATGATGTAAATTTCTATGAGAATAAACAATGTTGTCTATTTCTAAAATTGATGGGAACCTTGTTTCTGGATCAATCGTCTACATTTTACCCAAACAGAATGCATTTTTGTAGACGTAATTTTTCATATTTCACATTGTTGGAAATTGGTGAGTATGCCCGGTTGCATGAATACAGTGCAGTCCACTTATAACGATATCGAGAAAGGCAAAAAATATGATCATTATAACCAATGATCGCTACATCTCGACTGCAGCTATTTAAAACAAAAAACGCGGAACATACCTTTGCAGCTCCAAACTCGAATTCGCTACCTGCTCTAAAGAAAAGATGATGTAGAAAGTAGGCTGTGAAAAACAAACTTTATTTCTAACACCAATGACGGTGTCAAGGGTTAGGCGCGCCGAAATAGTCCGAAATCTGCACTTGCTTTTACGGCAGCTTCAGCTTCACAACCTCAGTGTGCATGGATTCCCGTTGCTGCGCGAACACTGGCCGCAATCCTTTAGCATGCATAAAATCAACTAAGGAGTCGATTGACGACAGTACACTTTGCATGGACATCGAGGTCAGGGTCAAGGAGCCACTGTCAATCTCGTTGTCACTGTCGCTGCTGCCGTCGCCACCGTCGCACAACTTTGCCGTCTGTCGAGACAGCACATCTTCGGCGATCGCCTCGTCGGTGACCTCATCGCAGAACGAGGCAGCACTGTCTGCAGTCAAAAACTCCTCTATTGATGCACCACCTGTGTCACCAGTACGAACGAGCTCCCAGAGCTCAGTTATGTCAGTGGCTTCCACCGTGTTGGTCTCAGTGGTTTGGGGAAGTTCGTCCTGACGCACAAAGCCCGCCTTCTTGAAGCAATTGTATATGGTTTACTGCTTTACTTCATAACATGCACCATAAAGGAAGCGCAGGCTTTCGAAAGGCTGATCTTCAGGTCAGGGGGCCCGTCTGCAAGACCCGGCGTGCCAGGAGCTGCGCGGTCAATGGCTAAAATTAGCCACTCCAGCAAGTGCCGCTAATACAGGACTTTAAAGTTGGCGATCACGCCGGCGTCCAACAGCTGCAGGCCTGCCGTAGTATTCGGAGGCAGAAACATCAGTTCGACAGATGTTAGCTTCGGGTTAACACTGTGTGCACTACAGTTGTCAAGTAGCAACACTACTTTTCTTCCTTGGCGTTCAATTATACTGTCGAACTCGAGCAGCCATTTTTCGAACAAGTTGCGGGTCCTCCACCCCTTCTTATTGCTGCGATAGCGGACCGGGATGTGCTGATTCTTAAAGCATGTTGGCTTCTTTGATCGCCCGATTATGAAAGGCTTGAGAGAACGGCTCCTGTCCATGCTAACGCACAGCAACATGGACACCCTAATTTTCAAGTGCTTCCCGCAGGGGGCATCAATCTCCTTTAAGAGCATGTCTTCCGACGGCAACATTTGAAAAAACAGAGCAGTTTCGTCGCAATTATATATGTCCTCCGCGTAGCGCTTCAGCCCGCCGGGCAGCTTTGTCTGCAGCCACTGCTGCCTTGCCTGTGTGTCCAAAGACGCCGCTTCCGCTACCACGTTTTTGTAAACGATTCCGTGCCGCTCTTTAAAGCACTGAATCCAGCCTCCCTCAGGCTCAAAATTTGGGCGTCCCAGAAGAAAAGCAAAGTTTTTTGCTTTGGTGGCAAGTATTAGCCCACTAATAGGCACATTATGCGCGCGGGTTTTGATGAACCACTGGTAAAGCGCCTCTTCAAAATCGGCGTACAAAGGGTCTCTAACCCTTTTCCACTGATCGGCATGGCCGCTGATAGCTCCCGCCTTCACAATCGCGGTGCTCCCGGTTTTCAAGATGGTTGATATCGTCGACTGGGCGAGCTCATACTTCTTCACGAGGCCACTCACCTTGAAGCCGCGTCGAGAGTCCTGCAAAATATCTATCTTCATGTCAAGTGACACAGCTTTGCACTTTGTCGGCGCCATCTTCGAACTGGGTCACTGGGTTGTACGCTGCTTCGGTGGCGTCAGCCTGCTATCGCTAGAGAGAGAGAGACTGAGTGAGGGATGGGCACCACCGCGCCGCTTGGCTTGTCGCTCTTTTTTTTCTTTCTCTCTCTTTCGGAGCGACTGTGGCCAACGCGCATAAAGCAGCTAGCGCCATCTTGTGGCGCGCTGCGCCTACTCGGGTACTCTCTGGTACGCGGGCAGGGCGGGACACGCTGCGCGGTAATGGCGGCAGATACGAACTTACGGAGGTAAACATCGCCTCGCCTCGACATCGTTCGTTTCAGGGAACTAAGCAACGCAAATGTTACGATTATTTGGCGCGGAAAACGCTGTCCAGACGGCAAAATTTTGATCATTATATCCAATATGCAGTGAATAACCTATCGTTACAAATGGTTTTTTTCCCCCATAGACCTAATGCATAAAATGATACTCTCATGTCGACCCATCGTTATAACTGATGTATCGTTATATGTGGTATCGTTATAAGTGGACTGCACTGTACAGCGGCTCCACACTAAAGAACTTTGGTATTTTTTTTCTTCTAAATTATTCATTTGCCAAAGAAGTCACACTATTGTGCTACCGAGATATATGTGCAGAAGATATAAAATATTCAATGGAATCTAAAATATGAATTTTCAGACCCATGTTGACTTTTGTGGAGCCACCCTCCTTTGTTAGCAATGTAGCAGAAGGTTACTTCATCATGACAGATTTGGTTTATGCCACATAGCTACTCTATAGCAGCCAATGAAAATGTTATTACAAGTGGGTTTTAATAGTGTAATAAAATGCATTAGTGCAGTAGTCGCAGCAGCTCTGCGCTTTAGGTCCATGCTATGTCCAGCCCCTTCCTTCATCTAAGGTCTCTGCATGTTGGTGTTCCAGCCTTGGTGTTATCGCACTTGGACTTCACACAGAATATCACGGCAACGCTGACTGTGGAAATGCACTTGGAGTGACCATATGATTGCTACTGCAATAAAGTACTACGCTAGACAGGTGCATGCACTACCTGATACATATGCCAATAAGTAGCAAATAAACACCTTTATTAAAAAGAACTGTTGCCTGGAGATAATATTATAGAAGAGACATACAGCTTTTGTTCTGGAAAACTATCACTCGACGTATCTTTATACAATTTCTAACAGCAGCTAAGAGTTCTTTGTATGGAATTGAACAAAACTGGCCTTGCATATCTACTGAAAAGACTGAGCCAGTCTACCCATTTTTATGCAGAAATCTAATGACATCCCATGAACATCTTATATCAAAGCAATCCTTTATGCAGTCACTGTTGAAGCTCTGCCAGGATGATATCAGTAATATAGGACATTTGAGGCTCTGATGAAGGGAAATGCAGCTCCTCCCACATGGCTGCTCTGATGGTCTCACGCAGGTCATCAGTGCTTAGTCATTGAAATTTGGTGCGGTTTGTCATGAGTCTACGGTGGTTGTATTGCATGTTCTGCATCTGTGGCATCTTCTCGATGTTGGCGGCCTCAGAGCTAGTACCTCACTAGCACCTCACTACTAGTAGAAGGTGTGGCGGCCATTCTTACTTTGCACTATACAGTTCACAGAATACAAACGCAGCCATTAACGTGACTATCTCAATGCACCACATGTGTCGAGACTTCCCCAGGAGCAAAGTGCATTTACTGATGGGCGAGTGCGAACAATGCGGGTCACATTTCCAGCATGCTGCTCTGCCACCCCATTTTCTTTCATAGGCTGCACACCAGATAGCAAGGTGCCAGAGGTCAAATCGCCAGCATTCAACCCACAAACAGTCAACCCGCCAGCAGTCAACAGACAACACTAGAGCTCCACGTTAGCGTAATTGGCGCCTCAAGACACTGCAGAAGGCAGTCTTCCTTCACACCACCAATACGAGCTTACAAGTTTCAATGATGCCCACCCCACAAAGATTTCCAAGGATTGACTAGCTAGTGATTCTACTGGACTAGCAAACTATTCATGCAGTTTCCCAAAAATGAGAAAAGTAATGAAAATATGCATCCGGCATGAAATTCACACGTCTACACTGATTTCGTAAATTACTCTCACGGTACCAAAGGGGTTACAGCTTTTGTTAAAACCAGCTACTTCCCAAATGCCTAGTCATAATATAGACAGAGGAATTTACATTATAAGAAATGCCTCATTGGACATAACGTACATTGTTGTGGATCCCTACAAATCATCTTGCAAAGCACTAGTTAATACAGAATGACAGCGTGCAACGCGCATGCGAGTCCTTCAAAAATTGCTTCTCTCGATAACTACGAGCAAAGAAAGAAGACTGAAATACACAAAAAACAGGCCAAAAAGTTCCTCCATGACAAAGTCGTCTTTATATCACCTCTGCAATTTAAAATGAACGCTTCCATTCCCAAAGAGCCTGCTTCTAACAGAGAAATAGTTCAACCCTTCAACAGAATCAATATTTCTAAGATTACTGTGACCCCAAATTGGCTGTCCTTGATCGCGGTTTAAATTTTTGCCTGGCAACTCGTGACTATAATGAGTTCCAGCTGGTTAAGGGCTTCAACGCAATCCCTGAAGTTACAAGAATTTTTGCATGAACAGGCAGCATCCAATGACTTGGGATCCCACTAACACTGAGCTCCGCCAGCACAACATAAACAATTTCTTGATTTGTACATTTTGGTAGTACAACGGATATTCTCCAGGCTTACAAGAAATGTACCTCATTTAAACAAAGCCTGTCAATTCCTGAAAAGAAAGCGATAGA
Source organism: Dermacentor variabilis (assembly GCF_050947875.1). Lineage (NCBI taxonomy): Eukaryota > Metazoa > Arthropoda > Arachnida > Ixodida > Ixodidae > Dermacentor > Dermacentor variabilis. Next base: position 15,875,055 of record NC_134574.1, on the reverse strand, counting down.
AACTCCACAAACTCACACAGACATGGTGATAATGAGTAGGGCTGATTGTGTTGCTGAAGAGAACTGCATCACAAAAACTTTTACAAGTGCCTTGACAATTATTCCATGGAGCATTTCAAGGAAATTGTTGCTAACAGCATCAGAGAACTCATCAAAGAAAGCAAAATAAGCGACAAAGCAATATGCTCACTAGTCACCCTCAGCCCCATCCCAGGACAAATTTATATGCTACCGAAAATACACAAGCCAAATAATCCAGACCGCCCTATTGTGTCTTGTATCGGTAATGTCAAAGAAACAGTTTCCAGCATCGTTGACAGCCTCACCAAGAAAATTCCACCTACTTTTCTTCATATCTTAAGCACACCAACCACTTCTTATCTGATATCATTGACCTCAATGTACTACCTCTTGATTCATTATTTGTAACACTAGATGTGGCCTTGCTTTGTACTAACCTTCTGCATAATGTTGGCATCCAAATGGTATTACAAGCTTATGATATGGTCCCAGACAAAACTGCGGACAGCACTGCGATATCCGTATTACTAGAATTAGTCCTGATGCGAAACGAGTTCGAGTTTGATGGTGCATACTATATGCAGATATATGCAGATAAGTGGAACTTCAATGGGCATGAAAACAGGACCTAACTGTGCTGACATATTTATGGGCCCATTAGAAGAGAAATATCTTCACAGACCATGAATTAAAAACTATTCTACTACAAATGTTTCATTAATGACGTATTCCTAATCTGGCACCATGGAGAGACGGAACACCTGTCTTTTTCTGCAGACTTCAATAATGCCCTGGAATAAACAACAGAAATAGTGCAACACAGGACGAGCAACTAAAGAGCACAGGACAGAGCGCTGACTAGCAACCAAATGCTTTATTTGCGGAAGCAGCACATAAAGACATCATTGAAGGTTACATAAAGAATGAAAAAAGAATGATAAGAGTTAGCCACGGCGATAATCCAGTTCTTTGTTGATAGCGTGAGGGACGCAGAACTGACGCATGCATTGCCACTTGTGAAATGCAAAATGCCTCAAAGATTTCCCGCACACGCCTTATTTCACACTTCTTAAAGATCAGGGTGCCACCACACATGTTACAGTGGGCAGCCAGATGACTGTACAGGTTTCCTTTCAGAGAAGTGGCATGCTCATGCAGGCGATCATTATTGCACCTCCCCATTTGTCTGATATTGCATTGTTTACAATCGAGCGGGATTTTATAGACAGCCTGCATTATACAGTCAATGAAGTGGCGAACATGATTCTTATAGCAACTTTTTCGTGCGACACAATCCACCCTGTTGACTATTTTACACAACCTGCTCAGTTTATTAGGGGCATTGCACACAACCCTCACTACTGCCTTAGCTGCAATTTTCATAATGTTATGGGAAACACGGTGTACATAAGGTCACGATCACAATCAGTGTCAGTGTCACGATCTGCCCAGCATCATGAAGGGAGGGCTCAAGGCGCCCTCCATTAGACGTACGCTCCGCAGCGTCGTGGTGACGAACGATGACTGACCACCGAGCAGCCGTGCTGGCCAGTGTTTATTAGTGCGGTGACCAATGTTGCCTAACTGAGCCTAGCAGGCCACCGAGCCTGGCGCACCAATGAAGATTATGCCCGAGGGGGTGTCAAATGCTCGCTACAACCCCTTATTTCCAATTTGTTTGTTGCCAATAAAAAAAACTTCTAAATTCAATGTACGAGGCTTTGCCTCCGTCCTAGCCGGGTAGACAGTGCCTGCTATCCAGGCAAGTAACGGTCTGGTGGCCTCCGCCATCGAGTACTCCACCTGAGCACCGGTGTTGATCGGCCGAGTGTGGCAACGATGGGTGCTGCCCGAAACAGCCTCGCTCCATCCGGAGGGTCCGCAGTGGTCAGCCTTGTGAGTGGTGCCGGGCTCGACACCAGCCCAACGGGCACCGCACCACTGGCAACGCTTGCCGCCTCCGAGGTGGGCGGTGCTCCTCTGGAAGCGACTGGTGCTGCCGCTAGTCCTCCTGCGGGCTGGAACTTGGAAGTGGCAGTCGAGGGTGCTGGCCAGGTCCCGAGGCGAGGCCTGACATGGTCTCCGTGTGTCAGCCAAGTGGCCCCATCTGGCATGCAGACGAGCAGCGATGAGGCGCTGGCAAGAGACACCACCTGACCGGCGGACCAGGGTGGGCCAGGACAGAAGTTCCTAGTGAAAACTGGAGCTCCCAACTCTGGCAAACGCCCGAGATGGCACCCTTGGTCAGCAGCCAGCTTCTGCTTCAGCTGCTTCAGGAGCACTGTTGATCAGAGGTCCGGATGCAAGAGATCCAAGGGTGCTTTGACCATTCGACCCAGCAGGAGCTCACAGGGGGCACGGCCAGTCACATTGTGGGGTGTAGCAAGCATGTGATGCCCCCTCGGGCATATTCTTAACTATCATCCGTCGGATTCCATTCTTAGTCAGCCAGGCCAGGGACTCTGTGCTGGCAAAGGCAGGACCATTGTTGGACACGATGCCATCCGGCAACCCCTGGGCGGCGAAGACCTGTTGTAGCGCTGCAATGGTCGCGCCTGCTGATGGAGTGGTGGCAGGTAGAACCTCCACCCACTTCAAAAAGGCGTCCACCACCAGCAGGAAGTAATGGCCCTTGAAGGGTCTTCCAAAATCCACATGCAGGCGAGACCAGGGTCTCTGTGGGAAAGGCTAGGGGGTGATTTTCACATGATGTGAGGCCCACTGATGCTCCTGGCAGATTTGGCAGCTCTGCACCATGTGAGCAATGTCCTGGTCAAGGCCAGGCCACCAAACCTGGGACTCGGCCACCATCTTGGTCTTTTCCACACCAGGGTGACCTGCGTGCAGCAACTGCAGGATGCTGGACCGGAGACTTTGTGGGATCACCACCCTGGAACCCCACAGTAGACAGCCCTGCTGCAAGCTCAACTCAGCGGCCTTGTGGCTATAGGCCTGCTGAACCAATTCCTCACCACGCGACACCGCCTTGACCACCTAAGACAGGACTGGGTCCCAATTGGTCACTTGCGATACCACAGATCTGGAGAGCCCCTCCGGGTACGCATGTTCCAGCATGAAATCTTCAACAGGTTCTGGGACAACATCAGGTACCTCTGGGGCAGGCGGCTCAGGGCATCAGCAGGTCTCAGGTCCTTTCCCGGATGGTAAACCAGCTGTTAACTGTAAGCTGCCAGCCTTAAGACCCAGCGTACCACTCGAGGTGATGCCTGCACAGGAACTGCCTTGTCAGGACCAGCAGCCCCAACAGTGACTTGTGGTCCGTAACCGTCTCGAACTTCTGTCCCCGCAGATACTGGTGGAAGCATTCGACACCGAACATGAGGGCCAAAACTTTCTTGTCCAGCTGGCTGTAACGTTGATCTGCAGCATGAAGCCAACGAGAAGCAAACAACAGAAGGCGTTCCTGACTATCCTTGTTCCGGTGCCCCAGGACGGCTCCCATGCCGTACGGCGACGCATCAACGTTAAGGACGACAGGCTTGGCAGGATCGAAGTGTACCAGCGCTGGAGCCTTGGTGATTAGCTCCTTGCTACACTGGAAGGCCTGGTCCTGATCCTTCTTCAAGACCCATTGCTGACCATCTCGAAGCAGAAGATGGAGCGGCTGTAGATTCTCCGACAGGTTTGGCAGAAAACTCCTGTAGAAGTTGATGAGGCCGAGGTAGCTCTGAAGCTCCTTCTTGTTCTGGGGCTTAAGGGCCTTGAGCACAGCATCAACTTTGCAGGGAGCCGAGGCTAGGCAAACCTGGGAAATGACATGTCCCAAGTACTCAACACTGGGCTATGAAAACGCGCTTTTCCAGCTTGAGCTTGAGGCCGGCGTCGTGCAGTCATGCCAGGACGTTGTGCAGGTTTTGCAAGTGGTCCCTGTCGTCGCTGCCAGTAACTAGGATGTCATTCAAGTACACCGCCACGTGACTCAAGCCCCTGAAGAGGTTGTCCATCTCCCTCTGAAGTATGGCTGGGTCTGAGGCCATGCCAAACGGTAAGCGTGTGTACTGAAAGAGTCCCAAAGTTGTCGATATTATGACATACTTCCGGGAGGCATCCTGGAGCAGCAGCTGCTGGTAAGCATTTCTGAGGTCGAGCTTGGTGAACTTCTGTCCACCGGACAACGCTGACCAGAGATCTTCAATTCGGGGCAGCGGGTACTTCTCGACAGTAGTGACAGGGTTGATGGTAACCTTGAAATCCCCGCAGATCCTGACACAGCCATCTCGCTTGAGGACTGGTACTATGGGAGCGGCCCATTCAGATGTCTTGACGGGCACCAGGATGCCCTCTCGCTGTAACTGTTGCAGCTCCTGGGTGACCCCATCCTTCAAGTCGAACTGCACTGGGCGAGGCTTCAAAAAACGAGGCCGGGCTCCCTCAGGTACATAGATGCCAGCCGTCGTGCCGGCGAATGTGCCCGCTCCTGGCTGGAACAGAGACCTGAACTCGGTCAGGAGGCTGGCGACGTCTCTCACCACATGCAGGTTGGCTTCCTGGTACTCTGGCAGACAAATTCCCAGTGCATGAATCCAGTTTCGGCCCAGCAGCGTCAGTGACGACCCCTTGGTTAAATAAAGGAGAAGGGTGGCCTCCCTGTCACCAAAGCAAACGCTGACTTGTGCCTGACCCTGGACCTGGGAGAGCTGCCCAGAGTAGCTGCGCAGCATCATGCCCGAAGCCTCGACAGACACGCTGGTAAAAGTACGCCTGAAGAGTTTCCCGGCCATGACCAACATGCTGGCCCTTGTGTCCAGCTCCATGGAAATGGAGTGCCCGCAGAATTAGACGATCAGCATGTACGGCGGCACAGACGACGGAGCAAAGCCTGTGTGCCACGTCAAGAATCAGCGGGTCCTTGGCCACGACGTGGAGCCTGGCCGCAGAATAACTTAAACCTGCTGCCGCACGCCCCTGCCGCGTACCCTTGCGACGGCTACCCTGGCCGCAGGCTTGTGTGCTACCTGGGCTTGAACCAGGCTGCTGCTGCTGCTGCTGTTTGCTGTTCGTCCTCCCCCTTCGGCATACACATGCCAGGTGCCCAGTTTTCCCGCACGTGAAGCATTGTGCTTGAGAGAACTGGCACTGTGAGGGGGAGTGGGCACCACCACAGCGACCGCAGGTACTGCCCTTTGTCACCAATTTGTTGACCACTGCTTCCGCCAACAGTGAACCAGTCGCACGGGAAATCTTGGCGGTGTCCTTGGCGGCAGTTTCCATTGCCAGCACTGCCTTCACGGCGTCGTCCAACGAAGCGTTGGGAAGCTCCAGGAGTCGCGTCAGCATGGCGGTGTTGTTGATGCCGCAGACGAAACGGTCCCGGAGCAGCGAGTCCAGCTGGTCCCCGAAGGTGCAGGCACTCGCTAACCCTCATAGCACAGCAACGAAATGCCAGAGGGTCTCTCCTTCTCAGCAGCTTCAGTTGTGGAAGCGGAAACGCTCCATTAGTGTGGACGGTGCCGGGTTGAAATGCGAGCGTAGTATGGCGAGCAGCTCACCCAGCGTCTTAACATGCGGCGTGGCTAGCTGGAGAAGGTCAAGCAGGAGACTGAAGATGCGGGTCCCACAGCTGGCCAGGAAAATGTCCTGCTGTTTGGCCTCGGGTGTGTCGTTAGCCCGGAAGAACACGTGGTCTTGTTCTTCGTAAAGTGGCCAGGGGGACCCACCTCCTTCAAACGGCTTGAGCCTTTCGTACAGTGGCATGGCGGCAGCAACGGGGGGCGGTGTTTTGCCGCTTGCAGCGGCGTGGGACGGTCCGTGGGTACTCGTCGCCAGTGTCACGATCCGCCCGAGTTCGTGAACAAGGGAGGGCTCGAGGCACCTTCCGTTAGACGGACGCACCGCAGCGTGGTGGTGCCGAACGATGACTGACCGCCGAGCAGCCGTGCTCGCCAGTGTTTATTGTGTGGTGACCAATGTTGCCTAACTGAGCCTGGCAGGCCACCGAGCCTGGCAATGAAGATTATGCCCGAGGGGGCGTAACGTGCTTGCTGCATAAGGGATGATGGCAAGTCTAGATTTCGAAGGCTGTGACTGCATAGTCTGTTTTCCGGCATTCTTCAACTCTTTTACCAGGTCACCAGCAACGCTGCACAACACGTTGGTTGGGTAGCCTGCTGATGTTAGTCGGTTAACTTGTGCTGAAAAGCTCTGTTCAACAGAATTCTCGCACGAGCGCTTGAGAGCAGCTCGCAAACACAGAACATAAATATAAAACATAAACATAAAAGAGTTAAAGAATGCCGTAAAACAAGCTGTGCAGTTCGAAACAGCCTTCGAAATCTAAACTTGCCGTTCCTTATGCATACCATGTTAACAATAACATTACGAAAATTGCGGCTAAGGCAATGCCCCTAATAAACTGGGTGGGTTTTGTAACATAGTCAGCAGGGTGGATACTGTCGCAAAAAAGGTTTCTATAAGAATCATGTTCGTAGCTTCATTGACTGTACAACGCAGGTTGTCTATAAAATCCCGCTCATTTGTAAACATTGCTATATCGGACAAATGGGGAGGTGCATTAATGATCGCCTGCACGAGCATGCCACTTCACTAAAAGGAAACCCGTACAGTCATCTGGCTGCCCATTGTAACATGTGTGGTTGCACCCCAATCTTTAAGAAAATAATTGGAAGATATAATGAAAAAGGCACGCCAGAAATCTTTGAGGCATTTTCCATATTCACAAGTGGCGACGCATGTGGCAGTTCTGCATCCCTCATGCTATAAGCAAAAGAACTGGATTTTCTCCACGGCTAACGCTTATCCTTCTTTTTCTCTTCTTTATGTCCCCTTCAATGATGTCCTTATATGCTGCTTCTGCAAATAAAGCAGTTGGTTGCTAGTCAGCACTCTGTCCTGTGCTCTTTACTCGCTCGTTTTGTGTCAGACAGTTTGTTTTTTGTTCCAGATATGAACACACCAGCCCCTTTGAACACACTGCCAACTTCAATAATGCTCACCCCTCCATCACTTTCTCTAAATCATACTCAAGCATATGAATCAGTTTCCTTGCTGCTATCACAGTGACTCTATGTGCTAATAAACTGCCAACTAAGCTCTTTGGAAAACCCACAGATAGGCATCAGTACCGTGGTAATTTCAAAAACTGCGATACAAAGCTTTGCAAGCTGGCATACCTTATAGCCAAGCTCTCCGCTTTAATATTATATGTTCTCCTGATTCCAATTTTGTTTATACCTGCAAGAAACTTCAAGATGCCCTCGCCAAACAGAAATATCCACCTTAAATTGTCGACATGCTATTAAACGTGCTGATGGAATGGACCACAACAAAATTGCTAATCCAAACAAGCACACTGTGCAACCATCACGAACTAACCTAGTTCTAATACATTCAGCACCATTACCAAATATTAACACAATCTTTTAGAAGCATGACAGCATACTCTTTTAAAGCAACTGCCTCAAAGCTAATTTTCCCAAGCCACCACGTGCAGCATACCGTAGATCATAAGAAGCCAACAAACAATGACACCAAGGAAAACATAGGGGAAATTCCTTGTACTTACTCACTGAATTAAAGAAATAAACTAATGGAAATTAAAATGGATGAAAAAACAACTAGCCGCAGGTGGGAAATGATCCCACGTCTTCGCTTATGCGTGCAATGCTCTGCCAACTGAGCTACTGCGGCACCGTTTTCTTGTCTACTTTCTTGGGTATTTTTGTTTTACTGCTAGAACTTACCCTGGAAGTGTTAGCCAGCGCCACCACTGATGAACCTTGGCAGCGGATGTGGAACATCCTTTCTGCCAGAGGCGTTAAAAGTATGTGATTTTTTGGGGCGAAGGAAACTGGTCAATAAACCCAGATATGCTACCTGAGGGCATCAATATTGCTGGATCAGAGCCCCTCATTATGTAATAAACGAGAAGAAAGGGGGTTAACTAAGGTGCCTGATTTTTATTAATCATATCATAAGAAGCCCCCCCCCCCCAACAAACAATGACACCAAAAAAAACATAGGGCAAATTACTTGCAGTTACTAAATGTAACTACAAGTAAGCGACCGGATCTGTTACAGGAATAAATAGCACTACAAGGTAGATAGAGAAGTTCTCAGGAAGAAAAAAAAACAACTAAGGAGATGTACAAATAATGCTAGAATGAAAAACATCTATGGCATACCTGATTAAATCAAGCAGGCTAGGTGACTATTTGTCACCGCCCCATTTCAAAGGGGATGCCAATAAATCATTATCATCAAAAGTGTAAGAAGCTGTGGACATTCATCCTGAGCAAAAAAAAGAAATGTCAGTTTTGCCAGAAAGGCTGAGCACTGATGGCGATAGCAAAGAGACTACATAAACTATGGTTCATAGTTATATTGGTGTCACATGCACTCAGGCAAAATAAACAAATCTCGCTCAATGAACACGAACTCGCTGTCACAATGCAAATGAATGCATCCCACCATGTCTCTGAAACTTTAGATTAAGCAACCGCCAGCACTAGGCGCACGGGAATACAACCCGCATCAAAGCACCATCCGTCTGGGCTCTTTTTTTTTTTTTTCACTTGCCACAAGTTACCTCCAAGATATGGTGTATGGCCTGTGTGCGAGGAAGAGACACGTGGGATGGGGAACAGGGCAGATAGGCACGCATTCCTGCATCCATCCTAGCACATGATTGATCATGTTACCATTTGTTCACTCTCATCCCCATCTGCCTTGCGTAGAAGAAATCGCCAGCTTTCGGCACGGTGCTTTGACAGCATTTTTGCCACTCAAACTTTTCATGAGGAAGCAACTTCAAATAAATTTTGCCCCAGCAAACATTTTTATAGTTTTTTGCAATATTTACTAGACATACAGGCTGTAAGCACATGCTTAAAATTGCGGAAAACTTAGTTAAATTGAAATTGTGCCATGAAATGGCTTCGTTAAATAGCAAAAGAAAAAATACATGGCTTTCATTGAAACTAGGATCGGCAACAGAAAAGTTTGTTACAACACACATTTCATTAATTCGAGCTTCATTATATCGAGGTTTGACTGCATATACTGCAACTGACAGTGGTCCGCTCTGGACCACCATCAGTTGATTGAAAAAGGCAGTATGTGTGTCAAGTGAGCTCCTCAACAACATATTGCAATGTGGTGAACGCGTCTGAAATCACGGATCCGGGGCTTCAAAGAGGTGCGACACAATGCGAAACACATTTATCTTGCACTCACTGCTAAATTGTCACTGAATTTTTTGTTTTAATGAACTGCATACAGATGAGGGCCAAATTTACAACCAACTTTGTTTAGTTTTTTTAAGCAAGGAAATGAAAGTAGACAGGGTTGCAACTGGGTGGATCTGAACGCATAACCTTTAATATGAACATATTCAAGAATTTTCTAGTGCGGCAGAAACAAGGCCAAACTGAAAAGGCACAAATTTTAGCAAATGGCTATATTCAAGTTGCTTGCTTTGTTTGTCTTCTATTGTCTGCTTGAACATTCCTAGATGTTTCGCGCTCTTTGTGGGTGTGAAACCGGCACTGCTATGGCTGTGCTATTCACGTCTTTGCTGCTCTTCATGCAGGTTGGTGCTAGCTCGCTAACGAGTCGCTGCCCCATTATCACCGAAGTGGATGTGACATCGTTTAAGGGCCTTCGTCGCAAGTTACCAAATCGTCATGCGCAGCTGACACCGTTTTCGAAAACACCGACTTCAACATCACCGAGGGGTAATGCAGTACTGCTGCTTTTGGACGTTGCACAACTCAGGTCAAACTACCATGGGCTGTCAGCAAGCACCAAAGCTTCATTCACGTCTTTGCTGCTTTTCATGCAGGTTGGTTCAGATGATATTAAATGTGTGCAGTGTGTTTTTGCCTTGCCGGTTCTACCCCCTGTGCTTTTCAAGAGTGCATGTTTGCAATCAGGAGCCAGGTGACCTTCTCGTGGTAGGAAGACGCACGCACTTTTTGCTGCTTCATTGTGCTGCATTTTATTTATTTTTATTTATTTAAAAAACACCTTACAGGCCCTGTCGGGCATTGAGTAAGGGGGGCAATGTAACAAAGAACTGTTAAGTACAATGGAAACAACTCAAAAATAAACCTAAGACAACTGTACAGTGGCTGAACTAAAAAACAAAACAAAGCATAGCATGATCAAGCATAGCAGATATATAAAAGAAAGGAGATTGTGTGAAAAGCACGCACAGGCGTTCACGAAATATTTTACGATCAGTTATCGTGACGATATCATCGGGAAGACCATTCCAGTGGGATATGGCACGAGGTACAGCAGATAAATTGAAAGCAGTGGTTTTACCGAAAATGCGCTTGAAGCTAAAATGATTATGTAATCTAGAGGACGTACGGACGGGGGTTTCGAGGGGTAATATGCATGGTTTATCGGAATGAACATATTTGTGTAATAGACAGAGCAAAGCAATCTTGCGGCGGATGTCTAGGGGCTGTAAAGAAATATCGAGCTTGATCTGCGTTATACTTGACTTTCGATCAAAATTCCGAGTTATATATTGGGCAGCTCTGTTCTGGATGCGTTCCAGCATGGTTATAAGTATTCTTGGTGTGGTGACCACACAGCGGATGCAAATTCTAATTGCAGGCGTACAAATGTCAGGTATGCTAATTTACGCAAGTCAGCAGATGAATTTTGCAAGTTGCGCCTCAGAAAGCCAGGGGTTTTAGATGCGGTTGCGCAAATTGTAGTGATATGCGGAGACCAAGAAAGGTTACTAGTCAGGTTTACACCAAGGTATTTGTAGGTAGTGGTATGTGACAGATTCGTGTTATTTATGATGTATGTGAATATGGAGCTAGTGCGCTTGCGTGAGAACGATATATTATTACATTTGGAAGGGTTAAGAGACATTTTCCAAGTATTACACCAGTCGGTAATAATGTGAAGGTCATGCTGCAAGGCGGTATGGTCGCTAATGGAATTAATTGGTCGGTAAACAACGCAATCGTCGGCGAACAGTCGTACGCAGGAGGAAATGTTTGAAGGTAGGTCGTTAATAAATATTAGGAAAAGCAGAGGCCCCAACACACTCCCCTGTGGTACACCAGAGGTGACCTCAGTGATAGGAGAAGGACAATCGTTAACAACGGTAAATTGGCGACGAAGCGATAAAAAGTTTCTAAGCCAAGAAAGGGTTAGTGAGTCGATACCTAGATGAGATATTTTAGAAATGAGCCGGCAATGGGCAACGCGATCAAATGCTTTTGAAAAGTCCAGGAAAATGGCGTCTATTTGTTGACTGTTGTTTATACTGCTGGGTAGATCGGTGGTAAACTCTAGTAACTGTGTTTCACAAGAAAGACCTTTCCTGAAGCCATGCTGTTTTTGAAAAAAAAAAGTTTTTTTTTTCTAGGTCCGTGTAAATGTGCGAGGCGATAATGTGTTCGAATAGTTTGCATGACACAGATGTTAGCGATATTGGGCGATAGTTTTCAGGCCTATGTCTATCTCCAGTTTTAAAAATGGGGACAACCTTCGCAATCTTCCAGTCAACGGGCAAGACACCAGAGGACAAGGACTGCTTGAAGATATGATACAGAATGATACTTGAAGTAGATACTGTGTTTTTTAATAGCTTAGTGTTAATATTGTCAATACCACAAGCAGATGTGGTTTTAAGTCCGTTAATGAGGCTAACAATGCCTTCAGTTGAGATATTTATGGGTGCCATAAATGGGTAATCGTAATCCGGAACCACTGGAATATCGGAATGGTCTTCCCTTGTAAAAACAGAAGAAAAATATGCATTAAATAGTGATGAACATTCCCCGTCTGAAAGAGGTTGTTGTTTGTCGTCTAGCAGAGAAATATCAGAAGTGTGACCGGGTGTTAACGTTTGCCAAAATTTTCACGGATTAGTCTCCAGGAGAGAAGGTAAGTCGTGAGCAAAGTACTTGTCTTTAGAAGTGCGTAAGGGTAAAGTGTACTCACTAAGGAAACTTTTGTACTTGCTCCATGAGGACTCGCTTGCACGATTTATAGCATTGCGGTACACACGTTTTTTTTTATTACGTAGTGTTCGAAGTTTTTTATTGAACCATGGTTTAGACTTGTCGTTCACTGCCGAAACGTACGGAATATATTTGTCTGCAAGAGCGAGTAATTTGTCTTCGTAAAGTACCCAGTTTTCGTTAACGGAACGTTGGGAAAAAGACGGCAAGAATGAATCACTGAGAAATAACTGAAGTTCAGTGTTGATGGAAACGTAGTTAGCTTTGTTGTAATCCCGAATTTTTTTATATTGAAACCCAGTAAATAACATGGGTATTCGGAGCGTCAGCTGAAGCAGCTTATGGTCACTAAAACCATCAGAAATTAGCACAGGACACACGGTTTCAGGTGCGGTAGTTAGTGTCAAATCTAAAAGGTTGTTGTCACGGGTGGGTTGATTGATTACCTGAGAAAGATTTAAGTCCAAGGTTAATTCAATGAAATCAGTTGCGTGGCGACGTTGCACTAAACCCTGGGCCCGGTGACTGCAGCAACTTTTGGATGGTGAAAAGGAAATCAAGCAGAAGCTAACCGCTATTGAAAAGTACCAAGCAGACAATAAGGCTGCTATGGCTAATATGAATGCGCATATGACCAAGATTGAAGCATTTATTGACAGGTTTGAAGAATTACGCAGTAGCATCGCAGAGTATAAGTCGAGCTGTGATTCCTTCCAGGCTAACTTAGCATCGTTGGTAAACAAGGTGGATGATCTTGAAAACCGTAGTTGGACGTGTAACTTAATTTTTTTTCGTGTCAACGTAGATAACGCGCGGGAGCCATATGCAAAATCTGAAGAGCGTGTTGTCAATTTGTGCACTTCAGTATGGGCGTCTTGCGCTGGAGTTTGAGGTATAGTAACGGCACCTGGTGGCGGCGTGTGAAATGTCATCTGGGTAGTACCGGCTTGGGTAGTATTGAGCCCTGGCTGTGGCGAAGCACGTTTCTAGCCGAGTTTTGCATCGATTCGCACTTTTTTTGGCCCTGTTGCGAGTGCGAAAAGGCTCGTCACTTCTCACAGACCACGCCGACCACGCTGCGAGCTAGCCGGAGCCTACAGTTTAACGAAAACGGACTCTCCGTGAGACGTAATGCTGGAAGCAGAAGGAATCGGCGACGCCGATCCGGAAAGACCTAGCTCAGCTTCGAAAAAGCGTCACCGTCATTACTTCTGCGTCGTGGGCTGCCATGAACAAGAAGGCCTGAATCCCAACATCAGCTGGATTCTACCGTTTTCTTTCAAGGCCTCATGAAGCGGAGCGTCGGGTGCGATGGATAGCTGCAGTTCGTCGCGCTGGGTAATTAAGCGAAACTTCGCGCCATGCTGACTGCTTCGCCTGTCTTGAAGCTTGCTTGATTATCTGTGTTATAAAATTCAGTCTTTTGCACCTACAGTCCTGACGGCAGACCGACATAAGCAGTGATCCATGATTCGAGACCCGGCCACAGCGAGAATTAACAGTTTGACTGGTGCGAATTAAGTGGTGAAGTGGCCAGGTGTGTGCACAAATGACCACAAATGGTCGGGCTGATTCAGTGACAATTCACTACACCACTATGAGCAGCACAGGTTAAAGAGTTAAATGTGCTCATCCTTGACCACAAGCCAGCAGGTTGAGGCAGCACAGCAAGGTAGTATTGATTGCAGCACATCAATGTTTGAGCGCTGTCATTAAAAGCTACGTCAAGCGAGCAGCACACGAGCTCGTACTGCAGCGCGATTCCTACGTACGTTACTGCGAGCTCATATGCATTCATCACTTATTTATCAGTTGCTAAAGGGACAGATGGTCGCTACTAGAGTGCAGGCATAACTACTTGTCTAGCGGCATGCAGTCAAGAAAGATTGCAGGAAGCCCGCCGTTTCACGGCATGTCGAAAGACCGCGGCCGTCACGGCGTGTACGATCGTGTGCTCGAGCAGTTCGTGCATCGTGGCATGCTAAAAGACCGCTGCCGTTGCGGTGCGTACCGTTGTGCGCTAGAACAGTTCCGTACACGTCTGCTTATCACTGCTGTGAATTCATTTATAGCAAGCATTTCCTCGCGTTTGTGTGCCTGAATCTAGCAGCGTGCAAACATTACCTGAAGTTAAACTTTGTACACGACTCTCTTCACTTGCGATTGACACCGCGCTAAAACTTCACCGCTTATTTCTGGAACAGCGCGCACGTATTCGGCATCGCATAATTTATTGCCTTTACGCAGCGTGCCACCCCTGAAAAAATCTTCGGCGCCCGATATTCACTGCAAGTTGTGGTACAACAAAACCGAAAGTGGCGGGTCCATATTGTAAACGTGCTTTCCGAAGCAGACGACCGAGCTTGGTACTACCCAGTTCAGGACAGAGGGCGCTTTTTAGCACCATTTTCGCAGCGCCCCCTGGGCAATGCATGAGCCCCATTACAAGTCGACCAGGTGGAAATAGAAATGGAGCACCGACTTGGTAAATTTAGCACTGACAAGCAATGCCAAATAATTGTCAAATTTCGTACATATGAGAGCCAACAGAAAGTCTTGTTGGCAGCGAAGAAATTCAAAGGTACAAGAATTTCAATTTCGGAAGATTTTTCTGAACCGTTACAAAAAAAAAATGAAAAATGCTTCTTGAATGTGCGAAGGAACACCAGACTGAGAGAGATAAAGGGTACGTTAAGCGTGACGTACTCTACTTGCATAAAGTCAAGTATGTTTACAATGAATTCGTTGGGAAAGGTTTTGCGAGTTGTTTGACAAAGTCGAGAGAAAGGCGCATTATCGTTCCTTATCGTCAACTGCAGAAGCCTCCGAAACAAAATAGATGAATTTTTTAACTTGACTGAGATGAGTAAACCATCTGTGATTTTGAGCCCTGAATCGTGGTTAGATGGCAACAATAGGGATTGTGATGTCTCCCCTAGCAACTACATTAGTTATAGAAAAGATAGAGAATGTCACGGGGGTGGCGTGTTTATTCTTGTTGATCAGAAAATACTGTTGCAGATGTTAAGCAACTCAGATGATTCTACAGAGGCTGTCTGGGTGCAACTTTGTTTGAAAAATGGAAAATCGCTGGCGGTCTGTTCCTTTTACAGGCCTCCTAGATGTAAGGTACAGGTTTTAACTAAGCTAGGGGAAGATGTAGAAGTGATAAATTATGACTCCTTAGTGATTGGTGGTGATTTCAATTTACCCTAAATTAACTGGATGCAAAATTCCACAATACTTAATGTATCTAGTGAATCGGCAAAGGAATTGATGAAATTATGCAACTCATTTGCGCTATTACAGTTGGTATGCTAACCTACGTGTCGAAATAATGTGTTAGACTTGCTTTTTACTAATTTGCCTGTGGATACAGAACCTTTGCTCATCTTGCCAGGCATAAGTGACCATAACGCTGTTTTGTGCAAACTGAAATTGGAGTACATTAAAGTCACTAATAGCGCAGGTAGACGAATATACAGCTACCGAAGGGCACAAGTGAATGAAATTTGTTTGCCACTTGACTCGTATTACGACGTATTTGAAACATTGTCAGAGTAGCTGAACGTAGACAGACAAAGTGTGGCATTTACTTAAAAATAAGATTTTTGAGTTGTGGGACCAATTCGTCCCGCCATGGAAAATGATGGCAAGGCGGGGTAGAAGTAAGCCGTGGTTCACGAGGGAAGTTCGTAGGGCACTGGGAAATAGAAATCGAGTATACACGGTGTACAGAAAGAAACTGACACCCCAGAGAAAGCAACAATTGCAACAAGCTTCAAATGCAAGAAGTCCGCAATTTCACATGCGAAAAGTATTTTTTATACTTTTATTCATTCTAGGCTAAAAAGTAACCCTAGGGAATTCTGGCAATTTATCCAGAGGAATAGAAAAGACGATGTCTCAATTCCTGTGCTCAAACACAATGGGTCTCTTGTTCATGATAGCTTCAATAAGGCAGAAAGCTTTAGCTCCTTGTTCAGTTCTGTTTCTGCATGCACAACTAACACTGATCCAATGTTTCACTACAGGCTGATCGGAGGGCCATTCAACTACAACTTGAACATTTAAGTACCACTAGTGGCAGCAGTCCTGACGACTTGACGAACTTTGTGCCTTCCGCTTGTGCAGGCCCGTTGACCAAATACCCTTTATGTGCTCTTTGCAAAGTTCTTGACATGCGGAATATTGCCTGCAGACTGGAAAATTGCCAATGAGGTTGCTATTCCGAAGTAAGGGCCTAGAAAATCTGCGTTTAATTATCGGCCAGTGTCCTTGACTAGTGTACTTTGCAAGATATTTGAGAATGTACTTTTTGGCAGCATCATGAGCCTTAAATTTATTTTCCTTATTGATCCCTCAGCAACATAGATTTCGAAGTGGTTTTTCTTGTATTACTCTGCTTACAGAATTAATGCACGACTTAGCATCCACCCTTGACAAAGGGGGTTGTGTAAATTGCATCTTTTTAGATTTAAGGAAGGCTCTTGACGTAGTTCCCCACTCTTTGCTGCTTGAAAAATTGTCATGGTACAACATAAGTAAAAGGGTTGTTGAATGGATAAAAGAATACTTAAATTGTAGGACACAATGTGCAGTTGTTGACGGTAAACGGTCGCATGATGTTGATGTGTCATTAGAGGTGCCTCAAGGTTCGGTTTTGGGTACGCTATGTTTTTGTTATACATGAATGACATTTGCCAATGACATCTTTTATCCAAATGTTTGCCGATGACTGCGTTTTTATCGTGTTATGAAAGGTCTCAATGATTACAATTAACTACAGAAGGATTTAAACAAGGTTGCAGAGTGGTGTGACAAATGGGGCATGGGTATAAATCTTAATAACAACTGTGCAGATATGCTTTACGAGACAAAGGTCACCACACGTATATATGTGTGGATATAAACACCTTGGTGTGTACTTGACCCCTCAACTATGCTGCCACCGTCATGTTAACTGTATAATTGCTAAAGCGTGTAGAGTCCTTGGTATGTTACGTAGAAATGTGAAATGCTTTCCTTTAGAAACAAGGAACTTACTTTACAAGACTAACGTAAGGCCAATACTGGAATATGTTTGCACCATGTGAGACCCCTGGTTTGTGACAGGCATAGTGAAACAAGAAAGAGTAGAAAGTTTAGCAGCCCATTTTGTGGTTCAAAATGATACTCGGTATTTTAGCTCATCCAACAAAGGAAAATTTAGGCTGGAATACACTTCAACATCGTAGAATGGCATTGAGATTAAAATTTTTGTGCAATACATATCATTCTAAAACTGGCCTCAATCGTGATAGCTACATAAAGGCACCAGAGTACACTTCTACAAGGCACAACCAGCCACTTAAAGAAATTAGAGATTATAGATTAAAGACTATAGATGTAGAACAGAGCTTTTTAAGATGTCTTTTTTTCCTAAGGCAGTCAGTGAATGGAACAGGTTGCCTCGTGACGTTGTATCGCTATCTTCAAGTGATGCCTTTGGTTCAGCCGTGTGATTTGCATTCCCTATCTGCACCTTGTGCTTGCGTCACCAGAACTGCTTTGTTTCGCTTCGTGCATGTACGATTATGCTCTGCTTATCTTTTTTGAGTCGGCAATTTGCCCAGAACTGTAATTTTTCTCTTGTTCTATATTAATGCTTTAATTTTTCAATGATATATGTACTTCCCCCCGCACTGTAATGCCAAACTGGCGCTGGGGGCACTGTGATAAATAAATAAATAAAATACTGGCCCTTGACCCACAACACCCTATAGATCATTATCATCATTCTTAAATTTATCATATCAACAGGTTGAACATTTATGCATGTCTGAAGTTTATTGCAGATGTAATACTGCCACATGAGTGGGGAAAAAAATGAAGCACATAAACAGATGGTGACCTTGCCTACTTTTTGGTGCAAAGGCCTTGTCTGGTCAAAAAGTGCCAGACACACGGTATTTATTAGCTGACTATGGTACATGAATTGCGGATGTAGCATGGCTGTAGAGAGGCCTAAAATGAGCCACTGTGTAAACGCATAAATAATATACAGTCAAACTAGACTATACCGAACCCGTTTACATCAAATTATTTTATATAGAACAATTTCTGAACATGGCATAGTTAGTATATGAAGTTGAAGTTGAAGTTTATTTTCACTGCCAACAGTACAGTGCGTTTTACACAGAACGTGTTGTGGAGTGGAAAGTGGGAAAAAAGCTACGCTGATGCAGCTTGACTAGCCCCACCTCCCATCCATACAAGGCAGCAGAACGACAGCACAGCAAACTTCACACAGTCTTGACCTATGATAGAAAAAGAAACAAAATAAATAAATAAAACTTGTACAATAATTGTCAAGTAGACATAATTATATGTCCCCTTGGGTGCCTAAAAGTACATCAATCATTCACACACAAAAAACCAAAATTAATGACAAGAAAATTATTGCAAGGTAACTTAACAGAAAGGACTGCTTTATTTCGACAGAATTTTTCTAGGCTTGTCGCGGATTATGTAAACATGTTGAATAGCTCCCTGCCTGAAAGGACATGCAAGTGATCTTCTGTAAGCTTGAACATATTGAGTACTTGTGGAAAGGTGAATTTTAACATTTGGAGACTGTAGTTCGTTTGTGTTCGGGGAACATGCCAGTGTTCAGAATTTCTGATGGGACGTAATGAAATGTTCAGCTGTAAATGCACTAAACCTCTTAAGGTTAGGCTATTTCTGTGAATTTCAGACCTCAACGACAACAACAATTGATGTTCATAGGCAACACTGAATTTGAATACCTTAAACTTCATAAATAAATTAGATGTATGATCTCTATAGCCTAAATCTGCAACAGCCCGTAAAGCACACTTCAGCAGTGTATATAACTTTTTCTTTGATGTTTGAGTTCCAGATGCCCATACCAACTGGCAGTAGCGTAGGTGGGAACTAAAAAGCGCATTAAAAATATGAAGTTTCTGGGGAACCGTCAGAAACGACTGACACCTCCTTAGCATACGTAGGCTTTTCTTAGCTTAATACATAATTCATCAATGTGAGAATTCCACAGCATATGTTGATGAAAGATCAATGCCTAATGTTTTGACAGACTCTGAAAGTTCAATTTCAAAATTATTTAATAGTAGTTTATGCGAGTACTTGCAAGCCGTTCCTTTCGCGCGGAAAAGAACGGCCTTGGTTTTAGAGCTGTTGATTTGTAACTAATTATGACAAGACCATACGGATAATTTGTGTAAAGTTTCATAAGCTGCTTGAATCAACTCATCTAGGTTTGCTCGTGTCATCTGCATAGATAATGTATGTTATTAATCGATCTATGTTTACAATATCATTAATATAAAGGTTAAATAAAAGAGGGCCTAATATACTTCCCTGCGGTACACCACGTTTGATTTTCTGGGGCATAGATATTTCCCTAATTATTGACACACACTGGTACCGATCGCTAAGATAGCTGCTTATTAGGTCAAGTGTAACGCCTATGATGCAATAATAGGGCAATTTTTCTAATATTTGGTGATCAATCCTATCAAACGCTTTTGTAAAATCTACGAGTACGCCTAGTGTGAGCTTTCTTGCTTCAATGTTGCCTAGTATGACCTCTTTCTGATGTAGAAGTGCTGTCTCTGTCGATACACCTGACCTGAAACCATATTGTGCTGCTGTAATCGCAGAATGCATGTCCAAAAATTTTGGAAGTCTGGTGAAAATAATTTTTTCCAGAGCCTTTGAAAATATTGGCAATACCGATATTGGTCTGTAATTATTCATTTCGTTTTTGTCGCCACTTTTGTAAAGTACCGCGACTTTGGTCTTTTTCATACGCTAAGGGAACAGACCTGTGCTTAAAACAAGATTATATATGTGGGTCAAACAAGGTACTAATAAATCGATGACAAAAATAACCAGTTCCATTTTTATGCCATCAATGTAATCGCTTTTACTTTTTTAAAGTTTAATAAAAACATTAGTTACCTCAGATTGTTCTGTGGGGCAAATAAATATTGAGGGTGTTATTGGCGTGGGTAAATAACGTAACGCATTCCCATCATGAGTACTGTCCGATAAAGAACTAAAGTGGTCATTAAATTTATTGGCCAATGCTTTTCCCTTAAATACATGTTTGTCAATTTTAATATCGTTGTTGCGGGGCGCTTGTTTACGTGAAAATATAATTGTTTAGGGTTTTCCACATTTGTTTGGTGTCTATGATGCCGTCGAAGATAGTAAAGTAATAATTACATTTGGCTTGCCTTAATATTTTGGCAAGATTGTTTCTGTAAGTCTAAATCTCGATTTTTCAAGAACACCTGGTACAGCCTGTTTTTTGTGACTTTAAGTGACTTACTGTTATCCAAGGTTTACGTGCACATTTTGCATCATTATTTCTTTGTAAGGGAAACATAGTTTTAGAGAAAGGAAAAAATTTCAATGAAATGCTCATACGCGGTATCAGCCGAAGAGCACGCAAGAACCTCATTTTAACCAGTCGTGACTAGTTCATCTCGTAACTGAGACAGTGAAACCGTGCTGATGTCCTGATATATTATTTTCGCAGTAATGTCTTTTGCCGTATGAGATGTGCCAGCGACTAAATAAATGGGAAAATGGTCGCTAAGGGTCACATTAATGGTACCATAAAATAGGTCATCAAGTGATAGGTTGGTAATGAAAAGGTCTATAAGTGTTGTGCTGTTTGCAGTAATACGTGTAGGGGTGGTTATTGTATTAGACAAAAAATGAGAATCGAGGATTGCCGATAACTCACTTTGCTTGGTAGATTTAACCAACATATTGATGTTTAAGTCACCTCATAAAATTAAAGTGTATTCATTTGCATTAACATACGAAAAAAGAGCATGTAGACACTTGAAAAACTCGCTCGAATTACCATCAGGTGGTCTATACACCACAGTAAACAGAAATTTGTCGCATTTTAAACAAATAATTTAAATATCAGCTGTGGACCATGAAAGATCATCTAGATAGTCGCAGCTAATACACAAGCTTACAAACATGCAAACACCGCCACCCCTTCTCGATTTCCTATTCAAATAAACAGCCCTGTATCCGTCTAAATGTATAGTGTCATGATCATTGTATCATGTCTCAGTTAGCATTATAATTAGCATTATAACTGAGAAGGAAAACCCAAATTTGTGTAAAAACATACAAAAGTCATCATATTTTCGATGTGCTGACTGCATATTCAAATGCATAAAAGTTAAAGGTGATTTACATCTTTCCACAATATTGGACATCAGAGCGGTCGGACTGACACAGGATATGCTCATTGATGATTTGTATGGGTCAGCATATAAGTACATACAGTTTGATTTACATGCAATATTATGTAAACATGACACTGCAATAAAGACCTGTATGTATAAATAGCATACTGCGAAGTTGGGAACAGACAAATGAAGGATATGGCTTTAACAACAAGTTTCATCAGCAGTGACAGAAAATGAAACCATGATTTATCCTGACGCATGTCACGATACAAGTAGACATACAAAGCATCCAGAAAAAAGAAAACGGGCCAACTAAAGAATAGTACTTCGAAAGTTAGAACATAGAAGACAGCAGCTTCTGCGAAGCGATCAAATGCATGGCGAGCAACGCATGCGCATATTGCCTTCACTCCCGCTAGACTATCGGAAAATGAACAGCTGTGTCCCCTTGACAAATTTGACCGGCCTGATAACATGTGGCGTAGTACCACCCCTAACAGCTCTCTCAATGCACAGAACAGTGGTCTGATCTTGCAGCCTTCATAATGGGTTGCGCATTTCATCATCGTCCTCACTGCATGAAATTTTTATTTTTGGAGCGTTGTCCATCCGCCGG
The DNA here is from genome assembly GCF_050947875.1 of Dermacentor variabilis. Classification (NCBI taxonomy): domain Eukaryota; kingdom Metazoa; phylum Arthropoda; class Arachnida; order Ixodida; family Ixodidae; genus Dermacentor; species Dermacentor variabilis. The sequence continues at coordinate 15,853,204 of NC_134574.1, read as the reverse complement.
ATGGACAACACAAAAATTATGCTTACATCGAACAAAAACAGCAGCGACTCCTGATATATCGAACAATAAGCAGCGCAAAAGTGCCGCAAGAAGTTGGCTTTCCCTTGCGGCGGTGGCGAAACTCGGCGGCACGGCTACATCCAACCGCTCTCCCTACCATGGCCGTGCTGCGTTGGGTGAGGGATCGACACCCCCTGCAAGAAATTATCCTGGCCCACCAGCACCGCTTGCTCAGACAGCCAATCAGAGGCTCTTGTGCCCTCGTAGTGCAAGATGACGCAAGTACAAGTTGTCTCACTGCTTTTCTGCTTCATTGTGTTTGTACCTTGTGGGCCTTTTCCCGCAGTGTTGCCTTGATGAAGCAGCAGAATTTGCTTTTCGCAGTGAAGCTTGAAATCATAAATTAGGTCGAACGCAGTGAGAAGTCGGATGACCCCGCAGCGTGCAAGATTCCGAGGAACACTCTCAGCACGATCTTGAAGAATAACGGGGAGATTAGGGCTAAAGCAGACAAACACATGACCCGGTGCTCATGGCAGCCGACACATACGCACGATCGTGTACAAGTGGTTCATACGAAATTGCTCCAGACGTGCTGGCTTCTAAGTGCCCGGTGATGACTGTAAATTCTGATGAGTGCGATGAAGCCATTGCCGGTGTTGCCTTAGTTTGGAGCGAGCTGTCAGAATTTGCAGAAGCCCTTGACAAGTCAACGTTTGCGAGTGCAGATGGTGGTGTCGCGACCATGGGAGAGCCCGAGAACAAAGACTACATTGCCGGCATTGTACCGAGCACAAGTGAAAGTGGGCGCAATGAGGAAAGCAACGATGGTCCTTTGCCCACATCCTCAGAGGTGACTGGTGCACTCGCACTAGTCCAGTGCTTCTGCGCGAATGTGGAAGGTTGCGGCCTTAGCTGCTCCAACTCTTTAGACAATGTGGAGAAGTGCATGCATCCCAGGCAGCGAAATTGCCCAAGCAGAAGAAAATACAGGACTATTTCATGGGAAACTAAGCTATTTTGTTCAATAAAGTGATACTATAAATGGTATGTGCTTTTATGACATCTTTCGCAGGCTTATATCAAATTGTGCCCTATATTGAACCGATAGGCATTTTCTTGCCAGTTCGATATAGGCGGGTTCGACTGTATTAAAATGTGACTAACAAATTAAGTATGTTATCAACATAAAAAAATTCTAACAGAACACATCTCACGATGACCGTCGATGGTAATGCAAATAGCAATCGAGCAATGCAGCCACAGACAATATTACTGAAGACATGTTTATGCAACACATGTAGTGGTAATTTTGTGACATTTTATTACATTCGCGATATGTCATATACTCCAAAATCGTCACACTTTGCTATGGGACTCACTTGCCAATGTTGTCCATGAGCATGGAGGCATGACAACAATTGGATAACACTGACTAGGTGATGATGGAATGATGAAGAAGGAATGGTATCGAGGAACTGCAAAGGTGTATAATGACGAATGCTTGATGACAGTGACAAGTCAATTCTTAAATTATGACGATGGCATAACGACAACACAATAATGACGACATGAGGACAATGACATGACAATTCTATCAAGATGATGGCCTCACAACAACAGTATGAAGAAACGGACGAAGAAACGGGAATGACAACGATGGCATGACAATGGTATGACAATGGATGGATGATAGCATCTGTGTGATGGCACAATAACGACGATGGCTTCACAACGGCGGCATAATCATGATTCAGCGACGACTGCATGCTTATGACAGAATGAAAAACAAGGAATGACATCAACGGATCGACAAAAATGGTATAATGACAACAGCATGACGACAATGGGTTGACGCTACTGAAGTAATGATGGTTGTGAGACAGCCTGGCGATGATGACAATATAATAATAATAATAATAAATTATGGGGTTTTACGTGCCAAAACCACTTTCTGATTATGAGGCTATCCGTAGTGGAGGACTCCGGAAATTTCGACCGCTTGGGGTTCTTTAACGTGCACCTAAATCTAAGCACACGGGTGTTTTCGCATTTCGCCCCCATCGAAATGCGGCTGCCATGGCCGGGATTCGATCCCGCGACCTCGTGCCTCGCAGCCCAACACCATAGCCACTGAGCAACCACGGCGGGTAATGATGACAATATGACAACGTTATGACGACGACTTGACGAGAGTCAGATGTCAAACTTGCAATGATGACCATCATATCTTTGCTGCACTGACACTGGTGGATGTCCGGGGTACAACAACCTGATGCTCCAGATCCCTCCTGGGAGCCGTTCATCCAGCCCGGACACTCTGTGGCCATTGCAACGCCTGTGCATTGTTTCAATCGTTGATTGCAAGGCCTTGCTCCAGAGATAACCCCCCTGCAGGCACATTCGTCCAGACGCTACCCATCGCCACCCATGGCTGACGCCAGCCCACCACAGGATCCCGAAAGAGTCCGTTCAGCCCACCACACAAAACCCTTCTTCAACCACGGATTCCGGATCACTTTCACGGTGGCGCCTTTGAAGACGACGAAGAGTGGCTTAACCAATTTGAACATGTCACCAAAGTGGACTTCTAAACAAAAGCTCACCAATGTATATTTTTCTCTTGGTGGTAGTGCTTGTGCGTGGTATGAAAACCGAGAAGGCAGTCTATCGAGCTGGAGTGACTTCCGCCAACAGTTCCTCAATACCTTTGCGAGTGTCAACCGACATGACCGTGCCCAGCAGCTAACTGAGTTACGGGTTCAGAAAGCCAACGAAACCATCGCAATGTTCGCTGAGAACATGGCCCGTCTGTGTCATAGAGCCGGCCCAAACATGACAGATAAGAAGTTACGCTACCTCATGTGCGAAGCAAAAGTGCAGTTGTTCGCCGGACTGGTGCGCAATCCACCAAGTACCATGGTTGATTTTCTCAAGGAAGCTACAGTTATTGAGCAAGCACTTCATCAACGATGCAGGCAGCATGATTGGTTGTCCAGCAGCAACGAGGCCAACGCCGCCACCATAACTGCTGACACTCAGGGCTCTCTGCGTGATCTGATCAGGGAGATTGTTCGCAAAGAAGTTTAAAAGCTCACGATTCCCACAGTGGAACCACCAGTAGTGTCTGCTGCCGAATCAGGCAAGCGTTCTCATCTCCAAGCCATAGTCCTGAGCCGCATTCCATTAACTATGCCACTGCGGTCCTACGTTCACCACCTGTTATGTCGCTACCGCCCTGCACCAGCCATCGACTGCCGCACCTTGGTCATCCCAGGAAGAGCCTCTCAGACATCCACATTTTCATAAAATGAACTTGTGGCAGACTGAAGACCGGCACCCACTCTGTTTCAACTGCGGTAGTGTTGGGCACATTTCTCGCTATTGCTGGCATCAAGATGTACCGTTTCACCCTCTCCGCCCATCCTTTGACGGTTGACATGCCAACGACGACTACTCACTATGCCGCCAAGCTCCTTTTCAAGGGCCTCCAGCCACCCAATCTCATTTTGAAGATCGCCGAGCCAATGACGAGGAATCGCTGCCGTATCTCCAGGCCGACATGGGCCATCGGTCGCGATCTCCGTCTCCTACACATTCATCTGCACCAATACGCCACACTTTCACTGACCTCAGGGACAGGAGGTCACCTAGCCCACACCAGGAAAACTACAGGCGGCGACCTCTCGGGTTAAGATTGCAAGGCATCACGACGATACAAAGCCCCCGCTACTTTCACTGAAGGATGCTATGAAGCTGACGAGCCGTAACAGCAACGAAGTTGTAAGCGTAGTTTTTGTTGACGGGCAGCAAGTGAAAGCGTTGGACAGCAGTGGTGCCGACTTCTGCATAATAAGTCAAGACCTTGCAGTTGATCTCAAGAAAGTAAAGACCCCATGGGCAAGGCCCCATATAAGGACTGCAGGAGGCCAGTTACTGATGCCTGCCGGACGATATATGACGAGAGTCAACATAGGAGGTACATCTTTCATCACCCCTTTTATCATTCTCATTGCATGCTGTAAAGACTTGATTGTCGGAATGGACTTTCTGAAGGAGTATGGTGCGATCATCAACATTACAGACCGTTTGGTAACATTTTATCATAACTCTGATCCAATTGATTGCTTAGAACCACCACGCAACTGATGATGATGACGTTGTCATCCTGCCTCGGTCCTGCACCATTGTTCCTGAGGCATGCAACGCGCCGTTCGACGGGGAAGGAGTTGCAGACCAAATAAACCCGCTGTTATTTACTCAAGGTATTTCAGTCGCACGAGGTATTGTCAACGTTTTAAGTGGGCACACAGATTTATTGCTGACCAATTTCAGCATGGAGCACCGGCACCTTCCATGGGGTATGGCTGTGGCCTATTTCGACGGTGTTGCAGATGTTCAGGGCTGCTTTTCAATGCCTGAAGAAGCATCTGCACAAGATCTGGCTCCAGTTCTTGACGTCAGCATTACCTTGCCGCAAGAAGAACGACAAAAACTCCTCACATTACTAGCCGAGTTCCAGGAGTGCGTTGCGTCAACATCAGGAGTCAGCCACACGCCCTTAACCAAGCACCTAATAATCACTGAAGACACGGCCAGACCAATTCACCAGAACCTTTATCGTGTGGCTTTAAAGAACATGAAGCGATACAGGAGCAAGTAACTAGAATGCTCGAAGATGACGTAATTCCACTGTCAAAGAGCCTGTAGCTTTAGTCAAGAAGGATGGTAGCCTGCATTTTTGTGTCGACTACCGCAAGCTAAATCAGATTACAAAGAAAGTTGTCTGCCCACTCCCACGTACAGACGACTTCCTCGACCAGCTTTGACACTTTCGTTACTTTTCCTCAGTGGACTTGAAAAGCGCATATTGACAAATCGAGGTGAACCCGAGAGATCGCGAGAAAACCACTTTTGTGATGCCATACGGACTGTACGAATTTAATGTTTTGCCCTTCAGTTAGTGCTCTGCACCTGCAACTTTAGAAAGGCTCATGGATACTGTGCTATTGGAGCTGAAGTGGAAAACCTGCTTGATCTATTTCGACGATGCCATTGTGTTTTCTGCAACATTTGAAGAGCACCTGCAACGACTGAAAGTGGTTCTGAAAGTCATCCAGTCAGTGGGCCTCACACTGAAGCCAGAGAAATGCCACTTTTGCTCTGAGGAACTGCAGTTTCTTGGTCACGTCGTCAGTCAGGCTGGTGTTTGTCCCGAACCTGAGAAAACTGCTGCCATTGCACAGTTCCCTATACCTTCTGACAAGAAAGCTGTCAGGCACTTTATGGGCCTCTGCGTGTATTATTGTCGGTTTATCGCAGATTTTGCACGCATTGCATCGCCATTAACTCACCTCACAAGAGACAACGTGGCACTTGCGTTGATTTGTGTCGGGCGACGCACAGAAAAGTGCATTTAATGAGCTGAGGCAATGGCTACAGACGCTTCAAGTACTTGCCCATTTTGACGAAGCAGCCCCTACGACACTTCACACTGATGCCAGCAACGTTGGTGTTGGTCTGAGAGCAGTGCCGGTGCAGTTGCAGGATGACACTGAAAGGGTGATTGCGTATGCCAGCAGAACGCTCACACACAGAAGCCAATTATTCGACAACTGAGAAGGAATGTCTTGCCATGATACGGGCGGTTATGAAATTTTGCCCATATCTGTACGGCCACCCTTTCAAAGTAATCGGTGATCATCATTCATTATGCTACCTGACAAACCTGAAAGATCCTTCCGAGCGACCAGTGCAACGGAGCCTCAGGCTGCAAAAGTTCGACATGACAGTCATCTTCAAGTCGGGGAAAAGACTTACTGATGCTGATTGCCTGTCGACTCTGTCGGTAGAGTCAACTGCTTCATTCCATGAAGATGAAACGCCATTCCTCGGTGTTCTTGATACGGCCGCCGCTGCACACCTACAACGTGATGACCCTGAGTTGTTCGCCCTTATCCATATTTCAGACGGACAACTCCCAAGGCCCCTAGAATTTTTTAGGAGGATTGTCATTGTTTCGTTTATGCAACAATGTTCTCTACAAAAGGAACTTTTCACCCATTGGATGCAACTACTTGCTGGTTCTTCCTACACCACTTTGCACTGAAGTACTCCAAGTATGTCACAACGAGGTAGAACATCTTGAAGGGGCAGCGCAAAAAGACGATGACAGAAGGCAGGAACACACAGGACAGCGCTGCCTGCCTTCTGTCATCGTCTTTTTGCACTGCCCCTTCAAGATGTTCAACCAGTACCAACTCGCCCAAATGTCGATCCTTCTACAACGAGGTAACTTCTGGCCACATAGGCTACACGCGGACATTGAACAGAGTAGGGCAAAGGTGCTACTGGCGAAGACTTGCCATGGCCGTGAAACATCAAGTACGGACTTGCCTCGACTGTCAGATGCACAAGTCACCTCCAACAAAACTAGCTAGCATGCTACAACCTGTTCAGGTCCCATGCACACCATTTCAGCAGATCGGAATGGACCTTTTGGGCCCACTTCCTGCGGCTAGTGCAGGAAACCGCTGGATTATTGTTGCGACTGATTATCTGACTCACTACGCCGAAACAAAGGCTCTCCTGCAAGGCGCAGCAGCAGAGGTGGCACAATTTTTCATAGAGAATGTTGTGTTGAGATTACAGTGTACCAACCACTGTAATCACAGACAGAGGAACTGCATTCACGGCAGTGCTTTTAGATAATGTCCTGATGCTCAGTGGAACAACTCACCACAGGACAACAGCCTACCATCCACAAACCAACGGACTCGCAGAGCGCCTAACGAACTCTTGAAGAAATGCTTTCCATGTATGTGAATGTCGAACACAAAAATTGGGACGAGATCTTGCTTTTGCGTACACTGCTGCTAAGCAAGAAACAACATGGATGACTCCGTTCAGCCTTGTTCATGGAGAAGTATGGACAATGTTGTATGCAATGCTCCCACATGAATGCGATGGTGCTGACACAAATGCAGATGCCTTTACACAACGTGCCGAAGAAGCCAGACAGCTCGCACGCATACAATCTGTAAACAGCAGGACTACGACGCAGGTCGCTACAATGCTCGCCATAGACCAGTAACCTACGAAACCGGCAACAGAGTGCGGGTTCAAACACCCATACGAAGATGGGGACTGCGAGAAGCTATTAAGATGATACAGTGCAGTCCACTTATAACGATATCGAGAAAAACGAAAAATATGATTGCTATATCTGGACTGCAGTTATTAAAAGAAAAAACACTGAACATACTTTTACAGCTCCGAACTCAAAATTTGCCACTTGCTCTAAAGAATAGATGATGTAGAAAGTAGGCTGTGAAAAACAAACTTTATTTCTAGTGCCAATGATCGTGCCAAGCGTTAGGCGCGCCGAAATAGTCAGAAATCTGCACTTGCTTTTGCGGCAGCTTCAGCTTCACAACCGCGGTGTGCATGGATTCCCGTTGCTGCGCGAACACTGGCGGCAATCCTTTAGCATGCATAAAATCAATTAAGGAGTCGATCGACGACAGTACACTTTGCATGGACATCGAGGTCAGGGTCACGGAGCAAGAAACATTTAGGAGTGGAAACGGCGACCAGAAAAAGTCACAAGCCCGCGGAGCCGTTATCGTGCTGGCGGCGCCTGGCGGTCTGGAAAGAAATTACCGCCGTTGAGAGCGCGCCGGAGCGGCCTGCCCGGGCGCTGCATATTTTTTTTTTTTTCGGTGCGGCTTCTCCGACGCGCGGCATGGCGCCGCCACTGTACATGGCCCCGTCGGCGCATACAACAATTGTGACCTTATCTGGTCGCCCGTGCTCGCTCGCGCTGACGGGAGTTCCCCCTCCTAAATGTCTTACTCCGTGGTCAGGGTCAAGGAGCCACTGTCAATCTCGTTGTCACTGTCGCTGCTGCCATCGCCACCGTCGCACAACTTTGCCGTCTGTCGAGACAGCACACCTTCGGCAATCGCCTCATCAGTGACCTCATTGCAGAACGAGGCAGCAGTCTGCAGCCAAAAACTCCTCCATCGATGCACCACCTATGTCACCCATAGGAACGAGCTTCCAGAGCTCGGTTATTTCAGCGGCTTCCACTGTGGGGGTTCAGTGGGTTGGGGAAGTTCGTCCTGACGCAAAAAGCCCGCCTTTTTAAAGCAGTTGTTTTCAAGATGGTTGATATCGTCGACTGGGCGAGCTCATACTTCCTCACGAGGGTGCTCACCTTGAAGCCGCGTCGAGAGTCCTGCAAAATATCGATCTTCGTGTCAAGCAACATAGTTTTGCGCTTTGTCAGCGCCATCTTTGAACTGGGTTGCACCATTGGTTGCACGCTGCCTAGGTGGCCTCAGCCTGCTATCGCGCTAGCTGAGAGAGAGAGACTGAGTGAGGGACGGGCGCCACCGTGCCGCTTTGCTTGTCACTTTTTTTTTCTTTCTCTCTCTTTTGGAGCGACTATGGCCAACGTGCACGAAGCAGCTAGCGCCATCTTGTGGCGCGCTGCCCCAACTTAGGTACTCTCCAGTGCGCAGGCGGGGCGGGACGCGCTGCGCGGTAATGGCGGCAGATACGAACTTGCAGAGATAAACATTGCCTCGTCTCGACATCGTTCATTTCAGGGAACTAAGCAACACAAATGTTACGATTATTTGGCACGGAAAATGCCGTCCAGAGGGCAAAACATGTATCATTATATCCGATATGCGGTGAATAACCTATCGTTATTAATGGTTTTTTTTTCCCATAGACCTAATGCATAAAATGACACTCTCATGTCGACCAGTCGTTATAACCGATATATCGTTATATGTGGTACCGTTATAAGTGGACTGTGCTGTACTTCGGACCGTATCGAGTTCTACGACGCCAAAGTGACGTCACCTACGAGGTAGTCCCAGATAGCCCCTATTGCACGAGGCATGGCCAATACCGGCCTGAAGTGCACATAGTACGCGTGAAACTGTACGTCAGCTAGTGATTGTGCAAGGAACTTCACACCAGTGACCTCCTCTAGTATTGGGGCGATGCTTCTTTTTAGAGGGAGGCAAATGCCATGTCTCTTCTATGTCGACGACAAAGACGATAGGGGCTTTAGTAGGCTTCGTCTCGTGCATTGGCCTATCGGAGAGTAGAAGATGAAGAAGTCACTTCTAGGCTTTACTACTAAAACAAGCTGTTTTTGTTGTATGTGTTCTCGTCTCCTATTTTTGTTGCACCGCGATACATACCAAAGCCACTCAAGCTGAGTTACGGTGCTAACGACAGCGCATTACTATACTAGTTTCATTCGAAAACTAATTCATTGTTACTAGGCAACAGTTCTGAGTTGGTGCAGATTCTTAAGCGAATAGACACATATTGCAGCAGTCTGCTGTAGCAGCTCGGCATCGCGCGACTTGAACTGCAGACGCATGAATGCGGCAGTACACCAAAACAGTGTCTGCGACTTTTCGTGTGCAGTGCATGCATTCTGCACAGAGCTTCGTTTCGTGGCAACAGAAGGCATGCTACAAAGCCTCACATGCAAGAAATTCTCCAAAATCCCCACCACGGCACAGCTCAGACAATCAGATATAACACGGAGCCATGCATTCGCCAGCAGGGCATTGTGTTTCGTACTACCCTAAACCTAAAAGCGTGGCATAAAGGGCTCTGGTGATCGGCGCTTCCGCAGTGCCACCTGGTCAGCCTGTCAGGCCCATCCCAGCTCAATCTAGCGCACGCAATGGCAGAAAGAGTGGAGGGCGCGCACCACCTTCCGTCGCGCACCAAGCTTTAGGCGAGCGAAGTGTGCAGAGGTGGGGGTGAGAAGGGGGGGTTACTTCGGGCTGCCGCATGGCTGGGTCACTGTATCTAGAAAGCCATCTGCGACCAGTACAGTCCGTGCTGCACTGTTCTCGCGGCGTAGTTTGCACTGATGCGCGCGTCAGCGCGACGGTCAAGAAGTGGTTAGTGTTGGTTTATAGACATATTTTGTTGGTTCTACATAGCGCATTGGCCAAGCATGTGGCACATGCATGCTAGGTCTCCTTGTAGCGTTAGCCCCTTTTTTTATTGAGAAAGAGGATGAGAACCAATTTTTTTTTGTTTTACCCCTCCATTCTCTAGGACACACTCACCAATTTTACCATGTCTTCTTCTTCTTCCATGCATTTTACAGAAATATTGCACTTGCATAAAGCTGTCAGATCCTTGCGAAACCAAATTGGCCAACATGCCTATCGCCAGGCTTCTCTTTCAAGTAGCTGGTGCAACATCTATCCGGATCTGAAACAGTGCTATGTCAGTGATATTAGGTACTGGTTAGAGTGCACTAAAATACGGTTGAGTGGGATGAGCGGCTGGGGCAGTACATGCTCTACGGTGAGGCGCGCGGCGACGAAACATACTATGGCGGCACTGCGATCGAACTGAATAGGGCCGCATCAAGGTCGCGTCGTTGGAAACTGCTGGTGATTCTGCTCGGTGGGGTCATTTGTACTGCTTCGCACGCTACTGTTTGCGATCAGACTGCCGAAATGGTGTTTATAATTGGATATGACATGCATATAGTTTTTTATCAGTAGGTCTCGCAAAGCACCGCCAGAAAAAATGTGTAAACGTCCTGCTTGCCACTTCAAACAAATAAAACATATCGCCCCCATCCGGCGCCCTGTACTCAGATTTACGGGAAGTACTTTGATAGAAAAAGATAAAAAAACTGCAGTGCAACATACCATTCATGTTTGCGTCTTCCTTGCGTAACAGAACACAAGGATTGGGACGGGTTTTTTTATTGTGGACGGCACTCAGGAGCCGAAAACAGTTTTAGGTAGCGATTATATATGCTAATCTATATATGCCTGTAAGCCGTGTGAAATTTTATGTCCAGTCCATGCTTAACAACAACAACAAAACTCAGTGTCTTTCCACTCTGCGAAGGATGACCAGCGAAGCTGTGTATGTGGGCCCCTCAATGGCAAACAGCACCTCCACTGCGGGTTGGCCTGGTATTGCACCCTCTTCGAAATTGGCCCACGTATAGGGAGTGCTTAATGCCTGCGTCACCTCCGCCGTGGGTCGACCTGGCATTGTACTATCTTCAGGATTTTTTCCGCACATGGACGCAATAGTGGGGAAAGTAGCCCTTTACACCTTCCCTGTTACGTGGATATGACGCTGCGCTGCTAAACTCGAGGTCATGGGTCCAAACCAGGTAGCGGAATTCGATTTGTAATTCTGCTTAGGTCGCGGAATTTGATTTGTAATTCTGCTTAGGTACATGTTAAAGTACCCCAGGTGTTGAGAACTGAACAGGGGGCCTCATAAGCATATCACAGGATGTAAAAAACTCGAACTTGTTAAATTAGAAAAGAACAAGAAAAAGAAAGAAGGTATAGTTGCGTCCTTTGGTTTTTTCTAGGGGTGTAAATGAAAGAAATTATTCTGTTAAAAAACATGTTACGCTTATATTTCATACCTTCAATGCAATGCCATTCCCGACAGTATGTCCACTCAACTAAGGAGCTTCTACAATATAAACAGCTGCTTTCAGTTATCCAGTGCACTATCATAAGAACAATACTGAAGCATTTAAAGGAACAAAATGCCTCGCATACACGTAAACATATTTCTAGATCTGCTGTGTTCGTTGAAGAAGATAAGTGTGGCACTACATTGGACACCCAGTTTTAATGGGACTGTCAAAATAATGTTTTCCTTGCCTGAATCAGGTTTGGAGATTTACAGGCTGTTCCAAAATGGGGCGTTTATGTTGAATGACAGCTAGGAATTTGTTCACCATAACTGATTAGCACCCGTGCGTTCTCTCAGGAATTAGTGCACCTCGGCACAACAGCCATGACTCTTCAGCAGCATAATCATTTAGAATAAGAGTCCTCACTTGCATCGGCCCCTCACCTTCGAGGCTTCAGACGTGCTGTTATTCCTTACATTCAAACGCAAATGGCTATTCAATCATTTTTAATAGTGAATTCTGAAGTCAAATATTATCTGAATAACAAATACCATTCTATTATACTATATGTTTCTACTTCATTTCGCCTGCTGGCATGTTGTAGGAGATCGTCAGACAAGCCACGGAGATTACTTTGGTAAAGACTTCCCGGTCTCCCCGATTTAGTTTGAGTACATAGGCAATATCTTGTCCCCAACACTGTTCTTCATATTAACGTCCATTAATTGCCTCGATTCCTTTTCTTGGAAAATCTATTGGGTCACCCAGGGCAAGTGCAGCTTTTAAAAGAAACACGCTTATTCTGGACGGGAGTTCTCAGTTTTTCATCAGTGTATTTAGAATATTTTATAATTTTACTCTTGCATATATGTCGTGGAGATATATGTCTATGTACCCTTAGATTTACCTAGAAGTACATTGGTCATTTGCATCTCTTCGCGCCGCGCAGTTAATGAACCTATTTTATTTCGCTATAATATTGTTTTATTTGATCATTGTCCCTGATCAATATTCCACCAACAAGAAACGCACGTCAAATGACACAATATCAATAACGTTTTTTTTACGTAGCTTCATGTTGCAGATAGGCGGCCTCTGTGGCGAAAATCACATGTTACATTTAGAAATCAATGTTAAAAACAGCAGTTCACCTGGCTAAAGCTACAATTGGTACCGGCCGACAAGAGTCGTAGGCACACCAATGTTAGTAAAACCATAAAAATTTTACTGCACAGACGTTTTGCAAGAAAAACTGGGCGTCCGCCAGCGTACGCGCAACGAACGCATGCTCGCTAGCAGGCGACGCACTAGACAACGACAGCAAAATTGAAGACGTCATGTTGTATAACACATGCCAGATTTATACGTGGCAAAAATGTGTCAATCAAAACTTGCAGTGGAAATAAAGCACTATTATAAGAGCGTGCGCGCGCAACCAGTCTCAGGGCCCACAGCGAAATTACATTGAATATGGCGCGAAGTGCGTCTCCCCCCCCTATCCAGTTCGCTCGCAGCGCCATCGCAAAATTTTTCCACACGCGGCATTGCAAGAAGGGAGCCGGGACAGACGGATGCCGACAGCTAAGTTCTATTTCTATTTTTATTTCTAATTGCAGCGGCGGGAAATCTGAATGGAGATAGGGCCAGCATAGAAACGTAGGTTGCAGAGAATTGGAGCACTGCGAAGCCAGGCAAACACTTAGCCCAAGTAGGGCGATAAAGTAGGTGTTGGCAATTGTCGTGGCCAACACATAACAGTTAGGACTAACAGTTTAATAGTTAGGGCTAAAAGTGTATTTTTGTTTCTTTATCCTTTTTTCTTTTCTTCCTTTCTCCCCTGGTTATTGGTTTGGTTATTTTACTAGCTCTCTTTATTCTTCTAAAGATTCCCAATGGTCTTTATTATAGTTAATTTTTGTCCTCGCCTTTACACTGTTAAATAACAGTAGGACAAGAGAATTCATGGGACGGCCGGCTAGAAAAGCCAAGGAGGAAAGTGGGGACCTCGTCCAGTGTGAGAGGTGTGAACGATGGTGTTATTTGGATGAAACGACATTCAAAACCATGGCGGAAGTGGAAGGGAATGGCTTCGTGTGCAGGCTGTGTAAAGTGATTGAGAATTTGGAGAAGCAGCTAAAGAGTGAAATGGCGAGGACAAAGGAGGAACTCGAGAAAGAAAAAATGAAACGCGCAGAGTTTGAGGAAAGGGTCGAGAGGGAGTGGGCCTCAAGAATGGAGGCTGTAGAGCGGAAATGGAGTGAGGAGCGAGAGAAAGGGCAGCAATTGGAAAAACAATTGCAAGAGATGAGAGAGAGAGAAGCTGAGAGGGAGGCACAGCAGGAATTGAAGGAAAAAGAAGCGGGAGGATCACCCAGTGGAGCAGAATGGGGGGCAGACACATTAACGTGGGGATCGCGGGAGACACAGGTACAGAGGGATGCGACGACAGGAGGCAGAGAAGGCGAAAAGGCAGGGAAGACCCAGCCAACAGAGACAGGAGGGAGGCAAGATTTGCTTGAAGACAGAAAGGTCTGGGTCGTTGGAAGCTCCAACGTATCGCGAATGCAAACAGCACTCCTCAGAACAGTGCAGTATGACAGACGGGTCAAGGTCGAATGCATGCCGGAGGCTCGATTCGAAGCTGTGGTGGAGAGAGCCAAAAACAAACTGAATGAAAACAGAGAGGGAAGAAACCTGGTAATTTTGCACGCTGGGGTGAACGACGTCCTGCAGAATAGGGGGGCGAATTCTGGGCAGACAGATTCAAGAGGGAGTGGCGAAATTAAGGGTGACCTCTGAGGCGGTGCACATTGCCCTGTGTACTGTCCCAGAGGTCAGGGGACAGGGCCCTTTCATTAAAGAACAGGTAGTGGCGGCCAATGTAATGATTAGTTGGGGCGAGCCCTCAGGTGTGATGTGGTGGAGGTGAACAGAATGATCAGGGGGAAAAGCTTCCCCCTTTCAGCCCGGATGGCATTCACTACACTACACCAGAGGGATGGCAGGTAGGAACGAGGGTGGGTCGTAGGGCTCATGCTTTTTTGCAGGCACGCAGGGCGACCCTGCATGCCAAAACATAAAAGATAAAGGACAGGGGAGGAGGGGCAGGACAGGAGCACGGAGGAGGAGGAAGAGGAAGAAGAAGGCAGTAAATGAGTAAATGTAGGGTTCATCAACATGCAGGGGGGAAGAAATCGCATTAAGTGGGACGAAATAGAAGAACAATTACAAATGGAAAATTTTCAGGTATATGGAGTTGCCGAAACCCATTTAAGAGATGAGGAAGAGCCGCCATTCACTGCAGGATACACCAGGGTAGGGTGCAACAGAAAAAGGAAAGAACGCAGAGGAGGAGGCCTTGGGGCGCTAGTGAAGGGACAGGACTGGGAAAGGGTAAGGGAGAGCTGCAGTGAGCACATGTGGCTCAAGGGCACCGTAGGGAATGTTGAGACAATCCTGGGAGTTGTGTATCTGAAAACGGGGAATGAGTCGAAAGAGGAGAATGCAAAACATTTCAAATGTATGGCCAAGGACATCAGGGAGTTAGCTATGAAATGAGAGATGATCATCCTAGGGGACATGAATGCACATTTGGAATACTTTGACGGGGCGACAGATGCAACAGGGCAGATGTTAGTAGATTTTTGTGAGGCTCATGATTTGGTGATAGTTAATACTGAAATTAAATGCGACGGGAAAATAACATGGGAAAGAAATAACACCCACTCGACAATCGACTACTGCCTAATGTCCCACAAGCTGTATGAACGGTTGGGATGTATGGAAACTGATGAGGAAGGTACAAAAAGCCTGGGGAGTGATCACAAACGAATCAAAATCAGTTTTGGAAGGACAGTACCACTGGTAGAAACTAAAGAAAGAAAAGGTATGAGCAAATTAAATGACAGGCAGCTACAAGAAGTGGCGAAAAACATTGAAAGCATGGTATCCAAGCAACCGCAAAGGGCATGGACATACGACGAGTTAATAGGTATTTTTAAACGAGAGCTAGAGAAGGGACAGATTAGGAAACTAGGAAGTAAGCAGGGAAAACAGACCGAAAAGCTGGTGGGACCAAGAAGTTAAGGAGGCCATAGAGCAACGCAAAGAAGCGTGCAGAAAACACAGAGCAGCGAAGAAAAGGGGAGCCACACCAGAAGAGGTGGAGACAAAATGGGAGGATTACCTTGCAATGAAAAGAGAAGCATTGGCATTAATTCAAGCCAAGATAGCAAAAGTTGGGGTACAGTGGTTGTTAGAGATATGAAAAAAAGACAGAAATGCCTCTAAGAAATTTTGGGAACACATAAGGCAACAGAGTAAGAAGACAGAGGTGGTTCAGCACTCACTGACCACACCAGAAGGAACAAAGGCAGAGAGAGAGGAAGCTCAGGAATATATTAGGTTAACAATAGAGGCAGCATTTGCAGAGCCAGTGGGTAGCGAAATGGAGAACAATGACAACAGCAGGACAGAATTAGAGGAGGAGTACAGAGGAATGACAAGTAAGGAATGGGACAGAATTGAACACAAGGTCCCTGTGGGAACAGCGACAGGACCTGATGGCATACCTATGAAATTGATAAGCATATTAGGCCAGAAAAGTAAATTAAAATTACGACAACTTATTGAACAAATAGTAGTAGGGGGAGATGTTCCACAGGACTGGAAATCAAGCAGAATGATATTAGTTTACAAAGGTAAGGCAAGCAAGGACAACATTAAATCCTACAGGCCAATAACTGTCACATCAGTCATATACAGAGTAGCAATGCAGATGGTGAAAAAGAGAATGGAGAATGGGCAGAATGTGAAGAGATCTTGGGAGAACTGCAGAATGGATTTAGAAGGAACAGAAGGCTAGATGATAATTTATTTGTTATAAAACAGTGCATAGAGATAGTGGCAGCCAGGCAGAAACCACTCTGGATAGCTTTTTTAGACATTAGAGGAGCCTATGATAATGTAAACAGAGAAAACTTATGGAGCCAGTTGAGGGAATATGGTCTAGATAGAAAGATGATTGGGATCCTACAACAAGTTTACAGAGATAATGAGGTAGATATAACATGGGAGGGGGAAACTACAAAGCCAGCTAAAATAAGAAGAGGTCTCAGGCAGGGCTGCCCATTGTCGCGTCTGCTTTTTATCATTTACATGAGCCAAATGGAAAAAGGACTAGAACAGAGCACAATAGGAACCAACATAAGCTATATGCTGGAAGGGCAGAAGGTAGCTCAAGTACTAGCCGGACTGATGTATGCAGATGATATTGTACTGCTTGCTGACACCCGAGTAGGGCTACAGGAACTAATGAGCATATGTGGAGAGGAGGGAGAAAAATTGGGACTGCAATTCAGTAGAGAGAAGTCTGGGATAATAGTATACAGTGAAGAAAGGGGGGAACCATTGGAAATACAAAGCACTAAGATTGATCATGTTGAAAAATACAAGTATTTGGGCATATGGCTAAACGAGGGCAAAAAGTACTTGGAAGAACAGGAAAAAATTATGATTGAAAAAGTGAAAAGGAACTCAGCTGTAATGAAACACAAGGCACTATGGAACTATAGTAGGTACGAGGTGGTTAGGGGCGTATGGAAAGGGGTTATGGTACCTGGCCTCACATTCGGAAATTCAGTACTGTGCATGAAATCAGGAGTTCAGGCATGCATGGAAACGAGACAGAGAAGTGTAGGCAGGTTGGCCTTAGGAGCACACGGGAACACCCCTAATGAGGGAGTGCAGGAGGACATGGGATGGACGTCATTCGAAGGTAGAGAGGCTATAAGTAAGCTAAAATATGAACAGAGACTCCCAGCACTGGAGGAAAAAAGGTGGGCAGGAAAAGTGTACAAATATCTATACATGAAAAGTTTGAACACGAAGTGGACACTCAAAACGAGGAAGCTGAGGAATAGATACCTACAGCCGAGGGAGGGGGTCCAACGTGGTTCTAGTGTGGGAAAGGAGGTAAAGGAGACGGAAAGAAAAATGTGGGAAGAAAGAATGCTCGGAAAGCCAGCGCTAACTATGTATAGGTCACAAAAACAGGAGATTAAGAGAGAGCTCTTATTTGATAACTCGCGGGGCAGCTCACTATTATTCGAAGCTAGGACGGGGGTTTTGAGAAAGAAAACATACAGGGCTAAATTTGAAGACGTGGACCTTTGGTGCACAGCTTGCGGAGCCGAAATGGAGACCACAGAGCATATAGTGCTGAGATGCACAGACCCTTCGCCCGTTTCTGGCAGAGGGAACAGTAACAGATATGGAAGGGGCATTGGGTTTTCCCGGGGAACGAGGGCAAATAGACGAGAAAAGAGTGGCAGTAACGAAGGGGAGGCTAGAGGATTGGTGGAGGAAGTCAAGGGAGAGATAATACCATAAATTGGGGAGATAATATTTCCTATACTTTTTTAGATAGTTATTTTGGGGGGAGGAGGGGAGTGAAAACTAGTTTAAGGAGAAGAGGATATAAAGAAAGAAAAAAATAGGAGGGGGAGCAGAAGGCTAGGTGGCGCCGGCCGCCGCCCGTTACAAAGTGTGTAGCCGCCATCCATCCATCCATCCAGCGGCGCACACAGCGAGCGCCGTCAGCCCATGCAAACAGGGTTACGTTAGAACTTTGCGAGATATCTGCAGTATTTCTCCAACATTGCGCGACTGTCAATACAGCGTCAGACCACTCTATTACAGCAAATTCTAAACTTTATGACCGGCGCACGATCCACATGACAAGTAATGCAGAGCCAGACATAAGAGCGCTTCACTTATGCAACACAAAGTAAACTCACTGTGACGAATCCAGGGGACATGTGATCCGATCGTGGCCCTGCTCGCCCTGCAAGCAGAGAGGGAAACGACCCATGCATATGGCGCTCTCCACAGTCATCGCAACAAGAAGTGCTCACGTTTTCCGCCGATGACAGCACTACGTGCTCACCGCAGTAGTGCGATCCGGACAGCGGCCGCAACCGGCAACGCCGACCTTTCCTTGCAACAATAAAAATGCATTTATTGTCACCCATCCTCGTTGAAGCAAGACCGCACGCTGGAGTTGCACGTCACAGAACACCTGAACGTGGAGGCACGCTGAACGACGGCAGGTGGAGGCACGCTGCTATACACGCTGCCATCGATAACATCGTTACTAGATTACTTCTTTCAGTTTGCAAACTCCGCCGGGATGCGGCGGCAAATGTGGCCCCCTTCGGTTCCCGCTCGCGAGATGGCGCTTCTGACACCATTCTAAATTTACAGAACAGACAAATGGTACATGCAGTACGTCGGAGAGGGATAGCCCGGTCAACCCACTGCTTTCGCTTGGACAAAAAGAGTGGGAAAGGGCGGAGAAGAGGGTACCAAGTAGCACATCGGCAGGCCCCGATGGTATTCCAATTATGTTAATAAAGAAATTGGGCCCGAAATCTAAGAAAGCATTGAGGGAGGTGGTGAGCAAAATGCTAATGGATGGTAAAGTACCTGACGAATGGAGGCTAAGTAGGATGAGAATGATATATAAGGGAAAGGGGGACAAAGCTGACATAAATAACTACCGGCCTATAACAGTGACGTCAGTGGTTTACAGGGTGGTTATGCAGATTATAAAGGACAGACTGCAGGCATGGGTAGAGAACGAGGGGGTACTTGGAGAGCTACAAAATGGGTTCCGGAAGCATAGGAGGCTAGAAGACAATCTGTTCTCGCTAACACAGTGCATTGAAATAGCTGAAAAGGAACACAGACCCCTATGGCTGGCTTTTTTGGACATCAAGGGAGCCTATGACAGTGTACTTCAAGAGGGCTTGTGGGGCATTCTGGAAACTTTAGGAGTGCAAGATGGAGTAACCAATTTCTTAAAAGATATCTATAAAGGTAACCGGGTGATTATACAATGGGAAAAGCAGGTTTCGGAGCCTGTGATGATTCGGCGGGGGCTTAGGCAGGGGTGCCCATTGTCACCTCTGATGTTTATGCTGTACCTACAAGGTCTAGAGGCCAAGATACAGCAAAGCGGACTCGGCTTCAACCTATCATTTCTCAAGCAAGGAAAATTGATTGAACAGTCATTACCAGGACTGATGTACGCGGATGATATTGTATTAATGGCTGACAATGCAGAAGATCTGCAGGAATTAATGGACATATGTGGTACAGAAGGAGACAGGTTAGGCTTGAAGTTTAGCAAAGAAAAATCAGCAGTCATGATTTTTAATGATAACAGTTGCGGCGAGCATAAGATACAGGAGGCCACGCTGGAGATAGTCGATAAATACAAGTACCTTGGGGTGTGGATAAATAATGGCATTGAGTATCTGACAGAGTACGAAAAATATCTAACGACTAAAGGTAACAGAAGTACAGCGATTATGAAGAGTAGGGCACTGCGGAGCTGCAATAGGTACGAGGTAGTACGAGGGATATGGAAGGGGGTAATGGTACCAGGCCTGACTTTTGCCAATGCAGTTCTATGTATTAGAACAGAAACCCGGCAACAGTTGGAAATTAGGCAACGTGGTGTGGGTAGGCTCGCTCTGGGAGCACATGGCAAGACACCAAATCTTGGAGTGCAGGGGGATCTGGGATGGTCTTCTTTCGAGGGCAGAGAGGCTAGTAGCAAGATAGCATTTGAGGAGCGATTGAGAAAAATGGGGGAAATTCGGTGGACTAGGAAGGTTTTCAGTTACTTATACACGAGGAATGTTGACACGAGGTGGAGGAAGCGAACTAGAAAATTGACAAGCAAATACTTGGGCAGTAACGGGGGAACAAGTAAGGAATCATCTGTCAAGAAAAAGGTTAAGGAGGCAGAGAGGGGTATGTGGAGTACAGAGATGCAAACCAAATCGGCATTGGAGACATACAGGACGTTTAAGCTAGAAATAGCCAAAGAAAATATTTACGATAACTCTAAGGGAAGCTCATTGTTGTTCGAAGCCAGGACGGGTGTACTGAGGACTAAAACGTACCGAGCCAGATACCAGGAGATAGATTTGGTGTGCGAGGCGTGTGGAGAGGAGGAGAAAACGGCGGAACACGTGATACTTGCTTGTAAACAACTTCACCCTGAAGTTGAATCTAACGGGGAACTATTCAAAGCCTTGGGTTTTAAAGACAGTGAAAGTAGAATAGACTTTGAACAGGTAGAAATAACTAAACGGAGGCTATCTGATTGGTGGACAATATCAACGCAAAAGTAAAGGAGTAAATATAGGTATGCATGCATATAGAACCATTAAAGGCTAGGTGGCGCGCGCCGCCGCCGCCCGATTCAAAGGGTTGAGCCACAATCATCCATCCATTCATAGGTGGCGCGCGCCGCCGCCGCCCGATTCAAAGGGTTGAGCCACAATCATCCATCCATCCATCCATCCAGGCAGCATAGTAGCAAGAGCTTGGTGGCGCAAGCCACCGCCCCGTTCCAAAGGGGACGCTCATAACATCCATCCATCCAACCATCCTCAGATTCTTGCATGGGGTAGGGAGTGACAATTCGTTATTTTAGTTTGGGATAGCGGTCGAGCTCGGCTTTGCTTGAGTGATTTGGCGAAGTTCCTCGTTGGGCCTCGGGACGTAGGCCTAGCGATGAAATCGAAGAACGCGAAGGCCGCGGGGGACGGGGAGCAAGTGCAGTGCGACGAGTGCCTGCGATAGTGCTTCTTCGACGAAACTAAGTTCCAGAATTTAGCAGACGCGGAGGGGTCTAGCTTCACGTGCAGGTCGTGCGAGGGCGTCAGGGAAGCCGTCCAAAAACTGGAAGGGAATTGGGCGGCTAAGTTCGACGAGCTTAAGGCAGAACTGAGGGAGGAACAGGAGAAGCGGGTAGCACTGCAGGCGAAAGTTGACAATATTGTCAAGGTGGAGGCGGCCCAGGCCGCGCAGTTAGTAAGGACCGTGGCCGAGCTTGAGGCAGAAAAAGAAAGGAGCGCCGAACTGGAAAGGCGGCTCGACGCGCTGGAGACGCGGGCAGCGGAGAAGGTCGGGTCAGGACAACAAAGTGTTGGCAAAAACTCGGAAAGTAGGGTAGACCCTACAGGCGAAGTGGGAGGCAGGGAGCCAAAGCAAGCCGTCGTCAGCTCGCCGCCGGTGAAACGGCGTAGTTATAGTGAAGCTGCACAACGCGCCCCGAGTGAGGCGACGCTGCAGCCACAGGGGCGCCAGCGTGCGCAAAGGGAGGGGCAGCAGGCACAGGCTGCAGTCGAACGGTTTGCACGTAGAAGGGTCCTGGTGATAGGGGACTCCAATGTGGGGAGGGCCGAACAGGGCGTGATGGCGAGAGTGAAGGCGGACGGGCGAGTACAGGTGGAGGTGCAAGCGGGCAAGGGTATGGCGGAAGCAATGACCAAGGCGCGGGAAGTAATTGGGGTCAGCACGGAGAGCGACAGCTTGGTCATTATGCATCCTGGGCTCAATGACGTGCTTAAGGGGAGAAGCCAGGACCTTGAGAGGCACATTGAGACTGGGCTGAGTAAGCTTAGAGAGGCCTCCGGGAGGGTGCATGTGACCATATGCACTATCCCAGAGGTCCAGGGCCAGGCTTACCACGTAGAAAGGAGGGTGGTTGAGGCCAATCGGGTCATTAGGAGTCTGAGCGGACGACTCGGGTACAGCGTGATGGAGGTCAACAGGGACGTGTACGGAACCGGCTTCCGACCTTTTGTACAGGATGGTATTCACTACAGTGGTGCCACTGGCAAAAGGATAGGGGGCAGGATGGGTCGCCAGGCAACAGCTTTTTTAGGGGGATCCAGAGCCCTGAAAGAAGAAGTGTAGGCGTGGACGATTCGAGGCAGGAGCCACAAACACGCTAACATCGGTACTGTAGGAGAGGTGACAGGAATAAGCGCAAGTGCCAAATTAAGTCAGACTTAGGGTTCATTAACATGCAAGGTGGCAGAAATAGGCTAAAATGGGAGGAAATCAAAGAACAACTTAGACAGGTGAACTTAATGGTTTATGGGTTTGTAGAGACACATCTTAGGGACATGGAACAACCGCCCTGTAACCCTGATTATGCATGGGAATACTGCAACAGAGTGCAGGGTAGCAGAAAGGGTGGGGGAATTGGAGCATTCATTCATAAAAATACAAATTGGCAAAGGGTCAAACAGGAATGCAAGGAGCATTTATGGCTAGAAGGAAAAGTAGCAGGGGCGAAAACACTTCTGGGCTTTGTATACCTTTGGACAGGATCAAATTCTAAAGAGGAAAACAAAAAAATGTTGGACTGTATAGCAGCGGACATCAATGAGCTAGGAAAAGGATGTGAAGTAATTGTATTAGGAGACATGAATGCGCATGTTGAAGATATGGATGGGTACACAGACTCCACAGGTAACGTGCTGCTGGATATGTGTGAGAGGCTTAACTTAGTTGTCTGTAACTCTACTGAAAAGTGTGACGGGATCATAACATGGAAGGTAGGGGGTCGACACTCGACAATAGATTATGCGTTGATGTCACATAGGATGTACGATAGATTAGGAGCCATGATTATAGATGAACAGGGCTCCAGAAGTATAGGTAGCGACCACAAACGTATCAAGTTGAGCTTTAAGAGGGAAACGAAAGCACGAACGCCGCGTGAGGAAACGCCAGATGTGATTTTTTACTCAGAAGACCAAGTGGAAATAGCGGCCAAACAAATTGAAGAGGAAATATCAGAGGGTACTGAAACTGATTGGACTTACCCAAAGTTAATGAGACTATTTGAGCGTGAGCTAGGTAAGGCGCGAGTCAGGAAAACAAGGCAAGGGATACGAAAACTCAAGAGCTGGTGGGATGAAGAGGTTAAGAAGGCCATAAAGAAACGTCAGGAAGCCTCCAGGAAACCCAGGTATTCCAAAAGTAAGGGAGAACCTGAAGCAGAAGTAGAGAGGAAATGAGTAAACTACATAAAATGCAAAAGGGAAGCATCGTATTTGATCAACGAGAAAATCAAGACGAAAGGGTCCCAATGGCTGTCAAAAATAAGCAATAAAAAAAATAAACAGGCAGCCAGAAAATTCTGGCAACATCTGAACTCCTTGGGTAATAGGACAAGCCTAGAGCAGAGGTATATAGTAACAGCTCAAGGTACTCGGTTAGAAGGAGAGGCGGCAATGGAGCATATATATAGGAACCATGATAAGGGAAAAATTTACAAAACAGACAAATGGTACAAGCAGTACGTCGGAGAGGGATAGCCCGGTCAACCCACTGCTTTCGCTTGGACAAAAAGAGTGGGAAATGGCGGAGAAAAGGGTACCAAGTAGCACATCGGCAGGCCCCGATGGTATTCCAATTATGTTAATAATGAAATTGGGCCCGAAATCTAAGAAAGCATTCAGGAAGGTGGCGAGCAAAATGCTAGTGGATGGTAAAGTACCTGACGAATGGAGGCTAAGTAGGATGAGAATGATATATAAGGGAAAGGGGGACAAAGCTGACATAAATAACTACCGGCCTATAACAGAGACGTCAGTGGTTTACAGGGTGGTTATGCAGATCATAAAGGACAGACTGCAGGCATGGGTAGAGAACGAGGGGGTACTTGGAGAGCTACAAAATGGGTTCCGGAAGCATAGGATGCTAGAAGACAATCTGTTCTCGCTAACACAGTGCATTGAAATAGCTGAAAAGGAACACAGACCCCTATGGCTGGCTTTTTTGGACATCAAGGGAGCCTATGACAGTGTACTTCAAGAGGGCTTGTGGGGCATTCTGGAAACTTTAGGAGTGCAAGATGGAGTAACCAATTTCTTAAAAGATGTCTATAAAGGTAACCGGGTGATTATACAATGGGAAAAGCAGGTTTCGGAGCCTGTGATGATTCGGCGGGGGCTTAGGCAGGGGTGCCCATTGTCACCTCTGATGTTTATGCTGTACCTACAAGGTCTAGAGGCCAAAATACAGCAAAGCGGACTCGGCTTCAACCTATCATTTCTCAAGCAAGGAAAATTGATTGAACAGTCATTACCAGGACTGATGTACGCGGATGATATTGTATTAATGGCTGACAATGCAGAAGATCTGCAGGAATTAATGGACATATGTGGTACAGAAGGAGACAGGTTAGGCTTGAAGTTTAGCAAAGAAAAATCAGCAGTCATGATTTTTAATGATAACAGTTGCGGCGAGCATAAGATACAGGAGGCCACGCTGGAGATAGTCGATAAATACAAGTACCTTGGGGTGTGGATAAATAATGGCATTGAGTATCTGACAGAGTACGAAAAATATCTAACGACTAAAGGTAACAGAAGTGCAGCGATTATGAAGAGTAGGGCACTGCGGAGCTGCAATAGGTACGAGGTAGTACGAGGGATATGGAAGGGGGTAATGGTACCAGGCCTGACTTTTGCCAATGCAGTTCTATGTATTAGAACAGAAACCCGGCAACAGTTGGAAATTAGGCAACGTGGTGTGGGTAGGCTCGCTCTGGGAGCACATGGCAAGACACCAAATCTTGGAGTGCAGGGGGATCTGGGATGGTCTTCTTTCGAGGGCAGAGAGGCTAGTAGCAAGATAGCATTTGAGGAGCGATTGAGAAAAATGGGGGAAATTCGGTGGGCTAGGAAGGTGTTCAGTTACTTATACACGAGGAATGTTGACACGAGGTGGAGGAAGCGAACTAGAAAATTGACAAGCAAATACTTGGGAAGTAGCGGGGGAACAAGTAAGGAATTATCTGTCAAGAAAAACGTTAAGGAGGCAGAGAGGGGTATGTGGAGTACAGAGATGCAAACCAAATCGGCATTGGAGACATACAGGACGTTTAAGCAAGAAATAGCCGAAGAAAATATTTACGATAACTCTAAGGGAAGCTCATTGTTGTTCGAAGCCAGGACGGGTGTACTGAGGACTAAAACGTACCGAGCCAGATACCAGGAGATAGATTTGGTGTGCGAGGCGTGTGGAGAGGAGGAGGAAACGGCGGAACACCTGATACTTGCTTGTAAACAACTTCACCCTGCAGTTGAATCTAACGGGGAACTATTCAAAGCCTTGGGTTTTAAAGACAGTGAAAGTAGAATAGACTTTGAACAGGTAGAAATAACTAAACGGAGGCTATCTGATTGGTGGACAATATCAACGCAAAAGTGAAGGAGTAAATACATAGGTATGCATGCATATAGAACTATTAAAGGCTAGGTGGCGCGCGCCGCCGCCGCCCGATTCAAAGGGTTGAGCCACAATCATCCATCCATCCATCCATCCAGCCCGGTCGCATCATCGTTAAGGAGCCTGCGCGCTTCGTTCGACGCAATTTACGCAGTTAGTCATGTGTAATGGGAGTTATTTTCGAGATAGTGAGCAAACGTTATTTCCACTTCGCTACTAGAATATCGTTTGAGCCATTAGAGCGATGCCACCCGACAGAGGTGCTACTGAGATGCCTGAACCTAGCTACTGCTGCGCGGGACTAGTCTATTGAGCTGCGAGGATTCATCGGTTTCCTGTTCTCTTTAATTCAGTTTTGCATAAAATCACGTGTTAGCGGTGAGCCACGTAAAATAGGTATCCGATGCCGCCGAGAATACTGAAACCTAAAGCTTAGAACCACCCTTCACTCTAAGAACAGTTTACACCCTTTGGCTTGCCCCTTCTGCCACACAAGAATAATCGTCATCTGCCTTGATGCGTTTCCTTTCTTTATCGCTGCAAGCCCGGAACTTTCCAGTGACGAACGGCACGCGCGTTATCAGAAGGGGCACTCCAAAGGGTGTAAACTGTTCTATGCTGATAACGCGCGTGCCATTAGTTACTGGAAAGCTCTGGGCTCGCAGCGATAAAGAAAGGAAACGCATCAAGGCAGATGATTATTTTTGTGTGGCAGAAGGGGCAAGCCAAAGAGTGTAAACTGTTCTTAGAGTGTTTGTTCCAGAACACTTAATGCTAGGATACGCGTTTATTAAATGCAAGATACTCAACTACTTCAGTGAAAGCTCGCCGTTCTTAAGGCTATAAAACGCGAAAAATGACGAGAACAAAAGCCAAATTGAAAACAATTTATTGAATCAATGCAATAAAAATCAACTGGGAACCATGTCTTTCGACACTAACACAGCCCTGTCGATTTATGGAAGGTCTTCTCTCATTACCAGCTTGTACACCACGATTGTGCCAACCACCACAAGTAACCAACCTTGCAACCGTTGGCCTGCTGCTGGCATGCCACACAACTCATTGAAAAGCTGTATGTTGTTCACCTGCACAACATTGCTGTCAATGTCACCACTGCTTTCTCTAGAAACGCAGAAGTTCGACGTAGAAGCCTCTTTGTCGTTCTTTTTTTGCCCTTTCTGACGCGTAGGCCGAGGCGGTGCACGCACGGTTGGAGCCTTGCGTTTTTACGCTGACTCCAACCAGCGCGAAAACATTAGGGCAATTGGGAAAAATGCGCGGCACGGCATCTTCCTTAAGAGCCCACTTGTTACGCGGTATGACAACTACGTCACCGTGAACTCTGTGAATGAAGTCCTTCGCAATATCTTCCTCGTGAAAGTGGAGGTCGCAAACGGCGCACGAGCTGGACAGCTAATTATCCGATCTGGGTATAGCCCGTCGCCACTGTTGAAGGTGGACCTTGTCAGCAGGTGGCTTAAAAAAAATGCCTTTTTTCAGCCGTGGATTTCGTCGAATCGTAGCCACTTCGGCAACTAGTCACAAAGCAACGAGGCATGTTTTCTCAGATTCAGGACACGTCACAGCCAGACACGATATATGTGCACTTGCGATAATCAACGGTGATCAACCGTAGTCGCACATTACGTTGAGAAGCTGTTCTTGCCTTGATTTGAAGTAAGCAAGTCAAACTACGTCGCACGATCCGCAAGACGCACAGCTCGGGAGCAAGAACGCCGCACGTGGTCGCGAATGTGACAACTTGCAGCGGGAGCACACGCCGTACGAGCTGCGTCGATAGATCTCGTTGGCACTCACAGGGATAGCGATCACTACACAACACAGTTGAAGGTAACGAAGAGACACTCGGCACGGGGCCAAGCCTGCGATGACTTCGCCAGAGAAGTTGCAAAAAGACAGACGCACCGCTGACACTCGCTGAAACAGCCGTCGCCACCTTCAGACCCAATGAGACCGGTCAAACATAAAGAGTCATAAGAGTGCCTCGATGGCGCTGGCATCGAGGCACCCTTAAAACCCCTTGATCTCCCAAAGTAGCGCCATTCACTTCCCTCCTCCTCCGCTCGGCGCGGCCTCGACGGTGGCGCCGCCGGTGGTGGGCCTGCCGTAGCAGACGACGGCGAACACGCTACGGGAAGAAATCTGCGGAAAAGCTTGTTCGAGCCCTGCGGAGCAGTTTTATGGTACGTTCACACTGAAGAATCCGGCGTCTACAGCGAATGGAATTCTCCTGCCGCCGAAAATCGCGTAGTTCACACTGCTTGCGGACCGCGCCGCCGGGAAGACATACAGCGCCATCTGCCCCGTAAAGTGCTAACCTCCAATCAAGCGCGGTATATCCCGGATGTTCGCGCGGCTCGAAATTGCGCAGTTGTCTCCGCTCGCGTCGAGTTCGTGTGTTTATGTTGCGCGTCTCCACCATTACTTGGAAAGACAATGATGAACCCCGAGCAAGAAGAGGCAGTACTGCTTGGCCTGTTGGCAAGCACCTTTTTGGCGATGCATGACGCGCAGAAGCATTCGCCGAAGCTCGCGACCAATCTTGTGCCACAAGTCGTCCTTCAGCACGTTGTCTTTGTGCTTCAAGTGGCGCTTATCGTAGAGGACTGGGTGGTTTCGCACCAGTTCGACGAGCATTTCGGATGTGGATGTTGCGGCGGACTTTGATGACTGCGACGACTGCGACGTGACGTGAGACTCGGACGCCATCTTTGGAAGTTCTGTTTCGCGCTCCCCGATTGGTCAGCGCCGCGCGGCGGCGAGGCAATCTGGCGGCAGCTGCCGCAAAAATCGGTACGGGAGCGATCGGCGCGGAAGGAGCTATTCCAGCGGATCTCGCCGCCGCCGAACTGGGTTCCGCCGAACTGGGCGCCGCTCCAGACGCCGAATGTCTCAGTGTGAACGGGGCATTAACGCGATAGCGTTAAGGAGCTCGTGTCGCAGAAAAGCCGGTGTCGGCGTCCGCGGCGTTGACCGTGAGCGATAAATGCCAGCAGGCACTTCATGAATAAAAAACAACTTGCAAGATGGGCTGGGTGGGAATCGAACCAGGGTCTCCGGAGTGTGAGACGGAGACGTTACCACTGAGCCACGAGTTCTTTTTTTTTCTTTATTTTGAGCCACGAGTTCGATGCTTCAAAGCGGTTCAAAAGCGCCTCTAGTGAACGCGGTGTTGCCTTAGAAACGAGCTGTTTCTAAGGCTCAGGCGTGCGTCGCTTGCTCAGGCGCACATTTCGTTGTCGCGCCGAACGCTGCGTTGCTCGACGCTCACCGCGTCCGATGCGGGGCGCGTAGTCGCTGCGTCGTAGCCCATTGTCTTACACCCCTTGGCGGGTCGACGGGAACGCTGTAGCTTTCCACTCTTGAAGGCGAAGCTTAAGCGTCCTCCAATTTTTTTCAATACAGATATTGATTTGTCAGTCGGTAACTGGCCTTAAATATGTTGTGTTGGAATTGTGGAAGAAATAGAGAAAAGTACTATTATTCAAGCCGTATTTAAGGCGTAAAGTGCGCGCACGTTGAGAGTTCGTGTTGCTGAAACACGACGCAAGCACGCGGTGTGCTCAAACGCCCGCAATTACCGAAGTTTCAGGTTTTGACAGCGTGAAAGTATGTGTACGTGGTCTCGTAGGTTCATTTACGTACCTGCAGGATACGTTTGGTCGGCCGGCGCATGGGAGATTCCGACTGTCTGCGGTCAGCGATGCCTGGCAACAGGGCCGCTTTTTTCATTGCGGGGTGCTTTGGTAATCGTGACGATATATTGCTTTTTTTTACAAGTACTGCTCCAGGAGGGCACATGTAACGGCTAACGGAGGCTTCTGAGGAGCACGTGACATTACAATAAAGCAGGCGGCGCAGGGAGTGCTCGCACACAAAATCGGTTGTCCGCTACAGCGGACTGTCTATCTTAGACTCCCTTGCCATGCACAGGCTTCGGCGAGCCCCATCCAGCCCTGGTTCTAGCTTTGGTGCTCTCGTTGCAGCTTTGGTGCCTTGGAGTAGTAGTCAATAGTACGAAATAATGACACGTTGTTACAACTAGTAAATAAAATATATTGAAGAAATACAATCGCGTTGAGGTGCCAACTTCTAAAGCAGCGGCCCGCGCGATAATAATGAAACGCCAACGAGGAACTTACCGGCTCACCTACGATTCTACGATCCAAGTGCACGTTAAACATCCCCTGGCGACCTAGATAATCTTATCCGGAGCCATGCACTACGACCTCCAACAGAGCTTTAGTAGCTTCGGGACGGTAAAAACTTTAATCACCACAAACCAAATCAATACATGCGGGCGTACATTCGAAGGTAAAAGACTGCATCCACAAGTCATAGTGAGCCTTGCAAAAAGCGTCGAGAATGTGCTAACTTCTGGTGGAGCTCAAAACACACCCAGAATAAAGTCGCTTCTATGTCACAGGCCAGCTGCAGATGCGTGCACTTTCACCGCAAGACGAAACTACGTGAAACAAAGAGAGCACATTCGAAAAAATAAAAAATAAAAGTCAACTTCAACGCGGTAAAAACCACGCAGAGCATGAACACATACACTTTTTCAAAGCGGAAGGTGTCAGCTAGGCTCAAAAGAATAGGTTGTGTGGAGCCGTGGCACTTCACGAAGCCGTGCGTTCTTTGCCACTTCCTCGAAGTCAACCCGCCCGATCCTGTGAATCCGCACTTCTTGCGTTAAACCCGCCGGATGGCAAAGCAAAAAGCTTTTTGCCCTCGCTGTGACTGTTGCGGCAACCGAAGGCACAGCAGCACAGCATCGTAAGTAAGTTCTCGGCCCTAACACATTCTATTACGCTAACGTATTCCGTCAGTCCGCCTGCCGTACTTTCGTCGCGCAGGCCCAACAATGGAGGTCGGAGCGCGCTGGAAAGAAAAAATATACAAAAGCGCGGCGCTTGCTCCGCTCTGGAAAGAAAAAAATATACAAAAGCGCGACGCCTGCTTCCACGTGACACAGATTGGCCAATGGGGGAGCGGAGACGGCTGGGGAGACAGGAGGCGTGGAGGAGGAAGCGCCAGTGTGAGCGGGGTGGCGGAAAGATCTAAGAATGGCGCTACTTTTGAAAAATTGAGGGGTTTTAGGCCCCCTAGGTCACGGAGTAAGACATATAGGAGGTGAAACCAGGCCCCGCACACTCTCAAGTTCAACAAATGGCCACAGAGGGCGAAAAATCAATCGAGGCGCGTTTCAGCGTAAGCGCGCAAGTGGAGCTACTGTAATTTGGTCGAATACTTTAATTTGTGCTTTCTCTGCTAGGGGCGCTGAACATGCTGAATTTTTTAATTTACACAAACCATTGACATGAACAATCGAGGTGTCTCAGGATGCTTTTTTACCTCAGGCAAATAGGCAGTTGATTTTTTTTAATTTGATTGTTGAAGCTGCTTTTTAGTCATAGCGTCAAGGTTTTTGTGCTCGATTAACCACCGACAGCCGACAGCCTATTGGTATCGATGTGTTTCCTGGCCGTTGGTGTTCGAATACTACGGCGGTAAAACATTTTCGAAAACATGCTGGTTTCGTCTGCGAGTCATTACATAGACTTGCTGTAAAAAGGTCTACGCTTGGCAAAGAATAGTGCCTCATTTTGTTTTGGCGTTGATTATCATAATGAATGCGGCGGAGGTTGAGGGAGTACGCTTGAAGGTACGTTTTTATGCCGTTGATCTTCATAACACCGTAAGTACGCAAACCGATGTCACAGAACACCCGATGCATCATTGTGTGTTCTCCGTCATCGCTTGTTTGCTGTATGCCTACTAATTCTTCATTTCTTCAAGTGTTGTATCCTCCTTTTGTCCTTGTTCTCTTGTGCTTCACTTACAGTATGTCGTTCCGTCAGCTGTAATGCGCATTTGCAAAACCAATACGTTTGATAAGACGCAATGGTTATCATAATTTCACTACACGTGTATTAAGCTGGCACATATGGTTCAGATACAGATACCTGTATGCGAACTTGCACGACGTTGATGCGGAGATTAGGATAATTATGACACCCGTAAGGAAGAGGCAGCTGACGGCCGTATAAGCTGTTGCGTTCTTTCCGCCAAACTACCCGGCCTGGTAGTGCTGTAAAGATGCTGTATAAAAGTGACGCGCGGTGACAGGGAAATTATTATACTTAGCAGCCGACCATACGTTTTGTAGCTTAGGTCTTCTTTCTTGTGCGTTTGTGCTACCCTTATTAATGAGCCATTTCTTGACTATGTTCTTGACTATGCAACCGCGTTTGTGTGGATGCGTAGACGTGTGCTTTTTGTTGTACTTGTAAAATGAAAATAAAATATTTTCAGGCTTACTCAATCTTTGGTGTCGTGTGCGTTTATTCCAGTCGAGGCCATCGTGCCACCTGGAAACCGTTCTGTCAGTAGCCCTACACGAAATGCAACAGCTGGAGCGCGACGGCCCAACTCGGGGTAACGGCGGCGTAATAAACGAAAAACCGCTCGGGATGCCCTTAAAAGTCAGTTCAGAGTGTGCCTTAACTCGATATGACTCAGCGCTACATGTATTCTGCTGCGCCTCGATCGTGCTCTCGCCAGTTTGGTTGCTGTGTGGCAAACGTAGCGCCTACATAAATATGTAGGCGCTACGTGTGCTACACAGCAACTAAACTGGCGGGAGCACGATCGAGGCGCAGCAGCCAGAAACCCAGTAAAGCCACAGAACACCTGGTAAAGCGTGTGCAAAACCCCGTTTCCGGATGGATGGATGGATGTTATGAGCGTCCCCTTTGGAACGGGGCGGTGGCTTGCGCCACTAAGCTCTTGCTACTATGCTGCCTAATATCCTACCTAGGTTAACCAATGAAAAAAAAAAGAACCCTATGAACTACCACGTCCAAATTTTCTGATACCCTATTGCGAACTGTGCTTTTGTACGTCTCCGTCTTTTGTCGTTTCCCTACTTTTCTTCCACCAATCCTCCAATCGCCTCTTACTGATGTCTATTGCGGACCTGTTTGCTTTACCATTGCTCCCGCTGAACCCAAGGGCTTCAAAGAGGCCAGTGGTGCCTAAATCGACCGGTGGATAGACGTCTTCACATTCTAATAAAATATGCTCCGTCGTTTCCCTAGCTTTACCGCAGCAAGCACATGCTTCTTCTTCCTTCTTATATCTCGCTTTATAGGTGCGTGTTCTAAGGCATCCCGATCTCGCTTCGAAAAGTAATGAGCTTCCCTTTGAGTTATCATAAATGGTTTCTTTCCTAATTTCGTTTTTTCCCCTTAAGTAGTTACTCATGGCAGGTTTCTTTTCCATTGCCGCCACCCATGAGATTAATTCAGCCTCTCTGACTTTCCGCTTGACCTTCTTTGTTGCTGTGTTGCCCACCCCACAGGCCGCATACTTGCTGGTAAGCTTCCTAGTTCTTTTCCTCCACTGTGAATCAATGTTTTGCCTGTACAGATACCTGAACACTCTCCCAGCCCATTTACTTTCCTCCATATTCCTCAGCCGTTCTTCATACTCAATTTTACTGCGAGCTTCCCTCACTTCAAAACTAGTCCAGCCCATATCCCCTTGCACAGCTTCATTTGTAGTCTTCCCGTGAGCGCCCAATGCGAGGCGACCCACTGACCTTTGGTTCCCGTCGAGTCCTGATTGTACCCCTGATTTAAAGCAGACAACAGCATTTCCAAAAGTAAGTCCTGGAACCATTACCCCTTTCCACATACCTCGGAGGACCTCGTACCTATTGTATCCCCATAGCGCTCTGTGCTTCATTATGGCTGCATTTCTCTTCCCCTTGACTGTTATGGTTTTTTCCTGTGTTTCCATATATCCGTTGCCTTCGTTTATCCATATACCAAGGTATTTATATTCTGTTACCCGAGGTATTTCTTGGCCCTGTATCTCCACTGTCTGTTCACTGTTTTCATTGAATACAATAACACCTGATTTTCTAACACTAAATTTCAAACCTAGATCGTTGCCTTCCTGTCCACAGATATTAGCCAGACGTTGCAAATCACTTTGCTTGTTTGCGAGCAACACAATGTCGTCCGCATAAAATAATTTGGGAGTTGCTGCTCTATTGCTGTACCTGCCTGTTTGTATGAGAGATTAAACCCGATATTACTTCCTTCTAGCGCCCTCTCCATCCTCACCATGTACATCATAAACAGCAGCGGGGATAAAGGGCACCCCTGCCTCAGTCCCTTGTTGATATGAATTTTCTCCGCGCTCCTCATCCCTTCCCATTGAATGCAAACGGTATTTTCTAGGTAAATCTCTCTCAAAAGCTGTATACAATCGTTACCTAAGCCTTCCCCTTCCAGAATATCCCACAAAATGCTGCGGTCTACGTTGTCGTATGCTCCTGTAATGTCCAAAAAGGCCACATACAACGGTCTGCTTTCTGCTTTTGATATTTCAATACACTGAGTAAGAACAAACAAGTTATCATCCAAACGCCTACCTATTCTAAAGCCATTCTGAAGCTCTCCCAAAATGCCATTATTTTCTGCCCATGCTTGAAGCTTTAATTTGATTGCCTGCATTGCTAGCCTGTATATTACCGATGTAATGGTCAACGGTGTATACGAGTGAATTCTGTCTTTCTCCCCCTTACCTTTATAAATTAAATTCATTCTACTTTGTCGCCAACTGTCTGGTATTCGTCTATCTTTTAAAGTTTTTTCAACTGCTTTCACGAGAGCTTCCTTACTTTTTGGTCCCAGTTCATTTATCAGCCTAACGGGAACCTCGTCTAGCCCTGTGGCTGTGCGCTTAGGAATTTTCTCTTCCGCTTTCTTCCAGTTTAAATTTGTAAGCACTAGCTCCTTTCCCCCTTGGGTCTCTTTCATGCTCTTTTTTTCTTCAAATACAACTTCGTCCTTGCCTTGGAAAGATTCGGCTGTTACTTTTTGGATGTAATTTATTGCTGCTTCTCCTTCCAGTCTGTTTTCATCTTCGTCTAGGATATGTTGTATTGTTGTCGACTTCCTGCCTAATAATTTTATGTGATTCCAAAATATTCTAGGTGCGGCCTTCTTTTTCTCACGTATTTCTGACAACCAACTTTCACTTTCACCTTTTAATTTTGCTTGCACCAGTATTTGAACCATAGACTTTTTCTCCCGGTATATTTCCCATTTACTGGTTACTTCATCCTGTGGCAACTGCGCCTTCTTTGCCTGCCTGTGCTCTCGAGATGCTTTCTGTCGTTCGGCGATCGCTTCTCGTATCTCCTTGTTCCACCAGCTTTTCGGTTTCTTTTTTCCTTTCCAATGAACATGTTTCTCTTTCCGTATTTCTGTCGTTACTACACTTAGAAGCTCACCATATTCCCACCCCTTACTTGGCGACTTGCCAATTTCTTCCTCCACTCTAGTGACTATATTTGCTATTTGTTCAGCGTTCAAATTTGGACTGGCCATTTTGCTTTCGTTGCTCTCTTTCCCAACTACATATCCCATTTTCAAAATGATGCGTTTATGGTCACTCCCTATGCTGCTAAACCCTTCCTCATCGATGACCATTTCTCTCAACTTATCATGAATTCCTTCTGTCATCAGACAGTAATCAATGGTCGATTGCCGGTTTCCCACTTCCCACGTGATCTGTCCTTCACACTTAGGCCCTGTATTCACGATCACGAGGTTATGTTGCTCGCAAAGGTCTAGCATTGACTTCCCGTTATTGTCGGTATAGCCATCTAAATCCTGTATGTGGGCATTCATGTCACCTAATAGGACTATCTCAGCACCATTCCCGAAACCCCTAATATCAGCGCTTATGCATTCCACTAACTCTTTATTCTTCTCTGTGCAATTTATTCCGGTCCACAAATACGTAACTCCAAGCCAAGTTTCTTTCCCACTCATTGTACCTGATAACCAAAGATGCTCTTGACATTGTGAATTTACTCTTTTCCATTTGGCTCCCTGATGGATGAGCATTCCGACTCCCCCTCCCTTTCTTTCCGACTTAGTTCTGTTGCACCCTTCCCATACATAATTCTCAATAACTGGCGGCTCTTCTGAGTCTCTAAGGTGCGTTTCTGTAACCGCATACACCCCTATTTGTTCTCTATGTAACTGCTCCTCAATCTGTGCCCACTTTTCCTTTCTTCTGCCGCCCTGCATGTTTA
This sequence comes from Dermacentor variabilis, assembly GCF_050947875.1. Lineage (NCBI taxonomy): Eukaryota > Metazoa > Arthropoda > Arachnida > Ixodida > Ixodidae > Dermacentor > Dermacentor variabilis. Next base: position 15,817,508 of record NC_134574.1, on the reverse strand, counting down.
TGTAGCCTATTGCATGGCGAGCTATTGTTCTTGCTTTCCTCCTTTTTCTGTTATCGACGGCGATGCTCTTCTGATGTTCCCGTAGGGGACCTTCTTTATTACTACCTACTCTGACCTCCTGAGCGCCCGCGGGCCCCCTAAGAATGCAACAGCGTGACCCCCAAGTCGCCAGCCCACTTCTCGTGCTAGCCTGTAATTGAAGTGGATCCCATCTCGTTTAAAACCACCACAACTTCTCACTTCCATGTTTACTTCGACAACCTCGAAGCCTTTCTCTCGGCTCATTTTCCATATTGCATGCGCTGCTCCCGTGTACCACGTTTCTAGGTACTTCTTCCCCAAAGCTTCACGGCGAGCGCCCTAGATCCTTGTAGGTACTTGGTGGGCCTAGGGAGATGTTGTGCCTGGGCGCACAATCTGCTCACCCAGCTGTCGCTAAGAGAAAATAGGTGTTTCAAAACAAGCCGCCTATACACCAGAACACCGTGAATTCAAAGCGCGCCGCCATATTGATGAGCGCTCGTCGCGCCATCTATCCCAAGCGCCGCGAAGTAGCAGGTCTGGGCTGCCACGCCGGGAGATGCAACCCGGCGCATAAGCGAAACTTGGGCTTTTCAGCTGGGCGGAAGGCGTGTGTCGCGTTTTTTCTAACCTGTAATTTTCGCTGTCTCGATCCAATCAAACTTCAAGACATCATGCAAGTCCGCAATGGCCACACTGAGTGCTGTGCAGGCTGCAGAAGCGAATACATCAGGCGAGTACGCTATTACGTTTGTACAAACCGCGCGCTATATGCTAGAACACGTGTGAGCTGTAATATCTCCGCATTTTTGGCACGTAACCTGTGAAGAAATATACAGCACTGTGTTGGTGCCATATATTAATAAAGCACGCAGAACATTGTCCTCTGCACTTTCAGTTTGGTCTTGTTTGTCATGGTCACTACAGGGTTGGCCGCGTTTGGCAACCAACTGGCGAGGTCGTATGACTGGGCTTATAGACTGCCTGATTAGCAGACGCCTGCCCTTCACCACCTGCACATTGAAAACAAAATATATGTTATAGTAAGAACGGCTGTAGTTCTTTCCCATGCCATCACAATTGCGAAGATATAAAGTCCTCTCAATATGAAAAATACACCAGGCCAATTGTATCGTGCAACCATTTAAGAGTACAACATTCAGAACACAAGCCTACAGCACTCGAACAAGCAGCATACGAAGCTAATTCCTGCACTCAATGGAAAATGAGGAACTACAGTAGTTATAATGCTCAACTACATGTGCAGTCAAAGCCCGTATAACAGGGTGAGCATGACAGATGCAGGTGTTGTACAGCTGCTGCAAAAACCATGACAGGGCACATAAAATTACCATCCCTACTTTAAGCTGCATCATCAGGGACCCCTTTGTACAATACAACAACCGCACCTGCATTAAATTAGCCCCACCAACTGCAGCTACCTGGTATCAGACCTATTTCGCCTGTGCGAGGCCATATCGGATTGTTGGCGCTCCCTTAGAAAAGAAAACAGTAAAATAAAAAAAAAACTGGCGAGAACGAGCAAAATTTTGTTACAAAATACAACAATAACTAACCACCTTATTTTCCTCGCTACATGAACGGAAAAATCTTGCGCTTTACCCCGCATAAAAGCCCGCGCGCAGTTTAGAGCTGAGGAGGCTCAAATGAATTCGTCACGAATGACACCTGCAATACGAGCTCGTAAAGACAGGCGCGCTGCACGAGCACCTTCGGCGACGAGCAGTCGTCGTTTACGTTTTTGTGGACGCATGCTACGTGACGAGCAGACTTCGGTTTACTTTCATAGCAATAACGCTCACCAGCAGGGCAACATTCTATTGCCTAGAACTTGTCGTTCACGCTTAATGGTCATGCCGTGCACCAGCTGCAAGTATCGCTAACCGCAAACTCAACTGTTCCGCTTAACCGTCGGGAGCTCTGCATGACTAAAAACACGAAAAGGCTTGTCTTTTTGTTATAGCCAAGGCGAAGCACCGGCACGCGATTCTGCTCTGTAGGCTTGTTGCCCAGAAAGTGCTCGGAGCAAACCTGCGTGTTACACATATTACGTTGTTACGTTTCGCCTACGACGCGCGGTATAGCCGGCGCGGATGCAACGGACGCCGGGGCTTCGTTCAAAGCGGCAGACATTTTGGCCCGTTCGGCGCCGCCGCTACGCCTCCCCGCCAAGCGCGTCCAGGCATGTTCCAATGCCACGTGTCTTCGTGCGCGTGTGTGTGTGTGTGTGCATGTTGGTGCCCACGCTTGTCGAAGCGCGGCAGCCGAGGAGAGGAGCTCCCCCAACTGTGAAGCGAGGAGGTCCGAGCGGCACCGGCGCGGCGGATGCGTCACCTACTCATCCCAACGTTCCCGAGCGGCGTTCCTTCTTGCCCTCAACTGCGAGAGTATAAAAGCAGCTGCCCCCGGACGCCAAGGGAGAGGCTCCGATTTCTTCTGTTGAGTAACGTGCTCTCCAGTCTCTCTACTTCGGTCGACCTGACCGCCCACTCTTTGCGATGCTAGAATAAACAAGTTGTTCTGTTACCAGTCGACTCATGCTTTGCCGGGACCTTCGGATGCTTCCAGTTGTGCCCCAGGCCGCCAGGCCAACACTACCCTTGGGGCTTGCGACCCAGCTGCAACAACGGGCGTCAGCGCTGAGGTTCCAACAGTTCGTAGGGCGCAAAGTTGAACGTGGCACCAAAATATACAGAGATCGAATACTCACTCGTGCATTTTCACTGGGTTGGTAGTTCTTCCTATTCACTGCAGCTATCCACCGGTGGCGCAGCTTGGCATTTCGTTGCGGATGGAAATCGGTGCAGGCTGAAAACACCGCACCGGCACGATTCCCTACGTGTGTTGTGCTCTTCGCAAACAGCGCTAAGCAACCTGCTCCTTTTGCGCTGGTTGTTTTGGCATCCAAACACGACGCAATGATGCCCAGATGACTTCTTGTACTTTGGATCCGCGTGAACGGGTACGTTTCCGCACTTTGGAGTCCTAGAGCTGACGCTCGCCATGTGTGCCGGTCGCCGGCGAACACACTTTGGCAGCCCAGTACAAGATGGCGCCGGTCGATCGGGCAACCCGGGTGCGAGAGTATGCGTTCAGTTAGTCTGGGTGCGAGGCTGTCGTGTTCTGGTCCAATGCCTCCTTTACTAGATGCCAGCCGCGTTGCTCGCTTTCCCATTACGGCGGCGGTTCCCTTAGTTGAAGTTAGTTCAGCATAAATTCCGTGAGGCGGCGCTCGTTGCCTTTTCAACTTCCGGCGGATGTGGCAGCGGCGGCTGAATGCTCCGCCGGCGCTTTATATGCGCGGGCGTCTGTTAGCGAGCGTTATTGCACGCCTCCGAGATGGCAACAGACGCCATGGTAATCTCAGAGGCCGCAGCACGTGATCTAGGTTGCAGACGTCCGCCACAAGTGGCGCTCGTTGCCTTTTCGCGGAGGAGAGAAAAGGGAGAGGGCCAGGAACCGAGTTTACGGACAACGCGGCTGGCATCTAGTAAAGGAGGCATTGTCTGGTCTATAGGCTGCTTCGAAATAAGAGTTGCGTGCGGACGCTCAGTTTGGATAAGCGGATAAAGGGATGTGATAAGAAGTTGGTTGTGGTGTGCGAGGCGCTTCGATCTACAAAAGCTGGGATAATCGTGGGGCATGGAGGGTTTCTCGCACCACGAGTCACACCATCGCTGCGCTCAAGCTTCCTTATTGATATCACTATCGCACTTCCTGCAGAAACAATAGCAGTGCGCTGGCGCCATACACGACGCATATTAAACGACCAGGAACAACAACAACAAAAAATCTCGCAGAAACTCCTCTGGGAGTTAGACTATGCGTAAGCATTGTGCCACTAGCTCACCTCCGCGCAGCCCGGTGTCATTACCAATGTTATGTAACTTGATTAGGCCATTACTAACGACAGCTGAGTGGCGACACGAACTAGTGCCGACGGCGGCGCAAGGAGCATTGATGACGCAAGCAATTAAAGTACTGCAGGTGGAGGCCCGAGGTGCGCTGATGACCGTTCCGATCATTTTATAAGCCGTTATCGCTCTTCAGCGGATTATTCATCCGCGTGACACCATTGGATTGGTGACACCAGGGTGGTTTGGGCGGATTGCCGGATGGGCAGGAGCAACGTGAGCGGCCGGCGCGATGCAGCCGCCTTGGTGACGTAGAGCTCAACCAGACAAACACAGAGCTAAAATTGCAGTAAGCTACTATATTCTGCTTCGGTGCCGGTGCAAATTTTTGGCAGTGGCATAATTGTCCACACGATTACACTGCTGTGCAAAATTTACACCAGTAGATAAGCAGAATATAGCAATTGGCTCCGTGTTTGTGTGGTTGAGCTTTGCGCCAACAGCTGGCGCCACCAATGTGGCCTGCTGACGTTATACGCCCCCGTTCACCTGGCAAACCACCCGCGCTTGACGGAATACGGGACGCCCTAAAATTCTTTATTATTGAGCCATGAATGTACTAAGGCGGCGGCTTATGTCAATGCCGCGTGGGACGCAGCTTGAAAGCGATCTGCGATACCCACAAAACAGTGCCAACAGCTCATAGCTTCGCGCGCTGTGTTCTTGCCGCTTACATAGTCTTGAAGAGACGCGGGTCCGCTTAACTTCAAAGCGATCTGCGAAAGTTGCAGAATGAGACGTTAACTGAGAGCAACGCCAGCCCTGTGTTTTCGCCGCTTCATTTCCGTTGAAGCGGAAGGCAGCGCAAGGGCAAATTCGTTCGCTACTGCGGGCGCTATATCGAAAGCGGTCGTCTTATCACGGGACGGACGAAGGGACGGTTTTCTCTTTGGGTAAGCATACAATTGCTTAAGCATTGAGAATTAAAATTTACCTACGCCGCCTAAACTCTGCGAATGCGGGCTGGCCCGAACACACTGCGCGCCCTGGCACAGCCAGGGACGCAAAACCCAATACATCTAGGGCGCGTATCATGGCGCTTCGGCGAAAAAGTACCTAGAGATGTAGTACGTGCGGGCGGCGCATGGCGGCGCAGCGATCGAGCGCTGGGCTTGGGCGTAAATAGCCTAAATAGAAACACGCCGGGCGGGCTCCAAAACAACCGGAAGTGGACGATATGACGTCGCATCGTGACGCAGGACCAGTGAAGGCGGAGCTTAGCCCCGCTCGCTCGGTGAACGAGTTGAGGAGGGTAAGCGTGGCTAGGGAGGAGGGTAACTTCTAATCGCTTGTAGCTCCATTAATACGGCGTGCGTCTATTTGTCGTACAAAAATCCCTCACGTGACCCGATCCTAGGTGCCTAGGGACTGCATCGTTTAGGGATTTTTGAGAAGGCGCGATGCTGGCGCCGAGCGACGCCGTGGCGTGTTCGTCCTCGGCGTGATCGTTCTCTGGACCCCGCGTTGTTCAACATTGCTCATGTGATTGTACGTGCGTTGCTTGTGTGTTGGTTGTAGGTTCTGCGTTACTTGGCGGAAAGCCGCGAGTAGTGGTGGTGCGGCAGTGCGGCTTTCGCCTCGGTGAGCTCTGGCAGTAGAGAATCTGCGTTGTGTGACCCGTGCTTGCTTGACAATTGTAATGTCGAAGTGGCCTAGCGCATCGGCAGCGAAGTCCTGCGAACCGCGATGTGGCGTCGCCGTGTCCGACTTTGCTTAACGGACATCGAGGGATGTGTTGCTCGCTACAAGTCATGTAAATGCGACTGCGTCGACCGCCCACTGTTCAGTGCTGAATGTGTGTTAGGTGTGCTGTGCTTGAAACGAGTGGTTCAGCCGTGCAGCGGGGGGTGGTGGAGGAGCAGAGTGGCTTAGGGTCTCCATTTGCACGTTCACAGATATGTGCTCCCGTTTTGGTCTCATTAGCGGCTGTCGCGGGATTGTGGTGTGCTCCTTGCCTAGTATGAAGTTTACGATGCTAACACACAGCATGTTCACGTTTTTCCGTGCTATATGTCATTTGCATGACGACCGAGTTGAAAACAAGGCATATGTATCTGTTGTTTTCGTTTGTGTGTTGTAAATTACTACCTGTTGTGGAAGTTCTGGAAGTCTTATTACGCAAGGAGTACGAACGTAAACATATAAACATATTTCTGTGTGTGTGAAATTATGAATTACCCAGAATAGCCTTTACGACTGATAAGTGGGCTACACAGCCTGTGTGAATCAGCTACCTTTTGTTGCGACGCTCTTCCATGTGGTAGACTGATGCATGGTGCGCGTTTATTTCTGTACTGTTGTAAAAAGCATTTGTTTATTTACTCAATACAAATGTACTGCTTCTTCGCCGCAGTGCATTTTCGTTACGCGGTAAAGGATACTAAAAGTGGGAGGGGGCCGCTATCACCCAGCATAGTATGTCCACTCAGGCGACCTGAGAGGCGGCGGTTGCGCGAGTGTATAATCATAGGGTATAATTAAAGAACTCTTTTTATGTCCAGTGACAGTGGCCCCTTTCCACTTTTAGTATGCTTCACCGCAGAACATAGGTGTATTGCAAAAAAGTTAATCTTAAAAAGCTCAATTATGCAACGTTTCTTTCGTAGCTTGCCACACCGCAATACAGAGGTGGAAATAAGCATTGTGCAGTAAAGCATACTAATAGTGGAAGGGGCACATAGGCTTGCTCATTATTTTCAATTGTGGTATAATTTGCAAGTGCATCTGTGCTCTTGGTAAGCTTAATTGACAATTCTTTGTACATTACAAATTCATATTGCAGGGAAGCTTACTAAGGCACATTCGTCATTTTGTAACGCATTATTCAACTTCAATGCAGGAGCACAATGCGGTTTCATGCCTATGCTTCTGGCTGGACTGCACATGCTCTTTGAGAATTGATTCGTTCATAAGTGCACTGGTACTTTACTCTAAACTGGAGGGCTGAAGTTTATACGGAAGCACAATTTTTATTAAGGGGACAAGATGTTGCCAAGATGGTTGCAGCACAGCTTTTTTTTCTTCCAGGCACCTTTTCTATTAGAAGCTTCCATTGCAGTGTTTCGAGCCTCTTTGAGCCAGCATATAGTGTATATAAAAATCGGACACCGATTGGGAACATCACCTATGCTCTCTGCAATAAGCTGTGCACAGGATAAGTTCATGCCTATATATAGAAAAAAATGTAGCATGACCAGACAAAATAAAAGGGGGTGGGCTGCAGCAATACTAGGTGTTAAGTGGTGCCTTATCCTTTCCCTTCAGTTTTCTGTTTTGTGCTTTCTATTATGGATCCTCCACAGTAACCACACGAGTGCTGAACTTGAGCTTGTTGGTTTCAGATCTGATGGTTGTTACTAACAGAACAGTGTGATACACGAACAAGGGCTTGGAGGCATCAGTTCACCTTGCTTGCCTCATGGTGCTGCTTCATAAGCACGGTGAGCATCCAGACCAACTTGGAAGAAAGGTTTCTTGCAATCGCTTCTGAACTGTATTGCCACCAAACCAACAGTGCTCTCAATGACAACTTTTGGACAGTAGAATGCTTGCACCCAGCAAAGTCTAAGAAGGAAGCATTCAGGATGTGCCAAGTGGGCCTTTTGAAGCTGGCCGCATTGCTGAAGGGGCTTTGCCTATCCGCCCTCTTTATGGATGCACAAGTATGATTTCTTCTTTCAGAAGGATTGTTTCAGAGGTGTCACATGGCAACGGTGTTGGGTGTTTAGTAGCAGATAAGCTTGCCTTTGGCCACTGTCAATAATCTGTTTTTTCTCCAATGCCCCTGTGAAGTGCCTATTTTTTGACACAACGTGCTCTCCATGCATGCATGCATTTTTAGCTTGTAAAGATGTCTATTACCCCTTGCCTCAAGCCGGTCCTTGCTGATGTGAACCAAGAAGGCAGTGGGGAGTATGGCGATGCATACTTACAAAGCACTGCTAATACCAGTGAAACCAGATTAGTGGAGCTGCCGTTTTTTTTTGTCCACTCCATCTTCATCAGTTACAGTGAGCAGTTCTTTGTCCAAACAGAAGGCATATGTAGTTGGTCATGCATAGCCTGCGCACTAAGATTTGTTGGCGTGTTACAAGAGACGTGCCTGAGAACCTTAGCAGTGTCTATACGCAAAAACCTTCTGATGTGTTCATGACTTCCTTCTCTTTATCACAGTTTGCCTGATGAAGCCAGCAACTTGGTCAATCAGATGTTTAGCAGGCTTCCCACTAGTTTTCCCAGCGTCTCCTTTACCAGTGTGCTGCTCATAGATATCTGTTTTCTTGACCTTGCACTGCACTTCAACCATGGCCACACCTGCTGAACCTATAGTATGCGATCAGAAAAGTGCCATACATCACGTTGCTCCAAACTCATGACAAGCTAGAAGGCCTTGAGGAACACCTTCATTAATTTCCGTCCTCATCATACTGTAGGAAGCTTCGCATGACAAGTGCAACAATTAACATCTGCTGGTTTTTCAGTGCTATTCCTGTCCAGCTTGCTGAAAGCTATCATGAGTGTTTCAAAAGCAAAACTGCTGCCGGACAAGAAGTGCATAAAGCAAGGGTAGCTATAACCATATATGTCACACAAAATGAAGAAGGCCACCGAGTGTAGAGGCGGTTTAATTCATATCCAACAAGCTTGGTTCTCTCTTTGCAAGTGAGTAAACCCAACTTGCCCCAAAAACATGGCTTGTGACAAACTATGTGCCAGATGCTGTGTCCCCTGCAAAGCTGAAGATGTGTACAAGATCCTGACACCCGCAGTGGCTTCTACACTGTGCAAACAGTTTACTATAAGAACGACTGCCTCAACTAATATGCTAATAACATGAAAACGGGCAGAAATTTGGCTATTCATTGGGCCCCATTGCAGGTGCAAGCCACTCTTCCGCCAGATGCGTGTTGTTCACAGGAACTGAAGCTATACAAATGCAGATAAAAACAATGATGTTTGAAAGTAGTAGAGTTGAACTATATTCTGCACAAACAGTGCTACTTGCAGTGCTGGTAACTTATAGCTACAATTCATGGCTGCCCCACCATGCAAAGGCACTATTCTTGAATTAACTTCTATTTATGGTGGCCATATATTGCAAGTACATATCATCCACATTGTGTGCAATATGATTAAATGATGTCAACTTTGATAGCCATTCCTAATCTGAGATACAACAAAAGAACTAATATAGGCAACAAATCGTAATTCAAAAAGACAACCAGTGCACAGGATAAGTGACAGACTTCCTTTTATTGAACAAAAGTCACATGTCAACAACAGTGGGTAGCAAGCTTGGGTGACAGAGGCAAAACTTGGCGAAATGCTACTCATACTCAAATGTAAAACGGCCTATGACACAAAAAACATTATATTTTACTGAATGAAAGGGCAAGACTCCATCCAAAAATGCACTATGGCACCACATAATTGACATGGTGTAAAAGATGTTAACATGCCCTCTCCATAAAAAAAAAGAAACACTTAAAACATGCCTTAAAAGGCAATGTGCAGAGTCTGAAAGCAAGGAAAAACAACCCAAAAAAGGTTTCGCTTAGTCTTTCAATGATTAAAATTGTCAAACTGTCTTGTCACTTCATAATGAATCTTCACAGCGGAAAAGGATGAAAAGAAAGCCCAATAGCAGGGCCACAGAAAATGTCACCAAATAAATAAACCTTGCTTACCAAGGATATTGGTTTAGTTGTCTGACTCTGCAAAATAATTGTGTATGAGCTTTTCTTGTTTAGAACGGTTTAGCAGATAGCGGAAAAAATGGACATGAGAGCACCAGGTGCATGCATAGTCGATGCACGAAGAGCCACTGTTTTCTTACTTTTTTTCTCTACTACTATTCACGAATATGTAAGTGCCTTAATAACACTGCTAAAATCCTACTGCAAAACACAAGATTGGGCAAGTTGTGGCATAACGAAAATTGGAGTTCCACTCATACTGTGAAAGTGATGCAATAAATGGTGAAATATGCGCAGGAAGCTTGCTTCATTCGGTGTTTGTTGAAGTGAACACTTGCCAGCGCAAGTCAGTAATCTCCTTTAAAGAAGTAAAATAAGTGGGAGTTGTGCCTCCCAGTGTTGAAGTGGAAAGACTAGTTTTCTTCCTCCTCTTTCACATCCAGACTTGGTCTCTGGTCTCCAGAAAAACAACCCTTTAGCTTCTTACTGCTGAATTAATTTGGTTTTCTCAAAGCTATATTTGAGCTACCCATTGCTAGGTCTCGCGCTCTGCCCCATCAACCAGCCCCATCCAGCAAATCTGAGAAGCCAAGCACTAGAAGATTAATAAAGCAGATGCACCCAATCACTGTCATTACATGTAAGAAGAAAAATTAACATAGTACTGCCTTCACAAGTGGGGAAAATGATGAGTAAGAATTTGAAGGCGTGGACGCCAGCTCTATATACAGCACGCAGACATTGAACAGGTGTTAGCCAATCATAGCACCTGTTGGCTAGATCGCACTCTCCAGGATCGGTATTCGCCACGACTGTACCTTCAGCAGAGTGGCTAAAATGTAGAATTGTGGACTGCCAATCTTTTGATCATATGTTTGAATGAATCACAATGAGAACTTTATCTGCAATATTCTAGCAATAAATTTGGGAATTAGAGTGACAACACCAGTAGACATCAGAACCAGGGGAGTTGGCCCATAGCAGCTATTGGTGTAAAAAAGAAGACTGGCATCAGAAGAATTGAGATGTGCACGCTACATGCCTTTGTTCTGGTAGTGTTCCACTACTTTGGTGCTACAGTTAATGATCTCGAATGAGTTCAAAGAGCAAGAATTTAGTCCAGAAAAAAATATTACGCATAACAGCTGTATCTAGTTGTATCATTTGCCTATGCCGCTGTATATAACCCTGTCCACACTGCTAGGAAGGGAAGCGTAGCAGAGGGCGGCAGAAAGTTGGGTGGGCGGATGAGGTTAAGAAATTTGCAGGGACAACATGGCCACAATTAGTACATGACCGGGGTAGTTGGAGAAGTATGGGAGAGGCCTTTGCGCTGCAGTGGGTGTAACCAGATTGATGATGATGATGTCCACACTTACCTAAAGCACATGAGTGGCATCCTAAACAAAATTGATCTTTTGATATTGCTTTGGAGAAAATTAATCTGTTTCAGCCTAACAGTACGTATACATATTGCGCATACCTGCATTCGGTGTACCTTATCACCAACTGTTAAGTCACCTTCTTACCTCATCAGCAAATCACTCCTGCAACCAAGTGTGCTGGTCCGGGTTTTACCTGCATTTCCACCTGTGCAGTTGGTAAGTCTTTGGCTGTTTACTATAACTTCATATTGAAACATATGGTTGCATTAGAGGCTTTCACACCACTAATGACTGGGCACGCTTCACGAAAGGCCACCAGTACCTCCTCATTGCAGACTGTGCTCAACATCCTTCTTGGTTGGACTGTGACTAAGAACCCATACATCTTTCCTCCAAAGCGGCTGGCATTGACGATGGTTTGATGCAGAAAGAGGCTATTGTCTTTCCCAGATGCTGGTTCAGCCTCGCGAGGCACATTCCTTCAGTCAATATGCACACTGTCAATGTGAGTGAGACTGATCAAAGGTTGTCTATGGTGTCAGGTTTCTTGCCTGGTTTCGGTAGTGGCATCATGACCAAGTGTTTTCACTCTGTGGGGAATTCCAATATTCCAGATTTCATTGATTACAAGCAATAGTGCTTGCTTCCTTGTTTCGGCAAGATTCCTCAACATCTGAAAAATGACTCCATCTTTGCCATGTGCACTCTGTGGTGTCTGCTTCGTCAAGGTGGCATCCTCTTGGCCGTATGTCTTTGCATCCCCAGTGCGGGTGATGTGCATTGAGCTCACCTCGGCTGAGTATTACGTGCTTGTGAAAGCGAATTTGAAGCTGTCAAAGCCAAGTGAAGTCGCCTTGGCTGTGGTGCCTGGTTTTGGGACAGAGGTAGACCAATGCCAAAACGGCTTTTAGCCTGCAGCACACCACCGCAACTTTCTGATGAGACATATGTTTATTCACGCCGTTTCTTCCTTGCCCTAATTCAATAATAGCCAATTTTAGCAGCTGCAAATCAAGCTGACTTCAGAAGACTGCTGATTTTTTAGCCACTTCTAGTAGATTATTGCATGGTTAATTTTCTAGTTGGGCATGACATGCTTTGTGCTTAAAAAATGAACTGTTTAAAGAAATATTGGAGTAATATTAGGACAGGCAACTCTGATTGAATCATCACTGCTTTTGTCGCAAAATGTGGCAATGAGCTAGGCAGATGCTGTCACAAAACCATAGGTTGTACAAGTACAGAAGAAACAAAATTGGAGTTGTGAAATTCAAAGCCATATTTTTACAGCCTCTCTTTATACTGCTGACATTAGAGAGCGTTAGATTAGTGGATGCAAGCAGCGTGTGTAAACAAGCACCATGTTTGGGTATTTCTGGCACCCATGTGGTTTGCAAGCAGCACACGAGTCGCTTGCGTCCTCTTATGCAGTACTATTATTTTCATTGTAAAACAACCAATATCAAAGTAAGTCTGATCAGCCTGCATCAATATGCTAGAAATTTTTAAGCACTTAAGGTGTGTTGGTTGAATGTTTAAAGCACTTCACCACACCCTTGGTCACTAGACTTGAACTTTCCAGTATTACTTGCTAATCAACTCTTGAGGTGTTTACGTTGCTTTTCTGTGCTGTAAGATTAGTTTGACAGTCCTAATAGAATTGTTAAAGTGAAGGTATGAGCTGTTGTATTGGCCATGTCATTCTATAACTGTTAGATCTGACACTGTCAAAGCACTTGGCAACATTAATCAGCTTCACCTCACTATATATATGTATTGCGGTAGGACCATTCAGCACGTGAAAATAAAAATACCGGCAAATAGAGAGTTCGAGAGCACCTGAGATTATAGTAAAGCGGGCGGGGCAGTATGTTCAAGGTAACAAATGTGTTGCGGTGAAGTTATTGCAGACGTATATACACATTCATTCGTCCCAACTTTGCACCGAACCCTGCGACCCGTTGCTAAAACTAAGAGCGCGAAAAACGGGCACAAATGCAGCTGAAGATTACAGGGCACAGTATTAGGCTCCACCTCACTGTGCTTATCGCGCCCTTAGTACGAATAATATTAAACATCTACTCTGCATTTCGTGGAATTCTGGCAGATCATGTGACATCACTAAAGCTCCGTTATGTTCACAGCACTACGCGATAATTGTCGTAAAGCCCACGATAAAAGTAAATCACATGAAGTGACGGATAGTGCACTAGCGCTGAACACGATTGAAAACATGCGCTGCCCTATTTCAAGGACGCGTGAACAGTTGTGAGCAAACACCACCTTATGCATTATATTACTTACGTAAGTCGTGGCCAAAAACACGTGCAATACCTCCGCCTACGAGTCCCGTCAAGTAAAAGTGCATGTGCGATGTGATGACGCTGCCGAAAAGGGGCGAACACGACGACGCTGCTGCACAGCGCCGGTTCGCAAATTGCATTGCCGTGGCGCTACGCCACTTGAATAATTAAATCGTCAGCATCAATGAATTCTTCAGAAATACGGATCTCACACCACCAGAGTTCACCGAGACTTAAAGCCGACATGCCACACCACTACTACTGCGCGACTTTTAGCCAACAAGTACTGATCCCACTGCGGAGACACACGACCAGCGGGCGGCGTGGGCCGGAGATTCGACGCACGCCACGGCATCGCGGTTCGCAGAACTTCGCTGCCGAGGCGCTAGGCCACTTCGACATTTCAATTGTCAAGGAAGCACGGGTCACACAACGCAGATTCTGTACTGCCAGAGCTCACCGAGGCGAAAGCACAGATGGCGAAAGCCGCACTGTCGCATCACCACTACTCACGGCTTTCCCGCTAAGTACGTACAACCAACACACAAGCAACGCAAGCACAATCACATAAGCAACGTTGAACAACGCGCGGTCCGCGCGAGCCGGTGAACGATCACGCCGAGAACGAACACGCCACGGCGTCGGTCAGCGCAACCATCATGCCTTCTCAAAAGTCCCTAAACGATCCTGTCCCTAGGCACCTAGGATCAGGTCACGTGAGGGATTTTTGTACGACAATTAGACGCACGCATTAATACGTAACGCTTCACTTAAATTGTGGTGCGAATGTTCTACTTAAGCTGTACCCTACGCGTCTACAAAATTTGTCCGAACCGTTTCAGGGGCCCTTTAAGGGAGCACCGTGCCGTCATGAGAATGAGGAGAGGCCCTACCCCCTCCGCGCGCTAGGAGAAAAGTGTGGCGGAAATGACGTAGTAGGTTCTCATTTTTTGCTGCTTTTTTTTGCTGTATGGCCACGCCTTTTGGGCCACAATGCCGGCGTTGTTATGGTTTTGAGCGCTCACACGTGTTGCTCTGGTAGGTTTCGTGCCGTGGCAAAGGCGCTGTGTGGGCGGGTTTGCGTTAGTCACCGTGTCTTGTTGCGCTGTGTTACCTGCACCGTGCTCTGCCGGATGTTGCTGTGGCCATGTGGGACAGGAGGAACTAAAGCTCGTGAAATGAACGCGCATATGTAACGCTGTACGCAATGTACCGCGCCACGGCATTGACAACGGACGAAGGAATATCCGCGGGAAATTTTGCCTCCACTTCAGCGGAATCATGTTAACGTGCCATCGCAGACTGAAACCGATGCGTTTCAGAATCTGTACAGTGAATGCCTTGCAGGTCAGTGATTCCTGCTTTTGACAGCGCATCCCAAGCAATCCTAGCCGACTGCCAATGATTGGCCGATTGTTGGGAAATAGTCGGCAGCCGGCTTCACTGGCCACCCGACTTCCGAAAACAGTCGGCCCGACGTCTCCTTCCAGCTACATCGGCACGCGGCCGGCCGCGCGGGCTGGGCCTCCTTCAGAGCACGAGTGAACGCCGAGCGCGCCAAACGCTCGTCGGTGCTACAAGCCGGCAATGCATCGGGCCGGCTTTAGTTGCCGACTGAACTTTGGCTCCACGTATATTTTTTTTATTGTTAGACAGCTTAAAATGTATTGCACTAAGTAGGTAACTACAATAATAAGCATTTTGCATGCTGCCACAACTGATGCACACTGCCGAAGCACCAGACTGCAACTCTGGACCTTTTTTTTTAAATTATTTTTTTTATGAGTTTGCTCGTGTTGCTGCTTGGTTCCAACTCACGTTTCGCTAAAAAGCGTCATTTTTTTTCCTCCGCATTGGTGAAACGCTTTGCATTGCTTTTAAACTGGTTCGTTCGCAGTTGGTTCGGTTCGACTGTGTAGGAGGTGTCTTTTTCGCATGAACCGGGGCAAGCAGAGACACTAATTAAACACTCTGTGAAAAATGCAAGAAGAAAGAATGCGACCTCATAGCGAAATCTGATTTGCGAAATTTAGCAGACGCGGAGGGGTCTAGCTTCACGTGCAGGTCGTGCGAGGGCGTCAGGGAAGCCGTCCAAAAACTGGAAGGGAATTGGGCGGCTAAGTTCGACGAGCTTAAGGCAGAACTGAGGGAGGAACAGGAGAAGCGGGTAGCACTGCAGGCGAAAGTTGCCCATTTCGTCAAGGTGGAGGCGGCCCAGGCCGCGCAGTTAGTAAGGACCGTGGCCGAGCTTGAGGAAGAAAAAGAAAGGAGCGCCGAACTGGAAAGGCGGCTCGACGCGCTGGAGACGCGGGCAGCGGAGAAGGTCGGGTCAGGACAACAAAGTGCTGGCAAAAACTCAGAAAGTAGGGTAGAACCTACAGGCGAAGTGGGAGGCAGGGAGCCAGAGCAAGCCGTCCTCAGCTCGCCGCCGGTGAAACGGCGTAGTTATAGTGAAGCTGCACAACGCGCCCCGAGTGAGGCGACGCTGCAGCCACAGGGGCGCCAGCGGGCGCAAAGGGAGGGGCAGCGGACACAGGCTGCAGTCGAACGGTTTGCACGTAGAAGGGTCCTGGTGATAGGGGACTCCAATGTGGGGAGGGCCGAACAGGGCGTGATGGCGAGAGTGAAGGCGGACGGGCGAGTACAGGTGGAGGCGCAAGCGGGCAAGGGCATGGCGGAAGCAATGACCAAGGCGCGGGAAGTATTTGGGGTCAGCACGGAGAGCGACAGCTTGGTCATTATGCATTCTGGGCTCAATGACGTGCTTAAGGGGTGAAGCCAGGACCTTGAGAGGCACATTGAGACTGGGCTGAGTGAGCTTAGAGAGGCCTCCGGGAGGGTGCATGTGATCATATGCACTATCCCAGAGGTCCAGGGCCAGGGTTACCAGGTAGAAAGGAGGGTGCTTGAGGCCAATCGGGTCATTAGGAGTCTGAGCGGACGACTCGGGTACAGCGTGATGGAGGTCAACAGGGACGTGCACGGAACCGGCGTCCGGCCTTTTGTGCAGGATGGCATTCACTACAGTGGTGCCACTGGCAAAAGGATAGGGGGCAGGATGGGTCGCCAGGCAACAGCTTTTTTAGGGGGACCCAGAGCCCTGAAAGAAGCAGTGTAGGCGTGGACGATTCGAGGCAGAAGCCACAAACACGCAAACATCGGGACTGTAGGAGAGGTGACAGGAATAAGCGCAAGAGCCAAATTAAGTCAGACTTAGGGATCATTAACATGCAAGGTGGCAGAAATAGGCTAAAATGGGAGGAAATCAAAGAACAACTTAGACAGGAGAACTTAATGGTTTATGGGTTTGTAGAGACACATCGTAGGGACATGGAACAACCGCCCTGTAACCCTGATTATGCATGGGAATACTGCAACAGAGTGCAGGGTAGCAGAAAGGGTGGGGGAATTGGAGCACTCATTCATAAAAATACAAATTGGCATAGGGTCAAACAGGAATGCAAGGAGCATTTATGGCTAAAAGGAAAAGTAGCAGGGGCGAAAACACTTCTAGGCTTTGTATACCTTTGGACAGCATCAAATGCTAAAGAGGAAAACAAAAAAATGTTGGACTGTATAGCAGCGGACATCAATGAGCTAGGAAAAGGATGTGAAGTAATTGTATTAGGAGACATGAATGCGCATGTTGAAGATATGGATGGGTACACAGACTCCACAGGTAACATGCTGCTGGATATGTGTGAGAGGCTTAACTTAGTTGTCTGTAACTCTACTGAAAAGTGTGACGGGATCATAACATGGGAGGTAGGGGGTCGACACTCGACAATAGATTATGCGTTAATGTCACATAGGATGTACGATAGATTAGGAACCATGATTATAGAAGAACAGGGCTCCAGAAGTATAGGTAGCGACCACAAACGTATCAAGTTGAGCTTTAAGAGGGAAACGAAAGCACGAACGCCGCGTGAGGAAACGCCAGATGTGATTTTTTACTCAGAAGACCAAGTGGAAATAGCGGCCAAACAAATTGAAGAGGAAATATCAGAGGGTACTGAAACTGATTGGACTTACCCAAAGTTAATGAGACTATTTGAGCGTGAGCTAGGTAAGGCGCGAGTAAGGAAAACAAGGCAAGGGATGCGAAAACTCAAGAGCTGGTGGGATGAAGAGGTTAAGAAGGCCATAAAGAAACGTCAGGAAGCCTCCAGGAAACACAGGTATTCCAAAAGTAAGGAAGAACCTGAAGCAGAAGTAGAGAGGAAATGGGTAAACTACATAAAATGCAAAAGGGAAGCATCCTATTTGATCAGCGAGATAATCAAGACAAAAGGGTCCCAATGGCTGTCAAAAATAAGCAATAAAAAAGATAAACAGGCAGCTAGAAAATTCTGGCAACATCTGAACTCCTTGGGTAATAGGACAAGCCTAGAGCAGAGGTATATAGTAACAGCTCAAGGTACTGGGTTAGAAGGAGAGGAGGCAATGGAGCATATAGGAACCATGATGAGGGAAAAATTTACAAAACAGAGAAATGGTACATGCAGTACGTCGGAGAGGGATAGCCCGGTCAACCCACTGCTTTCGCTTGGACAAAAAGAGTGGGAAAGGGCGGAGAAGAGGGTACCAAGTAGCACATCGGCAGGTCCTGATGGTATTCCAATTACGTTAATGAAGAAATTGGGCCCGAAATCTAAGAAAGCATTGAGGGAGGTGGTGAGCAAAATGCTAGTGGATGGTAAAGTACCTGACGAATTGAGGCTAAGTATGATGAGAATGATATATAAGGGAAAGGGGGACAAAGCTGACATAAATAACTACCGGCCTATAACAGTGACGTCAGTGGTTTACAGGGTGGTTATGCAGATTATAAAGGACAGACTGCAGGCATGAGTAGAGAAGGAGGGGCTACTTGGAGAGCTACAAAATGGGTTCCGGAAGCAAAGGAGGCTAGAAGGCAATCTGTTCTCGCTAACACAGTGCATTGAAATAGCTGAAAAGGAACACAGACCCCTATGGCTGGCTTTTTTGGACATCAAGGGAGCCTATGACAGTGTACTTCAATAGGGCTTGTGGGGCATTCTGGAAACTTTAGGAGTGCAAGATGGAGTAACCAATTTCTTAAAAGATATCTGTAAAGGTAACCGGGTGATTATACAATGGGAAAAGCGGGTTTCGGAGCCTGTAATGATTCGGCGGGGGCTTAGGCAGGGGTGCCCATTGTCACCTCTGATGTTTATGCTGTACCTACAAGGTTTACAGGCCAAAATACAGCAAAGCGGACTCGGCTTCAACCTATCATTTTTCAAACAAGGAAAATTGATTGAACAGTCATTACCAGGACTGATGTACGCGGATGATATTGTATTAATGGCCGACAATGCAGAAGATCTGCAGGAATTAATGGACATATGTGGTACTGAAGGAGACAGATTAGGCTTGAAGTTTAGCAAAGAAAAATCAGCAATCATGATATTTAATGACAACATTTGCGGCGAGCATAAGGTAGAGGAGGCCAGGCTGGAGATAGTCGATAAATACAAGTACCTTGAGGTGTGGATAAAGAATGGCATTTAGTATCTGACAGAGTACGAAAAATATCTAACGACTAAAGGTAACAGAAGTGCAGCGATTATGAAGAGTAGGGCACTGCGGAGCTGCAATAGGTACGAGGTAGTACGAGGGATATGGAAGGGGGTAATGGTACCAGGCCTGACTTTTGCCAATGCAGTTCTATGTATTAGAACAGAAACCCGGCAACAGTTGGAAATTAGGCAACGTGGTGTGGGTAGGCTCGCTCTGGGAGCACATGGCAAGACACCAAATCTTGGAGTGCAGGGGGATCTGGGATGGTCTTCTTTCGAGGGCAGAGAGGCTAGTAGCAAGATAGCATTTGAGGAGCGATTGAGAAAAATGGGGGAAATTCGGTGGGCTAGGAAGGTTTTCAGTTACTTATACACGAGGAATGTTGACACGAGGAGGAGGAAGCGAACTAGAAAATTGACAAGCAAATACTTGGGCAGTAACGGGGGAACAAGTAAGGAATCATCTGTCAAGAAAAAGGTTAAGGAGGCAGAGAGGGGTATGTGGAGTACAGAGATGCAAACCAAATCGGCATTGGAGACATACAGGACGTTTAAGCTAGAAATAGCCAAAGAAAATATTTACGATAACTCTAAGGGAAGCTCATTGTTGTTCGAAGCCAGGACAGGTGTACTGAGGACTAAAACGTACCGAGCTAGATACGGGTGCGATCGGAGATGGTTGTTCGGCGCGTTCGTTCCGTTACCGGCGCGCGCGATAGGCCTACTCCGCGCCGACGTCGCCTTCCGCGGGGCGCCGCCCCGTTTTTGGTGACGTCGAAATGACGACACGCTCCTGTCAATCATCCGCCCACCGAGCATTTCGTCCGAACGCGACGGGAGTTGAGAAGTTTGGAGCGATCATATGGCTTCGCATGGCGTGTCTGGTGGATTGGATTGGATCCAACAGGCGGCCTTTCCGGCTGCGGAATGGCACGTTTGAATCAAATCCATAGTTTAATTCTAGAAAATGGCGCTTCCGTTGGAAACTTAGGTTGTTGCGCTGGCTTTTCTAGAGGAAGGAGGAGAGCGGGTGGCGGTGCGAAACACGTTTGAAGAAATGGGAGAAAGTGAATTCCGGCGTCGTTTTTGTTTCTCGAACCAAATAATTCGTTGGTTGTACAGAGAAATCGACAAGATCATCGGTGCCAGCGAGCCACTGGGATGTTGTCGCTGCCTCTTGAAAAGTGCGCCACTCTTCCCGTCGTTTTTTTTTCTTTTTTCTTCTCGCTGTGCGCGACACCACCTAGGGACGACGCAAAGAACCTAATAGTTATAAATTGCAGTAGTCACACGTACTACTATTTGAAAACGTGTTTGGGCTTGAGAAGAAAAAATACATTTTTTTAGATAAATATTTCATTCTATTGGAAGACGAGAAACATTTGGCTTTGTAGTATACTGTTTGCAAGCAGACGGCAAACGACGGAGGTAAACTTCCGGGGAGGTCACCGCTTTCTGATTGGCTGCTCTCTCCGTGCCGCTGTCACAAATTTTGCATACTGCAACTTTGTGACGTTGCAGCAACTGAACAGAACGCGTATCGAACAAAATATCTCCCATCGCGCCCTAGGAGATAGATTTGGTGTGCGAGGGGTGTGGAGAGGAGGAGGAAACGGCTGAACACCTGATACTTGCTTGTAAACAAGCAAGTACATTTTAGTTACGCGGTGAAGCATACTAAAAGTGGGAGGGGGCCGCTATCAGCCAGCATAGTATGTCCACTTAGGCGACCTGAGAGGCGGAGGGTTCGCGAGTGTATGATTAAAGAACTCTTGCCCCTTTTCACTTTTAGTATGCTTCACCGCAGTACATTGCTTAGGCTTCACCGCGAAATATTAGTGTATTGCGAGAAAGATAATCCCAAAAAGCCTAATTATGCAAAGTTTCTTTTCTGGCTTGCTACACCGCAATACAGGGGTGTAAATAAGCATTGTGCAGTAAACATACTAAGAGTAGAAAGGGCACATAGGTTTGCTCATTATCTTCAATTGTGATATAATTTGCAAGTGCATCTGTGCTCGTGGTAAGCTTTATTGACAATTCTTTGTACATTACAAATTCATATTGCAGGGAAGCTTACTAAAGCACATTCGCCATTATGGTACGTGCGATTCACCTTGAATGCAGGAGCACAATGCGGATTCTTGCCCCTGCTTTTGGCTGGACTGCACATACTCTTTGAGAATTGATTCATTGTTCATAAGTGCACTGGTACTTTACTCTAAACTGGAGGGCTCAAGTTAATATGGAAGCACAATTTTTATTAAAGGGACAAGATGTTGCCGAGATGGTTGCAGCACAGCTTTTTTTTTTCTTCCTGGCACCTTTTCTACTTGAAGCTTCCATTGCAGTGTTTCGAACCTCTTTGAATCAGCACATAGTGTATATAAAAATTGGACACTGATTGGGAACATCACCTAAATTGATGCCTATCTACAATAAAAAGATGTAGCACGACCAGACAAAATAAAAGAAGGGAGTGGGCTGTAGCAATACTAAGTGTTAAATGGTGCTTTGTCCTTTCCCTTGATTTTTTCTGTTTTTGTGCTTTTTATAAATCCTCCGCAGTAGCCATGCAAGTGGAGAACTTGAGCTTGTTGGTTTCAAGTCTCGTGGTTGTTACTAACAGAACAGTGTGATGAACGAACAAGGGCTTGGAGGCATCAGTTCACCTTGCTTGCCTCATGGTGCTGCTTCATAAGCACGGTGAGCATCCAGGCCAACTAGGAAGGGAGGTTTGTTGCAATTGCTTCTGAACTTTATTGCCATCATACAAACAGTGCTCTCAATGACAGCTTTTGGACAGTAGAATGCTTGCACCCAGCAAAGTCTTAAGAAGGAAGCATTCAAGATGTGCAAAATGGGCTTTTGAAGCTGGCAGCATTACTGAAGGGGCTTTGCCCATCTGCCCTCTTTATGGATACACAAAGATGATTTCCTCATTAAGAGGGATTGTTTCAGAGGTCGTTACATGGCAACAGTGTTGGGTGTTTAGTAGCTTGTCTTTGTCCACTGTTAACCTGTTCCTTTTCCAGTGCCCCTATGAAGTGCCTACTTTTCGGACACAATGTGCTCTCCATGCATGCATGCATTTTTAGCTTGTAAAGACGTCTATTACCCCTTGCCTCAAGCTGGTCCTTGCTGATGTCACCCAAGAAGGCATTGGGGAGTATGGCAATGTACACTTACAAAACACTGTTGATACCAGTGAAACCAAATTAATGGAGCTGCTGTTCTTTTTTTGTCCACTCCATCCTTGTTAGTTACAATGAGCAATGTCCGAACAGAAGGCATATGTAGTTGGTTGTGCATAGCCTGCGCACTAAGACTTGTTGGCATGTTATGACCTTAGCACAGTGTTTATATGTAAAAACCTTCTGATGTGTTGATGACTTCCTCCTCTTTATCATACTTTGCCTGATGGAGCCAGCAAGTGGGTCAACCACATGTTCAACAGGCTTCCCACTAGTTTTCCCAGAGTCTCCTTTACCAGGGTGCTGCTCATAGATATGTTTTCTTGACCTTGCACTGCACTTCAACCATGGCCACACCTGCTAAACCTATAGCATGCAATCAAAAAAGTGCTATACATCATGTTGCTCCAAACTCGTGACATGTGCTACAAGGCCTTGAGGAACAACCTCATTTATTTACGCCCTCATCATACTGTACGAAGCTTCGTATGATAAGTGCGAGAATTAACATCTGCTGGTTTTTCAGTGTTATTCCTGTCCAGCTTGCTGAAAGCTATCCTGCGTGTTTCAAAAGCAAATGACCGCTGCTGGACAAGAAGTGCTTAAAGCAAGGGTCGCTATAACCACACATGTCACACGAAATGAAAAAGGCCACTGAGTATACAGGTGGTTTACTTCATATCCAACAAGCTTGGTTCTCCCTTTGCTAGTGAGTGAACTCAACTTGCCCCGAATACATGGCCTGTGACAAACTATGTGCCAAATGCTGTGTCCCCTGCAAAGCTGAAGATGTGTACGAGATCCTGACACCCTGCAGCGGCTTCTACACTGGGCAAACAGGCTACTCTAAAAACGACTGCCTTTACTAATATGCTAATAACATGAAAACGGGCAGAAATTTGGCTATTCATTTGACCCAACTGCAAGTGCAAGCCACTCTTCCACCAGATGTGTGTTGTTCATAGAAACTGGAGCTATACAAATGCAGATAAAAACAATGATGTTTGAAAGTAGTAGAGTTGAACTATATTCTGCACAAGCAGTGCTATCTGCAGCGCTGGTACCTTATAGCCACAATTCATGGCTGCACCACCATGCAAAAGCACTATTCTTGAATTATTAACTTCTATTATATTTATGGTGGCC
Source organism: Dermacentor variabilis (assembly GCF_050947875.1). Classification (NCBI taxonomy): domain Eukaryota; kingdom Metazoa; phylum Arthropoda; class Arachnida; order Ixodida; family Ixodidae; genus Dermacentor; species Dermacentor variabilis. Next base: position 15,794,282 of record NC_134574.1, on the reverse strand, counting down.
ATATATTGCAATTACATATCATCCACATTGTGTGCAGTATGGTTAAATGTCAATTATGATAGCCATTCCTAATCTGAAATGCAACAAAAGAGCAAATATAGGCAACAAATTGCAATTCAAAGAGACAAAAGACAACCAGTGCACAGGATAAGTGACAGACTTCCTTTTATTGAAAAAGAAATGTCACATGGTGTCATGCCACCAGCAGTGGGTAGCAATCTTTCAAGCTTGGGTGACAGAGCCAAAACTTAGCAAAATGCTACAATCGCGCTGTAAAACGGCCTTGGACACAAAAAACCGACATCAAATTGTACAGAATGAAAGGGCAAGACTCCGTCTAAGAACAGACTATGGCACCACATACTTGAAATGGTGCAAAAAATGTTGACATGCCCTACCTATAAAGAAAAAGCAACAAACACAGAAAACACGCCTTAAAATGCAATGTGCAGAGTCTGAAACCAAGAAAAAACAACCCGAAAAAGGTTTCGCTAAGTCTTTCAACGATTAAAATTGTCAAACTGTATCATCACTTCTTAATGAGCCTGCACAGCTGAAAAGGAAGGAAGGAAAGCCCAATAGCAGGGCTGCAGAAAATGTCACCGAACAAGTATACTTTGCTTACCAACGATACCTGTGGTTTAGTTGTGGTCTGTGTATAAACTAATTGTGTATAAACTTTTCTTGTTTAAAATGGTTTAGCGGATAGGGAAAAAATGACCATAAGAGCACCAGGTGTATGCAGTCTACGCACAAAAAGCCACTGCTTTCTTACTTTTTTTTTCTCTCTACTACAATTCATGAGTTTTAAGTGCCTTAATAGCACTGCTAACATCCTACTGCAAAACACATAATTGGGCAACTTGTAGCATAAAGAAAATTGCAGTTTCACTCATAATGGGAAACAATGATGCAGTAGCTGGTGAAATATGCGCAGGAGGCTTACTTCACGCAGTGTTTGTTGAAGTGAACACTTGCCAATGCAAGTCGGTAATCTCCTTAAAATAGTAAAATAAGTAAGAGTCGTATTTATTTCTGGGAGTTGTGCCTCGCAGTGTTAACGCTGAAAGACTCGGCTTTTCTTCCTCCTCTTTCATATCCGGACTTAGCCACTGATCTACACCAAAACAACCCTTTAGCTTCTTACTGCTGAATTCGTTTTGGTTTTCTCAAATCTATATTTGGGCTAGCCATTGCTAGGTCTTGCGCTTTGCTTGAGGAAAACAAGACACCAACAGCTCCATCCAGTAAATCTGAGAAGCCAAGCACTAGAAGAAGATTAATGAAGCAGGTGCACCCAATCATTGTCATCACATGTAAGAAGAAAATTTAACATAGGACTGCCTTCACAAGTGGGAAGGTGATGTGTAAGAACTTGAAGGTGCGGATGCCAGCTCTATATACAGTATGCAGACATTGAGCAGGTGTTAGCCAATCATGGCACCTGTTGGCTAGATCACGCTCTCCGGGATCAGTATTCAGCGCGACTGAACCTTCAGCAGAGTGGCTAAAATGTAGAATTGTGGACTGCTACTCTTTTGATCATATGTTTGAATCCTCGCAGCACAATGAGAACTTTATTTGTAATATTCTAGCAAGAAATTCGGGAATTCCAGTGACAACACCAGTAACATCAGAACAACCAGGGGTGTTCGCCCATAGCAGCTATTGCTGTAAAAAAGAAGACTGGCATAAGCACAAGAATTGAGATGGCCATACTACATGCCTTTGTTCTGGTAGTGGTCCACTACTTTGGTGCTACAGTTAATGATCTCCACTGTCACTGGACATAATAAGAGTTCTTTAATTATACACTCGCGCACCCGCCGCCTCTCAGACCACCTAAGTGGACATACTATGCTGGCTGATAGTGGCCCCCTCCCACTTTTAGTATGCTTCACAGCGTAACTAAAATGTACTGCGGCGAATAAGCCGTACATTTGTATTGAGTGAATAAACAAATGGTTTTTACAACAGTACAGAAATAAACGCGCGCTATGCATCATTCTACCACACGAAAGAGCGTCGCAACATACGGTAGCCGATTCACACAGGCCGTGTAGGCCACTTATCAGTCGTAAAAGGTATTGTGGGTAATTCAAAATTTCAGACACATATGTGTTTATGTTTACGTTCGCACTCCTTGCGTAATAAGACTCCCAGAACTTCCACAATAGAAAGTAATTTACAACACACAAACGCAAAGAACACTATATGTCTCGTTTTCAACTCGGCCGTCATGCAAATGACATATAGCGCGGAAAAACGTGAACATGCTGTGTGTTAGCGTCGTAAACTTTATACTAGGCAAGGAGCTAGCACACCGCAGTCCCGCGACAGCCGCTAATGAGACCAAGATGGGTGCACATGTCTGTGAACGCGCAAACCCTAGCCACTCTGCTCCTCCGCCACCCCCGCTGCCAGGCTGCACCACTCGTTTCAAGCACAGCGCACCAAACACACATTCAGCGCTGAACAGTGGGCGGTCGACGCAGTTGCATTTACATGACTTGCAACGAGCAGCACATCCCTCGATGTCCGTTAAGCAAAGTCGGACACGGCGACGCCACATCGCGGTTCGCAGAACTTTTTGCCGAGGCGCTAGGCCACTTCGATATTTCAATTGTCACCACCGCCGGGTTCTCAAGAAAGCACGGGTCACACAACGCAGATGCTGTAGTTCCAGAGCTCACCGAGGCCAAAGCCGCCCTGCCGCACCTCCACTACTTATGGCTTTTCGCCAAGTAACACAGAACCTACAACCACCACACAAGCAAGCACGCACGATCGCATGAGCAATGTGGAACAATGCGCGGTCCAGAGAACGATCAGGCCGAGGACGAACACGACACGGCGTCGCTCGGCGTTAGCATCGCGCCTTCTCAAAAATCCCTAAACGATGCTGTCCCTAGGCACCTAGGATCAGGTCACGTGAGGGATTTTTGTACGACAAATAGACGCACGCAAAAGTAAAGGAGTAAATACATACACTCTTAGGCAAAGTTACACCCTTTGGATTGCCCCTCCTGCCACACAACAATAATCGTTATCTGCCTTGATGCGTTTCCTTTCTTTAACGCTGCGAGCCCGGTACTTTCCAGTAACGAACGGCACGCGCGTTATCAGCATAGAACAGTTTACACCCTTTCGAGTGCCCCTTCTGATAACGCGCGTGCCGTTATCAGAAGACATGAGTAGACATCAGTAGACATCTGCTCAAATTCTTTACCATGTCGACAGGATGCTATTTGCCTTGACGCAACATTTTGTCCCATGATTGCTGCGGACCTATTGCCTGAACAAGCAGCAACTCTGTGTCGCCTTTTGGTTTCCTACCACGACATCTTCGACCTCAACAATCTCCAATTCAGCCAGACTTCAATTGTTAAGCATCACATAAATACTGGTGATGCCAGTCCTATTCATCGCCGGCCATATCGAGTTTCTGCTTTAGAGCATAAGATTATTCAAGAAGTGAACAAGATGCTTGCAAAAGGTATTGTTGAACCTTTGTCGAACCCTTGGGCGTTGCCCATAGTTCTTGTTAAAAGGAAAGATGGAACATGGTGTTTCTGCGTAGATTATCGTCGTCTAAACCGCATCACCAAGAAAGATGTCTACCCCTTGCCTCGCATTGATGATGCCCTCAAGTGTCTCCACGGTGACAAATACTTTTCATCAATTGGCAAATATCTTTGGACGAAAAGGACTAAGAGAAGACCGCGTTCGTCACCCTTGATGGTCTATATCAATTCTATAACAAGGTTTTACTGTACAATGGTAGTATTTATTATTATTAATTTATTTTAAAGCTCCTGGCAGATTTGCTTGACTATGCTTCAGGACGAGCAGGCAATGCTGTTTATGGCACAACTTTGTGGAAGCATAAAAAGCTCACACTGATTCAAAAAAGCAGCCATAAGCACGAGACCATGGAGTGATCCAATCAAGCAAATAACACGGCCTACACCACATCGCTTGATAGAAAAGTGTGAATAGTGTGCTGCGTCAGCACCCATGGCACTGTTTATCTGCTGCACCGGCACCGCTGCCCCTTTTAAGCACCTGTTCTGTGTACCGCATGAGTATCTGTTGCATCAATAGCGATGTCTGCATTGACAGCTTTCTCAATCACCTCTCAGCATCAGCACAGGGTGCCATTGTTTCTAAGAGTGCTTTGTTGAATCTTTCTATGTTGTCAAAAGTGATTCGAAACAGGATTTCACTTGGAGTTTGGTTGTTCTTCATTGACCATATTTGCCCTGTCTTTTTTTGTGTGTGTGTCATTTTATGGCTGTTTGATTCACCAGCACCATTTCAAACAGTTCACATGGTACTGAACCCTACCATTCATTCCAGTGCCTCATTGATAGTGCCTTCTAACCCTTGCTATTCATTTGAAAAGGGGCTTGGTTGGTTAACAATGTTTCAGTACCATCCCTCAGTGCAGCATGTTTCATTCATTGCTACCTTGGTGCAGAAGTACAGGTGCTAATCAGCGATGCAGCAGACAAGACACCATCGAAACCCCACTTACATCTTCTGCATCTACAGCATGCTAGTGGACATGCTTTGCATGCATGTACACTAGCATGTTCTGTATTTGCCGTTAGGCTCCGAATCAAATGTGTATTGATCAACTCAATGCTACTTGAGATTAAATGTGCCTCTGTCAATACATCTGCATTGGAAGTTTTCTTGTGCTCTTATTGCCTTGTAAAATTTGATACAGAAAAACAATTGTCTGCATTCTTGTTAACAAAGGCATGACCAGTTCATACCAAGATACTGACGTTCACATCCACGGTGCACTTTGCTTTTAGAAAATGCTGCCTGATCATCTGTAGCGAAAAAAATTGATATTTATTAACATATAGGATGTACTTAAACTACTTCTCTCATCGGCAGAACTAACCGTACCGTTCCAAACAATTACTCATTTCTCTACATTATTTTTTGCTTCCAGTACAAATGGTACATTGCTTTCCGCTATATTTATGACCAATGAGCTCAAGACATTGACTTGTATCTGGAGTTCAGGACCAGTCATTGCACTGTACTCTGCCTCTTAAGCTTATGCAGACGAACTCGAGCTAAAGGTTTGTCTCACCTGCACCATCTGAAACAGTATATGAGGTGCTTCACTCTTCCATTAATTTTAGTGGTGCAGCAACCCCATCATTCGTTTCAAAACGAGCAGGCATAGGTGCCGATTACGGGGAAGCTCCGGGGCCCAATCCCCCTCCAGAGTTTTCGGGGGGTGCTCAGCCCCGAGTGATGCCAAAGACCCCCCCCCCCACCCCCACACGCACACCCCTAAAGTGCCATTACCAGAGCTTTGTAACCCACATCATTTGAGGTTTCTTTTGACTTTCCTCCACCTTTTCACTTGAAATTTTACAGAGCTTACTGCATCATGGTTAGTGTGGACGTGCACGGCTTTTAATTCATACTTTCGCTTTATTTCTGCAAGTCCTGACAATAGGAGGACACGCATATTAGAAGCACTAGCTGTGGCTGCCTCATACATATTTTCTCACTTCAACCTTGTTTTAAATTTCCACGTTAAACACCATGTATATACACCATATATTTAAATATACACACAGGACAAAGTTTATTATATTTTTAAAAGAAATGGAGGTAGCCAGTTAAACATTACTTCTAAAGGTATAGATAGCCTATGCCTAGAGAATGAATATGTTGCTGTATGTTCACCACGCTTCAAGTTGCTTTGCATGCTTTTTTGACCATGAAATAACCTATGGACTTCAGTGACCCCTTCGGCAGAGTCTTTAATCAGTGGCGTGTGAAATGCATGTGAGTGTTGTGTGTCTCAGTATTCCTTCTCTTTCCACTAAGCAATGCTAATGACTCATGAAAAAAACATCTCTAATAATTTACAACCTATATTAGGGAAGGAAACATCATCAGTTGCACTCAAAGGTCATTAATATATGCAGGGTGTCCCGATTAACTATCATGCGCCAATATTTTAAAAAAGGGCAATGCGTTACTAAAAGAAACCTAGTGTTTACGTACAGTGGAGTAGCTGCCAGTAATTGTTTTGTTTTTAATTCTAAATAATTATCTCACTTGAGACATACTATCCTAATTACCAAAGTGTCAGTGAGTCATTTGAAGGCGCAGCCAAGGGGCATCTAACTACGGTATTTTCAGCAACAAACTAATTGCATACTAATTTTTTCCGACTGATAAATAAACCCCGCGAAATATGGAGAATACCAAGTAACTGCGCTCCCACCCAGATCATAAAGCAGTGCCCTCGGACAGGCTCCTTCCGAGTTAGCCAGAACGAAATAAAGAAAAACATTGTGATCGAGCAAGTTCCTTATCTGCCGTGTCCCGGCGGAAGTAACACGTCGTGTTTGATGTTAGTTGGAAAGCAGTTGTGATAGCTGTTGTCTTAGCATCGATAAAGTGCACGGATGTCTTATTTTTCCTTTTTCTTTTCCTACAAAAGCGAATTGACAACGTCGGTGCAAAGGTTTAACTGTGCGTTTTGTTTTGTCCAAGTCTCCATGTCTTTCTCTATTGAGCAGAAAGTAAACATGATTCTTGCCTTAAGATCTGCAAGTGGCAAAAAGAGGAAGGCCGCAAATATATATATCAGTCATGGAAGGGTGGTGGTAGACCAAATGCATCGACTATCATCAGAAATTATGAATACCTGAGCCAAACCGGCAGCTTCAAGAAACAGCAGCGGAGGACTCCATCTTTGAGTCCTAACCTACGCACGGGTGTTCTAGCATTTATGGCCTCAAACCCTCATGCTAGCATGCAAGACGTGGCCACTCAGGTACCAATTTCCAAGTCATCAGCTTGGAGGATTGTAAATGACGGCCTTTCGCTTATACCACCTGAACCAGCACCAATGCTTGGAAGTTAGGGACCTGTAGAGATGTCTAGATTTCTCGAATTGGGTCCTTAAAAAAAGCCTATGAGTCTCCGGACTTTTTGAGCAAGATCATGTGCACAGATGAAGCCAGTTTTCGCAGAAGCACCTAGGTAAATTTGCATAATGCACACTATTGGAGGGACTCCAATCTACATTAAGTAAAGCGCAATCAGCGCCAGTACCAGTGGTCGCTCAACGTGTGGTTTGGAATTTACGCCAGTGCAATAATCAGTGCCATTTTCTTTGATCACGCCCTGACTGGACAGCGTTACGTGAACGAAATCCTTGAAGGAGTAGCGGATGAGTTTCTCAGCAAAGTCCCGCTGTCACGTCTTCCAATTCTGCAGTATCAGCAAGACGGGCCACCTGCATGCAGCAGCAGCCGAGCACGAAACTGGTTGGGTGCCACTTTTCACGCGCAATAGATTGGAAGGCACGAGCCTGTAAATTGGCCAGCTAGGTCACCTGACCTCTCTTTGTTCAATTTCTTTCTTTGGGGTTATGTGAAATATTGTGCTTACATAATCGAGACGGACGTCGGATTAGTTCAAGGTAAGGATAACGGATGTCTGCCGTAGAATTCCGGCATCGGTCATCAAGAAAGCCACTAAAGGTGTTATAAAATAGACAGTACTGCGTAGCTGCAAAAGAAGACCTATTTGAACACGTCCTCTAGGCTGATGTTCAACAGAGCTTACGAATTCATAGATAAGAGCACACAGTTTTTTCTTTGTTTTCGGTCTGTGTGTGTGTGCCGACATTCTGCTTGCCAGTTCGGCTCATAGAAGTGGTATATTTAATTTCGTGAACGCGTTAGTTTTGTCTTTTCTCTACAAGTTGGTCGCTTTCCAGTGTGTTTATTTCGCTTTTATTTGTTGACACGAACCTGTTTTTGCAGCACGTATACACTTTCATGAAAAATAAAACGCTCACTTTATAATGGCTTTGGTCCGAAGCAAGTTTCTGGTGTGAAATATAACTTCGCCCGCACTCTTTCGCTGCGGTGCGAGCAAAGGCTGAATTTTGAAGCATCCTGTGCCTATTACATTTCTCTTCACATTTCGTGTGTGGTCAGAACTGCACTTTGGCTGCGTTATCAAGGGGCTTTCGTTATCATTGATCAGCCGGCCTTGAGAGAGGGATAATAAGTGTAACATAGACAGAAAGGAGTAGCTGCGAAGACGCGAAACCTGCTGTTGTGGCTCCTTCCGTACCATTATCAAGGTGGTGCGCTGTCTCTTCTGGTTTGCGATAGGCAATGCAGTTGCTTTCAATCAGCTTATTTGAGGGCACTGCTTTATGATGCGGGTGAGAGTTGACTCACATGGTATTTTTCATAGTTCGTGAGGTTTTTTTGCCAGCAAAAAAATTGTACGCAATTAGTATGTCGCTGAAAACACTGCAGTTAGATGTCATTTTGGGATGCCAACAAATGCATCATTGACACTTTGAAAATTAGGACAGTACTTCTTGAGTTAGATAATCGCAATTACCAAATTAAATCTCAGTAACGAAAGAATTGCTGGCGGCTACTCCACTTTACTGGGAACAATATGCACTAGGTTTTCTTCGAGTAACGGAACTGTTCTTTTTTAAAATCTTAGTGCATGAGAGCTGTGGAACACTCTCTCTTCATCCCCATACCCCTTTCTCCAGTGCAGGGTAGCAAATCGGACATGCGTCTGGTTAACCTTTCTGTCTTTCCTCTCTTCTATTTCTCTCGCTCTGTATAATTCACTCAGTAACCGAAATGAGGCCAAGCCAGATTCACTCGAAATCAGAATCAAGAGCAGTCATGTGCGGCAGCACTTATGCTTGGACTAGCAGAAAAAAAAAGAGAGAGGCTGCAGTTTTATAGAAAGCTGAAGTAGTGTTAGTGATAGCCAAGCATGCGACAATTACACAAAGGAAGATTGCACCACCAAGGGGACTCGGGCTGCGAAATTGAACTGTCTCCTACTATGAGGTCTTGTATATACTTAGCGCCGTCACTGCAGTGCTCAAGTCTTCGAGGTCACACACAGTTTCTTGAAGTGCCAGAAATATATATATATATCTTAAGGAACCGATTTATTCCAGCCAAGCTCGGGCTACTACCTCAAGGATTGAACTGTGCTGCTGGTGATGATATATGCAGATGGAAAAGATGTGCAGATGATGAAGTTGAAAGTCAGGCATGTGTTGCACCTACACTAATTCTCTCTCGCTGTGGAAGCGGCCACCTGACTGCGCGCAAGTACTATAAAATGCGTCAAGTATTTGGTTTTAAGTGGGAGACATGCACTATCTCTGTCCCACAGCAACGGGAATCGGATGGCATTCTAACGAGCGAGACATGGTAATTGACAGGTGATGTCTGCTCAATGACCGTGTAAAGTCGAATAAAACATGTGAAAATTTTTTTGCATAAACCAGGAACGCGCACAGGAGTCCAAAAGAACTTCGTCACCAGGAGAAAAAGTCACAGCACAGTGGGTCGAGCCGTAACGAAACTTGCGAGCGTCCTGGGAGATGCCGGTGTTAAGTGGGGCGAGGCGACGGCAGTCCGCGAGGCGAGACCCAAACTGTTCCGAGAAAGGAGCTGATGGGGGCACAAGAGTCGAAAGGAACGATACATCAATAATGAAACTTGGTGAACAGCTATGGATGAAGAAAAAAGGTGAAAAGCCAGTAGTACGTTGCGTAGCCATGTTATAGGCGAATGTCACGAACGGCAGGATTGCATCCCAATTCGTGTGGCCGGGGCGGATGTACATCGAAGTCATGTCAGAGAGGGTACGGTGAAGACACTCTGTCAAGCTGTTGGTCTACGGATGGTAACTGGAAGTCGTCTTGCAAATTGTGTTAGAGGGTCACAGAACTTCGGGAAGGATAGAAGAGAGGAAGACGGCTGCGGCCTCCGAGGAGAATGTGCGGAGTGCTGTGGTGTAAGATAATGTAGTGTAGAAAGAAATCGGCGACTTCAGCAGCAGTCCCGGATGGTAGAGGTGCTGTCTCCGCATAGCGTGTTGGATGGTCTACGGCCGTTACAATCCAACGATTGTCATGTAAGGTCGTAGGAAGAGGACCGTACAAGTCTATTCCAACTGCTTCAAAAGGCGAAGCGGTACAAGGCAGAGGTTGTAAAGAGCCAGAAGGAGCTGTTGGTCGTTTGCAGTTTTGACAATGAACTCGGGATTCAACATACTTCGCAACGGCTGAAGACGGGTCAGGCCAGGAGCAGTGACTTCATATTCTGTTGTAAGTCTTGTATTAGCCTAGATGACCAGTCGTCGTATGATCGTGAAAGGCTTCGAGCACCTCACATTGCAGAGAACATGGTATGACCGGGACCCATTTTTTGCCACTCACGAAACACAGAACCTCTTAAAAACTTCTTGAAACGGCTGCAAACGGCTATAGACGTCTTGGTCTATGATAAGACTGAAAATAGAATTTCTTCTAAACATAACCTCAGCACTTGGAACATCCTAGTATATATTCTATCTGCGGCAAAACCCACTACTGGTGACACTAGAGCACGTTTTGGTAAACGCATTCAGAATGTCTAACTCAAGAACTTTTCTAGATCTTTTTGTCTAAAAGTGCATAAAATGCCAAACGACGTGTTAAATTTGCGGTTACCGTCGGCCGTCGGCGTTAGCGAATAAAAGACGCCACAGACAAATCGAACTCGTTAGAAGCAACATAAGTTAATTGGCTTTAATACTAAATAATTTCACACTAGAAGTTCAACAATCAAGGGCGTGTTATTGTTTTCCATACGGAGCGCGCACACGACGCCTGGAAACCATTCTATGCTCGCGCAGCAGGTATTTACAGCAGCAGGAGCGAAACGCCGGTGTTGCGCAGCGGTGTCACAGAGCCACCGCGCTGCGATCACTTCGGGGGCACAAGCCAAATTTGTCGAACATCTCATTATGTGCTGGAAACACTGGGAGGCAGGAAGTTTGAAAAAACGGCCGCTGCCGCCCGCTGTGTCTCGGTCGTGGGTTCGTTATGCCAGTTGTGCGTCATTCTAAGCCGTTCTGTACATTTATACTGGATGTTAACTGGAGTCACTTAGCTTTGCTGATGCTGTGTGCCGTGTGTTTTGCATCAGTGCTTCGTGACATCGGCTGTTTGCGTGTTTTCGCCGACGGCTTACTACCACAATGGCGGTATCTGCGTGCGCCGCCTTCGTGTCTCGGTGCGTCTTTGTACGTCGCACGTTCGAATAACACTTTTTCCGGTAAGTGAAATACATTGCGCTTCGTTTTTCGTCAACAATGTGAATATATTTAGGTGTTACCCGCGACAGTTCTTGATATATGGGCTCTTCTGCCCTGCGAGTTTTCGTCATTACTTTTATACGAGGGTTCTGCTTGTGTTCAGCATTACCGCGCTCCACGACTTCCGCAACAACAGTCAGAACTTTGCCCTGCTTGTTAGCCTGTGGTTAACGTAGCACGAGCCAACCGAAAGGAGTGCATTCGAAGACGACGTACTGGCTGTAATGCTGAACCAGACTGAACTCGCCCTATTTTGTGTCCTTCTGTTCTTACGTGTGCGCGCGCGTGTGTGTCAGTGACTATGCAGTTTGTAGCGTTCCCACTTTATAGCAAAACAAAAAATATAACTGCAGTGTTTACTTCATCTATACAATTCCAAATTAAATCGTCTGCTGATGTGCAAATTTCACTTGTGTTTTTTTCTAAATAAGCAGCAAAACCTTTAACCTAGTAGGTGCTTCATCTGGAAGTGAAATCACGACAGCTTGGCATTTATTAATGAATGACTGTGACTGGGTCACCTTATTTGTAATTGCAAATCTGCCTTTCAACTGACTTGATGTTATCTTATTTTGTCCCTTTCACTCTATAGACGGCTGGACATCCTTCTTGTACCTTGGCGCTAGCGGGATGACGGGACCTCATCATGATCAGTGTAAGCCAATGTACTGTACCCTCTCTGGTCCTCCCAGTGCTTTTTATATGGGTTAAGGCCAGGGAGCGCTTCGTGGTAAAATAGCTAGTCGGTGTCTCACAAACGGCCATTTTTTTGCACTGGTCCCTTTTAAGCTGCCACTATTATAACTAATTTCTCAGTGCCAGTGTACACACATAGTTCTACTAATAATTAGTTTCCCTAAGCCTTACAAAATTTACCTGTAGGTAGTCATTGCTATGTAAGAAGTCGCAAATTAACTCTGCTGTGTGATAGAAGTATTCCATACATGAGTAAAAATTTTTTACAACAGTGTACATTACACCTTGCTTCCCTAATGCACAAATGTATTCAAGCCAGTATTTGGTTAGTTTGGTATTCTAAATGTTTTCGGTGTGATTTAGTTTCTTTACAGGAACTTACTGTACAGCAACAGCAAGCAGTCTAATTTAAGATTTATGTGTGCTGTAAAAGGTGTGCTTTGCCGCTAGAATTGATAAAACATGGGCCAAGGCTTCCATACAAGGACAAACTTCAATTTCGCTCTACCACCATCAGCACTTGGCTGGCGCTTGCAAAATGAATCACATCAAGTAGCTTGTGCCAGACTGCTTTTTAACCTTATTGTGAGGAGATCACAAAGTGATCTGTGGAGGCGTCTGCGTCTGAGATATAGATTGCACTGCAACATATGTGCGTGTAGAACAGGCATGATGCTGAGGGTTCCAGCAGTTTGCAGAGGTGCTTTTAAAATTTTGTCATAACTGCAATTTTACCTGTGCTGTTTTTTATTACCTATTTCAATAATATCATTGGAGGTGTTATCAGAATTTATCAATCTATTTGCCCTGGCCCATTAGCCTGCCACATTTGCCTTTTCACTAGGTGGGCAATTATTCTGCATGGACCATTACTTGAATACACCTTTTTGTGTGCAGTGGCTTCTCAGTTGCAAGTCAGCATAGACGCTCAGAATTACCTGAGGCTATAGATACACTGATGAATTTGCCACCTATACGAATCACTTTGCACTTTCTCACGCAAACAGCATGTTAACACTTCCAAGTCAGTGGGCAATGTTATCGTTTTATCACATCATGAGATACTTTCAACTTTGTATGACGCGTCATCCAAGGTGTTGCGTCATTTGTGTCAGGGATTGCCCAAAGCCAATTAGGGTCACATGAAAATATATCAACAAAAGTGATTGATCCAGCTAGGAGTGTTGCTTTGGAACACTACTTTATCACCAGTCCTCCTTTGCATGCTACCTGTTTACTCTGTACTGTGTCATGTTTAAGTTTGAAAGAAAGGCAACAGCTAGGCAGCGCAAAATGCCAAACTTGCTTTTAGTTCAACAATGTAAAACGCTATTTAACTTTTTAATTAAGTTAGTACATCATTTACCTGCAGAGTGAATTACTGTTTTAAACTGATTATATTTTGCAGGAAGCTTCTCAAACTTGTTTGACAGGTTGATAAGTGGCTTTTTAGCCACAAAACACCATACAATAAATTAAAGGCTGACTTTGACTCTGCTATGCAACTTAATGACTATATGCCAGGAACAAGGTCTCTGAGTTGTGGCGCTGGCTAACACTCCCAGCATTCTACTAGGACACATAAATACCCAAGAAAGTGGATGGGAAAACGACGCCGCTGTAGCTCAATTGGTAGAGCATAGCACGCCAAATGCGAAGGTTGTGGGTTCAGTTCCCACCTGCGGCAAGGTGTTTTATCATCCACTTTAATTTCCATTAATTTATCGTTTCTTTATTTAATTTATTAAGCACAAGTAATTTCCCCTATGTTGTCCTTGGTGTCAGTGTTTGTTGGCGTCTTATGATAGGAAATATGCTAGTCATATTAAACATCATCACATACATACCTTAAGATACCCGTAATTTAAGAGAGAAAGGAATGCTTAAATTTATTTTTATGTGAGCCAAACTTCTTACTTAGCACATATTGCTAATTGAAGTTCCAATTTCAACATTCTCATTTCTTCCCTTGCCCTTTTCTTCCTGTTCTATGCAGCTTTTGCGTTCCTATGTCTACAAGAACCGTCACGCGTGGCCTGTGACAGCAAGCTTTTGTGGGCAGCAAGTGCTCTCCTACGAAGGCTGGCCTACTCTGGCAGCGGCGGCAATCATCTTCAAGATTTATCCATGATCACTTTTGCTGCTATTTGTCACTCTTGTTACACTTTCTGCATCTTTTCTAATTTATTAGGTAATAAAGTATGAGTATGTGACATGGTGTGAAGTTGATGCCTTGCTGCATTTTCGCTTGCAATCACCTTTTATGCATGAAAAACTCATACAGTTTATGAAAAAAATAACAGCATATTATGATTTATCTTTCAGTTCTTGTAACATGCAACGTACAAGGAATTCACTAATGGATGGTATGCCGAAGAACTCGTCATTATTTCTGCGTGATGCTGTGCAAGCATGTGGCGTTACCTTACAAGAGGCACCCAGAAAGTAAGTTACAATTTACTTTTAAATGAAGCATGGACATCAGAAAAAATATATTTATATTGCTAGTTAGAGTGGTTTGCAGAGTGTTTTTCCAGATGTGTACTATCCTTTATTTCTTAACTCATTGCAGCACAGTGTTCTGTTCCGTATACTGGTGTAAGGCTATTGTGCCCCCTGTAGCTGAAACAAGGATGCAATTTTTGCCTGAACTGCAGCATCACTGACAAAATTTTTCTTTGCTAGAAACTATTTCAATTTGGTGGAGACCCAGCAGGGTGAAGTTAATTTTGTCAATAATGACGTGTTTCATGCAGAGATGTTCTTGTTTAGGTCAGTGGGCGAACATTGGCATGATATCATACGATAAAGATCTTGTTTTATTTGCAAAATAATTCTGACAGGTGGCATTCAATTGATTGGTCAAGTTAAAAAGTGCTGATTGACAAATGAGGCTGTACTACACTATTCCCATGGTTCACATCTGGAAGAACTACCTCTGCATCACTCTATCCGACAATATAAACTTTTTTTTCTGATATCCATGCCTCGTTTAAAATAAATTGTAACTGTGGGCAAGCGTGGTGTTACTGTAACAGCTGCCACAAAAATTTGAGGGAATCTCTAATAAAAGTCTTCAGTTGTTCTTGTCAAGCTGTCCATTAGCCAACTTTTAGCGTAACGTTAGCAGGGCTTACTGAAGTACTTCTAGACGTCCATGGCTACAAAATGTCTTGATCAAGACAGCTACTAGGCTTTTGAATTAGCCGTTCAAGACATCTTTTAGACATCAAATAGCTGCTTGCGTGTTTCGTGGGCATCGATGTGATAAATGTTGTGATGTAAAGCTACATTGTGCAGCTTGAATTGATTAGGTTGTCGACGAAGTCTGGCGTTTGGAGGTGACAAAGAATCTTCCATGCGTTGGTGGGACACAAGGACAGATGGGCTGTCGTGTCTTAGCCAATCGAGGGTTACAATGGGTGAAGCTGATGAAGAGGACTCGGGACGTACACAATTACGGAGAGGTGATGGTGAATCGTCATGATTCGGCAGAGGGTAGTGAGAGAGAGCATCGGTGTCTTGATGTTTCTTTGCAGCCTTGTAGGTGACATTGAAATCGTGCTCGTGTAGGTGAAGCTCACAGCGACCCAAGTGACCTTATAAATTCTTTAGCGATGAAAGCCAGCACAGTTTGTTATGGTCGGTAACGACTGAAATGGCGGCCATGAAAATATAGGCGAAGTTTTTGCACTGCCTAACAGCAAGGCACTCTTGATTGGTTATGATGTAGTAATTCTGTGCCCTGGTTAGTAGTGCACGACTAGCATAAGCAATTACTCGTTCGCGAAACCTGTTGTCACGTTGCAGTAGAATGGCACCGAGACTGACTGCTAGCGTCGGTGTGAAAGGTGGTGGGCGAGGTCAGATCAAAGTGGCACAGTACTGGGTCTGACGTCAGGGCATGTTGCAAAAGCAGGAAAGCATGTTCACATTCGTCGGACCAAACGAAGGGCGCATTACTGGCAAGGAGTTGATGGAGCGGGGATGTAAGCGTAGCGAAGTTGCATATGAAGTGCCGGAAGAAGCAAGTCCAAGAGAACTGTGCATGTCTTTTTGACGCAGTGGACACAAAATTCGAGGATGGCGGCTAGATTCTCGGTGTCCGGTCGAATACCTTCTTTGCTGACTATGTGCCCCAGAACTTTGATGGTCTTGCTGGCGAAACTGCATTTGTGTGTGTGTGTATGTGTGTGTTGAGCTGCCAACCAGCATTTGCAAGACATGCAAGGACTTCATCAAGACGTTGCAAATGTGAGAATGTGGTTGAAAACACAATGTTGTCGAGATAGCACAGACAGGTTTTCCATTTCAAGGCAAGACTTACGATCATGTGTTCGAAGGTGGCAGGCACATTGCAGAGTCCAAAAGGCATCGTATTGAACTCGTAGAGCCCATCAGGGGTAGCAAATGTCGTTTTTTCTTTGCCGGATTTGGACATCGGCATTTGCCAGTGGCCTGGTTTAAGGTCAAGGCTAGAAAAATATTCGACACCGTGGAGTGAATCTAGTGCATCGTCCATCCGTGACACGGGGTAAACATATTTGCGCATGATTTTGTTTAGCGCACGGTAATAGACGCAAGAACACACTGAGCTGTCTTCGTGACAAGTGCAACGACATGAGTGTCAACAGCTCAAGTGACAGTTGATCCACGAGGCAACAGTTGGGGTTCGAGAGTTTGGTTTATTGCGGTAAGCAATGTAGACCCCTCAGAGGAGCGAATAAGGCCAGGGGCAATCAGAATCGCTCGAGATAGGTTATGGTCATAGGGCAGAATGAGTACGTCGCTATCCACAATGTTACAGGAGTTGACACCTATAATCTCTTCTCTAGGTGGCAAAAGAACGTAATCGGAAGAGGTGACGAGACGAATGCGTTCTTCGTGGTTAGGAAGAGAATTGCCAGTGGCATCCAGTTGTGTGAGGCGCTTACGACAAGAGATAGAAGCGGTCGCCAAAGATAAGAAGTCCCACCCCAAGATGAGTTCATGGGTCAGTCACGAAATACCGCAAAAACAATGTGGTGGCGAATTTTCTCTATGGACACGAACAGTACACTGTGCGATTAGACGAATAATAACGTTCGTCGCTGCACAAAGAGAAAGGCCGGAGTAAGGCAATTCTTGTGTTTTATAGAGTTCCGAACAGTCACATGGCAATGATCACCAAGCCTCTTGTAACATAGAGCCACCTCAGAATTGCCCCAAACAAAGATTATGGATGCAGCCAGTCCTGCCAGATAACTATGTTTTGACTATTTTGTATTGTTTGCATTTCTTGTGCAAAAGGAATTCTCGCAGAGAGTTTTATCTTCAGTGGCCTTCAGTTGACGTCATCTGCTACAACTAGCACATGAGTTAACTCCATAGCACCACTAGGATGGAGACACTGTGTTGTGGGATGCTTCCTTAAAAGTGGACAAGAAGACTCTAAAGGAAAAGTGTGAGATGGTCACAGTAATAACCAAGGCATTTGGCATGGGAATGACGCAGCTATAAAGGTATTATCGGATATGGACAGGCATATAATCCTAAATGGCACCTTGCACGAGTCCCAAGTGTCAAATGTAATGAGTATTGTGCATTGAAAGGGCCAGGGATGTTTTGTATATGCAAGGGAACACTATAGGCATTTGATTGCAGTTGCTTAGATGTACCACATTAACAGGAACCAAACGAACTCCCTTAGACATAAGCATACAGCAAATTGAAGGACTAGATGAAGCTTCAAAGGAGTAAGTGCGTTTCGTGTAGGATAGGAGTGAATGACCTTTGTGCATGAGGTTAGTTACAAAAGCACTAAATGAGTGCAGTACATTGTCTGTATCATATCTTATGTAGACCAAACTAGCCTGGAGTTTCAGCGTTCCTTGTCAGTTCATTTAAATAGGCTCTACATTGTTCAAAGTGCAATATTGTTCTACAAAACATACTATGAAAGATGTAGCATGCTAACCCTCGTGGCTCAACAACTACTGAAGCGAAACCTCAATGAGCAATGAAGTTTCCTTGTAATTTTCATCGTAACCATACTTTTGCTCTTGAAAGTGAACCTCTTTAGTGAATTTGCTTGTGTATTAATTTTTCTTTAGTCAGGTATTTTTTTACATGTTAATGTCTCAATCCTGCTTTCTCTTTCCGGAGCTAAAACAAAATGCCTCTTATTTATTCAAAAGAACCTTACAGGCCCTATGGCAGGGTATAAAGTAAGGGGGGCATATTAAACAGTAAAAGGTATAAAAAGTACAAATTTCCAACAGGAACAGTGCTATAAAAAGATTACCGTGTTACACAATATTGAAGGCACTAGGAATGCAAAGCAATATCTGAAGGCACACGAACACTTGTTACTGTTAACAGAGCAAAGGAATAGCGTTTATGAAAATGATATACAACATGGCAAAAATGCACGATAACATACACTAGATTGGTCACTCGTGAACGGTATTAAATGGGAAAAGCATGAGTAACTGAGAGCGGAAAGTGTCGGGATTAGATATGGAGGCTATGTTATCAGGGAGGTCATTCCAGAGACGGATGGCACGTGGTAGTGACGATGAATTAAATGCATTTGTTTTACCATATATGCGCATGAAACTGAACTGATTATGTAATCTGCGTGAAAAAGAGTGGGGTATTTGTAGTTGCAACCGGGTTCGTTTATTAGTGTAAATATATTTGTGGAATAGGCACAGAACAGCGATGTTGCGGCGGATATCTAATGGCGGCAACAGTAGGTCTAGTTTAATTTGTGTAGTGCTCGAGTTTATACTGTAGTTACGGGATATGAACCGGGCTGCTCTGTTTTGTATCATTTCTGTCATATTTATTAGGTAATTTTGATGAGGGGACCAAATTGGGGAGGCGAATTCTCACTGTGGCAAAATGAATGTTTGGAAAGCGAGTTTTCGGATGTTTGGCGGGGCGTTTCGCAAATTCCGTCGTAGATAGCCAAGAGAACCTGATGCTTTGGCGCATGTAGAAGTGATGTGTGGGGCCCATGAAAGATTCTCTGTGAGAACAACACCAAGGTACTTATATGATGAAGTGTGGGAAAGCATAGTGTTATTAAGATGATACGAATATTTAGAATTTACACATTTTCGGCTAAAGCACATCACCTCGCACTTTGTAAAGTTTAGTGTCATGAGCCATTTGTTACACCAGTTAGCGATAAGGTTAAGATCTGCTTGAAGTTTCAAGTGATCGTCAGTCGTGTGAATAGGACGGTAGATTATGCAGTCATCGGCAAAAAGGCGCATGCAGGAAGTAATCTGGGTGGGTAAGTCGTTAATGTAGATTAAGAAGAGTAAGGGGCCGAGGACGCTGCCTTGTGGCACACCAGAGCTAACAGAAGAAGGCGGGGAAGAGAAATTGTTAACAACAGTAAACTGTTCTCGAAAAGAAAGAAAATTACGAATCCAGGATAATGTTAAAGAGTAAAGTCGTAGGGCAGATAATTTAGAAATTAGGCGACAATGGGGCACTCGGTCAAAAGCTTTAGAAAAGTCAAGAAAGATACGGTCAATTTGAAGGTTGCAGTCCATGTTAAAGTGCAAGTCAGTCGTTAGTTCGAACAATTGCGTGCCACAAGAAAATCCCTTCCTAAAACCATGCTGATTAGAAAAAAAAAGAAATTGTGAGCTTCTAGGTGGCGGTACACGTGGGAAGTGATTATGTACTCGAGCATTTTGCAACATATGCAGGTTAAAGATATGAGCCGATAGTTGTCAGGTGTATGAACATCTCCAGATTTGTGAACTGCTATTATTTTTCCTATTAACCAATCGGTGGGTAACTTTCCAGATGCTAGGGATTTTTGAAAAATATGGCATAAGATCTTGCTTGAGGCAGCGATGGTGTTCTTTAAAATCTTAGAATTAATGTTGTCAATACCGGCGGAAGTAGATATTTTGAGGTTACTAATGAGTAATTTAACGCCTTCAACAGTGATATCGATTGGTTCCATGTATGTGGCATCAAGTTCAGGAAAAGTTGGAACATTGGAAAGGTCCTCCTGAGTGAAAACAGATGAAAAAAAAACGTGTTGAATACGGTGGGGCAATCGGCGCTAGAAATAGGTATGTTTTCTGTTCCGTGCAAAGTTATGGTGTTAGTATCTCTTGTCAGAGATATGGTTTGCCAAAATTTTTTAGGATTGGAAGTTAGCAGCGATGGTAGGTCTTGAGAGTAATATTTATCTTTGGCGGAAGATATCGCTGAGCAGTAATTGTTTAAACTGTCTTTGTATATATGCCAAGCCTCAGTGTGCGCACGCGTTTAGCCCTATTATAAGAACGCTTCTTTCTATTCCTTAGTTTGCGAAGATACTTGTAGTTTGCGAAGATACTTGAAGACCAACAATTTGATCTTTTGACCTAGGAAGCAATCATCTGGTGCTGTGTACAGCAACCACATGCTTCGGGCGAGGAGGGAGCCAGCACTATATCTACATCAGCAAGAACATCAGTGCTCAAAATAAACATTTCCTGTGCAAATACCTGTCTTTTTATACTTCCAGCATGAATTATTAAGTTTCTTTTGCCTTCACATGCAGGAAGGTTTATAGGAACAAATAGTGACTGTTGAATGCCCAGGAAAAGCCTTGAAGCCTTTCTACTTGTACAGTGGTAAAGTACATGTGTGCTTGAACTTGACAGTACGGAAACGAAAGGCAAAATAACAGGCACAATGCTCGGGACAGCAGTGGTATAAATGGTAGGTGAACACCACTAATTGTGCTGTCCAGTTTCATTCAGTTTGACCAAGTGTTGAAAGAATTGCCTTCAAAATGCATCATTCAGTTGAGCTAGCTAAAGTCGAACTCGTACAAACTTTAGAATGTCTGCTGAGAATTCTAGCATAGATGGTATGTGTGCATCCTTCAGCAGCACTACAAGCCCAATAAGGTTTTCGCATTACTGTCCCCCCTCCCTTGGGGTTATTGCAGTGTCTACTTCAAGTGCTTGAGGGTAAAATGGTGAATGATTCCAATTTCCTATGAATATGTGCAGTGTTGATACAGAAATGAGAAGGCTATATAAATATGCAGGACAAGAGCTGGTAGGCCTGGTTATAAGCATGATCTGGAAATTTATAGCCCAAATGCAATATGAATACAATTTGTTAAATGACATCCATGTGTGGGAACTGCCCGGCGCGGCGGTTATACCCTGCCATTTTCTTTTTTCACCGTCACCGGCACACTTGCGGTGACGGTGTCGCGCGAGCTGTTGCGCTTGTCTCGTTTCCTGTAGCGGACGATAATGCGCGCTCTACACGAAAACACATGATTAGCGGTATAAGTCAGTGCCCCAGCACTGAGGCAAACGCGAGAGGATGAAAGAGCATGATCGCAATGCTGGAACACGGTAGAAAATTACATATAGTTTCGTTCTCTGCATGCGTGCAAACGTCGGAAAAAGGAGACGAAACAGAAATTCATCTCTCTTGCTACAGTGCGAAGTAAAACAAAAGCACCCAGACATTCGGTTTGTATTTTTCATTATTTCTCTAAACTTTAATTAGTCCACTGAAGCACCAGATTCAACAAATAACTGATGCTGCCTTGAATTATTATCTAAGTCACGTGTCACTCTGAGTGACATCACAGCACTGCCATGTACGTAGGCGCACTTGTGCGATTGACGTCAACTGTCCGGCTGGGAACGCACGGCCGCCGTGAGGAGAAGGCAATATGGTTTAAACTTTAAGCTCTTGCCACAGCACATAGGGATGTAATATACTTAGCAGACACGATCGTTAGCACGCATTGTACGCACTGCACTTGTCGACTCCAAATGCACAGACCTGATGAGGGACCCTTTAAGGCGAAAGCTTCAGATCTCTATACTTCAAGGCCGCTTTGCGAGGCTTCTCTATGTTTCAAGGTCGCCCGTGCTACTGCTCGCACGTTTGTCGTCTTCTTCCACATCGCTGCCGCACTGATGCCGCTAATCATGCCAAACAAAAAGCACGGTTAATCGGAGCACCCGCAACACTGCTCACGCGTTCGTTGTCGTCTTCCACATTGAAACACTAATCATGCAAAAAAGAAAGGTACAGTTAATGTAGAGTTAATTAGGGCACGCAAACCCACGGCCTTTGGTGTTAATTAAGCCAAAGTTGATTAATGTGCAGCAAATTAAGGTAGTTTTAATTAACACTTTAACTGCATTGTGGGTCACCGGTGGGTCACAGCCTGTGCTCCTCCTATGCAGCAGCAAAGTTACGGACGTTCATGTGCTTGCTGCTGCGATAACTTTATGACACTTGAACTCAGAGGTATGATTTTTGTTACGTGAGGTTACAGATAGCCTGTAGAATACTTGTCTGATGTTAAATGCTGTGGCCCACTGGCAATCCACGATGCAATCAATGAAAACGTTTTTATACTGTGTGCGGCGTGACCCACCAGTGACCCACATGCAAGAATATTCGCTCTTGTGTTGCCATCTGAGGTTTGAAATTGCGACTAATATATCTTTTTATTGCATTGGACATGGGGTGGCACGTTTGTTTCAGAGAGTGGAGTGGCGGCACATTTCTCAGTTGGGTTGCTTGCAAACTTTTCGCCGCAGTTTTTGAAATATGTGCCGTTGGAATAAGTACCTGCATTTTTCTTGCTACTCCCAAACTTTTCAGCGTGTCTAATAATCCTCATGCCTCTTACGGATGCAAAAAAAAGCACTATGCAGAGGAAACAAATAAATTTAGTTTTGGGCCACAAGAATGCACCAGCAACTTCGCGATCACCAGTTGATGAGTCAAGTGCTTCAGTGTCAGATGCAGCCACGTCACATAAGCCATTTTTCCATTCAGTACTCATCACCACTTCCTTGGCGCTCTTTGGCCACACTTGGCCCTTGCGCCAATAAACACTACATATCATCATCAGTGTCAGATGTTCAGCAGTGGACAGACAGTGAAATCAGTGACAAAGATAGTGTTTACGAACCATCACAGACCTCAGCCAGCACGTCGAATTGAGAGTCAGACCTGACTGATGATTCTGAGGCGAATGTTTCAGGATACGATGCTCTCATTTCTCTCAGCCCATCTCTAGAGAAATGGACACCGGCAACAACCACTTCGCCTAGTGTGACACCGCACTCCAAGCCGGCCACTATCATTCAGTTGCCATCTAGCCGTTATGCCCCATCTTTATGTTCACTGTTTATTATGGATGACATTTGGCAAATGATGGTCAATGAAACAAACAGGTTCACACAACAAGTGGAGAAGTCAACTACTCCCAAATCTATATCACAGTTGAAAAATTGGACGGAAACCAATGCCAAAGAAATGAAAGCATTTATTCGAATACTGATTTGTATTGGTCTCCTCCGTCTTCCTACGCCCAGATCTAAATCACAGTTGAAGAATTGGATGGAAACCAATCTCCAACAAACGAAAGCATTTGTTGGAATACCAATTTGTATTGATCTCGTCCATCTCCCTACTCTGAGTCACTACTGGGCAAAAAGTAACCTGTATGGTGTTGAACTCATTCGTCAAAATATGAGCCGTGACCGCCTTTTCCATACTTTTGAGGTTCTGGCATTTTGCGGACAATTAACTGGTTGCAGAGTTGCAGGATCATGTCTTTAAGGTCCAGCCTCTGGTAGAGAAATTGAACCAAAATTTTTGCCACTGTGCTTGAACCGGG
The DNA here is from genome assembly GCF_050947875.1 of Dermacentor variabilis. NCBI lineage: Eukaryota > Metazoa > Arthropoda > Arachnida > Ixodida > Ixodidae > Dermacentor > Dermacentor variabilis. The sequence goes on along the minus strand of NC_134574.1, from coordinate 15,770,728 downwards.
AAAGGAGGTTGTGATAGATGAAACAATAGTGCCATGACGTGGCTGACTTTCGTTCGTACAGAGACAGGCTGTTCAAGGCGTGTACCAAAGACGGTTACAGGCTAAAGGTTGATGTATATGCCGGAAAGTGTGACTGAACAGTTGGCATCGGACACGCCGAATATGTATGCTTGAAACTCTTGCAAAATTACAAGGGAGTCGTGTGCCCGCTGTACGTAGGCAACTTCTACATGAGCTTGCCGCTCACTCTTCGCCTTCGAAAGGGAGACACTTTTATTTGTGGCACAGTTCGCTCAGTGAGGAAAGGGCTGCCAAAAGATGTCACTGAAGTAAAGGTTGCAAATGGCAGTGTTACCGGACTTCAGTCCAAAGATGGAGTGAAGGCACTGAAGTGGATGGACAAGAGGCCCGTTCTGATACTCACATCTGTCGCCAAATATAAAGCAACTTTGGTGGACAGTGGGAAGAGAACAACGGACGGCGCACCGATCATGAAACATCAGGCCGTTTTCGATTACAATGCAGCAAAAAACGGTGTCGACTATAGTGACCAAATGACGTTATACCACAACTGCCTTAGAAAAGGACTCAAGTGGTACAGAAAGGTAGCTGTTCAGTTGCTTGTTGGAAGTTCCATCATAAATGCGTGGAACATTCGTGGCATGCTTGAAGGAAACTCTATGCCAATTATAGAATTTCGAGATGAACTGGCTCATTCACTGTTCGGCTCTCGTCAAGACAACATCGAAGAAACTCGTGGGAGGAGTGTCCACATGCTAAAAAAAACTGGCACATCAGCACACGACACTCAGTGGCACTGCACTGGCTGCTATGCAGCCAACGGTACCAGCAGTAGCCCAAACACTATGATGAGAGTGAGAAAAGTGACCACTTTCTGTGGATAATGCCCTGGCAAGCCATTCATCTGTTTGTTGTGCTTTAATTCTAAGCACAAGTAACCTGAGAAGCAGGCTAGCTTCAACTGTAAAATGAATAGGACGAAAACTTCAAAACATGGTTAATGTTCCTACTAAATTTTAGCCTTTCTCTAACTAATAAATATTTCTAACACAGGAACTGACTTCTTGTCTTTTCTAGTGGCAAGCACTTTGTAGTTCAACATAGGTTTCTAGCATCTTGAATTCATTGAACCGCTACAGAATGTATTAAAGAAAGATAAAAATACATAATGTTGTGCGGAATGTGATCAAGGCACATGTACAAGAAACTATAGTTATTTGTTCAATGAGGACAGTAATGTGCTTCAGCAAGTAAGAAATTTGGTACCAACTTGCCCACATTCACATCTTAACAGATTTAACAATATTTCCACTACGTGGAGAACCTTGATCTACAGTGCTTTTATCATCCTGAAGAAAGTTTGTGTTCCTATTATAACATGTGTATTTAAAAAGCTTAATCTCTCAGGATTTCATATTGTTTTACTTGACATAAGCTTACGAGGCTTACAGATTACATGCTCATATCTCAACATAAACATCCACTTCCTTGTCAATGATTTTCATTTCTGTAAAAGCACTGTAAATTTTATCAGACGAGAAGTGCAAATGCATTTTTTATTCTTTCATACTTGGTGCTTGCTAGCCTGCTGCGATTGTGAAGTAAAGCTTCAAGAGGACAGCTGCCTGAATACTTTGTTTTTCTGCATGCAGTATTCCACTTGAATGCAAGCCTTTTTGAGCTTTGAAAATTTTTTAATGGTTTTGTTCCGTTGGGTTATTAACAGAAAATGTTGTAACCTTACTGTACATAAGGAAACTCATTCTATAGCCTGTTTATTTCTACAATAGTGATTGTTCTACAAGTGATCAACATCAGCTAAACATGGGAGGCCTCTGGCCGCAGCCAGTGTTTCAACAAGAGGACTAGTTCACAAAGATGAGTTTCTTACAACATTGCTGCCTCCAGCCCAAAACATCCCTTATTCGACATCACTATTTACATCTTCCTGTGACTCTGTTTGTTGCTCCAACTCCAATACACAAAGATGAGTGGAATGCATAAGCTTACTTGTAGAGCTACTCAGTGAACTGCTGCATAAGTTACCCACCTAACAAAACACACAAAACGTTTTTTTTATTAAACCAAAGAAAAATAACAAAATATCGCGATACTAATAAAACAACCAACTTGCACAAATGAAAGCAGTTTATGCGCTAAATATCCACTCAGGCTAATAGATGAGTTGTTTTACAGATTTCACAGGTCATGAATAAATGCTAAAGGAAGTCAAACAAGGCAACTGCACAAGAACATTGTGTCTTCTTACAAACCATAACATTTACATTGGCCGATTCATTTCTCTCAGTGAGCATGTCAATCAGACAATCACATAGGCAACCACAGCAAGTATTCAAGGTATTTATGCATAAATCAAGTTGTCAAACACATAAGCTCCCTTCATGTTCTGTATGCGAGATTTGCACTTTGGCAAACAATAATTCTATTGGACATGATGAACCACAAAGCTATATAATAGCAATGATAAAATACAGATAAAATGACAGGAGGACAGCGTAGAATCTTAACGTTTGCACCGAAGCTTAAAATTATTTTCTTAAAAAATTATATTACGAGGTTTCACGTGCCAAAACCACAATCTGATTATGAGGCACGCCATAGTGGGGGACGCAAGAAATTTAGGCCATCTGTGGTTCTTTAATGTGCACCTAAGTCTAAAGTACATGTGTGTTCTCGCATTTGACTGCCATCGAAATGCGGTGGCCGTGGCCAGGACTAGATCCCGCGACCTCGTTCTCAGCAGCTCAACACCACAGCCACTAAGCAACCACGGCGGGTAAAATTATTCTCGTCTCCCAAAATATAATTACCCTATGCGTAGAAAGATCCTCTTTGGGGGTCGGAAATCTAATGGAGGCACGGACAGAGGGACAGAATGACCAGGTACTGTGACATTTCAAAATTTTAATAAAACTCCAGGCGTGTTTATCCACCCTAACCCCTCGACAGAGCCCAAGCGGTAGACCAGAGGCCGTTACAAATCAAGACCTTCTGCAATCCCGTTCATCTCAGGAGGATATATCCAGACATCTATTCAGACGATAACTGCAAACTATGCGGCAGGGTTCACGCATTTTAGACACATTCTCTGGGAATGTGAGGTTATAGGCAGAGGAAATACAGTGCCTCCAGACAAAGCTGCGACGCGGTGGGCAGCCGCGCTGCAAAACTCAAACCTCCAAGATCAACTATGGGCCATCCAGCAAGCCCGTGAGTCGGCGAGGAGACAGGATCTCCGGACCTACTCGAGAGCGGCCTATAGGCCCAGGCCACGAATTTGCCGGATTTTCAAGAAAGTTGTTACCACCCCCATGTTTTGCATGTGAACTAACAATTCGTAGGAACATACAAGTGCGTTACGGGAGTAAAGTTTACTTCAGGCTGAGATTTTGCAACAAAATTATAAAGAAACCACAGGCGACCAGCAATTTAATGCATGACATCTTTGTATAAATAGAATGGGCAAATTTACGTCCCAACAGCAAATATTCAGGTGAGTTTGTAAACATAACAGGTGGACCAAGCAGCTAACAGAAACAGCACAACACTGCTTTCAGCACTCCTTTTTTGTCAGAGTTAGTTCAAACACGGCGTGCCGCGCATACGTAGATCACAAAGACACCCAGTGTGCATTGACCAATAGTCCGGGAGGTTCACAGCGCCTACACAACCATGCTACACAACACGGATGCATTGGCAAGTGGGCAATTAAGAAAGCCCGTTTCAAGAGGTGTAACCCTACAGGCTATTGTACATTGTACATAGTAAGACTCCAGTAATTTCTGGGGGCCTTAGTTTCATTCACGGCCAGTGTCAAGGCATTTTTGAAGTGAACACACAAGTTCATCCACATCGCTGCTCCTGCCAGGTATGCATGCCTATGACAGGCGCATAGTGATTACGGGAGCAGGGAACTGCTTTATTGAAGGCAAAATTGACAAGCATGCAAAACACTGTCTCAAGCAACTTCACATTTTTCTTTGTTGAAACAATCATAACTTTATTGTTCTCTGACGAATGACCAGCCCCTGCTTTGTGCCAATCATTGGTTGTGCACACGAAGTGCACCACTGATGAGATACTCAGTGGATAAGAGATGTGCAGCCTCACCTTGCTGCTTGCGAGAATATTTGAGGCGCAAACACAGATGCGATGAAAAAAATTCAGCTGTAGAACCCCCCTCCCCTGAATCTAATGTTTAGGACTGCTATGTCTAGGACCACGCTCGTCGTGCCAAATGGGCACTAGGAGTGCACCGCTTTTCACTTCACTTCACTTTATTTCCTTAAAGACCCCACAAGGGGGTGTTACATAAGGGGTGGGTTGTACAGAGATGTTACAAATGCCACAGGTATTTAACAAGACAGGTATATGGATACACTTTGAATAAAACGTGATGGACAGGTGATTGAAACAATGTCGTGGGGAAGGCCATTCCATTCTGAAGCTGCGCGGCAAAAAAATGATGCAGAAAAAGTAGTGGTGCCAGAACGGGGTCGGGTGACTTGAAGTGGATGGCCCGTGCGGGGGGATGTGCGAGCGGCGGGAGCGATGTAAGGTGGATGGCTGAAAGAACTGTGATAAAACTTGTGGTAAAGTGATAGTGTGGCGATCCTGCGGCGAGACGAAAGAGTGGGCAGACCAGAGTCATTCTTAAGGGATGACACACTGATATCATATGAATAAGAAGAATGAATGAAGCGAGCAGCACGATTTTGCACTGCTTCGATAGCGTTAATCAAATAAACTTGGTGAGGGCTCCAGATTGGTGATGCGTATTCAAGTTTGGGTCGAATTAACGATTGGTAAGCCAAAAGTCTTACGTGGTAGGGTGAGTGACGCAGATGACGTTTTAGAAATCCTAATGATCGGTTAGCCGATGAAATGATATTCGTGACATGGGTGCGCCAGGAAAGATCAGGGGTTAATGTTACACCAAGGTATTTATAGGATTCACTTGTTCCAACTGGTATGTTAGCGATTTTATAAGGAAATTGGAGTGGGTTTTTGCGGCGGTGGAAGGAAACTAATTTACATTTGTTAGGATTAAGGGTCATTAGCCAGCGGTTACACCAGTCTAACACTTTATTAAGATCATTTTGTAGGGCTGTTTGGTCAGATATGTTAGTTATTTTGCGGTAGATAACACAGTCGTCAGCGAACATGCGGATGTTACATGATAAATTATTAGGCAAGTCGTTGATATATATTAGAAATAAAAGTGGGCCGAGGACAGATCCCTGCGGCACGCCGGACGTTACAGGGAGCGAGTCAGACTTGACATTGTTAAGGGAAACAAACTGAGAGCGGTTAGTCAGAAATTGGGCGATCCAGTTTAGAACGTCGTGTGGCAGATTTAGTTGAGAGAGCTTCATTAGCAGACGCTTGTGTGGTACTTTATCAAAAGCCTTGGTGAAGTCAAGAAAAATGGCATCTGTTTGTAGGTTAGTGTCGAGGTTAGCATTCAGGTCGTGAAGAAAAAGGGCTAGTTGGGATTCGCATGAGAGGCCTTTTCGAAATCCGTGTTGAGAGGGATTAAAAAAGCTGTTAGAATCAAGGAAATGCATGACCTGAGAGTATATGATATGTTCCATGAGTTTGCAGCACACACTGGTTAGAGATATGGGGCGGTAATTTAACGGACAGTCTCTGTTGCCTGCTTTGTGAACTGGAATGACCTTCCCACACTTCCAGTCGTAAGGGAGAATTCCTGAGGAAAGTGACTGGGAAAACAGTAACAGTAAAAATTCGGCAGATATGTGCTTAGTGTTTTTCAAGAGCTTGGAATTTATTTCGTCCGTACCAGTAGAAGATGACAATTTCATTTTTTCAATTAAGGACAGGATACCAGCGAAACTAATGCTTATGGGTGGCATTTCTGGTAAACTAGCGGAAAACGGTTCTGTTTCAGTAGGGTTAGGTTCATTTGTAAAGACAGACGAAAAGGCTGTATTAAATATATTGGCACTTTCTGAACAACTTGCTTCTTGACCAGATTGATTAGTAAGGATAACGGGAGGGGTGTCATGTGGGTTTAGAATTTGCCAGAAACGTTTGGGTGAATCAGCAAGGATTTTTGATAGCTCAGTGTGAAAGAATGAGTATTTAGCGTTGCGCACTTCTGTTAAGTATGCTTTTTCTGCAATGTTGTATTTGTCCCATGCGCAAACACTGTTTCTAGTCTTGGCGATACGAAAAAGACGTTTCTTCTTGTTTTCAAGCGATTTTAATGATTTAGTAAACCAAGGTTTTTGGCGGGTAGGACGGAAAGTTACCTTAGGGATGAAGTCATCAGCTAATCGGTTCATTTTGTTCTTGAAGAGTGACCAGTTTTCGTTAATAGGTCGTTCCCAAAAACCATCTTGAAACGAGGGAAAAAAGGCATTAAGTTCACTAATGATGGCCCCATAGTTCCCCTTGTCATATAGTCGAATTGTTTTCCTGCAAGCGTGGCGTATTTCGGGGACAAAGGCAAAATTAGCATGAATTACTTTGTGGTCACTTATTTCTTTTAGAAATGTTATAGAAGATAGGCTCCCTGGATCTGTTGTTAAGATTATGTCAAGAATATTGGCGGTATCGGAAGTGACTCGTGTAGGTTGTGATACTAGCTGAGTAAGATTAAAGTTTAGGCAAACGTCAAGAAATTCGTTAGCTTCTTTCGCATTGGGTGCTGACGAGGTTAGGGTCATCCAGTCGATATTCGGAAAGTTAAAGTCTCCAAAGAGAACGACGCGAGCATTAGGGTATTTAGTCGAAAGTTTGGTTAAAATATTATTAAGTTCGCGTGAAAAATCTGGAGTGTGTCTAGGAGGCCTGTAGCAAACTCCCAAGAGCACAGACTGTGGTGCGGAACGACAGATTAACCATAATATTTCAAGGTCGGAGGATATTTTGATAACAGAACACGAAAGCTGTTTGTTTGCAGCAATGAGGACGCCACCGCCACGTGTGCCGAGACGATCCTTTCTAAAAAGATTAAAGTTGGGCAAGTCGGATAAAACTTCGCCATCGGTGACGTCAGAGGTCAACCACGTTTCAGTTAGAATAAGTAAGTTGCTACTGGATGAAGATACAAGGCTTGACACGTGGTGGCGTTTAGAAAGAAAGCTGCGAATGTTTGTGAAAATAATCGAAATAGAGAGATTAGCTTTGTGACCAGAAACGGAACCATTTAATGATTTGGGGCGGGGAGGGGGTTGCTATGATTTTTCTTCGATAGTTTCGGTTGCATTGTCGAATACGTAGCGTTTGGAGCCCATAAATAATGTTTTATATCGTAAAAGAAAAGGACCAGATTTTTCTTTAGCAAAAGCGAGAAGGTGCTTCCGTGCGTTCCGAACGAGAGGCGAGAAATCTTCCCCAATGCTAAAATGTGTATTTTTGAGTTTAGAGCCATTAGCGAGAACAGTTTCCTTGGTTTTAAATGAGGTAAATTTTACTATTATGGGGCGGCACCGGTCTTGCAAGTGGCGACCAAGACGGTGGGCACGCTCGATTTCCTTAGATTCGATGGCTACGTTGAAATGGTCCCTGCAAAACGCCGTGATTAGCTCCTCAGACTGAGCGTTGGTCTCGGATGGCGTTTCGTCCGCTATGCCGTAAAACAACAAGTTGTTTCGTCGGGAGCGGTTTTCCATGTCGTCAAGCCGAGTCTCCAATATCGAGACCTGTCGAGTAGTCTGAGAGGTGGTGGTTGCAACGGTGTCTAATTCCGTTCGGAGCGTTTGAAGCTGGTGGTAGTGAGATTCTAAACTGTCGATTCTCTTGCCTAGTTCGCAAATGGTTTTATCGGTGCTTGAGAGCTGGCTCTTTAGGCTCTGCACGTCTCCAATGAGCTGGGATTGACCAGAAGACAAGCCTTTTAGTTCATTTAGTATTTCATTTAGGGTGGGGGGTCCTGGGTTAGTTTCAATATCTCCGGATAACATAAGTAGCAAAGAACAAACGCTGTTAATACAATCAGACATAATACAAACACAGCACTGAGGGCTCGGTAGCAGAATAAGGCATCTATTGCTAGATGTTTTAGCGAAAAGGCGACACTGGTTACTGACCTGCATGGTGAACAGAAGTGGGTTAAGCCGTGTCGTGGCACAGCTACCGAGCCCACAGAGCGCGCCCGGCTGGCGGGGATGGGCTCGGTAGCTGTGCCACGACACGGCTTAACCCACTTCTGTTCACCATGCAGGATTTCGTTTGCGCTATCTCCTGCGTGCTGTTCCCCGTTCTTCTGGGCCCGGTATCAGCCATCCACGTGAACTACCCTTTCCCGGCTTGCTTCGTCACCGTGGACAACTGGCGCCTACTTCCAGCGTTGGCCACTGTAGTTTCTGCGGCGCTGGAACCTGGAAACTGGACGCTCGAAGAGGAATTCATGGTCACACCGTCATCGACTTCATCAGGCACACTGCGTATAAATCATCCCCGCCAGCCGGGCGCGCTCTGTGGGCTCGGTAGCTGTGCCACGACACGGCTTAACCCACTTCTGTTCACCATGCAGGATTTCGTTTGCGCTATCTCCTGCGTGCTGTTCCCCGTTCTTCTGGGCCCGGTATCAGCCATCCACGTGAACTACCCTTTCCCGGCTTGCTTCGTCACCGTGGACAACTGGCGCCTACTTCCAGCGTTGGCCACTGTAGTTTCTGCGGCGCTGGAACCTGGAAACTGGACGCTCGAAGAGGAATTCATGGTCACACCGTCATCGACTTCATCAGGCACACTGCGTATAAATCATCCCCGCCAGCCGGGCGCGCTCTGTGGGCTCGGTAGCTGTGCCACGACACGGCTTAACCCACTTCTGTTCACCATGCAGGATTTCGTTTGCGCTATCTCCTGCGTGCTGTTCCCCGTTCTTCTGGGCCCGGTATCAGCCATCCACGTGAACTACCCTTTCCCGGCTTGCTTCGTCACCGTGGACAACTGGCGCCTACTTCCAGCGTTGGCCACTGTAGTTTCTGCGGCGCTGGAACCTGGAAACTGGACGCTCGAAGAGGAATTCATGGTCACACCGTCATCGACTTCATCAGGCACACTGCGTATAAATCATCCCAGAGTAGGAGAAAGGTTGCCCAGTGCATGTAGCAGGCAGAACATTGTGGCTCCACCCATGGTGCCTCTCTACCTCATTCCAGACTATGTTAACAATAACTACTGAGGGGGGATGAGCGTTAAAACTTTACACAGACAAAAATGAGACAAGCACATGCTTAAAACTTAGATCAGGCCTTCGTGTCGTCGAAGAGCTTCTAATTTCTGGTACTTCTCCGAATCATCGACCACACTGTGCAGAAGGAAAGCATTCCAAAAATATTGCAACTTGCTTGTTTAGAAAACTAATAAAAAACACTCCTCCCCACCTTTTTTTTCTTCTTTTATTTTCCATTGACTCTGAATTTCATAATGTTAATAAACTTCAGAAGAGCTTGCTCTAAGGCTAGTTTGTACACGCTGCTAAGAATGAAAAAATGGAAAGAAAACGGGACAAGAAAAAAAAGGTCTACAGAATGTTGATTTGCGCGCGGCAATTTATATCAAGGACGGGTTGCTGGACCAGGGAAGCTAAGAAGCCGCCACAACAAACAGGTGGGAGGGGAGCTAGGTGAATGGCTTCGATGTCCACACAGAAACAGAAATATAGGAAAGTTAGAGAATGCTGTGTCGTTCAACAATCCCGTGAATGTTGAAAAGTGCGACAGTGATTGGCTGAAAAGAGTTTCAGTGAGCTCCAGGGAGTGGGGAGATGGACAGTAAGGGGGCTTGGGTGGTGATGCACATTAAGGGTGCCAAAAATGAAGTTAAGTGAAAAATTATGGAACTTAGGGGGATTGTCTCATCACTGCTCGATCGCTCAACACCAGATGGCCGTGGCCAGTTGCCTTAGCTGAGGTTCACCTAACCTGTCATAGCATGTGCTGTGCTTGCTGCTCTGCAGTCTTTAGAATAGCCAGGTGTCAGGGCAGCATGCCCATAATGCCTGCAATTAAGTAATAGGCGACTTGCAAAATAGTGCCCACTCTCTTCCATACATAGCCATGGCTGAACCACTCACTAGCAAATCTGGTAAGAAAATAACACTAACCTCCACTGTTACTTGGGCTGCAAACAAGAAGACACAAGACAGCGCTGTCATGTTTTTAGCACAGTTCGCTTTCCTAAGTAATGTACCAACTAGGTCTTAATACACATTATATAAATACATCGATTTGTAAACAAAATGTTATTTTTAATATAATCATTTTTAAAAACAGCACAAGGATGATAGCGCAATTTTAAGCGTAGTGGCTGCATGCCTTAGCAATGAAAAACTTTTGTCAGAAGTTAAGCAAAGTTGTTTTGGCAACGTAAAAATGTGCATCCTCGTTGCTAAAGCATCCCTGTCCAGGGAGTGCTAGGAGTTTGTCTTGGCGTGATGTAAAACCCTCCACACATTTATGTAGTGCGAGAGAGAGAGGTGATGGGGAAGGGGTAGTGGCCAGTGGAGAATCCCTCCCTGAAATAAATTTCTGGCTATGTCACTGAATGTCTGTAATGCCTTGTAATAGCAGTAGGTCTTGGATGGAAACACTGTAGATGATACCAGTGAACCTATTGAGCCTATTCCTGTTTAGTGAGGGGATGGATGTTTTCCCAAAGAATTAAAGAAACTGTACAATGGAATGTTTTGTACCATCTGTAATAACTATGCTGTAAGGACACAGAAAGGCTGAGGTTAAATGTTGGAGGAAATCTCTTAAGAGGCTCGAGGATAGGTAAAGATGACTAACTCCTGTATTCTCCACTCAACACTCCACCTGGATTCAAGTGCACAGCAGCCCCACTCCTTGACAGAAGCGGTTGCTTAGCTTTAATCAAACTTCATGTCAGTTACTGTGAAACACAGCGTCGTCTTCAGTCGAGGGGTGGCACTGCGCTCAGCTCAGTGGAATGAAGCTTCCAGTCATAGATGGTTTCAGAATACAGGGTACGTGACCTCACATTTTACTCTCTTCGTCGTGAAGTCTAGACACCAATGCCTTGGTTTGAGCAAGTAATGCTTTAAGCGCTCTCTCATGCATATGTTTGCTTTACGGCAGAGTCAGCTTACTATTTCCTGCTTCTGCCACATGCAAATGATACAAAAATATCTCAATAAAATTGTTGTGATCTAAGTGGTACACACTCTCTGCAAGGTGATTAAATGTTTGTAATAAAAGAAGCACTACTCATGTGCTGGTCAGCATCCACAGCAATATGTTCAGGAATATATCGTTTTTGTCTCAATATATTCGATATTGGTGCAAATTTAAGAGGGGATGCAGCTAACATGTAGCCGTTTACTTGTGTCTCGAGAACATACAGCTTTAGGTGAGAGGAGCACTATACTGCATGATACAAAAGAACATTTTTAGACTGCTTGTTGTTTTTTGTGAAAAACAATTGTGAAGGTTTTAATTGGACAGTAATACAGTAGGTGTTGGCAATGCGAACAAGCCATGCAAAGTGTATGCATTAGAAATGAAATGCCCAGATGAGGACCCCCCGATATATTGTCAATGCTACATTATCAAATGCTATGACATTTAACACATATGGTGACTAAAAAGAAAAAGGATAACTAAAGCAAGAACAGCATTAATAACTGCAGGAGGGCAGCGGATTGGGCGAGTTGGTGTTGCATGGTAACAATAAAATTCAAACAGCGCTAAACGACAGGTCGAGAATGAGGAGAAGACAAACACGGCGCTGAACTTCCAACTGATTTATTTGAAGTAAGAAGTCAACATTTATACGTAGAAAACTGGGCACGCATGCGCCCGGTCATATATCGATGATCAGATACAAACTTCGGACAGCCGACATTCGCACGCGTTGTACCTGCCTTGCAATCTACCCTTATGCAGCAATGCCATTTCTTTCGCTGACAAGATTAAAGATGTTTTGCTAACGCAACTATTAGATTTTTTGATGATATGAAATGCTTCAGCGACTTCTCTGGTAGTCTTGTCACTATGAAAAATAACAATTGTGTATCGTCAAAGAAAGGTACACATTTATAAATAATTTAGAATAAGCATTAATTAATTAATTAATTAATAATTAATAAGCATTAATAAGCAATAATTTATAATAAGCAATAATGAAACAACAATATCGACTACAAAATTTATATAATTTTTCTAAATACTTTTCTTTTATCTTCGCATAAACTGTGGCCTCACATTGCAGACGCCTTTGCGAACAACCTTCACATTTCACCGATTCTAGCTTCCCTTATACTCAACTGCAATGTCTTGCACACGAGGGCATGTACAAGTGAAAATTAGTTTGTGATGGCCATGTGGGTCTCAGTTTCTCTGCCTGAATAATAGGGAGAGGAGGGCAATATAATTGCCTGGAGAAATTTTAAGCAGAAAAAGCTTGGTGGATGAGGAAGAGCAGTGGCCAGGATAAAACATTTCAGGGGTTCAATGTAATAAGGATACAGAGTAGTACAAATAACTTTGCAAGCATATGAGGCCATTATAACACTGAGAGAAACAGACTGGCCAATCACATAATGAATTTTCAGATATTGTAACTGATCTAGAACACCTGGCATGACTGCTGTAATTAAGAAAAAAATGTAGCATTGTCTTCAAAAGACATCTGTTTTGTTTGTTTTGTTTACTCTGCTATGCCACTGTACACATTATTACTTTTACTTTTTTTGTTTTGGAACAGAAAGTCACCATATGGGGGGCCTGGAGGTTTTATATCACCTTCTTGGTGTGCTCCCGATATATAAACTGTTTGAAAACATTAACATTGTTGCTTGGTTTATTGCCGAAGTAGACCAGCACCTAACGACCGACTGAGGAAGCATGCGTGTAATATGCTCACCCTGTATCCAATCAATTGACCTATATATCAATCAATTTTGTACAATTAGATCTCTATATATTGAACTTTATTGTAACAAACCGTTTTACTTTGCAGAACTTATTTGGTGTGCATATAGAATGAAATCTTCAATTTAATGAATTCTGTTTACCTGCGATTTCAATTTAATGAAATCATAAATTCGTCTAAAATTTAAATGAGGATATGTGTTGCATTTAAACTGCAAATTCTATGGACGTACACGCGCGTTTCGGGAGTAAAGCTTCACGGTTTCCTTCCCAAGTTTATTCGACTTAAGGGCAAAATTCTGCAGCAAAGTTATAAAACGACCACAGGCGATAAGCAGCTGAATGCGAGGTATCTAGTACAGACAGAAGGGGGAAAACTTACAAATCACAATAGCACACATTCAGACGAATATGTGAACAGGCGAACTGAGCAGGGAACAAACACAACACGGCACAGCTTTCATAATCCCGACTCAGAGTTTCGTTAGAGTTTATGCAAGCACGCATCCGTAGATAACACGGGCTCCCACCGTGCATTGGCCAATACCTCGAGGCTGACGCCTACACGATCACCGGGGGAGGTTATATTACAGAACACCTATATTGCTTATAGCACGTGTTCTGCAATGACGTTGCGACAACGCAGGTACGGGCGATAACCTTCCACAACATCACAATCATAGGCAAAGACCGCTTGCACATGTACTAGCCAGCCAGACAAACAAACCACGGCAGTGAAGACCACTTAAATCGAACATACAACGCAGAAACACATCGAAAATGTTGCATCCTGTTTCACAGTCGCTCACAAGAACTGTTACCCGCGGTGGTTGCTTAGTGGCTATGGTGTTGGGCTGCTAAGCACGAGGTCGCGGGATCGAATCCCGGCCACAGCGGCCGCATTTCGATGGGGGCGAAAACACCCATGTACTTAGATTTAGGTGCACGTTAAAGAACCTCAGGTGGTCGAAATTTCCGGAGTCCCCCACTACGGCGTGCCTCAATCAGAAAGTTGTTTTGGCACGTAAAACCCGATACTTTATTTTAACAAGAAATGTCAAAAGCGCACGCCGCCGCTTTTTAAAAATCCACTGGGAGCCAAGCAAAATCAGCATTAGTTGGCTATTTGTGTGAACGCAGCGAGGGCGTTACAGCAACCCGGTGGACGCAACGCACCCGTTCGAACGATCGGGTACGCGCAACGCCGGCCCTTCAAGGTGTTACAGTGTTCTGTAAAGGTGTCCTGTCCGAGAACGATGCCAATCCGAATCCACAACATACCGGCATTCCCATGCATACCACAGCGCAGCAGCGCCAGATTTCCCTCTAGGTAATGTAGTGAGAAACCCTATGATCTGGAGGATCCGTTCCTGCGACCCAGTCGACGGAGTGGAAAGCGGGGGTAAACGTTATAGTGCCCTGGTCGTTCGAACGCTTAGGGCCGATTTACGCTCGAGCCGCCCATCGCCGCAAGCCGCACCGCACACTTGCGGTCGCGCGAAAAATTGCACGTATCCAGCACTTGTGCGCAAATTACCATTTACACTGTGTGCACAGTGTATACCTTACACATTGTAAACCGAAATTTGTGCACAAATGTTTGATACGTGCAATCTTTAGCGCGACCGCACGCGTGCGGTGCGGCTTGCGTCGATGGGCGGCTCGAGCGTAAATCGACCCTTAGGGCCCGAAAGCGTTAGGTCCACGGAGGAAGGAAACTCAGGAGAGGCCCTGACGCCACTCTTTGTGAAGCTAAGGTGAAGCCGGAAGTTGCCGTTGCTCGTGGCGTTGCTCCGCCAATCGGGTCAGCTCTCCTCTCTTGTTTACATTTCTCGCGAAACCACGCCGCGCTGCACGCAACCGGGCTGCTCGGTCACGCGCGCTCCGCAGCAATACTAAACAATCACGATCTCTCAATGCATTACCGTTGCCGAAGTCGTGTTGAAAGAAGTTAATAATTAACTTCGCATATTGGGCCGTGAGGTCGAATCGGCTGCTTTTACCGGCTATTATGAAAATAAACATACTTTATCAGGCCAACCAAATGAGCTATTCTCATCAACCGCGCGGGTACCGGCCGCTGTCCGGGTTCTAAAGAAGGTCACCTATATTGCTGACTTCTACTTGCTTTTCTCTGCTTGGACTTCCTGGGGTGCTCAGACGATCTTGCGAACTAGACGTCTGGCGATACGAAAAAAATGTACGCATTCTCACTGCACTGCAAGAACACACTCGAGACACGTACGACACATCGACCCATTTGCGATCCATTCGGAGTTTATGAGAACAAGCACATTCTCGCTTGAAGAATCGCCGTGCTTTATTGAACAAAGTTCTGGTGGCCGCGCATCACTACGACAGCGCGCCGGCGAGGAGGCAAAATGTCGTTTCTGACTTCGCGTTTAAATCGATATACTGTGGCCTGAGGTGCCTTAATTCTTACCACTGTAAGTGAAGCATCACTGAATCAAAGTTTTGCGATAGCCGGCGCAAGCTGCAGAACAGTACGCGCGTAGAACCGGCCGACGTGCGACCATGGAACAGCCGTTTGATGTGTTCGCAGGCGTTCGTTCTGTGGAGCCTTGCCGACTCTTGCAGCGCATCCGCTAACCTTTACTTCTCGCGCGCACAGATAAGATACGGCTACGGTAGGGAGGATTCGTTCCTTAAGTCAAAGCAGCCGATTCTTTCCCATCTTCCAGGATGACTCGTCGGCTGGCAGGTGCACGGTGCCGTGGGCAGCAAAATGCACATATTCGGCGTAACGCTCTATATATATCAGCGCGTGTATTGAGGTACACCTGTGCCGGTGTGCATGAACCTCGAACACGCTCAGCTTAAAAGACTTCGTGCTGTCGCGAGTACTGCGAGGAGCAAGCAGCAGTTCGGCAACATGTGTTTTAATATGCACAAAAGCAAGTTGCTACTGAACACGAACTATGTATTCATAACGTACGTCTACGTGCCGCAAATGCACCATATGCGCTGTCAAAAGCAGGAATCACTGGCCTGCAAGGCGTTCATTTACAGATTCTGACACGCCTCGGTTTCGGCGTGCGATGGCACGTTAGCATGATTCCTCCAAAAGAGCAATATTTCCCGCGGATATTCCTATTGCCATTGTCGTCGCACAGTACACTGCGTACAGCGTTGCGTGCGCGTTATTTCCCCAACTTTAGTTCCCCCTGTCCCACCTGGCGACATCAACATCCGGGAGAACACGGTGCAGATAACGAAGTGCAACAAAACACGGAGACCAACGCAAACATGCCCGCACGGCGCCTTTGCCACGGTACGAAACCTGCGGAGCAACACGTGTGAGCGCACAGAACCGAAACAAAGCCGCCATTGTGGCCCGAAAGGCGTGGCCGCTACGGCAAAGAAATAAAAAATGAGCAAAAAAGAGGAGAACCTACAACGTCATTTCCTCCACACTTATATCCTAGCGCGCGGAGGGGGTATGCCCTCTCCTCAGTTTCCTTCCTCCATGGTTAGGTCAAATGTAGGTGGCTTTGGCTAGGTTCATAGAGTATCCTTTAGGTTCACCCAAATGGACGCTAAATAATGATTTGGCTTGGCTCCGTATATTATTTTTAAATAGGTGTCGCTAAAGTGATGGACGCGAGGAGATCGAGTGACGAGAGCTCCATGCTGCCCGTGCGGACTTCGGCCGTACCCCTGGCTGCTCGTGTTTTTCGCTAGCTTTGCAGAAGGTAATGTGGTTTGTCTGCATGTCGTCGCCGGTTTTTCCAGTTTGAAGTAGACAAAAATAAGTAAAACTCTCGCTTGGGCTAGTTGGTTCATGGTAAACTGATCAACGAGACAAGTTCCTCGAGAAGAGATAGGAGACAACATGAAGTCATAGGTGAAGTTTTCTGTAAGTGTGTCGTTTAAATAGATTGTGGTTTGGCCCTTGTGCTATGTGCGTCAGTGAAATTTGCCTGTGCCCGTGTTCATGTTGCCTAGCAGTCTTTTAGAAGGTGATTATGTGGTTTCTGCGCGGGCCGTTGCCGCTTTTGTTACTTTCTACGGGATCGCTGTGTCGTTCACTGTACGTATTCGGTAAAGAAACATAGCGTCTGTAAACGATTCTGTGCTTTCAGTTTGCCCAAGATTATTATTTAGACAGTAAAAAACTTCTCTCGTTTCGAAAATACTTACAGAAATATCTGGGAGAGCTCGCGCGTGGTGTTTTCAGTGAGCGCTGACAGCAAAACCTACGAGGAGCGCGCCACGTGATCCCTCATACTACGCCAGCGAGGCGCTTCCGATAGATGGCGACTCCGTAACTCCTCGTCGAAAATATTTCTATGGGCCCAGCCATAGAGTTACTATACTGACTCTAGAGGACAAGCTACCCATAGGGCCCATGCATTGAAATTGGGAACCGCAAGAGCGCCGCCATGTTGCTACGCGCCGAGGTTGCCAGCTCCTGAGACGGTTGCTAGACTTGGTGACACTATTCAGTTTTAATCCGGCAACCGTAGCAGCGTAGCAGCATGGCGTCTCGCTTGTAGTGGCGTGATGTGTGCGTGCAGCCGTGTGTTTGGGCTTTATAAGTTGGTTCTTTATTCTATGTTGCGGGATAGTGTGTGTGTGGTCCATGTTGGCCGTACAGGTGGCAGTTATGCAACCGAGGGATGATCCTGTTGAAGTTTCCGGCGGTATGCGGTTTTCAGCGGTCACGCCTGTTGCAGGAGTGTCACTCGAGGAGGTTACGAGCTCGAAGCTGTGGTCAGATTCCTCGTTGGCGTTCCGCAATTCTCTTCGTATGGGCGCGGTATGTTGCAAAAGCCGCTTTCGCGATCTATCGTCGCGACGATAGATCGGGGTTTTTTTTATTATTGTAAGTACTGATCCGGCTGTAGGGCAGATGTAACCGACAAATGGAAGTCTCAGGAGAGCACCTGAGATTATAATAAAGCAGGCGGCGCAGGAACTCCAGGGCACCCAAGGGATAGTGGTGGGATCAAAGCACGAAGCATAACAGTACGTAGGTTGGGGCCGCCGAGGCAGGTGTGTGCCAGGGAGTGTTCGCACGGACAGCTTCGCTGGCAAGCGCAGCGGTGCCTCGCAAAGTCGAGATACCTTAAAGTCACCTGCGCCCATGATCTTTCTTTTGCCTCGGTGCAGTGAGCACGATTAACGAGAATAATATGGAGGGCATCTGGTGCAGTCGCAAATGTGTCATGGCAAATGTAGCTCGCGTCGCCTGGCGTGTGTAGTAATATCAGAGTTGGTTGTATGAACTTTATGCATAATACGCTTTGTTACGGTACCTTAACGGAATGGGTCTAGAGGACGGTGTTGGTACATTTTTTCGCACCGCCCTAATCCTATACCCTCCACTACAAACACACACACATACCCCCTTTTTTTTATGTATACATACAATTCCTTGCCATGACGGATCATAGCCTCCTTTATTTTTGAAAAATAGAGGAGGCTATGGACGGATTGACCAGTTCACGTTGTCAACTTGTCAGTAACTGTCATAGGAATCACTGTAATAAACACAATTCCACGATCGGACTGTTTACTTTCATTTTTTGTTGTAACACTAAGGACTACATAGAACTTTATTTTGTATATGTGAGAGAAGTATGCGGATATCACGAGCTTAAGCCAATGTGCGATACACAGACAAACCAGCTGCTACAACATGAACTGCATTGAGGGCCACACAACGCATACGTAATTAAAGGTGCGAAATATAGGGGGAAGCTTCAAAATACGCTCTGTAGCACTGCAAAGTATAACATATATTGTATGTGTACAATAAATGTTCAAAAAAGCAATGCATCAATGTCCCATTTGCCTTCAAGTTTATTATCAAGTTCAAGTTTACTGAAGTTTACTATGACCCACGAAACACAGAACCTCTTAAAAACTTCTTGAAACGACTACAAACGGCTATAGACGTCTTGGTCTATGATAAGACTGAAAATAGAATTTATTCTAAACATAATTGCAGCACTTGGAATATGCTAGTATATATTCTACCTGTGGCAAAACCCACTACTGGTGTCACTAGAGTCTATTTTGGTAAACACATTCAGAATGTCTAACTCAAGAACTTTTCTAGATCTTTTTGTCTAAAAGTGCATAAAATGCCAAACGACGTGTTAAAAGTGCGGTTACCGTCGGCCTTTGGCGTTAGCGAATAAAAAACGGCGCAGACAAATCGAACTCGTTGGAAGCAACATAAGTTAATTGGCTTTGATGTTAAATAATTTCACACCAGAACTTCAACAATCAAGGGCGTGTTATTGTTTTCCATACGGGGCGCGCACACGATGCCTGGAAACCATCAGCAGCAGGAGCGAAACGCCGGCGTTGCAAAGCGGTGTCACAGAGCCACCGCGCTGCGATCACTTCGGCGGCACAATTCAAATTTGTCAGACATCTCATTCCGTGCTGGAAACACTGGCTGGCAGGAAGTTTGAAAAAACGGTCGCTGCCGCCCGTAATGTCTCGTACGTGGGTTCGTTATGCCAGTTGTGCGTCATTCTAAGCCGTTCTGTACATTTATACTGGATATTAAGTGGAGTCATTTAGCTGTGCTGATGCTTTTTGCGTGTGTTTTGCATTAGTGCTTCGTGACATCGGCTGTATTGCCTGTTTTCGCCGACGGCTTACTACCACAATGGCGGGATCTGCGTTCGCGGCCTTCGTGTCTCGGTGTGTCTTTGTACGTCGCACGTTCGGATAACACTTTTTCCGGTGAGTGAAATACATTGCACTTCATTTTTCGTCAACAATGTGAATATTTTTAGGTGTTACGCACGACAGTTCTTGATAGATGGGCTCTCCTGCTCTGCGAGTTTTCGTCTTTACTTTTATATGAGGGTTCTGCTTGTGTTCAGCAGTCCAGCACTACCACGCTCCATGACTTCCGCAACGCCAGTCAGAACTTTGCCCTGCTTCTTAGTCTGTGGTTAACATAGCACGAACCAACCGAAGGAGTGCATTCGAAGACGACGCGCTGGCTGTAATGCTGAACCGGACTGAACTCGCCCTATTTTGTGTCCTTTTGTTCTTGCGTGTGCGCGCGTGTGTGTCAGTGACTATGCAGTTTGTAGCGTTCCCACTTTATAGCAAAACAAAATTATAACTGCAATGTTTACTTTCCAAATTAAATCGTCTGCTGATGTACAAATTTCACTTGTTTTGTTCTAAATAAGCAGCAAAACCTTTAACCTAGTAGGTGCTTCATCTCGGAGTGAAATCACGACAGCTTGGCATTTATTAATGAATGACTGTGACTGGGGATCACCTTATTTGTAATTGCAAATCTGCCTTTCAACTGACTTGATGCTCTCTTTTGTCCCTTTCACTCTATAGACGGCTGGACATCCTTCTTGTAGCTTGGCGCTAGCTGGATGACGGGACCTCATCGTAATCAGTGTAAGCCAATGTACTGTACCCTCTCTGGCCTTCCCAGTGCTTTTTATATGGGTTAAGGCCAGGGAGCGCTTCGTGGTAAAATAGCTAGTTGGTGTCTCAAAACGGGCATTTTTTGCGCTGGTTCTTTATAAGCTGCCACTATTATAACCAATTTCTCAGTGCCAGTGTACATACACAGTTCTACTATTAGTTTCCCCCAAAGCCTTACAAAATTTAACTCTAGGTAGTGCTACGTAAGAACTCGCAAATTAACTCTGTTGTGTCATACAGATATTTCATACATGAGTGAAAATTTGCTACAACAGTGTACATTACACCTTGTTTCCCTAATACACAGATGTATTCAAGCCAGCATTTGATTAGTTTGGTATTCTAAATGTTTTCTGTGTGATTTAGTTTTTTTACAGGAATTTACTGTACAGCATCAGCAAGCAGTCTAATTTAAGATTTGTGTGCTGTAAAAGGTGTGGTTTGCCGCTAGAATTGATAAAACATGGGCCGAGGCTTCCATACAAGGACAAACTTTAATTTCGCTCTACCACCGTCAGCAGTTGGCTGGCGCTTGCAAAATGAAGCACATCAGGTAGCTTGTGTCAGACTGTTTTTTAACCTTATTGTGAGGAGATCACGAAGTGATGTGTGGAGGCGCCTGTGTCTGAGATATAGATTATGCTGCAACAGATGTGCGTGTAGAACAGGCATGATGCTGAGGGTTCCAGCAGTTTGCAGAGGTGCTTTTAAAATGTTCTCATAACTGTTTTTTTAATTGTGCCGTTTTTTGTCACCTGTTTCAATAATATAATTGGAGGTGTCAGAATTTAGCAATTTATTTGCCCTGGCCCATTAGCCTGCCACATTTGACTTTTCACTAGGTGGGCAATTATTCAGCATGGACCATTATTTGAATACACCTTTTTGTGTGCAGTGGCTTCTCAATTGCGGGTCAACGTAGATGCTCATAATTACCTGATGCTATAGATGCACTGATGAATTTGCTACCTATACGAATCACTTTGCACTTTCTCGCGCAAACAGCATGTTAACACTTCCAAGACAGTGGACAATTTTATCGTTTGATCACATCATGAGATACTTTCAATATTGTATGACGCATCATTTGTGTGAGGTGTTGCCCTAAACCAATTAGGGTCACATGAAAATATATCAACAAAAGTGATTGATCCAGCTAGGAGTGTTGCTTTGGAACACTACTTTATCACCAGTCCTTTGCATGCTACCTGCTTACTCTGTACTGCGTCAGGTTTAAGTTTGAAAGAAAGGCAGTGCGAAATGCCAAACTTGCTTTTAGTTAACAATATAAAACGCTGTCTAACTTTTTTAATTAAGCTAGTACATCCCTTACCTGCAGAGTGAATTACTATTTTAAACTGATTATATCTTGCAGGAAGCTTCTCAGACTTGATAATGGGAGGAACGTGGTGAAGGACACATTACACAACTGGTATCGCAGGCGTAAGTCCAGGCCCGTGTCACCTAGGAAACGTGAAAGAGCACGCATTGTCTCTGTCGTCTGCCAACTCTGTGGCCATGCGCCTAGCAAGAGGTTCTCCGACAGTGGTCCATTGTGTAAATGTCTCAAGGTATCTGCCATTGTCAGTCTTTCACGCGCATACTCAGGGCACACCACGAGCACATGTTCTATAGCCTCTACAGTGCCACACACTGAACAGTCCGGGGAGTCTGTCCGTCCAATAATGTGCAAATATTTGCGCGTGAAGGCGACGCCTAATCGTGACCCTTTTTCTTCCCCTCTTCCCCTTCACTTACGTAGAATAGCAGGCCAGATGCTCCATTATCCGGCTGACCTCTCTACATTTTCCAGTCATTAAAATAGTTCTTCTTTTCTTCTCAGACTTGTTTGACAGGTTGATAAGTGGCTTTTTAGCCACAAAATACCATATATTAATTTAAAGGCTGACTTTGACTCTGCTATGCAATTTAATGACTATATGCCAGGAAATACTTAAGCGTACATACCTTAAGCGTACATGCATACATGCCTTAAGATACCCGTAATTTAAGGGAAAGGAGTGCTTATATTTATTTTTAATGTGAGGCAAACTTCTTACTTAGCACATATTGCCAATTGAAGTTCCAATTTCAATATTCCCATTTCCTCCCTCGCATTTTCTCCCCCTCTTCTGTGCAGGTATTGCTTGCCTATGTCTACAAGAACCGTCACGCGTGGCCTGTGACAGCAAGCTTTTGTGGGCAGCAAGTGCTCTCCTACGAAGGCTGGCCTGCTGTGGCAGCGGCGGCAATCATCTTCAAGATTTATCCATGATCACCTTTGCTGCTATTTGTCACTCTTGTTAATTACACTTTCTGCATCTTTTCTCATTTATTAGGTAATAAAGTATGAGTATGTGACGTGGTGTGAAGTTGATGTCTTGCTGCATTTTCGCTTGCAGTCATCTGTTATGCATGAAAAGCTCATCGTACAGTTTATGAAAAAAATAACAGCACATTGTGATTTATCTTGCAGTTCTGGTAATGTGCAACGTACAAGGAATTCACTAATGGACGATATGCCGAAGAACTGGCCATTATTTCTGCGTGATGCTGTGCAAGCATGTGGCATTACCTTACAAAAGGCATCCACAAAGTAAGTTACAATTTACTTTTAAATGAAGCATGGACATCAGAAAAAATATATTTATATTGCTAGTTAGAGTGGTTCGCAGAGTGTTTTTCCAGATGTGTACTATCCTTTATTTCTTAACTCATTGCAGCACAGCGTTCTGTTTCGTATACTGGTATCAGCCTATTGCGCCTCCTCCACCTGAAAACGATGTAATTTTTGCCTGAACTGCAACATCACTCACAAAATTTTTCTTTGCTAGAAACTATTTCAATATGGTGGAGACCCAGCAGGGCGAAGTTTTGTCAATAATGACGTGTTTCATGCAGAGATGTTCTTGTTTAGGTCAATGGGCGAACATTGGAATGATATCAGCATACAATACAGAACTTCTTTTATTTGCAAAATAATTCTGACAGGCGGCATGCAATTGATTGGTCTAATTAAAAAGCACTAATTGACCAATGAGGCTGTACTACACTATTCCCATGGTTCACATCTGGAAAAACTACCTGTGCATCACTCTATCCGACAATATACATGTTTTTCTGATGCCCATGCCTCGTTTAAAATAAATTGTAACTGTGGGCAAACGTCGGGTTACTGTAACAGCTGCCGCAAAAAAATTGAGGGAATGTCTAATAAAAGTCTTCAGTTGTTCTTGTCAAGCCGTCCATTAGCCAACTTTTAGCGTAACGTTAGCAGGGCTTACTGAAGTACTTCTAGACGTCCATGGCTACAAAATGTCTTGATCAAGACAGCTACTAGGCTTTTGAATTAGCCGTTCAAGACATCTTTTAGACATCAAATAGCTGCTTGCGTGTTTCGTGGGGAGCATATGTACAACAGGAATCTACTGGCACACCCACAGTCAAAATGGCTGTTCGAGGTGTGCTGGCTGCTTCAGTGTAAGAAAAAAAAATTGGGTGAATGCCGACACCAGTGCCACTGCTTCTTGCCTCTGACCTGCACGTGCCTCCGCGGCATCTTTGTGCACAAGTGTGCTGGCGTGGCGAGGCGTAGGAGTCATCCGAGAGAAAGAGTATCGTTTACATGGAGCAGTGGCTGTTCACATTGCCTGTCGCTTTCCCTCAAATGTTTCCTTGGCGACAAGGCTGACACACCTGCAGTCAAGGTGGCTGTTCGAGGTGTGCTGGCTGCCTAAATGAAAGAAAAAGAAAGAAATTAGATGAATGTCGATACCAGTGCTATTGCTTCTTGCCTCTTACCTGCATTTGCCTCCACGGCCTCTTGGCTTGCAGATTCTGTGTGAGGGAGCTGCTGTGGCTAGGCTTAGGCATTGTCTAAGCAAAAAGAAAAGGCCATTCAAATGGGGAATTGTGGAAATAAATGCAGTTGTTATGTCTGCTTCTCGCACTCTTCTTGCCTAAATGTTTTCAAACATAGTGTCCAGTACACACCAGCACTCTGACTGCTTCTGCTTTTTACCTGCAGGTGTTGCTGCGAGATCCTTAGTATGGCTGCGTGCAGCATTGTAACACTTGGTGGAGGCATTTGAAGTGGTAGCCAAAAATATAAAGAATCATCCTTGTCTGCACGAATGCTTTCAATGTCTAAATGCAGTGGTAACTATCACTATTAGTGCAAGGCCCCGCACATCTATGCGGCAAGTTCCATAGCTCGAAACTGAATTTTTCCTTTAGTGTTTCACAAGGCGTCTGATATGTCCACATTAGATGTGATGTGTTTGTTTTTATTTATCCCAGTGTGGAGAGAGCATCATTAAATTGTTTTTTATTTTTGCTTGTCTTGTTTTTTGGTTTATTTCTGAATTTATCAAGCACCAGTCTCATGATGCTAAAATGACTTATGAAATGGCAATCAGCTTTTGTTTTGCAGAAAAACAACGCATTTCCTGACCCATTGTTTGACATCCCCTCACTCGCATAATTTTGCAGAGTATTCTACCTATATTGACTTGCTTGACCTCCACTAAAGAGTCTTGCATTTTCAAATACGACTCTTTCCTTAAAATCATTCGACACTTCTCATAATTTCTGTACCTTGGGCTTCGATACTCTGCATTCACCATTTTTGCTTGTTTCTGACTTAAAATGTCTTTTTTAATTTAGAGCTTAAATTTTACCTTTGGAACACACGGAAGGGCTTGCCATTGCATATCTGCATAAAAGGGAAACATGTTTCATTAAACATTTGCAAAATCCAATTGAAGATTGATGAATGCAGCTTGCAGTGTGATATGACTGAATGAGCCATAAAAGTAACTCATCTCACTTGGTAAATTAAAGCACATATTAGTGTGATGTGCAAGATACGTTACACTAACGTGGTGGGTTCTCTTGCTTATACAGCAAAATAATCGGTGCGCGAGAAAAGAATTATTTTTGCATACCCCTTGTACACACTGATTTAAGGAGAATGAGCTGGAGCTGTCCACATGATCTACTTATTTTACCTGCGAGTATGGTCAACAAAAATGCGTCCCAGCTGCTTAGTGGTACTCGGGATTATGTCAGTATTGCATATGTGCCTGCTGTCTAAAATAATTGAATTTTGAAAATACTCGCAGGGATCTGATGTGCATATCTTCAGTTTATGGATACATGTAAAAGACTCAGCATCAAGTGCAAGTGAACGGTCCCACAGGTCCGGAGTCGATCATGCAAATAGATTCGCTGCACAAATTTGTGACCAGAAAAGATATTCCACATGAAATGGCATGCAAGGAAGTGTTGAAAACATTGCACAGTTAATAAAACGCCTACGCTATTAATATGTGGGTTGATGCCCTCGTTATGCAAAACGGAGGTGAGGCATGCAGACAGGAAAATATTATACAGAGTATTTACAAGCAAACAACACGAGCGCCGCCCACTTCTCTACTCTTGTGTCCTGTCTGCACGCCTCACCTCTGTTTTGCATAGCGAATCCTTACCAAGTAGCTCAGCTTTCTGTTGTTCTAAGTCTCGATGCACTTGATTTCGTCCGCATTAGGCACTCGCCTCTTGATTACTTCGTGGCACAGAAATACTCGGCATCAGGCTGTTTTTCTGCTGTGGCCTGTGTAGAAGCATGATTGTTCAAAGTGCAACAATTAAACAGATTCTTTGAGTTGCTTGTGGCTTCGCCAGTACAATTCCGGTGCGCTGGTCCGCCTGTCCAGCAATATCTTACTGAAGGGAAACCTGCAAATAAAAACAGTGCTCCGCATGTAGAAAAATGCTCTACTGTGACGCTTCTCAAACGATTGTGATACACCACAAGAGCTGCCTACTCACGTGATATTCTCAACAAGGAGATGCATTCGTTTACTTGCATGTGAAGGTATATGCCAGAGCACTTCGGGGCTTCGGTCGCACATAAGGCACGAGTGTGCCATAGCGTCCGATGCCGACGCGCGATCGCATGTCAAACCTAAACTGTACGAAACTACTACGCATCCAAAAAACAGATTCGAAACCGAAATTCGCGTCATCCTTTATTGCATGAATGCGTACATCGTGATTTACATAAGTCACATACTTAGCGATCCCTTTCTGTAAACTTAATATTAACGCACCACCTTCATAAAGCCATCAGGTATGCGTTTTAGATGACAAAACATAAGGTGACTTGTACTTGTTTTCAGCCCTTTTAATAGTAATTGCGCAGGCCACATTGACCAGTAGCAACAGGGCGGCGCCCTAGAGGTTCCCGTTTTTCCGGCCCAGCCTTTCCTCTAGGGCCCCGCGCGCGCGCGCATGGGGACTAGGGCGTTTCAGAAGCTAGGCGCGTTTTTTACACGACAACTAGGGACCTAGGCTCCCCTAGAAAGAAAAGTTACCTAGATATATAGTTCCCGTTGGTGCCGCGGGTGCGGCGCTGCAGTCGACCGGCTGTAGAGTTACTGTATATGCTACCACAGGTAGCAGAGTTGCGCGTAGGTCCGCCATCTTGCCTGGCAAGCAACCAAATCTATGCGGCGAAGCCGCACTCTGTTTTTGCGGGCGACTTGCCTACCGTATTGTCGATCAACCGTGGGCGCTTTTGCATCGCTTGTGGACTGCTGTTCCGCCTAATCGCAAACAAAGTGCATCGAAACAGCTGACTGAATAAGATCGTCAAGAAAAGGCGCCGAGATCGGTCCCCACCGAAGCTTATGCCAAGCGTATCCGCCGAGTCCATCTGCACGCTCTCGGCGCGTCTAGGCTCAGGAATCAAGAAGTCTAACAAGGATAAATCACCATATTTCAGCTTTCGCATCAGTGTCCTTAAATAAGCACAAGTAGCATGAGCGCACAAACAGCACAAGTAGCGATGAGCGCCGATGTGACGCGTCATGAACACAGGTATGTGCTGTCGCCGAAGGATCACAGTCCTAGCCTGCGCGCTTCCCTGACGAAGATATATGCATAGACAGACGTGTCGACTGAAAGGCATCACTGAACTAAGAAAACGTTGCATATCCTTCGCGTGAAGAACAACAAACGGCTATCCAAATCGGTAGTAACAGCCCAAACAGCGTCCCGGGTCAGTGGTTCATTTAGGACATTTTTCGAAGTTAAAATGCCAATCGCAAGTGAAAATCGGTGTTGTGGCACTTCCGAGCAAGCTACTGAATATGGGCAGCTAAATTTTCTTTGTGGTACAGGCGTGAGCTTTAGTTGCTGGGCGATAGCGCATCTACCATGACTGAACGAGACTTCTCTCTGTGAAACTAAAGCTGCTTCTTGGTACTTGACGTAGAAAATGATGCCTCGAAGCTCGGCCTCTCGCGTGGCGTAGTGGTAAAGTACCGGGCTCTGGATTTGCAGGTCCGACGTTCGAATCCTGGTCGGAGCTTTTTGGTTTTTCTTGCACCAAAATGCTCTCTCTTTCTGTTCTCAAAAAATATATAAACGGTGTCCAGGCACCGCGTATTTAACGCGCTAGAGCTAAGCAGTAGTAGATGAAATATCTTTACTTAGTTGTGTAACTTTTTTATGTTCAGAAACAGCAACCAAAGCAGTGCATTATCCTGAAAATGTGAGCTGGATTTTTTATGACAGTTATGTGAAAGCAGTGTGGTGCATGTGTTTGAATGGGATCGAATAAAAAGCTTTTTCGCTTTCAGAGCGATTCGTGCAGACGGGAGCCGAGCACCCGGTCATTATATCATTCCGATGGGACTGCGCGGACACTGCGATGAACCAACTGTGAGATGCGCTGCGCACGTTGTGTTGTTTCTCCGCAGCTAGTGCGCACGCGAACAGCGAACGCTAAGATCGGCCGGATTTGCTTTGAATTTGACTGGCGATAACTTGTGTCAATCCAGTTCGCTGCAGCGGCGGCGTCGGGAAATACAAAAATTGGCCCGGGCATCTGCTTCTCCGCAATGCACGGTTCCTTGACTACCACGTGATGATGCTCTGCCAATAGGGGCGCTAGCGGCGTGATAAAACAGACGCGCAACTCTGCTATACCTGCGGTAGCATATACAGTAATTCTAACCGGCTGCACAGGCGAGCGAATGTAAAACGGCGGCCAATTTTGTTACGATGGATTGCGCAAAGGAGAATTGCCGTAGTTGATTGTGAAAAATAAATATGCAAATAAAACGACAAATAAGAGGGGCTATAATTGGGTACAATTTTTTTTGCTATTTTTGTGCTTGGCTACATTTGGGCTGTAATTTCTCTATCTTTGGGCTGCGCTGCCTTGTCAGACCTGGCAACATTGCTGTGGCGTTGCGTTTATAGAGTTACTATACTCATAGAGTTTCCTACAAAATTACTAGAGGGAACTCTGGCGCTGCAGTCGTTGTCCTACCATGGGAATGATGGGAAGTACATGGATTTGTCTGATCTTCGTGCTTGTGGCTTTAAACGTACTTGTGGCTTCGTTTATAGCTCTTTCTGGGCTTTTCATCGTAGAGTTACCATACTGACTATACTACTCTATGCTTTTCTTTCGGCATCTTTTCGGTTACAGCGTCGGCCCGTCTCGGCTGATTGTGAACGTATTGAAAGCGGTGAGCTCAAAAGCTGTAACTGCCGTAGTGGCTTGACTGGGATGACCGAACGATCTATGAGCGAGCAACGAACGGCGGTACCAGCGTCACTGAGAGCCTCTACAATGCTCGCGGCGTTAATTTTTTAATCGCTGGCTTGAAAAGGCGGACGTGTGTCGTTTGGTTCTGTTTTTTAAGCGTGGACAAAAAATAAAACATGGACACATGTAATTTTTCGCGTAATTGCAGCTTATTGCGCTGACTGATTCCTTACGCTGCCAGATGCTACAGTAGAATTTTTTGTAGGAAACTCTATGACAGTAGACGCAACGGCACGTAGCACGACGCACGGCCTATGCGGTAGCAGACGATGTTTGTAGCAGACGAAGTCGTTTGTTTCCGCCGCTCTGACGGCACAAGAAATAGTTGGCAGAATTCGTATGCGTTATTTTAACGCGTAGTAGCTGTAGTCGCAACCTACACATAATGCCATTTATCGGCGTGTCCTGTTGTGCATGCTACATATCAAAGTATTTCTAAACCGACAGATATTATAAAATTGGGAGTGGGGGGGAGGGAAAGACTATTGCACTTCACGCAGCCTTTCAGCATAATTTATTAAATGCATCTCGTGTGACTCACACCACTGCATAATAGCAGAGGTGCTCACTTCACAACTTTATTAGTACAATCTTTTATACGTCGAACGAAACTAGCGAAACGGAAATATTGCCTATTCCCATCATTTCCATCGTCCATTTCCACCCCTTTTTTCCCCCAAAGCTGTGAGCCATAGTCCAAAAATATGTAGTAGCCCACTTGGCCTGCGCAAAAATAAGCAAACGCGTACTCATTAGTTACTAATGATGTGTTTATGCTCTCTTACCTGCTTAAGCACACTAGTACGGCACCATCACTTACAAAAATGAAGCGTCATATCTGAAAAATAATTTCTATCTGGCACTGCATTTTTCAAATTCTTGCTAAATCTAGTTACCGGTCACAAAGGCAACACTGGTACTACAAGCTTTTTTCTCCTAATCTTTTGGCGTTCGCATTTTTCTAAGCGCGTGCTGTCAATTAATTTCAGTATTTTTACATAATAATTGTGAATTGTCGCATTCACTAGGCAATATGTTGCTCAATACGATCAATCTGCAAAGCTACAAAGCCGTTTGAAGCCGGAAAGACGAAGTATAGGCAAATCCATGTACTTCCAATAATTCCCATGCTAGGACAATCGCTCCCATTGTAGCTCACGTAGACACTAGCGCCACAGTTCCCTCTAGTAATTTTGTAGGAAACTCTATGACTATTGGCCTCGAGCTCCACCACTGGAAAAGCTGGCGCCACCGTCGACGTGACGTGCTAGGAGGGATCACGTGGACATAGCGGCCGCGTCGGCTGCTTCGGGAGCGCCGAAGCGAGCTGAAAACGAGAGTTTAAATTCCCTCGTACGCTGCGGTCCTCATTCAGTGGCGAGATTTCCACGCTTCGAGTGTCTCCTTTACAACGCTTGAAAGCACTACAATAGGTAGTGGCTGCCTTTGAAGGCGCGTAGCATGGTAGGCTACTGCTCGGTGCCGCAGTGCCGGACGTACGTAACGGAGGCCGATGTCAGCCTTCTTCACACGTAGGCGCAGGACAAGAAGCCGCGTGAAGCTTGGCTCGCGAACCATAAAACCGGCAAACAGTCATCGGCTACAACTCGAGTATCCAGCAAGCACAGACGCGAGGAAGATTTCTGCTACGGCGCCGTGTCTGTGATGTTCGGAAAACGCGCACTGAGACGCTCGCCCGAGTCCGTTGCCCGAGTAATGTCACGACGGTTTGGTCTATGAACTTGTCGACGCTATAGATACTGGCAAGTTCAGTGGAGTAGAAAGGGAGCGGTAAGAAGCACATTAAAAAGAAAGCATGGCATATGGTCATGTTTGTGTTATGAATTAGTGCACTGGATTACAAAAAAGGAGCAGCAGGAAATCCCACGCTGAGAACACCGATAAGCATACAGTGTGACGCAACTCTAGAAATAATATTGAAAAGTAAAAGAATTTAGAAGGAAAAAAAAGATTGAATCGTCGCGACGGCACGTACATACATCACATTCCCCGTAGGCGCGTCGAAGTCTCTACAATGAAATTATTTTTTGAACAGCTCTGATAGCGCCCACGCAACAATGGTTGCTTGTATACTGTCAAACGCTCATATTCTGCGGCCTAAAGCTCATGGCACGGTGCGAAAACGGGCACGCGGCGAAAGCGAAACAGTGCGCGGACAAGCATGCAGACGCGCAGTCGGTCGCTGCGAATCTGTGCGATCGCTGCATTGAGGCTTCATTCTATTACGCTTCATTTAGTTATACAAACACTATAAGAACATATTTCACGTAGTTTGCTCTCAGCGTTTACCTACCTTTCACGCAAGAAGCCGCTTCAGGAGACTCCATCGCGGCGACCGCGCGCAGTGGCGTTCACTGTACGTATTCGGTAAAGAGATAGCGTCTGTAAACGATTGTGCTCTTTCAGTTTGCCCAAGATTATTATTTAGACAGTAAAAAGCTTCTCTCGTTTCGAAAGTACTTACAGAAATGTCCGGAAGAGCTCGCGCGTGGTGTTTTCAGTGAGCGCTGACAGCAAAACCTATGAGGAGCGCGCCACGTGATCCCTCATACTACGCCAGCGAGCCGCTTCCGATAGATGGCGACTCCGTAACTCCTCGCCGCCATTACTGACTGGTTGCGTCCAAGGTGGTTCTTTGGTTCTAGTGTGGGAAAGGAGGTGAAGGAGGCGGAAAGAAAAATGTGGGAAGAAAGAATGCTCGGAAAGCCAGCGCTATCTATGTATAGGTCACAAAAACAGGAGATTAAGAGAGAGCTCTTATTTGATAACTCGCGGGGCAGCTCACTATTATTCGAAGCTAGGACGGGGGTTTTGAGAACGAAAACATACAGGGCTAAATTTGAAGACGTGGACCTTTGGTGCACAGCTTGCGGAGCCGAAATGGAGACCACTGAGCATATAGTGCTGAGATGCACAGACCTTCGCCCGACTCTGGCAGAGGGAACAGTGGCAGACATAGAGTTTCATGGTGGCAGATATGGAAGGGGCATTGGGATTTCCCGGGGAACGAGGGCAAATAGACGAGAAAAGAGTGGCAGTAACGAAGGGGAGGCTAGAGGATTGGTGGAGGAAGTCAAGGGAGAGATAATACCATAAATCGGGAGATAATGTTTCCTATACTTTTTTAGGTAGTTATTTTGGGGGGAGGAGGGGAGTGAAAACTAGTTCAAGAAGAAGAGGATATAAAGAAAGAAAAAAAAATAGGAGGGGGAGCAAAAGGCTAGGTGGCGCAAGCCGCCGCCTGTTACTTGAGCTTGGCGCGCGTTGGGAACGGTCGTGGCTCGCGGACGCTCCTGTGGACGAGGCTTCAGCGACTTCGTTCGTAGCTAATTACTCTTTTATCTTTATTAGCTAGTGTTTTGAAGTGTTTTCTTTTGCATGGAGTAGGGGCGCAAATTTTGAATTTTTGGTAGGAGTAGGAAACGTACCGGCTTTGTCTAGGTCTGGCGGCTCCCCCGTTAGGCCTAGGGGGTAGTTCTTTCAGCTAGCTCTTCGGATTCTCACATGGAGTAGGGAGTGATAATTCTTTGTTTTTGTTTGGGATAGCGGTCGAGGTCGGGTTTGCGTGAGTGATTTGGCGAACTTGCTCGTTGGGCCTAGGGACGTAGGCCTAGCGATGAAATCGAAAAACGTGAAGGCCGCGGGGGACGGGGAGCAAGTGCAGCGCGACGAGTGCCTGCGCTGGTGCTTCCTCGACGAGACTAAATTTCAGAATTTAGCAGACGCGGTGGGGTCTAGCTTCACGTGCAGGTCGTGCGAGGGCGTCAGGGAAGCCGTCCAAAAACTGGAAGAGAATTGGGCGGCTAAGTTTGAAGAGCTTAAGGCAAACCTGAGGGAGGAGCAGGAGAAGCGGGTAGCACTGCAGGCGAAGGTTGAAAATTTCGTCAAGGTGGAGGCGGCCCAGGCCGCGCAGTTGGTGAGGACTGTGGCCGAGCTTGGGGAGGCGAAAGAAAGGAGCGCCGAACTGCAAAGGCGGCTCGACGCTCTTGAGACTCGGGCAGCGGATAATGTCGGGTCAGGACACCAAAGCGAGGGCGAAGTGGGAGGCAGGGAGCCAAAGCAAGCGGTCGCCAGCTCGCCGCCGGTGAATCGGCGTAGCTATAGCGAAGCAGCGCAACACGCCCCGAGTGAGGCGACGCTGCAGCCACAGGAAGCCGGGAAGCAGGGAGAGGTAGGAGAGAGTGAAAGGGTGATTATCGCTGGCGACTCAAATATGGCTGGGTGCTCAAAAGCAATTGTGGAGAGGGTGAAAGGCGACAAAAGAGTGGCGGTAGGGACATTTCCAGGACAGACACTGGGTTCTGTCATGGAGCGAGCAAAAGAAAAGCTCACGGAAAATGCCCACGTGCGCAACCTTGTCGTAGTAGCAGGTGGGCTAAATGACGTCCTGAACAGGAAAGGGCCAGGACTAGCCCAGCGCTTGGCGAAGGGGGTGGACGACTTGCGCGAGCTATCCCCTCAGGTGCAGATCGTGGTGTGCACGGTGCCGGAGGTGCCTGTGCGTGACAGTCACGTACAAAGAGCCGTAATGGCTGCCAATGAGACAATATGGAAAATGAACCGAGAGAAAGGCTTCGAGGTTGTCGAAGTAAACAGGGAAGTGAGAAGTTGTGGTGGTTTTAAACGAGATGGGATCCACTTCAATTACAGGCTAGCACGAGAAGTGGGCTGGCGACTTGGGGGTCGCGCTGTTGCTTTTTTAGGGGGCCCGTGGGCGCTCAGGAGGTCAGAGTAGGTAGTAATAAAGAAGGTCACCTAGGGGAACATCAGAAGAGCATCGCCGTCGATAACAGAAAAAGGAGGAAAGCAAGAACAAGAGCTCGCCATGCAATAGGCTACATAAACATGCAGGGCGGCAGAAGAAAGGAAAAGTGGGCAGAGATTGAGGAGCAGTTACATAGAGAACAAATAGGGGTGTATGCGGTTACAGAAACGCACCTTAGAGACTCAGAAGAGCCGCCAGTTATTGAGAATTATGTATGGGAAGGGTGCAACAGAACTAAGTCGGAAAGAAAGGGAGGGGGAGTCGGAATGCTCATCCATCAGGGAGCCAAATGGAAAAGAGTAAATTCACAATGTCAAGAGCATCTTTGGTTATCAGGTACAATGAGTGGGAAAGAAACTTGGCTTGTAGTTACGTATTTGTGGACCGGAATAAATTGCACAGAGAAGAATAAAGAGTTAGTGGAATGCATAAGCGCTGATATTAGGGGTTTCGGGAATGGTGCTGAGATAGTCCTATTAGGTGACATGAATGCCCACATACAGGATTTAGATGGCTATACCGACAATAGCGGGAAGTCAATGCTAGACCTTTGCGAGCAACATAACCTCGTGATCGTGAATACGGGGCCTAAGTGTGAAGGACAGATCACGTGGGAAGTGGGAAACCGGCAATCGACCATTGATTACTGTCTGATGACAGAAGGAATTCATGATAAGTTGAGAGAAATGGTCATCGATGAGGAAGGGTTTAGCAGCATAGGGAGTGACCATAAACGCATCATTTT
This sequence comes from Dermacentor variabilis, assembly GCF_050947875.1. Lineage (NCBI taxonomy): Eukaryota > Metazoa > Arthropoda > Arachnida > Ixodida > Ixodidae > Dermacentor > Dermacentor variabilis. The sequence continues at coordinate 15,736,226 of NC_134574.1, read as the reverse complement.
GAAAATGGGATATGTAGTTGGGAAAGAGAGCAACGAAAGCAAAATGGCCAGTCCAAATTTGAACGCTGAACAAATAGCAAATATAGTCACTAGAGTGGAGGAAGAAATTGGCAAGTTGCCAAGTAAGGGGTGGGAATATGGTGAGCTTCTAAGTGTAGTAACGACAGAAATACGGAAAGCGAAACAACATGTTCATTGGAAAGGAAAAAAGAAACCGAAAAGCTGGTGGAACAAGGAGATACGAGAAGCGATCGCCGAACGACAGAAGGCATCTCGAGAGCACAGGCAGGCAAAGAAGGCGCAGTTGCCACAGGATGAAGTAACCAGTAAATGGGAAATATACCGGGAGAAAAAGTCTATGGTTCAAATACTGGTGCAAGCAAAATTAAAAGGTGAAAGTGAAAGTTGGTTGTCAGAAATACGTGAGAAAAAGAAGGCCGCACCTAGAATATTTTGGAATCACATAAAATTATTAGGCAGGAAGTCAACAACAATACAACAACATATCCTAGACGATGTTACGTTTCGCCTACAACGCGCGGTATAGCCGGCGCGGATGCAACAGACGCCGCGGCTTCGTTCAAAGCGGCGGACATCTTGGCCCGTTCGGCGCCGCCGCTACGCCTCCCCGCCAAGCGCATCCAGGCATGTTCCAATGCCACGTGTCTTCGTGTGTGCGTGTGTGTGTGTGCATGTTGGTGCCCACGCTTGTCAAAGCGCGGCAGCCGGGGAGAGGAGCTCCCCCAACCATGCCCCAACTGTGAAGCAAGGAGGTCTGACCGGCGCCGGCCCGGCGGATGCGTCACCTACTCGTCCCAACGTGCCCGAGCGGCGCAGTCACGTGCGCGTCTATCGAGGCGTTCCTTCTTGCCCTCAACTGCGAGAGTATAAAAGCAGCTGCCCCCGGACGCCTGGAGAGGCTCCGATTTCTTCTGTTGAGGGACCTTCGGCCGCTCTTTTGCGATGCTAGAATAAACAAGTTGTTCTGTTAGCACTCGACTCATGCTTTGCCGGGACCTTCGGATGCTTCCAGTTGTGCCCCAGGCCGCCAGGCCAACGCTACCCTTGGGGCTTGCGACCCATTTGCAACAACTCGTGCCAGCGGTGCGATTGCAATAACGGGTGTCAGCACTGAGATTCCAACAACGAAGATGAAAACAGACTGGAAGGAGAAGCAGCAATAAATTACATCCAAAAAGTAACAGCCGAATCTTTCAAAGGCAAGGACGAGGTTGTATTTGAAGAAAAAAAGAGCATGAAAGAGACCCAAGGGGGAAAGGAGCTAGTGCTTACAAATTTAAACTGGAAGAAAGCGGAAGAGAAAATTCCTAAGCGCACAGCCACGGGGCTAGACGAGGTTCCCGTTAGGCTGATAAATGAACTGGGACCAAAAAGTAAGGAAGCTCTCGTGAAAGCAGTTGAAAAAACTTTAAAATATAGACGAATACCAGACAGTTAAATTGGCGACAAAGTAGAATGAATTTAATTTATAAAGGTAAGGGGGAGAAAGACAGAATTCACTCGTATAGACCGTTGACCATTACATCGGTAATATACAGGCTAGCAATGCAGGCAATCAAATTAAAGCTTCAAGCATGGGCAGAAAATAATGGCATTTTGGGAGAGCTTCAGAATGGCTTTAGAATAGGTAGGCGTTTGGATGATAACTTGTTTGTTCTTACTCAGTGTATTGAAATATCAAAAGCAGAAAGCAGACCGTTGTATGTGGCCTTTTTGGACATTACAGGAGCATACGACAACGTAGACCGCAGCATTTTGTGGGATATTCTGGAAGTGGAAGGCTTAGGTAACGATTGTATACAGCTTTTGAGAGAGATTTACCTAGAAAATACCGTTTGCATTCAATGGGAAGGGATGAGGAGCGCGGAGAAAATTCATATCAACAAGGGACTGAGGCAGGGGTGCCCTTTATCCCCGCTGCTGTTTATGATGTACATGGTGAGGATGGAGAGGGCGCTAGAAGGAAGTAATATCGGGTTTAATCTCTCATACAAACAGGCAGGTACAGCAATAGAGCAGCAACTCCCAAATTATTTTATGCGGACGACATTGTGTTGCTCGCAAACAAGCAAAGTAATTTGCAACGTCTGGCTAATATCTGTGGACAGGAAGGCAACGATCTAGGTTTGAAATTTAGTGTTAGAAAATCAGGTGTTATTGTATTCAATGAAAACAGTGAACAGACAGTGGAGATACAGGGCCAAGAAATACCTCGGGTAACAGAATATAAATACCTTGGTATATGGATAAACGAAGGCAACGGATATATGGAAACACAGGAAAAAACCATAACAGTCAAGGGGAAGAGAAATGCAGCCATAATGAAGCACAGAGCGCTATGGGGATACAATAGGTACGAGGTCCTCCGAGGTATGTGGAAAGGGGTAATGGTTCCAGGACTTACTTTTGGAAATGCTGTTGTCTGCTTTAAATCAGGGGTACAATCAGGACTCGACGGGAACCAAAGGTCAGTGGGTCGCCTCGCATTGGGCGCTCACGGGAAGACTACAAATGAAGCTGTGCAAGGGGATATGGGCTGGACTAGTTTTGAAGTGAGGGAAGCTCGCAGTAAAATTGAGTATGAAGAACGGCTGAGGAATATGGAGGAAAGTAAATGGGCTGGGAGAGTGTTCAGGTATCTGTACAGGCAAAACATTGATTCACAGTGGAGGAAAAGAACTAGGAAGCTTACCAGCAAGTGTGCGGCCTGTGGGGCCGCATACTTGCAGCACTCACAAAGCAGCACTCACAACTCACAGCAACAAAGAAGGTCAAGCGGAAAGTCAGAGAAGCTGAATTAATCTCATGGGTAGCGGCAATGGAAAAGAAACCTGCCATGAGTAACTACTTAAGAGGAAAAAACGAAATCAGAAAAGGAACCATTTGTGATAACTCAAAGGGAAGCTCATTACTTTTCGAAGCGAGATCGGGATGCCTTAGAACACGCACCTATAAAGCGAGATATAAGAAGGAAGAAGAAGCATGTGCTTGCTGCGGTAAAGCTAGGGAAACGACGGAGCATATTTTATTAGAATGTGAAGACGTCTATCCAGCGGTCGATTTAGGCACCACTGGCCTCCTTGAATCCCTTGGGTTCAGCGGGAGCAATGGTAAAGCAAACAGGTCCGCAATAGATCTCAGTAAGAGGCGATTGGAGGATTGGTGGAAGAAAAGTAGGGAAACGACAAAAGACGGAGACGTACAAAAGCACAGTTCGCAATAGGGTATCAGAAAATTTGGACGTGGTAGTTCATAGTGTCTTTATTTTTGTTTCTCATTGGTTAACCTAGGTAGGATATTAGGCAGCATAGTAGCAAGAGCTTGGTGGCGCAAGCCACCGCCCCGTTCCAAAGGGGACGCTCATAATATCCATCCACCAACGCGCCAACGCGCCCCGAGTGAGGCGACGCTGCAGCCACAGGGGCGCCAGCGGGCGCAAAGGGAGGGGCAGCAGGCACAGGCTGCAGTCGAACGGTTTGCACGTAGAAGGGTCCTGGTGATAGGGGACTCCAATGTGGGGAGGGCCGAACAGAGCGTGATGGCGAGAGTGAAGGCGGACGGGCGAGTACAGGTGGAGGTGCAAGCGGGCAAGGGTATGGCGGAAGCAATGACCAAGGCGCGGGAAGTAATTGGGGTCAGCACGGAGAGCGACAGCTTGGTCATTATGCATTCTGGGCTCAATGACGTGCTTAAGGGGAGAAGCCAGGACCTTGAGAGGCACATTGAGACTGGGCTGAGTAAGCTTAGAGAGGCCTCCGGGAGGGTGCATGTGACCTTATGCACTATCCCAGAGGTCCAGGGCCAGGCTTACCAGGTAGAAAGGAGGGTGGTTGAGGCCAATCGGGTCATTAGGAGTCTGAGCGGACGACTCGGGTACAGCGTGATGGAGGTCAACAGGGACGTGTACGGAACCGGCTTCCGACCTTTTGTGCAGGATGGTATTCACTACAGTGGTGCCACTGGCAAAAGGATAGGGGGCAGGATGGGTCGCCAGGCAACAGCTTTTTTAGGGGGACCCAGAGCTCTGAAAGAAGCAGTGTAGGCGTGGACGATTCGAGGCAGGAGCCACAAACACGCGAACATCGGTACTGTAGGAGAGGTGACAGGAATAAGCGCAAGAGCCAAATTAAGTCAGACATAGGGTTCATTAACATGCAAGGTGGCAGAAATAGGCTAAAATGGGAGGAAATCGAAGAACAACTAAGGCAGGAGAACTTAATGGTTTATGGATTTGTAGAGACACATCTTAGGGACATGGAACAACCGCCCTGTAACCCTGATTATGCATGGGAATACTGCAACAGAGTGCAGGGTAGCAGAAAGGGTGGGGGAATTGGAGCATTCATTCATAAAAATACAAATTGGCAAAGGGTCAAACAGGAATGCAAGGAGCATTTATGGCTAGAAGGAAAAGTAGCAGGGGCGAAAACACTTCTGGGCTTTGTATACCTTTGGACAGCATCAAATGCTAAAGAGGACAACAAAAAAATGTTGGACTGTATAGCAGCGGACATCAATGAGCTAGGAAAAGGATGTGAAGTAATTGTATTAGGAGACATGAATGCGCATGTTGAAGATATGGATGGGTACACAGACTCCACAGGTAACATGCTGCTGGATATGTGTGAGAGGCTTAACTTAGTTGTCTGTAACTCTACTGAAAAGTCTGACGGGATCATAACATGGGAGGTAGGGGGTCGACACTCGACAATAGATTATGCGTTGATGTCACATAGGATGTACGATAGATTAGGAGCCATGATTATAGATGAACAGGGCTCCAGAAGTATAGGTAGCGACCACAAACGTATCAAGTTGAATTTTAAGAGGGAAACTAAAGCACGAACGACGCGCGAGGAAACGCCAGATGTGATTTTTTACTCAGAAGACGAAGTGGAAATAGCGGCCAAACAAATTGAAGAGGAAATATCAGAGAGTACTGAAACTGATTGGACTTACCCAAAGTTAATGAGACTATTTGAGCGTGAGCTAGGTAAGGCGCGAGTCAGGAAAACAAGGCAAGGGATACGAAAACTCAAGAGCTGGTGGGATGAAGAAGTTAAGAAGGCCATAAAGAAACGTCAGGAAGCCTCCAGGGAACACAGGTATTCCAAAAGTAAGGGAGAACCTGAAGCAGAAGCAGAGAGGAAATGGGTAAACTACATAAAATGCAAAAGGGAAGCATCTTATTTGGTCAAGGAGAAAATCAAGACAAAAGGGTCCCAATGGCTGTCAAAAATAAGCAATAAAAAAGATAAACAGGCAGCTAGAAAATTCTGGCAACATCTGAACTCCTTGGCTAATAGGACAAGCCTAGAGCAGAGGTATATAGTAACAGCTCAAGGTACTGGGTTAGAAGGAGAGGAGGCAATGGAGCATATAGGAACCATGATGAGGGAAAAATTTACAAAACAGAGAAATGGTACATGCAGTACGTCGGAGAGGGATAGCCCGGTCAACCCACTGCTTTCGCTTGGACAAAAAGAGTGGGAAAGGGCGGAGAAGAGGGTACCAAGTAGCACATCGGCAGGTCCTGATGGTATTCCAATTACGTTAATGAAGAAATTGGGCCCGAAATCTATGAAAGCATTGAGGGAGGTGGTGAGCAAAATGCTAGTGGATGGTAAAGTACCTGACGAATGGAGGCTAAGTAGGATGAGAATGATATATAAGGGAAAGGGGGACAAAGCTGACATAAATAACTACCGGCCTATAACAGTGACGTCAGTGGTTTACAGGGTGGTTATGCAGATTATAAAGGACAGACTGCAGGCATGGGTAGAGAACGAGGGGGTACTTGGAGAGCTACAAAATGGGTTCCGGAAGCATAGGAGGCTAGAAGACAATCTGTTCTCGCTAACACAGTGCATTGAAATAGCTGAAAAGGAACACAGACCCCTATGGCTGGCTTTTTTGGACATCAAGGGAGCCTATGACAGTGTACTTCAAGAGGGCTTGTGGGGCATTCTGGAAACTTTAGGAGTGCGAGATGGAGTAACCAATTTCTTAAAAGATATCTATGAACGTAACCGGGTGATTATACAATGGGAAAAGCAGGTTTCGGAGCCTGTGATGATTCGGCGGGGGCTTAGGCAGGGGTGCCCATTGTCACCTCTGATGTTTATGCTGTACCTACAAGGTCCAAAATACAGCAAAGCGGACTCGGCTTCAACCTATCATTTCTCAAGCAAGGAAAATTGATTGAACAGTCATTACCAGGACTGATGTACGCGGATGATATTGTATTAATGGCTGACAATGCAGAAGATCTGCAGGAATTAATGGACATATGTGGTACAGAAGGAGACAGGTTAGGCTTGAATTAAGTTTAGCAAAGAAAAATCAGCAGTCATGATTTTTAATGATAACAGTTGCGGCGAGCATAAGATACAGGAGGCCACGCTGGAGATAGTCGATAAATACAAGTACCTTGGGGTGTGGATAAATAATGGCATTGAGTATCTGACAGAGTACGAAAAATATCTAACGACTAAAGGTAACAGAAGTGCAGCGATTATGAAGAGTAGGGCACTGTGGAACTACAATAGGTACGAGGTAGCACGAGGGATATGGAAGGGGGTAATGGTACCAGGCCTGACTTTTGCCAATGCAGTTCTATGTATTAGAACAGAGACCCGGCAACAGTTGGAAATTAGGCAACGTGGTGTGGGTAGGCTCGCTCTGGGAGCACATGGCAAGACACCAAATCTTGGAGTGCAGGGGGATCTGGGATGGTCTTCTTTCGAGGGCAGAGAGGCTAGTAGCAAGATAGCATTTGAGGAGCGATTGAGAAAAATGGGGGAAATTCGGTGGGCTAGGAAGGTTTTCAGTTACTTATACACGAGGAATGTTGACACGAGGTGGAGGAAGCGAACTAGAAAATTGACAAGCAAATACTTGGGAAGTAGCGGGGGAACAAGTAAGGAATTATCTGTCAAGAAAAAGGTTAAGGAAGCAGAGAGGGGTATGTGGAGTATAGAGATGCAAACCAAATCGGCATTGGAGACATACAGGACGTTTAAGCAAGAAATAGCCAAAGAAAATATTTACGATAACTCTAAGGGAAGCTCATTGTTGTTCGAAGCCAGGACGGGTGTACTGAGGACTAAAACGTACCGAGCCAGATACCAGGAGATAGATTTGGTGTGCGAGGCGTGTAGAGAGGAGGAGGAAACGGCGGAACACCTGATACTTGCTTGTAAACAACTTCACCCTGCAGTTGAATCTAACGGGGAACTATTCAAAGCCTTGGGTTTTAAAGACAGTGAAAGTAGAATGGACTTTGAACAGGTAGAAATAACTAAACGGCGGCTATCTGATTGGTGGACAATATCAACGCAAAAGTAAAGGAGTAAATACATAGGTATGCATGCATATAGAACCATTAAAGGCTAGGTGGCGCGCGCCGCCGCCGCCCGATTCAAAGGGTTGAGCCACAATCATCCATCCATCCATCCATCCACCATCCATACAAAGGGTATAGCCGTCATCCATCCATCCATCCATGCTGGTTTTTTATACTATGGTTTTACAGTTTACATGCCGACGACCAGCTGATCATGGGCGCTTCTGTTGTAGATTTCGACGCTCGACTGGAGGACCACCAGTGCTTGCTGGTGCTGGTGCAGCCACTGTCGTCGCACGTCTCGAGCACTGTGCTCTGGGAGCGCGCCGTGAAGCACATCGGGCGCGTCCGCTGTACGCGTCTCAGCGACACGCAACAGCCCGAGGGAAGCCGCAGCGTGTGGCTCCGCTACACGACCAGCTACCCGGCCGACGGGAGCCTCTGGGGTGACTTCCAGGCTCACCGGCGCGTCCTCGGAGTGCTCACTGTTGGTGGGTGTTTTATTTTTTATCTTCAATGGGAGGTAGAAGACGAAAAACGTGCTGCCTGCTATGGTGAGTGTTCATACGGCGCCCCGTCAGCGTTCTTATGCCAGAAGGTGGCAGCTCCGTTTTATTCCATTAAATTCAAGGCCCCATACAGAATGTAGTCGGGCAAGTGTTGTCAAATGACACAGACGAATCAGAAAAACTAAGTGACTCGGTACATTATCACGGGGAGTCGTGGCGCTGAATAGTTACCCAGTGTGGTGACCAGACTTGCGGCCATAGCGCACGGCAATAAAGACACAGTAGCCACTGTGAGGAGCGTAAGCATACTGCCCGCACAGGTCATGCGCTCTGCTTTTTATTGTCCATCGCGCGCCCCCTGGTGGTGTTAGTTACCACACTTCCTCCCTCCTTAATACAATAGATTAACAGCATATAAGCAGTTAAAGTTCAAGGGGGAAAACTGAAGCACCGGACAGCGTTCCCTAGTGCTGCAATGAAGCCGAGGTGTGGAGGGAGGCGGGGAGTAATCGGTCTGTGTTCGTGGTATGGTGTCACTGGTCTCCAGCTGATAGGGCTCGCCAGGTAGTAATGGTTGACTCTCCAAGCTTGTCGCTGCTTTGGGTAAACCACTGTCAGTTGTACCTCCAGTCCCTGAGGATAAAGCCGAATGTGGTTCCGAGCGTGTGGTAGAAGGGCTTGGGGCACTGATGGTTGTGCTGGTCGGGCATCGACTGAGGCCTTACATGGTCGAGATGCCGGATTCATTGTCGCCCATCATCCAATTGTAGCTCCACCTGTGAATTGTGTTGCCTGGTGACTACAGCGGGAATCCAGCTCGGACCTGGCCGAAAATTCCTGGTGAAGTCTCCTGGTTGTACTGGCACCCTCAGTTTCGTTCTTTGATCGTACTCCATCTTCTGAGCAATTTGTTTCTGGAGGACTGTTTTCCTTAGGTCTGGCTGCAGCAGATCCAATGCAGTCCTGAGCCTCCGTCCCATCAACAGTTCGGATGGGCAACACCCAGTGACATTGTGGGATGTCGACCTTTATGATAATAGTATTCGTGCAATTTGTGCACAAAGGTCCCCTGGGCCAACTTTCTGTAATTTTACTTTCATAGTTTGAATGGCTCCCTCTGCTGCACCATTAGACGCCGGGTGATAGGGCGGTATTAGCATCCTGTTCACGCCGTTCTTCAAAAATCTCCCGTACGCTTCACTCGCGAATGCGGGTCCATTGTCCGATACCACCATGTCTGGGAGGCCCTGATTCGCAAACATGAGCTGCACGCATGCAATTGTACATTCCGCTGAGAATGATGAAACGGGAAAAACTTCAATCCCTTTGGAGAATGCATCAATTACAATAAGAAAAATAGCAATTTCGGCAAGGTCCCGCATAGTCCACGTGGATCCTTGACAAGGCCCTGCCTGAGAACGGCCACGACATCATAGGCACTGGTCTCAGTGGTCTCTGTTGTTGTCGGCAGGCGAAGCAATCTTGAACCGTGGTTATGATGTCTCTGTCTAACGACGGCCACCATGCATTACTTCGGGCAATGGCTTTCATTTTTGTGACCTCAGGGTGGCTCTCGTGTAGTAACTTGAGGACTTCTCCTTGGAGGTTGGAGGACACCACAACAGTTTCCCAGAGCACACAGTTCTGATGCACACTCAACTCATTGAATCGGGACACGTACGGCCCCCCCTCTGATGTCAAGTCTTGAACATGACCAGACCATAAATCCTGTAGTACTCTTGACAACACCGGATCTCTTGCAATAGCTTCTGCAACCACCTTTGATGAAAGGACACGGGGATAGACACCTTCAAGCATGAATACCTCCCCAGGCGCCTCTGGAGAGCAATCAATTGTTGGCAAGGGGAGTCTGCTCAACCCATCTGCGTAGGCTATCAGGCTTCCAGGCCTATAGCTCAAACTTTAGCTGAACCTTCCAGTAACAATGCCCAGCGAAGAAGCCTCGGTGAGCATATTTCCGGAATAGGCCCTCCAGCACCTAAGAGGCCCAACAAGGGTTTGTGGTCAGTAGCTGCTTCAAATTTCCGTCCCCAGAGATACTGCCTGAACTTTGCGACACCAAACACGAGACCAAGTGCCTCTTTATCCAATTGACTATAGTTCTCAGTGGCCGTGAGGCTTCTTGATGCGAAGGCTATCAGTCGCTCTTCTCCAGTAGGCTCTCTCTGTGCGAAAACTGCCCCCAGGCCATGAGGGGAAGCATCAGTGATCAACACTGTGGGTTTGGAGGGGTCATAATGGGCCAAGACACGAGCGGATGCGAGCAGCTTCTTGGGGCTCTTCATGAATGCAAATAGCTTTGCATTCAAATAGCTTTGCAACTCTTTCACATCTCGAGGTTTGGGAGCATTCCGTACTGCTTCAGTCTTGGCAGGATCTGGATGCAGCCCGGCAGCACTTATTATGTGGCCTAAGTACTGGACCTCAGGTAGCAAGAACTTGCATTTTGCAAGTTTCAGCTTCAAGCCCACCGCTTGCAAGCACTCTAGTACCTTGCAGACGTTTGCCCAATGTTCGTTGTCATTCGTGCCTGTTACCAAAATGTCATCGAACTAAATTGCGACATGATCAAGACCTCCCAGGAGGTTTTTTATTTCCCGTTAAAATATGGCTGGGGCAGAAGCAATCCCAAATGGCAGTCTTGTGTATTGAAACAAGCCCTTAGGGGTATTGATAATGACGAACTCCTGTGACTGTTCTTCCAGCTCAATCTGCTGGTAGGCATCCTTTAGGTCTAGCTTTGTGAACCTTACTCCTCCCTGGAGCTTTGTGAACAATTCTTCTATGCGTGGCACGGGATACGTTGCCACAAGTGCTATGGGATTTACAGTCAGCTTGAAATCACCGCATATGCGCAACTGCCCATCTTGTTTTAGCATTAAAACGACAGTTGCTGCCCATCTGGCAGTCTTCACTGGTTGGACCAGGCCTTGGAGGAGCAGTCTCTGTAACGATTCCTGAAACTTGTCTTTCAAAGCAAAGGGCATCCACCGGGGCTTAAAGAATCTGGGTTTGGCATCTGGCGACACCAAGATGCGAGCCTTAATTCCACGGGACATGCCTAAACCATCTGAAAACACCTCTTGAAAATGGTCCACAGCTCCTCCTTTAGATTACACAGACAAAATCAATTACGACTTGCTGATTCCCAACTGGAATTTCTTCATCCAGCTTCTACCAAACAATGCTGGGCACTACCCCTTTACCACAAACAGAGGTAGCCGTCTCTCCTCCTCCCCAAGCTTTACAGCGGCCACAAACTTTCCGGTGACTGGTCGCGTGTCTCCGCAAAAACTCCTCAGCTGTAAGTCGAATCGTTCCAAGGCAGCCAATGGGAACAGTTGCCTGAACTTTGTTTCACTTATGATTGAGACACTGGTGACCGTATCGAGTGCCATCTCTAGTGGAACCCCGTTAATAACCGGAATGCGCATAGGCGCCGGCCCATCCGCATGAAGTGCCCAAAGGTCGACGCTCCAAACATTTCACTCGCTCTGGGTACCCCAAGCACTGCATCCACTGTGCTCAATCTACACAGTGCCCAATCTGCATGCCACGCCTGTCTGTTTATAACTCGCTATCACTTTTGCATACTCTTGCCAGATACCCTTGCCGCCTGCATTTGTAGCACACTGAGTTGACGTGTTGGCACTGGCATGCTTGATGGGCGCCGCTGCAGCAGAAACACCCGCGTTCGCGACCCCCAGGTTGCACTGCGTGTGTTGCCCCCCATCACAGTTCCGACTGTCAATTGGGCTGACTCTGAATATACTGAGAAAACATTTGAGTATACTTTGAGAAAACTTTTGTTGGTGAAAGATAAATTGAGGCGTTTGGGGCCTGTAGGTCCCAGGCTACATTGTTTGGTTGTCTTGCATTGTCTGACTACACACAATACATACAGTGTTTCAGTTTTTCTTGGCAAAATTTTATTCCGTAGCCATTGCGGCAGCTTTTTTGACAGCTATTACTAGCCGCCCCAGCGAAGACATATTTTTTTCAAAGCGGTTGGCCCGCTCTTTTTTGCCTCCAGAAATTCTATTAACATCGCTTGTAGGGATGTGCTGTCCTTCTTCCTTTTCTTGGCCAAGGCATTCCTCGGTTCATAGCTTAAAACTGCAGCTGAGGCAGGGCTTGAAAGGAGTTTGACCATGGACGATGCTCCTGGCTCCATGTCATCACCGTCAGGAGACTTGCCGAAAAACAGCGTGCAGTATTAATGGGGATAAACTTGAGTGAAATTGAGACAACAGCACCTGCTGTCTTTTTCTAATGTTGCTCCAGGCTTCATGAAGACAGTGGGAGTTATATGGTGCTTTTGTTCTAGCACCTCACTGAGCTCACTAAGAAAGAAGAAAAGAATTAGTTGGAAAATATGAAAGCTGGAGACTGCACGCAATGGTTGACAACACTCACTCTTCGTGTTCATGCACAGTCCTTGAGTGCCCAGAATTGTTTTTGGTTTTCGACTTTTGTATATGACTGCTCTAAACTTTTCCGTTTGTTTTGCACGTGAAGTTCAGTCAGCAGGGCCGAGAACTCGGTAGACATCATGTCAGCAATCGCCTGCCACATGGCCTTTTTTGTCCTGTGAAAAAAGTGATAGATTAAAAATTGGCAATTCCAGCACATTAAAAACTGATGAGGTATGCTCACAAACTTCTGAGCAAGCAAAGTTGAACTTTAACTTTCTGTTAACACTTCAATGAAAAAGTAATTTCAGCTTTCTTGAAGCCGCCTCGCTTTCCCACCAGAGGGTTCAGTTCCTTATATTTTGAAATGGGAAACCGGGTCCTCTGAGAACTCCAAAGTTCAGCTTCGGAGGATCCGGATCGCGCCTCCATCAGTGGGGTGCCGAAGACCGCAATGTTGTTCCTTGATGGCAGGTAATGCCGGTGAAGCAGCTTCAAATGACGCTGATGGGGCTCCAGTACCAGAATCTTGAAAGATGACCGTAATGACCGTTGCATCTGTGGCAAAAAATAGTACCGAATTGAGTTTTAGGTATGTCTCTACTCGGGGCTAAAGTATTCGAAGCTTCACATGCGTGCTCACTGGTAAAGAGACTTATCGAACTGTGCACTCAGGCGAGTTTGTTGTACTGCAGTACAACAAATAAACATTAGTGTCTTTTTACGGCAAAGCTGTTTATGGCTAGGGTGCTAGGGTTCCGTATATTTTTGTGTTCATCAACAAATCTGAATTTGCGAAAACTCAGCTACTGAATTTGATGCAAAATCGCTTCATTCTATGCAAAAGCTTATACATCCCGTCACTTGGATATGCATATTCAGTCAATTAGTTATCAGTAGGCACCATGGTCAAGATCAGTAAACTCTCTCAACTAAAAAACTTTTTTTTTGCTTGCTTGTGGGGGTCACTGCTTAAGGAGGCATGAGCCATTCATTGTCTTATGTGACGGACAAGTTTCTCGTTGGGTAGGTATAGAAATATAATAACAGAGGGGATATGAGGATGTGTGTGCATACTTACTGTGATGACCACCGATCAGCACAATAAATACATATCCAAGTGATGAGTCACTGCTTAAGGGGGCATGAGCCATTCATTGTCTTATGTGACGGACAAGTTTCTCGTTGGGTAGGTATAGAAATATAATAACAGAGGTGATATGAGGATGTGTGTGCATACTTATTGTGATGACCACCGATCAGCACAATAAATACATATCCAAGTGATGAGATGTAATAAGCTTTTGCATACAATGAGCCCAATATAAGAACATGGTCCTACTAAAAATACCGACTAAGGCACAGCGATTAGGAAAATGTGTGTGTGTGTTCGTGTGCCACCAATCTAAAATAAATGTGTGTTTAGCTCGGCTTCCTCCTTATGGAATTAGTCGAGGGATCACGTACATGAATAATAACTGCATTGAGATTGCCAAAGATGCTGCAAATGAATTTTTGAATGCTACGCACTGTCAAGACAAGTGAACTATGTACTTATTAATAAAGAATATGTCCAGTATAATATAATTCACAGAATATGTGAATATGTATATGCGAATAATAATAAGAATATTAATAAAGAATATGTTTAAAGAATAAAGTATGTCCCAAAAATTGTGCTCGAAATTATTGATATCAATGCTTCCATGTTTTTTGTCTATTAAATAAGTAAAGAATATATCACACGAACTTTAGAACTATATCAGTTCTAAACCAGCAAAGCAGTGCATGCTGCTGATATTAAAAATGTAAAGGCCGTAATATGAGGTTGAAGTCAAATATTTTAATGAAACTTCGTCATTCAAGAACCTTGTTTACATTTCTGTACATATGCAATGGCCAGGGAGAAATCTCAATGATGCTGTCCTTCCTTCCAATGTATTGCGCAGGAGTAGCTGTCACCATTCATGTATTATGAGTAATTGCACCGAAATTATAGTCACAACAGAGAGCACATATAAAAAGCAGTTCTGCAAAATATACGAGAGCGAGTCAAATGGAACTGAGCCAGTGCGATAATAAAAGTAGTCTCCATGAGCATTGAGACATTTGTCCCACTGACTTACTAGTCGCGTGATTCCTGCCTCATGAAGCTCCTTGGGTTGCGGCTTCGAAAAGTCTGGAACTGACTCCTTCACGTCATCGTCTGACACGAATCTGTTTCCTTTGAGTGTTTTTTTCAATTGCCCCAAATTGTGGAAGTCACAAGGCGACAGGTCTGGGCTGTATGGCGGATGTTGCATCGTTCTCCACTTGAACTTTGGTAGTTTTGTGTTAACCACATCAACGAAGTGGGGACAGGCATTGTCGTGGAGCAAGATGACTCCATTTGTCAATGTTCCACATTGTTTGTTCTTGATTGCAGCATGCAGCCGATCTGGCCTTTCACAAGATCAGAAACGACTGATAGTCTCTGCAAGTTTAGAGAATTCGATCAGTAATGGCTCCTGACGATAGAAAAAAAACAAAAGTCAGCAACACCTTTCTGGCGGAAATGACGGCCTTTGCTTTCTTTGGCAGTGGTGAATTCGAGTGTTTCCACTGTAAGCATTGCCATCGTGTTCCAGGCTCGTAATAGTGGCACCATGATTCATCCCCAGTGATAATTGCAGACAAGAAGTTGCCACCTTAATTGTGATACTAGACCATATGAGTCAAGGCAACGCCGAACCTCTCCTTCTTCTGGTGGTGGTTGAAAATCTCTGGCATCCATTGCGCACACAAGAGCTGATAAATGAGATGCTCATGAATTATGGTGTGAACCGAATCGTGACTGATGTTCACACATTCTGCCAATGAAATGCAATCATCAGGGTGTCACCAACTGGGAAAATTGAGAATTCTCAGGGATTTTGAATAGTCTGGAAATACTCAGGGAAAACTAAGAGAATTTGTCCTTATACCAGGGAAAATGGTATAATTTTATTGAAAGAGCGAAAGTTGTAGTAATGGTGGCTCGAGTAACAGAGAGGAATCGTAATGAATCATTTTTGACGCCGTGTGGTCGGCTGGAATTGCCAGTGTGCAGTCAACGAACGACTTTCTGAACGCCCGATAATTCGAACTGCTTCGCGGCACTGCCACGTACCCCATAGAGTCAATGTTTAAGAACATGAAATTTCGGGCGCAAGAACCCTTTGCAGACCAATATTCCGGATTTTTGCCATGACCGCAGGTTCGAAACGGCAATCACAGCCACCACCGCCACCATTTCGATTACCTCGCCGCCTTGAACCGGCGCTCTCGCAAGCAGTCCCGCTGGCAGCCGCAGCCAACACGGCGGCAAAGTCAGGCCTAGTAATGACACTGACTCCGCCGTTGTGGTCCTCGCGATTGTTAGCCGTGAACATTTGTTAGCCGGCGTACAGCTGTCACCTCAGAAATATAAAGAAGCACATGTGTCAATATCTTTTGAAGATAATAGCATCCTAATTTTGTCATCTGACATCTATTTAGGTGCTCTTGAATTCTGCCGTGTTAATCACGCACTAGCAGCCATATTATAATTAGGAGGAAGCTTGTCTCAGCAGCAGTAAGACTGTCATTTGCCTTTGGTTCCATGTTTTTGAATGCTTGTACTGCCTTCTCTTAGCAGTGCAAGTCATATGAGATGTAAATTTGCACACACCCACGTCATCAGTAGCAATAGTCTTGCAGCTGAAATAAGCAACAAAGCAAGGTTTGCAACAAAGGAGACCTGCGGAAAGAGTAGCTTGCTGAAGCCATCTTAGCTATTACTTAAAAAAACAAATGCAATGAACAGAGCACCAAGAATGCTACCCTCACAGTGGACTAATTACAGCAAAACCCCTTTAATTCATACCTGCCTAATAAATAATTCCAGTTTAAATATAGTTGTGATGAATCCCCGACCCTGTCACCATTTAACCTAACGTATTGGCTGCCCACTTAAGCTGTAGTCACTGACCGCATGCTGAATGGTTAGTGCGCAGTATGTACATTTTTCTGCACGGAATTGGCAAAATGTAGTACGCATAGGCCATAGGTGGTGGCTATGACGTGTTTCCTGCTCCCATAGCTCCAGGAGCTTCCACGTCATGCATGATTATGACGTATAAGTGGGTGATGGCCCTTTTCCATCCGTGTGCATTGATTGTCTTGAGGGCATTTGCAGAGAAGTGGGGCCTGATAGAAAAACCCGCTTGCAGTGTTGCTGAGTGTGAATATGTGGTCATGGCTGAAAGGCCACTGCGGCGGCAATTTAAAATCAAACATCTTTTACTGCCTGCTTGCAAATAAAACTTGTCTCTGCATGTGTTTAAGAGAGAATTGCGTGAGGCTTGGAAGTCTACAGCCAATTAGCTGCCATTGTCGGTTAATTAGTACGTCACTTAGTGTGTACCTGATCCACATTATCCACCAACTACACCAGCTATGTATTGCCTATGAGTGTCTTTAGTCATGTAAGCTTCTTGTATGTGGTGATGTGGAGTTGAACCTGGGGTCAAAGAAATGTTTCAGACTCTTTTAGATGGTCAAAGAGACTTTAAAGCAGAAATATCTGAACTAAGAGACCATTTGAATGCAACCGATAAAACGATACAAGGTTTTCATAGTTAATTAAATAGCCTTGAGGATAGTGTTAATGAGGTCCAGATCAAAGTTGGTGAAAGTGAAGAGATAAATCCTTCCATTATAAATGTGAAAAAAAAATCTTCAGAAGCAACAAGAAAAGCTTGTTGATCTTGAAGATAGAAACCGTTATCCGTACCTGATTGTCTTTGGTATTTCTGAAGCTGGCAATCAATTGGAATCGGTATTATACGCAAAAGTGATAAATGGGCTGCTCAGGAACAAGATGGGTGTTGAGTGCAAGTCTGTGGCACATACTCAGTGTAGGAAAAGCTTCACTTCGTCCGCTCATCCTGTATTTCCGAGACTGTGCAGAAAAAGCAAGAAATTTTCAGGAATGAAAGTAAGCTAAAAGAAGCGCGAATATGCATTGAAAAAATTATTCATGCGCAGACACATTTTGCGAGCGTAGGTTGCTTTGGCAAAGTGCAGAAGCAGACAGAGAAGCTGGAAAGAAGGTCTCATTGGTGTGCAACACGGTTAATGTTGGCGGCCAATCTATACTTTGGAATGATACAGCAAACTCGCGAAAAGAAATGTTAAAAACTGATAAACAACCCTAGAAGGGATAGCAGTGCAGGATGCATCAGCTGTGCTTGGTTTCTTCCAGTGCAAGAAGCGTACTAAAGAAAGTGGATAAACTTGAACTCATTCTACTTAGCTATGATCTGCACATGTGTGTTATCACTGAGACATGGCTTGGTGATTTGGCCGACAACTGTGAAATCATACCAAGGCGTTATCAGACATTTAGACTTGACAGAAGTTCTCATGGGGGCAATGTCGCGGTAATCATGAAAGCCAATATTGACGCCACACTCTTCGACCACATCGTCAACCATGAAAGTTTGCTGTTAATGATACTGACGAAAGTTACCTTTTTCTTATGTAGGGTTTATCGCTCGCCTGACACAGATGCAATGTTTGTTGTCAAATTACATGATGCTCTTTTGGAAATATGCAATGAAGATGGTATTTTGACAGGTGATATCTCTCACAATCTTGAGCAACTTGTGTGCCAGCCAGCACTTGGTAATTCAGCTGTTGACCTTCTGCATATCATATTGACCTCAAGTAAAGACGGGGACAGCGGAAGAGGACACAAAAACGACGCGGGCGCTAACTTTTAACTGCTTTATTCATGGCAACCTGTGGCAATATATAGACAAATAGAAAATGCACAGAACATAGCAAACGAGAGCACTCATCAGCCTAGGGGGTTAACCAATTATCAAAACCGCGCATGTCGTTTTTGTCTTGTCTTTCGCTGTTCCCTTCTTTATTTGCGGTAAAATATAATATGCAGTAAACACGAACTAGGCCAAACTGAAATTCTTCTTGACCTTCTGTTTGTTAGCCATCTTTTTCAGTACAGGGTCAATTAATGTAAAAACAAGAATAAGTGACTATAAACTGTTATACTTTTGTTTCAACAAAGAAACGAAATTCCAGAAAGTCGCCAGTCATAACTGCGATTAAGGAGTACAGCCATGCAGATGATGTCTCAATATGTAATTACCTAGACTTGCATCTGATCATTGACATAAGCAGCATAGAAAATTCTAGGCATGTTTTTTGGAATATGATGAATTATTGCATTGTGCACTTTGTTCGAACCATAAAATCTGAAGTTAGACATGAGAGCCCTTGGATCAGCTGAGATCTTGAGATGAAATGCAAAATAATAATGTTAGAAAAAAAGGCTAGACCAAAGCCATTACAGCTTTCTGAACTGTAATGTTAGCTATTAACTAAAATGCGGCAAGCTAGAAATAAGTTCTTTGCAGAAATTATACTGTACATTATTAACAATGATCCAAAAAAAGTTCTTGCAGTACCTAAGACAGTCAGAACACATTAAACGGGATAATGCTGAATAGAAGTCTGGTTACAGATAAAATCACAGGCATTGAGCAACTATTTTCGTTATGTTTTTACTGAACCGGTTGAATATGAATTGCAAGATGAAGCTTTGCTTACTGATCATACCACAGTGGTTTCTAGAGAAGGTGTTGCATCAATGCCGTTTGGTCTCTATAGATAGATAGATAGATAGATAGATATTTATTTCTCTCAAAACAAAGTACAGAAATGAGAGAGGACGGAAGGGAAAAAGCTGCCGAATGCAGCTTGAGGACCCCCTACGCCCTACAGAGCAGCAGTGAGGTGAGAAACAAAGGCAATACGACAGGTTGCAAAGTATACACAAACAGAAATCAAAATCACAATACTCGTAATCTATTGCATAACTGCAATTTTTACACGGAATCTATTACATTGTTATGATTTTACACAATTAACGCATTTACACAATTTCTTCGTCAATTCCCATTACACAGTTTTAACGCCAAAAAATACAGATAAATATAATTCATTCAATACAGTTACAATACATACAATACATACATACAATACAGTCACATAGGTGAGCTATTCGCTCGAAAGCCCGAAAAGATTGATCAATTCTATGAAAGTTTGTATAGAAAGCAACCTAAGGGAAAAACGATTTTCTTCGAGAACATTTAGATACCTAGGCAGATTGTACGATAAACATTGTGTGTGGTATTTGGTGCGACTTAACGGTAGGGACCATGACATAGAATGACGTACATCATATGTAGGTTCATGACGTACAAGCTGAAACATTGTTAGCATAAGGTTGTTGTTAGTTGCTACAGCAGTTTTGTAAATGAAAAGAAGTTTGAACACATACAAGGTAGTTACACTTAAAATATTGAACTGCCTAAAATATTCTCTGGTGTGAGCATTCCACGGTATATTAGCTATCAGCCTTACCGCACGCTTTTGTGCAATTAAAAGGCGCTGTTTATTGTGTTGAGTCGTTGTACCCCAAACTGTGTGGCAATAAGTAATCACTGGCGCTATGTATGAATTATAAATGAGGAGTTTAACCTGTGTGGGAAGGGTTAACCTATGTTTGCATAACACCCCATTTAACCTGTTCATTTTAGCACGAATATTTTCAACTTGTAGGTCCCAATTGAGTGTCTCAGAGAATATAACACCAAGAGATTTTATACTGGATACAATGTCAATCTTGTCATTTCCTAATAATAGTTCGATATCACCACTTACTACTTTATTTTTTGTTCTATATATCACAGCTTTTGTTTTATTCGTATTAACTTTAAGACAATTTTTATTACACCAGTGACGCAAATGTTCCAAAAATTGGTTGCCACGGATGGATAACTCAGCTAGTGTGTTTCCTGTGGCGAGCATTGTAATATCATCAGCGTAAGCTACGAGATGAACCGGAAAGTGGGTATGAAAAATGTCATTTATATAAACTAAAAACAACAGAGGCCCTAAAATGCTTCCCTGTGGTACACCGGATAAGATTGGCTCAACATCTGATGAGGTTTCATTTAAACACACCATTTGTTTACGGTACTTTAGGTAAGACTGTATTAAAGCAAGACTGATGCCCCTAATGCCATAGTGACTGAGTTTCTGAGATAATAGAAAGTGGTCAATTAGATCAAATGCTTTGGATAAGTCTATTTATATCCCGAGAACAAGAAGCTTTTCTTCAAAGGTGGAAATTATAATTTCTTTTTGTTTAGTCAATGCCATCTCAGTCGACCTCTGTTTTCTAAATCCAAACTGGTAGTCAGAAAGAACAGAATGCTTACTTAGAAAGTTAGTCAACCGGCAATGAATAATTTTTTCTAATGCTTTAGACAGTACTGGAAGAATCGATATTGGTCTGTAGTTGGAAAAGTCAGAAACAGATCCACTTTTATGTATGGCAACAACCTTTGCAATCTGCATTTGTTTTGGCAAGACGCCGCTACTTAAACAAAGGTTATAAATATATACTAGTGTAGGGGCTAAGTCTATTACAAATTTAAATGGTTGGATTTGAAAACCATCTTTATCCTTGGATTTACTCGACCGGAGGTTCGAAAACACGAATATTATTTCAGATTCAGTAGTTGGAAACATAAATAAGGTTTCGTGAACGCTCGGTGCCACACAGGCATAACCGACAGGGACATCTGGTGCGACACAAAGTGATTTTGTAATATTGATGAAAAACCTATTGAACTGGTTGGAAAGTTCCTTTCCGCACAGAACTTTGCCTTCTTTTTCAATGGAAGCAATAGGACGGCGTGACCGGAAGTTAAGCAAGCGATTTAGTTGGTCCCGTTGGTCTCGGGCACTGTTCCTCGAAGCGGGGTCAAAAAAATGGCTAAAATATTCCAATTTCGCCCTCTTCAGTTTTTGGTTTAACTGATTACGGTATTTTTTATATGCGCCTAATTTTTCAGGGTCTCGAGATTTAATGAACTGTGTAAATAACTTGTCTTTTAATTTTATTTCACGAATTAGTTCTGCCGTTATCCATGGTTTTCTATTTTTGCATTTTCTTGCATGCCTCAGAGGAAAAGAAGTGTTGTAAATAGCTTTCAGTTTGGATAGAAAAGCATCGTAAGCCATGTCAGGGTCATTTATGGATAGGACGTATTCCCAGTCAGTGGCGGAAATCGCGTTCCGAAAGTTACTTAAGGTGATCGGATCAATGCGGCGATACTTGAAATCATGCGGTTTAGAAGCGCTTTCTGGTCTAGCATTGTTAACAAAAGCAAAGATTGGGAGGTGATCACTGATGTCACAGGCGACGGTCCCTGCATCTATGTTAGACTTATCTGCATTTGTGATGATAACGTCGATACACGTTGCCGTGGAGCACGTTATGCGCGTTGGGGTTTCGATAACGTTGCAAAACCCATATGCATCAATTAAGGCCACAAGTTCCTTTCCTGGTTTCGATACACATTTCATATCTAAGTTCACATCACCCGACAGAAAAAGCAATCTTTCATTAGAAGACGCGTAATCAAAAAGAGCTTCTAGCGATTCGAAAAACGTGTCTAGTCTTGCATTAGGGGGACGATACACCACACTGAAAATGCTACTATGGCTTTCTACAGTCAATAGCTCAAGATCTTCCGTTGCCAACGTAAATTGCTCGCTTTGAGCAACAGTTATTGCATTATGAATATGCATCGACACGCCCCCACCTTTGCGACCGGATCTGTTAAGGAAAAAGTGCTTATAACCATCTTATAACCATACTGAATAATCCCCAGGATCAGGTGGTATTCCCAATGTGTCTTTGATACAGTAGACTTTACAGGTATCACATTTATATTTTAATACTGGTGTCGTACCTGATGATTGGCGAATTGCCTGTGTAGTTACAGTGCACAAAAAAGGTGATCCTTTATTGACTTATTATCGACCAGCGTCTATTATAAGCTGCTGTTGGAGAGTTGTTTCCTTTTTGTATGATTTCTTCTTTAGATAGGACATATCAAATTGCCAACATGGATTTAGAAAAAGCTTGTCAGCAGTTACCCAGCTTGTCTGTTATGCATGACTATTTTGTATGTCTCTGGACAAATGTGTTTTATTCTTAGATTTTTGCAAAGCATTTGATAAAGTTCCAGATAGTAAATTGCTGTATAAACTTCAGTAGATAGTGCTACCACAAAACACTCTGTTGGATCAAAGTATACCTCACTAACAAAAAATATGTTGAAATGAATGGTCGATCATCAGATTTACTAGTCACATCTGGGGCCCTACAGAGTATTGTTATTGGGCCTCTTCTATTTGTTCTGTATGTTAATGATTTAGTATCATACAAGAAGGGGTAGTCATAAAAATGTTTGAAGATCATTGCACAATTTATAAACAAATTTTATTGCAGGAGGACCATAGTCTTCTTACAGGATGCAATTACCACTATGTTTAATCGGTGTGATTGGGGTGTTGAATGTGCAAGAAACTGTGCTTATGTGCACAACAAGAAAGACATTTCTCAGCATGTTCTCATGTTCACTTGGCAACAATTCAGTGAAAAAGGTCGATGGATATAAATATCTCTGCATCACTATCTCCAGTACATTAAATTGGTCAAGACATCACTAAAATTTGCGCGTCGGCATTGCGCAAACTGTGGTTTCTTAAAAGAAAGCTAAAAGATGCTCTGGTTCAGGATAAATTGCTTGCTTATAACACCTGTGTGAGACCAAAATTAGAATGTGCTAAAATCGTCTTGGATCCCTATTATAAAAAGGAGATTGAACAACCGGAGCAGATTAGCCCTGAGCTAGTGAGATTTATACTTGGCAAGTATACAAAACATGATTCACCTTCCTTTATGATAGCAAACCACATACTGGAATTAGAAACTCAAAGAAAAATTGTTTGGCTTCTCTTCACAAATGCCTAAGAGGAAAATTTAGCCTCAAAGTTGTCTTCATCCCCTCAGCACTACAAGCAGAGAAGGAGAGAGAGAATGTAAACTTTGTAGAAAGCACACGAGCGTAGGTAGCTCTTCCAATGTGCAGTGGGTGGTCCCCTTGGTCCAAGAGTCCAGTGGCCTTAGCTGCCCTTCTCGATCGGTTGACCAGGCGGAGCTGGTTCGTCGAGTCGGAGCTAGACAGTGCTGCCTCGTATTGGCATGTGGTGGGGTGTGTTATGGGTGCGAGCTGTGGTATGCTTGCTTGAGCCTGTACCATGTGGTAAAGCATTGCGCATTGATCGCAGTGTGGGCATTTATAGGAATACAGCGTAGGGTGTATGGCGTGGTAGAGGCTCAAATGTGGATATGTGTTTGTTTGGAGTTCCAGCCATTTTACTGCGAAAACAGTTTGCGGCTGTGACACGTCCTTGGAGTGCTTGTACTGACGCTAGTGGAAGCACTCCAAGGATGCTTCACAGCCAAGAACATTCACAGAGTGTCTACCAACTGGGAAAACAGGGAATTCTCAGAGATATTGAGTACAGGGTGTCTACCAACAGGGAAAACCGGAAATTCTCAGGGATTTTGAGTAGTCTGGAAAAACTCAGAGAAAACTAAGGGTATTTGTGCCTCTATCAGGGAAAATTAGCTGCAATTTTATTGAAAGGGTTGAAAGTCGCGGTAATGCTCGCTCGAGTATAAATGGGAATGAATCGTCTTTGACGTCCTGTCGTCGGTTGGAGGAGTTGCCAGAGTGCAGTCAACGACCGACTATCCGGATTCCTGATAATTTGGACGGTGTCACGGCACCACCAGTACCCCATAGAGTCAATGTATCAGAACGTCTGAAATTCCTAACGCAAGAACGCTTCGCCGTCCGATTTTCTGGACGCTTTGCCGTGACCACAGGTCCGAAACGGCATTAATCAAAACCACCACTGCTGCCATTTTGATTACCTCGCCGCCTCCAACTGGCGCTCTCGCACGCAGATCCGCTGACAGCCGTAGCCACCACTGCGGCAACCCTACGCCTAGCTGCTTCGACGTTCGCTATAAAGCCTCTTGCAATTGGGTGCCTTGTTATTTATTGAAAGAATTTGCTGCTGGTCAGCAATGGCACGGACTCCACCTTTGTGGTCCTTGCGATTGGCTTAGAAGCTTGTAAAGCACGGTGTGTTGCATAATGCCGTTTCCAAAAAGTCAGCTTCGCCTCTGTACCGAAGTGTTACTTGGTGAAGCATATGCAAAAGTATTGCAGTGAAGCATCACAAGCATGGGAAGGGGCTATTGCCATGGGACACGTCATGTATTCCTTAATTATACACGTGTGCACCTGGTATCTCCTGTACGAGCACCGATATGCCTAATGCGTGTACCGACAAGGCCTTCAGAGCGTTTTCGAATGTGCCTGTGGTGGTTTGAGCTCTTAAGGGCAGTAAAAGACGTGCATTCATTTTTTCCAACTGGCTGACTTTTCGGACGTTCTCGCGGCCCCTAGGCAATTAAAAAAATCAGACGTTGACTGTACAACTGACCAAGAAGATGCCTCAAATGGTCCGTGGGGCAAATGAGCGGCGGTAGGAGGACGAGAAGAGGAAGGACCTACACATTGAGGAATGAACGGGAAAGGAAGGGTGCTGCCACCGTTTTGAAAAAGCTTGAGCTCAAAAAACTGAGTGTTGGCTGATACCGAGATACAGGTGTCCCTCATCCAAACCAAAATAAACTCTTTAAAGCAGTGAAACACAATGAGGCGTTGTGCACGGGCTGAGAGTAAGGACAGTTCAGGTTGATTTACGAGCTGTTGAGAGAGAATGTCAATTGTGACAAAGTTCAGGCCTCATACCACTGAGCTTGCTATCAGTTGATAAAAATAGCTCATATTCGAAAATATTTGCTTCTGTATGCACCTCCCTTTTATTCGTATTTGAGAATGTCCGACTCGATTTGCAATTTTTTTTGAAGACATATTATTTGCTGTGCATTTTACTAACCCCTTCTTTATATTTTCTTTTCGAATAACATAAGTACTACTCCTTAGTATTCAGATTAGATTAAGTCATTCTTGTTAAATTTTTTCATATGCTTACTAGAGAGTGACAGCATCGGGCGATATGGTATCAGCATGTCTTGACATAAAACATAGTTCTGCATCACTCAGGGAATTTCGCAAAGGCACTGGGGGAAAACCTGGAAAACTCGAAGAATTTGGAAATGTCAACTTGGTAGACACCATGCATTCACTTCATCCTACATTTGCGAAAACAAACAGCTTTAAGTTTAGTTTTCTTCCATGAACTATTGAAGACTGGAACTTGCTTCCTGCAAGTACTGTTGCATCAGGTGATTTTGTTGCTGAAACTGACCGATTATTTTTTTCCTTTTAAGCAGAAATGTATATATTGTGTTACTGATACTGTTTGTATCAGCAATAATAGTGTGCAAATTGTAATTACCATTGCATACTTCTTCTATCAGTTGTCTGGTATTTTTATATTGTAGCCCCTCCTGCTTGGGGCAGATTGATGACTCGCAGTATTTTTAAATAAAAAAGAAATAACGAGGTTTTACTGTAGTGTCTCCTAGCCAAGCAGTAGGGAATAAACCGTGTGGGTTCTCTGCGTACGAATAATGCGTACGAGTGTAGTGCCCATGCTGCCCAGTCCACTGTCCTTTGTTTTTGATTGCACTGCAGTGACTCCACAAGTTGCACAAGAACAAGTTATATTGAGAAACAGTAGCATTGCTGCCAAACTGCTGAAAAGTCTAAACCAGCTTGCTTCAAGGTGATTGTGCATTCAGAAGAATTGTTAAACTCAATGATTTGGTGTGCCAAAGTATATGAGCAAAATCAGATTTGTTTTTGTAGAATTCAAGGAAACTGCTTCAGGTTTTGTCCTGTTATGTGTACTGCCCTCTGTCTGCATGCATGCCTTAGGTGTTGACCTCCTTCATGAGAAACAGGCAAGGCAGTGACAATATGATGTCACCTGAATGATTAGAGCCACAGCATTGTCAATGTTGTGCTTGCAGGTGAGTGTGGCCAGGATGGTGTGGAGGCACTGTGTCGTCTGCACGAACAACTTCTGCAACAGCACCTGACAGCCATTGACTCGCGCTGCCTCCTCTTTGGGGCACCAAGGTGAGGATTATTGTGAGCATTTCCCTGAAATAGAATCTGCCTAATTCTTTATTGAAATATACAAAAAAGGTCAGGGCCACAATATCTTGTGATGCCATTCATTTTCACACTTTGTCACTGGACAGAGCAATGCTCTGCCCACGTTGTGATCAGCCGGCTGTGAATGGTGGAATATAAGAATGGCATACAATCAAGCAAAAGGGTTCGCTTGGAAATAATGGCCCAGATATAGTAAGTAGACATTTTTGGTACCTAAAATTGCACTAGAACCACAAGCAAGACTACAATCTAGGTCTAGGGTGTGTTCCAATTTTAACGATCATTGGAGACAGTCTATGTAGACATCTAAGGAGACAGCTGGGCAGCTTCGAGCCCAAGTAACGGAACATGCCTTGAACCGTCTGGAAGACGCACGGAAGATTCCCCTGTGACATGATGCTGCCTTGCGATGGGAAAAAAAATTTTGTGAAAAGGAGGTATTACCTTTCGATTTGAACTCATTGCGTCAGTAAACTTATGAAAAGCACAGCATCATGTACGTCTATGGGAAAGCAGGACTACGCTTCCTTGAGCACAGACGACTTTCCTATAGAGTTTCCAAGCGTCCTGCACAGCTGCCATTTTCTTTGGACAGGAAAGTATCCTACGTCATTCTTAACTTTGATGCTGCCTTTGCAAACTGTCTTCTTATCTGTCTTCTTCAGAATTGGAACAAGACTTAATATAGCCGCCGTCTGCTTAACTGTCTACTTTGCCGTTTGTGGCAAATATTGGAACACATGACGGCTTTCCGCATCGAAGGCAGATCACAATGAAATGCCCAATGAATATGATTTTGGCAATATTTCTCACTTTACATTATACAGATAAATCTCGATATCACGAAGTCGGTAAAATCGGCAATTTGCTTTGCTATATAGAAATTTCGTTACATTGAAATTCGACCTCCTACGCAAATAAGTAGTCACTGATGTATTTTTCTTGTGCCGAAGGGGCCTCAATATTTTTCAAATTAGTGGGAAATCGGAAAAAGCAAATTTGAAAGAAAGAGAAATCTGTCCATATTTTTTTTTTAATTTGAGAGTCGACAGGGAAGGATACCATGATATCTTCACATCAGCAGCATGAAGGGAAGCACGCCACTCTGCCCCTTCGGCTCGTAGTGTGGCTGTGAGATGCCAACATGAAAAATGCTGGCAGCAGGGAGTGAATGCTTTGTGTATGTTCAACATGTTTCCGAAATTCGAGATTATGCAACCTCCAGCATTTATCATAGAGGAATGCCCACTCGGCGCACCCACTCTTTGCACATGCAGCAGATTACCTCGGTACTGGACATAGCATGGACTGCACTCAGTCTCGCTTACAGCCATGCGCAGCCATGGCCCGTGCTATAAATAGAGCTGCACTGGGTGCCATCCTCCCCCTCTGCCCTCTCATATGTGCTTGATCACGTTACCGTGAGCTCGTTCCCCTTTTCCCCCTGCTCTCGCTGAAAGACTGCCCTCGTCAAGCCACCGTTATTCTCGGTTCACTTTCATTAGGTTTCACTCACATCCAACCCATACAGCGAATGCCTCCCTAGATCATTCAGTGTGTGAGGCATGATAGGATCTTATCGCACTTGGACTTTATATGTAACGTGGCGCTGCTTCATGCAGTGTTCAATTTCAGAGGTGCGTTCGCAAGCAGCTGCTTGTAATTCAACCATTGGTCATCTTATTGTGATTTATTGTCTTGGCATTTCTTTGTGGTGGCATTGAAATTGTGTTAAAATGAAATTATGTGTTAACACACTTCCTTATAATGGGGTTCTAAATACATGGTGTTCTATGAAAAAAAAAGTTGTGAAAAGCTTAATGCTTTGTTATATTGAAAATTTTGTCATCTTTAAGTTCATTATATAGAGGTTTAACTGTATTACATGCTGCACATAACACCTTTCGTTCCAGCTTGTCATGACGTCATGGATTTTGATGGCCCTCTGCTTGAATCCAATTAACTTTTTATCAGTAAATATAAACTGCATTGTATTCTAACAAAGACAGACAAAATTTGGCAAGTTCCAGGAACTTTCACTGAGTCATAAAAGCCCATATACAAAAAAGTACTTTGATATTTGTGATGTCACACTGCCATATTGATGCAGGTGTTTTGGCATTGAAATTGAACAACTTTGACCTTCATTTTCTCTTTAATAATCATCATATTACTGGGAAATTCACAAAAATGTAGTTCTGAAAAGACATTTGATCAGCCTAAATTAATTTAATTGTTTCTATTTTGTGTCTCTTTCCTTACTGGACCCAAAAATATAGATAAATTTGAATGACAGCTTTTCGACACCCTGTAAATGTTGTTGGAACATTTCCATGATTGAATTTAGCAATTTTTGGCACATTGGCTAGTCTTGAAAAACAAAACTTGGACAGGAGGCATCACTGAAACTATCCTCCAGTACTAATGGCACTTGCACAAATAAACTATGCAAAATTTGTGCCATATATAAAACTTTTGAATGACAGCAGCAGTAAAACTCTGGGAGCTTCTCTTGAGCAGCGGCCAAATTTTGTCGCTCCTATGTTTACACTGCTTTGATAATGCCTGAAACATTAGCACATGCTCACAATAATGCATTGTGTTGAATATTGTGGTTGCACAATATCAGCTTTTCACACAATGGGTTTCATTTCTCGATTAGTGTTTTGGCAGTTCACTCATACGAAAGCAGAAGCTTGACTAGCAGTCTCGTCTCTTCTTTTACGAACGCCACCTGTGGATATGCTTTTATTATTCATTAGTGTACAATATCGCGCAACATTGTAAATTGCTGTAGAACAAAGTACGAATACTGTACAAAGTACGAGAAGGCTCTGACGTCTGTTCGAGGTGGATGACAACTGGCTTTCTAATCAAGCGCAGTAATCGAGTATGAGGAAGCTATACAATAGACGCATACAGTAAAACCTCATTATACTGTACCTGTTTAAACAGTAGTTTTGTTTTAATAGTAAAGTCAAATTCCTGACTCAGCGGCCATTGAACATAATGCGTTTTGTATCTGCATAAACCATGCAAGCTTATTGCGTACATATCGGTTAACACGTAGTGTTTCTACTTTTTGTCGTGAAATGACAGTGGTATGTCGGCCTGGCAGAACAAGCCTCGAAGATCGGAACGGCCCCCAAGCGCAAAAGCAGAGGGCGCTTGCCTTCCAACGTGATATGGGCTGGACAAGTTCTGAAGGGAGGGAAGCTCACAGTAAAATTGATCACAAAGAACGACTGAGGAATATGGAAGAAAGTAAATGGGCTGGGAGAGTGTTGAGGTATTTGCACAAAAAAACCATTGATTCACAGTGGTGGAAAAGAACTAGGAAGCTTACCAGCAAGTATGTGGCTTGTAGGGTGAGCAACGCATCAACAAAGAACGTCAAGCGGTAAGTCAGAGAGGCTGAAATAATCTCATGGTTGGCTGCAACAGTAAAGAAACCTGCCACGAATAACCACTTAAGAGGAAAAAAACAAAATAAGGAAAGAAACAATTAATGATGACTCAGAGGGAAGCCCATTACTTTTCGAAGCGAGATCAGGATGCCTTAAAATATGCACCTATAAAGTGAGATATAAGAATAAAGAAGCATGTGCTCTCTGCGGTGAAGCTAGGGAAACGATGGAGCATGTTTTATTAGAATGTGAAGATATCTATCTGCCCAGCGGTTAATTTAGGCACCACTGGAGTCCTTGAAGCCCTTGGATTCAGCGAGAGCAGGGGGAAAGTAAACATGTCCACAATAGAGATTAGTAAAAGGCGATCAGAAGATTGGTCGAAGTAGGGAAATGACAAAAAACAAGAGAAACATGCAAAAAAAGTAATATAGGTGTTCAGTTTGATAAGTGAGTGTAATCTTGAATAACCTATTGATGACGGAAGGTCTGGGTTGGTTTCAATCTGCACTGGTAGTATTTTTATAAAGATACTCGGCTGGTATTTTCAGGTGACTAAGTAAAAAGCAAACCTTGAACTGGTGATGCCTGTGACATTAAATGTGAATGGATGAAAAAAGAGACAGTCGCACAAATTTCAACTCATTTGTTTTATGAATTTTATTTATTTATTTTATTTATTTATTTTACAAGTACTGCCAGCCTTGTTACCAGGCCTTAGGCAGGAGTAGGCATTTGAAATAACAAAAAACATATATGAAATAAGATCAAACAAGATAACAGACACTGAACAAGAATCTGCATAAAAAAAAAACATAAGAAAAACCTTTGACAATCATGATTTGATTAGTAAAAACGAGAGATGAACGCTATGGTTTATTCACAAAGTGCAGAAAGAAAGGATGAAACCGTTGGACATTCAACAGTTGTGGCAGGTAGTGCGTTCCATTCAGAAATTGTGCGCGGGAAAAAAGAATTTTTAAATGCGTTAGTCCTGCAGGTAAAATCTCTAACCTTTTTGTTGTGATAAGAGCGCGTGTAACGGTGACTAGCCGGTAGAATATATGCTGTTTTATCTATTCCTAATTGATTGTTATACAGTAAGAAAAAAAATTTCATTCTGTCCCGGTAATGCCTTATTGCAAGGGTTTCCAGTTCTGCAGCTTCTAGAAGAGATGATGGGGATGTGCGCCAGCTGTACGAATTGAAAATAAACCTGGCTGATTTTCTTTGGACTTTCTCAATTTTGATGTTGGTTAGTGTGTGCGGATCCCAGACAATCGCAGCGTATTCTAGAATGGGTCGGATGAATGTTTTATATGCTAAGAGTTTTATTTCAAGTGAAGCGTTTCCTATTGATCGCCTTAAAAAGCCTAGTTTCTTCATTGCTTTATTATAAATGTATGTTACATGTTCATTCCACCTAAGATCTGATGTTAATACTACTCCCAAGTATTTGTACGTGGACACGACTGATAAAGACTGGTTGTTAATGCTATAAGTAGGGGTTAAGGGATTCTTTTTGCGAGTAATGGTCATTGCAACAGTCTTTTTGAGGTTAATACTCATCTGCCATTTCGAGCACCAGGTTTGTATTGCATACAGCGCGGTGTTTAAAGCTTCCTGATCATTTGAATTGCGTGTTTCATTGTACAAATCTGCAAAAGGCTTTATCTTGACGCGTATGTCACTGATGACGTCGTTGATAAAGATAAGAAAGAGGAGCGGCCCTAACACTGATCCCTGTGGAATGCCTGAGTCTACAGTTGCGGGTGTTGAAGCTGCATCGTTGACCTGAACACTTTGTTTGCGTAATGAAAGGTATGCTGTAATCCAGTTAACTAAGGCGTCATTCTTTAAAATGGGTTTTAGTTTAAGCAGTAGTTTGGAGTGAGAGACGCGGTCAAATGCTTTTTCAAAATCGAGAAATATTAAGTCTATTTGGCCTTGTCTATCCAAACCTGTCGCTAAGTCATGAACTGTTTCTACGAGCTGAGTTACAGTAGAAAAACCTCGCCGGAAACCATGTTGTCTTGCGTCAATTATTGCGTTGTCGTTAAGAAAGGTGGAAATGTGCTTAAAAATTATGTGTTCGAGGATTTTTGCGCATGTGCATAGTAAAGATATTGGCCTGTAGGATGTGAGGAGAGACGGATTCGCTGTTTTGGTATGGGGATGACTTTCACGTACTTCCAGTCGGTTGGAATTTCTGCGTATGATAGTGATTTCTCGAATATTAGGGTTAAATACTTTGAACACCATTTAGCGTACCGGGAAAGAAACGCATTCGGGATTCCATCAGCTCCGGGTGATTTTTTAGCGTCGAGGTTGAGCATAAGTGCTAACACATCTTCCTCAGTAATTGTGGCATCACCAATCGGCAGAATGTGTTCATAGCTAGGGAACTGTGGGCTGATACCGTCGTCACGCGTAAACACTGAGCAGAAATATCGGTTGAGCACATCTGCGGTTTCGGCACTGTCGGTTAAAAAGGTGTCACCAATACAGAGTTTGGGCGCAGCTTTATTTTTTGGCGATAAGTGCTGCCAGAACTTTCCTGGGGATGAGACGAGAAAATTTTTGCATGCGTAAATGCAAGAACTTTTGCTTGGAAATCGCACATACAGTCTACGCTTGTTACAACGGACCCACGTGCAACAGACTTTCGGATATAGCGGACCACATTTCAACCTTAGTTTGCTGTACCTATATTGTTGATGCAACGAACTTCACTTTTAACAGACCGCGCTACAAGGAACTATTGGCTACAGCAGACAAAATTAGTGCCAATTTGTCTAAAAACTGGGCTTATAAAATGGACTTCTGCTATGTTGACACAGGCTGACTGACTTGCGAGGGTTAGCCGACGATTGCACCTCAATATCATGCACACGTGCAATAGAGGGACGGAGGGATTAAGGCGGGGTGGAAGCACGCAGTATTTCATGTACAAGGCGCGGGGGTAGGGAGAGGCAAGGGAGAGGGGGTGTTCTACTGTGGTGGCCGCTGCTTGCGGCACGGCTGCGCAGGCGTCGCATTTTGAAAGCGATCTGCGATGTGGACAAAGTGCGCACGCCTCATCTTGAAAGTCATCTGCAATGTTTGCAGAGTGCACGTAGAGCCGGTAGCTTCATATGCACTTTGCTTTTGATGTTTTGGTTGTATTGAAGTGAGAGATTCACGAAGGTCAATTCGACTGCTACTGCTGCCACAATTTCTCACTCCTGCGTTTTGACAGCGACTTTCCGCATTCATCGAGCGAGATGTTTTCATATTTACGTGCGCGTGCATGGCACCGTGCTTGTTAAGGGGGGACACAGGTATTAATGACCAGGTCTGTACCAAGTGTTATGCTAAATGAGGTAGACTATAAAATGTGATCTTGCTGCAAAATATGAGCTAGAACAGTGCAGCAATAAATGCAACATCTTTTTTCCATCTCTACAAGTGAAATATCTATGTCCCTGTATTGGAGGTGGACAGACATAAAAGTTTTTCAAATATCGAATAGTCAAATTCAGATTAATATATTTATCGCAGGAATATTTATCTTGTTATAATTATCTACCATGCTTCTACTGACTAGTGCAAAAAAGACTTATCAGGGACAAAGGGCAAGTTTTATGCACAAGATCACTAATCATCATTAAATACCTGTCTGAATAGCCCCTTAAGATATTTAAAGCTTGGTTGCAATCAAGCTTTCCGTGAATTAATGGCTGATGTACTTTATAAAAATGTTAAATAAATGTTTGCTGAAAGATCAAAAGTTGTGGGAAAAGAAAACCCAAAAGAGCTGCCAAAAGACAGGCGGGTTATAAACACATATAAGTGTGCCTGTTCCAAGTCATTGGTTGTTGCGTAAAAGCTGAAACTGCTGTGTCACTATATTTCCTAAAGCTTCAATGACAGTTTAGAGGAAAAATCACAGTTGTCATGTAGGCTTCTGCTACGAAGCCGCAAACAGTGCTCTCATTACTTATTTCATATCTGCACTGCTTCAAAACCTTTTGTCGTTTCACTTCTGATAATTCGCAATACTTTGCTTAGCAGACAGAGAACTGCAGAAAGACTCCAATAGTAGGCAGTAACAAAATATTTCATCTGTTTCTGATATTTGAAAGTACCGAATGCAGTTGAACCCATTTAAAGCGAACTCGATAGTTTCGCAAGAAGTAGTAGTTGTATCAGTGTTTTGGTATATATAGACTCTCCTTTCAATATGTGCCAAGGTAATGACAGGGAAAATCGCTGACACTTCCATGAATGCAGATGAATTGGTGATGGCAGCAATGTCGTAAGGAAGGCTGTTCCAGTCTACAACTACACGAGGGAAAAAAGATGAAAAAGTGACAGTGCACATTTTATGGCGAGCGACACGTAATGTGTGACATGATGTTCATGCCAGTGGTGAAATGTATGGTGCGAGGGCAAGAGGTCTGTAAAAACTGTAAAAAATGATAGGCTGGCAATGCGATGGTGATACGAAAGAGTTGGTAAACTGGAATCTGCTTTAAGGATGAGACGCAAATGTTGTAAGAATATGCTGAGTGAATGAATCTAGTAGCGTGATTCTGTACGGCTTCAAGGGCGTTAGTGAGGTAAATTTCATGCCTGCACCAGATGACAGAAGCGCATTCAAGTTTAGGTCTGATGAATTATTTGTATGCTAGTAGTTTTACATCAGTTTTGTAAGTGGTGTTTAAAAAAAGTTAGCTTTTTGTCAGCAGATGTTATGATGTTATTCACATGCGAACACCAGTCAAGGTTGTGAGAAACAGTGATGCCTAGGTATTTGAAGGTTTTAACTTATTCTATGGGCTTGTTATTTATTACATAAAAGAATATGAGGAGATTTCGACAGCAGGTTATTGACATAACTTTGCATTTAGAAGGTCGCATTAGCCAGTCATCACACCAATTTTGAATACTGTTTAGCTCGTCCTGAAGCAATATTTGGTCACTGATGTTAGTTATGGTATGATAGACAGCGCAATCATCAGCAAATGCGCAGATATGACTAGAGACACTAGGTTGTAGATCATTAATATATATTAAGAACAGGAGGGGTCCTAACACAGAACCCTGTGGAACGCCTGATGTTATGAGCAGATTAGAAGTACTGTTTTGATTTGCACAAAGCCTGAGTGATTACTAAGAAATTCTTTTATCAATCTTAGAATTTTGGGATGAATATTCAAGTGTAAAAGATTTAGAAGCAGGCATTAATGAGCTACTTTGTCAAAGGCTTTTGCGAAATCGAGGAAAATTGCGTCTGTTTCTGTATTAGTATCAAGGTTTGAGTGTAGATCATGAAAAAAGATGACCAACTTGGTTTCACAGTCCCTTGTGGAAACCATGCTGTGATGAATGAAATAAATTGTTTGAGTTGATGAAGTCCATTATATGTGAGAACATGACATGTTCCATGATTTTGCAAGGGATGCGTGTTATGGAAATTGGGCAGTAGTTCAGTGGTGAGCCTCTATTACCTGAATTCTAGATCGGAACGACCTTGCCGATTTTCCATTCAATTGGTAGCTTACCTGTGGGTAATGACTAAGAAAACAGCAAGATTAAAAAGGAAACAGAAATTATGTTGGTGTTTCTTAGAAGTTCAGAAGTAATTTTGTCAGAGCCAGCAGGTGATGACATCTTGAGGATTTCTATTGAGCTGCAAATGCCATTTAATCAAAAAATAACGGCAGGCATATCTGACATGGCAAGAGCATAAATGTTTTGAATGGGCGTATAGAATTCCATTGTGGAAACACCCCTCCCGCTGTGGATCTTCGTGACAAATCCAGCTGCCCTATTGCCATCGACAACACCCTCAGCGCTGTTCATAAAGCAGCAACCACCTTCCAGCGTGCATCATGGGCTTCGCGCATCATGGGCTTCGCGGCTGTGCCACTACACAGACCACTGACCTGTTGATCATGATCGTGCAGGTTTTCTGCCGCATCATCACCGACCTGCTCATGTCTTCCCTACTGGCAGCCTCGACTGCCACTCCGGGAAGCTGGAGGGGTATTCTGTAAGAGTCCACCTAGTGGACTGCCCATTTCGGCCGCGGCTGATTGGATGCGGCTGTACGAGCGAGGAGGAGACGAGTGGCCCTAGCCAATCAGGAATGGCCGAAATGGACAGTCCACTAGGTGGACTCTTACAGAATACCTCCCCTGCCTGCCTGCTACCAAGGAAGGCGAACTTTGTGTTTGCCCCCTTCCTGTTGCACGTGCTTCAGGACATTCGGTAGCGCCTTCCCTCCCGTTGTGGATCTTCATGACAAATCCAGTGCCCTGTTGCAATTGACAACATCCTCAGTGCTGTCTATAAAGCAGAAACCACCTTCCAGCGCGCACCGTAGGCTTGGCGGCTGTGCCACTACACAGATCGCTAACCAGTTCATAGACGAAAATGTTGTGTTAAAGAAGTTAGCGCAGTCAGCGTCTGATAAGGGATCACCCATTTCAAGAGAACAGACTGGTGGGCTAGCTGGTACTGAATAAATTGAGACAAAGCGCAAGAAAACACGAGGACATCAGAAGGAAATGAAGACACAGCGCTACTAACTACTGAATTTTTATTTCATGTGGTTCAGTTCAGTTCAGTTTATTACCTTGAAAGTCCCCCGTAGGGGGCATTACATAAGGGGTGGGTTTTTATAAGATAGCAAAACATCGTCAGAAATAATTATTTAACAAAATGGTCGGTTACAAGTTCTGTGAACGAAGATGGACAAGTGGTATTAGTGATGTTGGCGGGAAGGCCGTTCCAGTCTCTGGCGGTACGGAAGAAGGAGGCTGTGAAAATGGTTGTCCGTGCACGTGGGCATGCCACTTGAAGTGGATGGCTGGTGCGATGAGATATGCGTGCTGCTGCTGTGATGTAAGGCTCTTGATTAAGGGAAGAAAAAAAGAACTTGCGGTACAGGGAAAGACTGGAAATGTGACGTCGACATGAAGGTATTGACAAGCCGGATTCTGATTTCAGAGATGAACGCTGACGTCGTATGAATGTGACGTATGAATGAATTTAACAGCATGATCTTGAACTGATTCTAATGCGTCGGTGAGATATGCTTGATGCGGGTTCCAGATGGCTGACGCATATTCCAGTTTCGGCCTGACAAGTGACTTATATGCTAGTAATTTTAAATCTGATGGGACCTGCCGTAGATTCCGTTTGAGAAAACCTAAAGTTTTGTTAGCTGCAGAGATAATGCTAGTGACATGTGCGTGCCAAGACAAATCGTGAGATAGGGTTACACATAGATATTTATAGGATTGTACTGATTCTAATAGTGTGGTATTAATTGCATATGGGAAGAAGGAAGGGTTGCGATGGCAGGAGAAGGACACGAATTTACATTTGCTGGCGTTAAGTATCATCAGCGAATTGCTGCACCATTCTAAAACACTGTTAAGATCATTTTGGAGTGCAGTATGGTCAGATGAGTTAATGATAGAGCGGTAGATGATGCAGTCATTTGCAAACATGCGTATATTACAGGAGACACACTGGAGGTAAATCATTAATATATATTAAAAATAACAGGGGACCAAGAACAGATCCTTGGGACATGCCAGAGGTTACTGGGAGGGGACTTGATAGGTTACCGTTGATTAAAACCATTTGTGTGCGATTAGACAAAAATTCATTTATCCAGATTAGAATGTTAGGGTCCAAGTTCAACAGTTGAAGTCTTAGTAGCAAACGTTGGTGGGATACTTTATCAAATGACTTTGCAAAATCTAAAAAGATTGCATCAGTTTGTACATTGATGTCAAGGTCAGTATGCAAGTCATGAACGAAAATAAATAATTGAGTTTCGCAAGAGAAACCTTTGCGAAAACCATGTTGTGAAGGGTGAAAAAAGTGATTACTTTCTAAGAAGGCAATGATTTGAGAGTAGATGACATGTTCCATGATTTTGCACGGAACGCTTGTTAGTGAGATGGGTCGATAATTTAATGGAGAATTCCTGTTACTTGTTTTGTAGACTGGAATGACCCTTCCTACTTTCCAATCACCCGGCATGTTTCCTGAAGAGAGTGACTGTGAGAACACTAAGGACAAGTATGATGCACCCATGTGTCTTGTGTTTCTTAGAAGTTTAGAGTTAATTTCATCAATGCCAAATGAAGATGATAGCTTAGTCTTCTGGATTATGGATGAAATTCCGTCAGCACAATATGTGATGCATGGCATGTGACCTTCAATGTTGTACAAAGGTAAAAAAATGTTTGTTTCAATTTCTTTCGTAAATACTGTTGCAAATGCAGAATTAAAAGTGTCAGTGCATTCAGTATCGGTAATTGTCTCGTTTGAGTCATTGGTGAGCGTAATAGTGTGAACAGGATGAGGATTTATTACTTGCCAAAATTGTCTTGGGTTAGTGCGCAGCAAATTTGGGAGTGTAGTGCCATAAAAGGAACGCTTTGCGCTGCGGATTGCAATCAGATATTCGTTTTCAGCTTTGTAGTAGATTTCCCATCGATGCGAGTTCCCGTTATTTGTAGCCACTCGGTAAAGACGTTTCTTTTTATTTTCTTGTTTTTTCAAGGCGTTAGTAAACCAAGGTTTTTGATTATTGGGGCGAATGTGAACTTTAGGAATATATTTGTTAGCAAAATCTGTTAACTTATTCTTAAACATCGACCAGTTATGGAATATTGACTGATTGCGATACGTTTTTGATTATTGGGGCGAATGTGAACTTTAGGAATATATTTGTTAGCCAAATCTGTTAACTTATCCTTAAACATCGACCAGTTATGGAATATTGACTGATTGCGATACGCGGCTTCAAACGTGGGGAAGAAGGTCTCAAGTTCGCGGTTAATTGCGTCATAGTCACCCTTTTCGTAAAGCCTTATAGTTTTCTTATGTGTCTTATTTTGTGTTACAGGAAAAAAGAAAGTAGCATGAATGACATTATGGTCACTAATTCCTCGAAGGTGTGTAATTGATGAGAGGGTACTGGCATCATTACTCAGGATGAGGTCCAGAATGGTTGCAGATTCTAGTGTGACGCGCGTTGACTCCGAAACTAATTGTGTCAGAATAATGTTCAAACAAATGCCGATGAAATTCCTTTTCTCTGGGGGACCTACTATTGAAGAATATGGTAAGTTGCTCCAGTCTATGTTTGGGAAATTAAAGCCCCCGAAAAGTAGGATGGAGGCATTAGGGTAGGTGGTCGTTAGTTGTATTAAATTGTTATTGAGCTCCCCACAGAATTCAGGAGTGGCATGGGGAGGCCTGTAGCAAACCCCCAGCAGCACTGTAAGTGGTGATGTGCGATATAGTAGCCATAGTATTTCGAGTTTTGATGCGATGTTAATAAATGAACACAAAAGTTGCCAGGGAACTGCTACAAGAACGCCACCGCCCCTTGAGCCTACGCAGTCAGTTCGATAAACATGGAAGTCGGGTAGCTCAGCCAAAACTTCGGTATCAGTGACGTCATTGTGTAGCCAGGTTTCTGTTAGAATGAGCAAGTTGCTGCTTGTTGATATGATGTTAGATATAAGCTTGCGCTTTGGAGGATAACTGCGAGCGTTAGTAAAGACTGCGGAAAACGAAAGATCATTTCTAGGTGCAAGTTCTGGCTGCTTCTTTTTTTGTAGAGGACGGAATGATTGCTACACAATTTATTTTACAGAGTTAGATGATTCATCAAAAATATATCGTTTAGGACTGATGTACAAGGTTTCATAGCATAAAGAGTATGCAAGTGATTTAGATTTGGCGAAATGCAAAAGGGCCTTCCATGCTTTCTGAGTCAGGCGAGAGAAATCTTCACCTACTCTATAATTAGTTCCTTTCAGCATTCGGCCTTTTGACAGAAGGGCGTCTTTCGTTTTCCAGTGTGCGTATTTTACTATTATTGGACGCTTTCGATCTTTGCTGTGTTTTCCTAAGCGATGTGCCTGTTCTATATCTGTGGGGTTGATGTTGGTTTGTAAATGATTACGGCAGATCTGAATTATTAATTCTTCAGACTTAGTGAAAGTTTCATTTGTAGTGGTGTAAGTAATTCCATAGAAGATCACGTTATTGCAGCGAGATCAGTTTTCGGCGGCGTCGAAACGGGCCTCTAACGCTGTGACTAGGCGCGTTGTTTCAGTTGATGTTGTCTGCAGTATTTCTATGTCTTGGTGTAGAGGCATGAGAGCCTGATAATGGGCCTCTAAGTTGGTCGTGCGCTTATTCAGGTCGCTGATTGTTTTGTCTGTGGTGGTCAGCTGCAGTTTCCGGCCCTTTAGCTCCTGCACAAGTGTTCTTAGTTAGTTTGTTAGTAGCACAGTGTCTTCGTTTCCTTCTCTTGCTCTCATGTTTTTTTGCACTTTACCTCAAGTTAGACACTAATTTCATTTCGAATACTGATAGTTCGAGGTGTCTGGGGATTAATGATGTGCAAAATTTTTTTTCAGGTTATCAGTTATC
The DNA here is from genome assembly GCF_050947875.1 of Dermacentor variabilis. Taxonomy (NCBI): domain Eukaryota; kingdom Metazoa; phylum Arthropoda; class Arachnida; order Ixodida; family Ixodidae; genus Dermacentor; species Dermacentor variabilis. The sequence continues at coordinate 15,695,945 of NC_134574.1, read as the reverse complement.
ATGCGGTGAAGGTTGTTATGATAAAACGAGTGTTTTTGTGTACAGATAGCGTCGAAGTAGACACGCTCAGTCTTGCAGTATTTTTCGAGTACCTGGGTTTGGTTTCATTCTTGCTGATCGAAAAAGATGTTTCTTTTTGTTCTCTTAAGTGTTTTGTCAAACCATGCCTGATGTCTGTTAGCGTGAAAGGTTATAGCTGGAATGTGCTTATCTGCTAGGGCGTTAAGCTTATTCTTAAAAAGAGACCAGGTGTTTTCCACAGAATGCAAAATGAAAACTTGATTTGAATATTTCGTAAAAGTCATGCAGTTCCTGATTTATTACAGCGTAATTGCCTTTGTCGTAGAGACAGATGACCTTTTTCTATGAACACTGTAAGCTTGGAGTAAAGGTGAAGGTGGCATGGATTACTTTATGATCACTAATTTCACGGAAATAGTTTGTGGTTGGCAAGCTTTTGGGATGAGTGGTTAGTATAAGATCTAAAATGTTCTCCACAGCCTGTGTTACCAGTGTTGGTTTAGTTACCAATTGTGTTAAGTTAAAGGCAAATGTCAAGAAAGTCTTTAGCACATACAAATAGGCGGTATGATCTACTAACCTGCATGATGGGAGTAAGCTGGTTAGGCATCTATTTAGCGGCATAGCCACCAAGCCCACAGAGGGATGCAGAAGAATGAGGTGGTTTTAAAGCTGGCGTTTCCAGAAGTGTTGCTGTCGATGGTTTCTGACAATGAAATGAGGACCACAGGCTCCTATAGTGGTGTTGTCTTCTACTCCCAAACCCCAGAAACTGGCAGAACTGATGCACACAAAGCACACCCACAAAGTGCCAAGGGGCGGCAGCTTGAACACGGACATTGCTGTTGGCCAGGCTGAGGCATAAGCAACAAGCAACTCCGGCATACCCGTCGAAGCACGGCGCTGCATGGCACTGTCACAAAACAGGGCCCGGCCGGCTCCGATCACCTGCCGAAACTACGAGCTAGGCCTCCCCCATTTTCTTTAAAGAGCTTCTGAGATCTATCAGCAGGACACCAGGAGATTCTGCACATGACAGCAAAGTGTTCTAGTTGGCTAAAAGAGGAAACTACTTTGGCTTGCCGGCATTTTGCACAAGTTTGCACACATTTCGCTGCCATAGCACGCATTTTGCATGCTATTGCTGCAGCATCAGCCAAATGCCACTATTGCGAGAAAATTAGGTTTCATATCTTGCTTCAACCTAGAAAATATGAAGTTCAAAGGTAGAATGCCATTGCAAACTTTTACAGTGCAGTCCACTTATAACAACATCAAGAACAAAAAAACCCATCGTTCCCAACTATATCTGGACTGTTGTAAAAGAAAAAAATGCAGCTGAACAGACTTTTGTAGCTCCGGCAGAGCATCGCATGTGTAATTGTGAAGATGTGGGATCGTTCCCCACCTGCGGCAAGTTGTTTTTTCATCCACTTTCATTGTCATTAATTTATAATTTCTTTAATTCAATTAGTAAGTACAAGTAATTTCCCCTCTTTTCCTTGGTGTCTTTGTTGGCTTCTCATGATATGATCAATAAATATCGGGCCCCTCGGTTAAGCCCCTTTCTTCTCGTTCAAAACCAAATTTGCCATTTACAGTAAAAAAATTTGTTATAGAGAGTAGGCTGGCGAAAAATGAAATGTTTAGGTATTTCTACCTCTAAACAGCGCATCAAGCGCTAGGCACGTTAGGAATTTGCACTTGCTTTCGCGGAAGTTTCAGATTCACAACCGTGATGTGCATCACATCCAGCGGCTGCACAAACACTGGCGGCTATAATTTAGCATGTATGAAATCAATGAGCGACTCCATTGACGACAGTGCACTTTGTGGGAACGTTGGGGTTGGTGTCAAAGATGGGCCACTGTCAATCTCGTCGTCGCCTCCATCACACAACGCCGCCGTCTGTCATGACAACAATCCCCCATCGGAGAATGAGGCAATGCTATCTGCACTCGGAAACTCCTCAATTGAAGCTCCACATACTTCATCACCAATAGCGACATGCTCCTAGAGTTCAGTAATGTCAGTGGCTGCCACTGTCTTGGTTTCACATATGGGTGGTTTCGCCCTAGTGCAGAAAGCCCGCCATTTCCATTGATTGGCATGGTCATTGGTTCTAGTCTTCATGATCGTGGCTCTCAGTTTTCAGACTCGTCGGTATCATTGACTGGGCCAGTTCGTACCTTAATTTACAGCTTCATCTCAAGCGACACAGCTGTGTGCTTTGTCGGCAGACCTACTGCTGCTTCCACGGTGCATTTCTGCACTCGCCGTGGAAGAGAGGGATATTGCGGAAAGGGATCGCAGGTGAGGGTTGCTTCTTGCTTTCTTTCTTTTTTTTTCCTGTCTGGATGCTCGCTGGTACTACCGGTACTCGCCGGCAGCACGGACGCGAAGCAGCTGGTGCCAAGCAGCGTGCCAGCATGCTGGCACGCTGCGCCAACTTGCGATGCTCTCCGCGGTGTTCGCAATCGATGCGCTGGCGGGACATGCAGCATGGTAATGGCAGCAGGTACAAATTTGCATACGTAAGCTTTGCACCTTGTCTCGGTTCAGGGGAACTTAGCAATGCAAAAAATTTACCCACCGTGGTTGCTCAGTGGCTATGGTGCTAGGCTGCTGAGCACGAGGTCGCGGGATCAAATCCCGGCCACGGAGGCCGCATTTCGATGGGGGCGAAATGCGAAAACACCCGTGTACTTAGATTTAGGTGCACGTTAAAAAACCCCAGGTGGTCGAAATTTCCGGATTCCTCCACTACGGCGTGCCTCACAATCAGAAAGTGGTTTTGGCACGTAAAACCCCATAATTTTAAGCAATGCAAACTTAATTATTATTTTGCTTGGAAAACGCCGTCCAAAAGGCAGAATTTCTATCATTATATCCAATATGCAGTGAATAACATATTGTTATACAGTAAAACCTCGTTATAATGAAACAGGATGTAACGAACTAATAGATGTAATGAAGCAGCCATGATTCCCCTTGAAATTCCCATAGATGCCCATGTATTGAAAAGCTCGTTTTAACAGAGCTAAAATTTTCTCGCAATGGGTATAATGAACCTTCTTTTAGAGCGCAGCTCTTTGGCGATCTCATTCGTGCGTTTCACGACACCGTCGCGCCTCGCCATAACCAGCTTCGTAGCCGGGGCCAGCGCGCTGCTCTATCTGCGCGTGCTCTTGGCGTCATTGCTCCCGCATGGCGCGAGCCTTGCTCTCTTCACTCCTCCTCCAATGCCACCCATGTGCGATAGCAATCGGAGCGCTAGCTCACTGGTGGCTGATCTTGATGATATGCTACTGCCCATGCCGAAACACATAGCCACCATTCGCCACTGCATGTACCCCTTCCTTTCTCCTCTGTGGCAGCGACTGCACGAGAGCACGCAGTGTTCTCTGGTTGCAGAAGCGCCGGCTCGGTGTCAACGGATCACGGTGCACGCTTCCCAAGCCAAAACGCAAAGCCACCTTCAGTTGACTCGCTAGCAGCGTCAGCGGCGTCAGTCAGTCACTGCCATTTCTTTGGCACGCAATGTTCCTATGTGCCTACGCGCTGCCTCCCGCAACCTCCCGATAAGCGAGGCAGCTGCACCAAGCTACGCTCTGTTTGCGGCGGCTGGTGCGAAACGTTCCCCACCAGACAGATTGTCTGAGGCCCACAGACGGTTTATATTATAATACAGTCAACGACTGATTTTTCAGACCCTCTAGGGGACATAAGAATGTCCGAAAATTCAGGCAGTCCGAAAAAATGAATGCATGCAAAAAAACGCACCTTTTTTCTTTTTTTCTCGGATCTAGAGGTAAAGGGTGAAGTACCAGGCTTTTGAAACCCTGCCAAAGCATCAGTGAAGTGGCTATAAAAAGAGGTGTTCAAGAACTCTGTATGCAGCCGACTGCCAGTTTATTATGTCGTCAGACAGCCGGTGTTATTGCTGCAGTGGCTCTAAGAACTTGTTGATTGTTGTTTGGACGGCGTTCCGGTCGCATGTGATCATATTCGCCTCGATCTGAGCAAGGGTCATGTCAGCACTGTACACCGATGAAAGAGTCAACAGTGCTCGCGTCAACTGTGGGGGCCATCGAAGGCAAGCGAAATCCTCAAGTTGCGAACAGTGAAGTTCACCGACGAGCGTCGAAGCACGTAGGCCTAGCGTCGCAGAGCACACTTGACACAACAGCACAACCACACACCACGCTAGCCAAAACGTGGCCTGCGCAAACAAACGAAATGGCGCCGCTACGGAAACTTTGCCAGAGGCGAAAGTGCGGCGATGAACATAGCCAGTGTGGCCAGACCAAATCGGTTTGTGACGGCTAGATTCGGCTAGTTGTGGTTCAAAGTGGTGATATGCTTCGGCTGCAAGTAGATTTCCTTCACAAGGGCGCTGCGCGAGGAGCCAAAGGTCCTTCCATCACGTCAGAAAGTCCGGAAAATTGAACGGCAGGTGGTTCGTGCGTTAGAAACTTCAAATGTATTTGTACATTGATTCTATGGGGCTCGTGGCGGTGCCGTGAAGACGTCCGAAAATATCAGGCATGTCCAAAAATTTAGGTGTCTGAAAATTCAGTCGTTGACTGTTTAATCCGTCTGCCTATATAAGTAGTTTATTCTCAGCCAATTCTTTCTGAGCCATGAGCGAGGCAACCGGTGGAAGTCTGCCGCTGCTGCTAAACAAGCTGCCCGAGCAGAGGCCCAGTGCCGTCGCCGCCAGAATCCAGAAGTGTGCTACGCCAAACCAGGCATTTGTGCAGCAAGTCTAGCATATATCCATCTATTTCTCCCATCACAAAGCTACGTTCATGACAATCCAGAACTCAGAGTGGAGTGTTTCTTGAAGAAGGGAAGAATAAAAAGTTGTAACTGTACATACATGTCTTGCTCGAATTATTTGCCTCGGTATATAGAAAAGCTGAAACAGCTGAAGAGCTGCACTCAAATTTCACATTAGGAAGTGATGTAATTGTCGGTAATTTTTTATTTTTACTACAAGGCTTTACTGACCATTTTGGTACCCGTCAGGTCAATGTCTTATAGCATGCGACGTTCGTGTCCCCCATGCATGTCTCCTGACCTCCCCTTTCCCGTGGAACTGATGGACCTGGCCACTTTTGCGCTGTGTGCGTGGGGCGGCGCCGACTGCAGTTCTGTTGTTGCTTGTCGTTGCCTCTGTGCACATAAACAATATCAGTGTTTCTATTGGTTTGTTCGTGCGAGTTACCGCCGCCAGAAAGGAGACGGACGACAGCAAACGGAAGCGGAAAATGATATCAATTGAGCAGAAGGTAATTATGCTGAAAGCCATGGAGTCCAGTATGAAGAAGAAAAAAGTGGCCATGACAGAAGTGCACTGGTTACAGCATTTAACCAAACTCTTTTGTCAATCACGGTGCTCCAAACACCACTGTTATTTGCTTTACGGACACCAAACCTGTTATCTTTGTTCCCTTTCACAATGAAACACGACCTCTGTTTTCACCTCGTGATGATCATAGTTTATCATAGCTTTAGGAGCTATGATAAACTATGATCTCACTGTTGTGCAGACATAAGTCCTTTTAGTTGTGCTTGAAAAACTTGTATCCTTATTTAATGTCCACTCAAAGCTTCTCGGCTGTACTTCCGTCACAGTGCATCACATTGAAACCAATGGCAGCATCATTCTACGAATTGTAGTGCATTGATGCCTGTATTGTTGTCTGTAAGGATCATGACCAGTTGTCTCCCTAAATTATGGACGCCAATCTCATCTTAGAACTCGGACCAGATTGTGCAAGTACTCCTTCAGTGCTTTTGACTGATAAAGGTATTGACTTCCTAAAAAGGTGAATAGTTTCTGTAGCTGAAAATGTATATAAGCTGCTGTTTTCACGAATGAAGTTTGTTCGAAGTTAGCGCTTCGTCTTTCATTGTTTTTTCTTATTGCGTCCTTGTGCTATAAAAATATTTTGCCATGGTATACCAACAAGCCCAAATTGCTGCAGTTGTGAGATTAATTGTACGGCGCCACCCATACTGTGTGCCGTCCGTGGAGTGGAAAATCATCGAGGGAAACGTCACTGACATGCTCAAACCTGACATTATCCGGCTGTTGTAAAGCTCTTGGTTGTTGCCTGTTCTACTAGTTCGGAAGAAGAATAGTTCTGTGCGATTTTGTGAGGGTCATGGAGCTCTCAATAAAATCATGTGCAAAGATGTATACCCGATGCCATGAATTGATGATGGCCTTGTCTTGCTCCAGGGTGTTGAATATTTCTCGTCTTGATCTCGATTAGGTTATTGGCAAATACCTATGCAGAAAGCAGACGAGGATAAAACCGCCTTTGCAACACCAAGCGGACTGTACGAATGCAGCGTCTGACCAGACCATGACAAGATTGCTGCTGTGCTTCAGTTTCCTCGCCAAGAATATCAGAAACACTTGTGGAGTTTTCTTTGCCTCGTGTCTTATTTCCGGAACTTTAAAGAAATTCGGCACTTCCCAAACATGGCATTGCCACTGCACGAGCTGTTTGCCTCGGGCACTCATTTCACTTGGACTGACGAATGTGAGCCTGGTTTCCGAGCCTTCAAGCGTGCCTTAACATCTGACCTCGTTGTCTGCCATTTTGTTGAAGGCGCCTCTACCCTTTTGCACATCCATGCCAGTAACCATGGATTCGGTGCCATCCTCCTGTAACGTGACTACACTTCCAGAGAGATGGTTGTTTGCATATTCCAGTTGCACATTAATGGTAGCAGAACAGAAGTACTCGATAACAGAGCAGGAATGTGTTCCTGCAGTTTAGGCTGTATGAAAATTTCAGCCATATATTTATGGATGCCACATTGCATTAGTTACTGAGCATCATGCCCTGTGCTGGCTGAATAATTTGTCTGGATACCTTGGGCACTGGGTTTGCAAGAATTTAATTTGGATGTGGTCTACAAGCCTGGCAAAAAACATCAAGATGCCTTAGCGCAAGCTCTTGGGCCAGATGGTGCATGATGAACTTGAAAAAAGGAGGTACCAGCGAAACACAAAGGACGCGCACACAAGGATATGGACATGGCACAAGGATATGGACACAAGGACATGAAGCTGGTATAACATCATGTACACCGAGAGCAAAAGGCACACAGGCAGCAACAGAAAAGACGGGGCACGGCACTTCTAACAACTGAATGTTTTATTCTATGTGTACAGTATGACCTCGTTAATTCAGATTGCATGGGACCGAAAAAAAATGCTCAGATTAACCGAATGTCAAATTATTGAGGGTATCAAGAAAACAATGAACAAATACTTACTATGTCAACACGCTTTTATTTATTAAATGAATCGGCAAATCCCCTTTCTATTTTGCATAATCGCAGCAGCGAAGGCCTCGCGGCTTCCTTCACAGCGCATGTCTTCATCTGAGATGCGCTTTTCACTACCGCGCAATGAGCGGCCCAATTGTTGCTCATTGTGATGTAGGTGGTGCCCTTCATCCTCGACAGCTTTGCAGCGAGTACAAACGAAACTACTGTTTGCTGTGCAACCGCTGCAGATGAAACCGCTGCCGCTGTTGACACGATCATTGACGGCGATCTTACAGTTCTGAAGGCGCGTGGCCGACGCACGCACTGAGTCAAAAAGAGACTTATGTTTCCACAACCACTGCAGACAAAATTGCGGCCCCTATCGATGCAATCGTCGTTGGTGACTATGCAGTCATGAAGGCACGCGGCTGACATGGTGCTATGCGCAGCGATAAATGTAAGGATAAATGCTTTAAAGGCACAAATCAGTGCAAAATGTTCTGGCGTTGCTGTCATTCACATACAATTTCTACTGATGACTGTGGTGATGCGAACTCCGCCGCTTCATTTCGGTGAATGCTAACACCGTTATTGCTCATTTTCGTCGCACATTTATGGCGCTCACTGAGCTCTGAGAATTCTGAATTAACCGTTATGCAGCCAAATACGTCCGAATTAAGGATAGTTTCATTGCATTAAATAATGTGTATGCCTGCAGTTAAAAAAAGATGAGTCCGAATTAACAAGAGTTAAATTAACAAGGTTTAGCAGCATATCATTGCGTGTACAACAGAAGAAATCACGCAAACAAATCAACCGAGCAATTCATCCATCACAAGTGACTATCCAGACAAAAACAACATTTTCGTTATGTAGCAAAGAGTATAAGAGCCATACAGGCAGGTGCCTTAACGTGTGATTGCGGGAGCTCGTACTGACATTGCAGGACTTGCTTTGACTGGTCACTTTGCCACATCACATTGTGCATGCTGTGAATGTAAGCCTCTGTTTCATCGCAGGCAATTGTTGGCAAAAAATGCTCACCACATCACTAGGAAAATCTTAAAAGCTTTAGAGATTAGGACTATAAGTGACAATTGTGAGTTTGTCAGTTTCGTTGTTGGGAGCAGAAGTGTTGCTTTTGTCTTGATAGGGGCCTGTGACAAATGAATCGCTGGGTTGATCTGTGTATGCACGTTGTTTTGTTTTCATATTGGTAAGAACAAAATGATGATGGAGTGAAAGGACACAGGATAAATGCTGACTCACAACTAAGTTTACTGAAGCACGCACACCAAGGAATATAAGTATTCCTGCTGAGAAAGCACGATTGAAGGATGGCTGATGCACTACCTAGTTAACTAGTTAATGATAGCTAAAGGGTTGCTGTTAAAGACAAAGAAGGTTATTTTATGGCGATACCCAAAGGTGGTTTACCAGGAAAAGGCAAGTTTGGCTATTCATAAGAATTTTAAAGAAGTGAAAGGTAATGTAGCCAAAGTGAAGGAAAAGGCAGTCGCACTTCTTGATGCTTTAAGCCTAGAAGGCCTTTACAAGCGTGTTAAGAAAGCAAAAGAGGGACAGTTAAAGGTTTTATTCTCTGTGAACACCTACAAACTGGAGATACCGTTCCGGGTCATCGTGACTAAAAGGAACACTTGGCAAAGCAAAGTTCCCACATTTTTACAAGGCCACCTTGCCTCGCTTAAACTGGTCACTCCCCTGGTCATTCCAAATTCTGCGAGCGTTGTTAAATACCTCTCGTTGAATAATCCAGGAAGGTTTTGCCACTTTTAGTGTTTGCGTAGAGGACTTTTTTTATTCTTTGCCTCACAAGCAAATAATGTACAGCTTCAAGGCATGCATTATGGAGCAAAATTATGAAATGCTGTTTGTCGAAAAATGTGATGTTACTGTTCAGTTTCCTGGAACTTTTGTCTGTTGCCTGAGGTCGGCAATGATTGGATGGAATTACTTGCTTTTCATACAGAAGGCTGGTATCTGTATTGGATCCAGAGTGGTTCTCGTACTGAGTAGCATTTTTTGGTGCAGCTGGATGTGGCATTAGACCATCATCTTTCTGGGATAGCCATTAAGACGTTCAGATATGTTGATGATTTTTGGGTTCTAATAGGGTGCCTATGAACCGGGAATTCTCAGGGATTTTGAATAGTCTGCAAATACTCGGGGAAAAGTAAGGGTATTTGTGCTTCTATAAAAAAAGTTTGCCGTAATTTTATTCAAAGGGAACGAAAGTCGCGCTAATGCTAGCTCGAGGAACGGAGAGGAATCATAATGAATTGTCTTTGACGCCGTGTTGTCGGCTGGAGGAGTTGCCAGTGTACAGCCGACCCAATTTTCCGGGCGGCCAAGTCTTGGGAAAGGCCCGATAATTCGGATGGCTTTGTGGCACCGCCATGTATGCCATAAAGTGAATGTATAAAAAAGTATGAAATTTTGGACACAAGAACCCTTTGCCGTCCGATTTTACATACTTTTTGCCGTGACCGCATGTCCGAAACGGCATTAATCAAAGCCACTGCAGCCACCAGTGCTCTCGCATGCATATCCACTGGCAGCCACAGCCTCCACCACAGCAAGGCTAGGCCAAGCTATTTCGACGTTCGCTACTGTTAACAATTCGCCGCTGTTAGCAATGACTCCAACTCAGCCTTTGTAATCCTCGCCAATGGCTTCGAAGCTTGGAAAGCACGGCGGGTTGCATTATGTCGGTTTCTGAAAGTAAGTTTTGCCTCATTCAAGAATGTTGTACGGTGAAGTATATGCAAAGCATTGCAGTGAAGCTTAAAGGGACTGACAACCCACTTTTATGGTACCCACTTTTAGTGCAATGGTAAGCTTACTGGCCAGAGCATCTAATCATGAAGTACAAGTTGTCTACCAACCAGAAAAATTGGGAATTCTCAGTGATTTTGAATAGTCTGGAAATAGTCAGGGAAAACTCAGGGAATTTGTGCTTCTGTCGGGAAAATTGGCTGTCGTTTTATTGAAAGCGCACGAAAGTTGTCCTAATGCTGGCTCGAGTAAAAGAGAGCAATCGTAACGAGTGGCCTTTGACGCCCTGTTGTCAGTTGGAGGAGTTGCCAGTGTACAGTCGACGGCAGATTTTCTGGACGCCTGATTTTTGGGAAATGCTTGATAATGCGGATGGCTTCGTGGCACCATCACGTAATGTATAACGTCTGAAATTTCGCATGCAAGAACCCTTCACCGTCCGATTTTCCTAACTTTTTTGCCTTGACCGCAGGCCAGAAAGGGCATTAATCAAAGCCAACACCATTTTATAGATTATCTCGCCTCCTCGAACCAGCGCTCTCGCAGCAGATCCGCTGGCAGCCGAAGACCACCCCGTCACCGCGAGGCCTACCTTCGACGTTCGCTGTTAAAGTTCTTGCCGTTCGGTGCCGTGTTGTTCATTGAAAGAATTTGCCGCTGTCAGCAATGGCATCGACTCTTCCTCTGCAATCCTCGCGATTGGCTTCGAAGCGCAGCACATTGCATAATGCCGGTTCCCAAAATGCAGCTTCGCCTCAGCACAGCCATGTTATACGCTTAAGCATATGTGAAGTATTGCAGTGAAACTTAATCGTGGGAAGGGGCAATTGTCATGGGACAAAGTACCAGCGCCTCCTCTATACTTTCAGTGCCCGGCGAAAGAGCAGAGGAAAATAGCCCGCCGCCATCGACAATATTACAACGCATTGCCGCCAGGTGCCTCCACCTAAGCAGGGTTCCTTGACGCTGGTTTACCGGGGTAGTGGAGGGGCGGAGGCGGTGCGCATGGTGGCAAATGGCAACACAACGGATAAAAACACAGCAAGACCTGTTCTCTCTCTTTGTTTGCCGCAGATATGGATAAGCTACAATGTTTATTTCAACATATCTTTCCCCACGAGGAGTACTGAGCAAAGGTATCAAAGAAAAACAACTGAAAGACATCTGAAGTAGATACAGATGTTACAGAATGTGAATGGATGTGAAATGCACTTGTCTTTTTCTGGCGCCAGTTGAATCCATTGAGAATTTAGCTTTACTGCATTTCTAGCACCTTAGCATAACGCAACGTGCACTGCAACAGAACAGACTAATACTCAATTCAATAAGCAATGTTGGGTTGGAAGAATGCACACACCATGCTTTAAGTCACCTCAACAGAATCTATTCAGTGAATTGTCAAGGTTTCAGAAACTGAACACCATGCAAGGACTTACTAGAATCAAGTCATATATGAAAAAGTCCACCATGTAACATAAAGTGTGTTCAGAAAAAGCCTCTCTGGCTTCTTCAGTGGCTTACCTGAAAAAAAAAAAGTTAAAAGTGTGACACTTATTCAAATCTGCAGAATAAATCCAATCAGAAGTGTTTCAAGTTTCATGAATACATACAAGGGGTGTTTATTTTCAAACTGCTCTGCTTTCGCTTTTTATCTCTGTGTGCACATTTGTGCAAAGAGCACCTAAAGGTGTTACACTGCTTATCGCAGTTTTAGACGCTTTCTTGAAAATGGCTTTTGAGCAAACTACTTGTAAGCATCATGCTTGTCTGTGATGCTAAATGCATAGCTTGCAAGGAGAGGCCTCGCAAAACGCACTGCAATAAGTTCCATCAGCTTCTGTAGGTGCATCATGTCATTCTCTTCACACTGCAGCAACTTTGAAGCACACAGAGCTGGAACAGCATGTGTCGCCAAGCGAGTCAAGGGTCTCTGAAGAGCTGTATTTTCCTTCAGGGCTTGCTCAGAGTAAACACACAAGATATCCACGACAAAAAGCAGCTGGTCAGAGGGATATAAAAGTCCGCCGCAGTCCTGGCTGCAAGTGAACGTCTGCAATGGCTGATTTGTTAGTGGTTTGGATGTGATTGCCACACAGTTCTTGCAGTTTATCTGCTTACTGATGACGTGGACAGCGTCGCCACCAACATAGACGGTCACAGATATCTGTAGGGAAGGCATGTACACAGGTAAAACAGTAGTTTTGAGTCTTTGAAGAACATTCAGAGCAGCTCTTCCCAGTTGCGAATGAAGTTGAACAGATGTTTCTGGCTCCTCAGATGATACATTTAGTGACATGACTACTGGCTCACTATGTGCCACATTCGAAAGTGGATTGGATGCAGCTATACCAATTTTCAGCACCTTCTGAAGCCCTGAAAGGGCAGCACAAACATGTAGTGCATCCTTGCACCCAGCTGACCTTCGCAGTGTTCCAGATAGACTATCGGGTCACTCTTGAACTTCTGTGTCAATACAAATGCAAATTTTTCAGCCTTCAACAGGTGCTTTATGCAGACCACAGTGCTGTACATAGTGGTCAAAAATGCCTCATACGTCTTCTTTGTCAGAAACTCGCGAGGGTGGGTGCACCTTGTTTTCAATTCATGCAGATACATTGGCATTGTGACCTCTAGCCACTCAAGCCGAGCATCTTCTATGCTGTTGTACTGCTTAACATCTGGGAACCTCTGGTGCAGATGTTGAACTGTATTACTGGTGTCATGGAGAACAAACCAGCGATAGTTCTCCATAAAAGTGATGGGCGGGCCTGCGCTTGCGAATGAAATATGGCAAGTGTGACCAGCTTGTTCCTGAAGGTGTTGCTAAACAGTAATTGCTGCAGGAGTTATGAGTTAAATAGCCCTCACCACGTTCATTTTTTTCTTTGTTATTAGGAAAAACATGTTTCTGACTGAGATAACGCACTGGCTTCACAATCAAGTTCTTTTGGAGCTCATACACATCTTTCAGATAGGACGCTGAAATTTCTGCTTTGGGTCCGATGTTGTGTGCCAAAAATTGAGACCGCACGTTTTTTAGCACATGGCAGGGGTCGAAGCTCATGAACGGTGGCCTATCCGGGTCACATGGATGGTCAGTTCTGTAGGTAAAGATGCCGTTCCCGTAGAAGTCTCATGGCTTGTACATTTACCTTGTGGTTGTCAGTGGAAAGTCTGATAATATGGAAACCACAAGACTCAACTTTATTCATTATGAAGACTGTCAGCGCATGAAGCTGGGTACCGGTTAAACCCTTTGTGAAAGAGTAACCAACAGGAATCCTGTACGAGAATGATAGTCCACTAATCACAATACAGAAAAGGGAGTTCGTGAACACAAGGTCACTGCTAACATTTGGCAAGCTCATGTCTGCCTGCCTCACAAGACAGCCTTGTTGCTTGTTGTACTGGAGCTTCTCTTTAATATGCATCTCGTCAATGATGAGAGAACACATTCTTGACTGTGGCACGTTGAGATTTTCAAGCTCTGCTTTGAAGCGAGCTTCAATCAGTTGTGTGAAGGCTGTTTCACTATTCTGTATTCCAACTTATGCAGACAGTGTCTTTCTGCCAGGAAGTTTGAAAATTCCATGGCCCCGCATGTGTTCATACGCTCTTGTGGAAAGGTGTCTCAGCACAACACATTGACGGGTCATTTCTTCAGACCACATTGGTCGTTTCTTCTTAAAATTGCTTACCTGATCAAGCAAAATTAAAGCACAAGACTCATTTTCCATTGCATTCTGCCGTATGTAAGAAAGATCTCCAGTGAGCGAATCCTCCTTAACCTCCTTTAGCAGCTGCTTGTACTTATCAACTGTCTGTATCAGTCACAGAATTTGGCTTCTTAGGCCTTTTCTTTTCCACTTCGCTCTTTCTGTTGTCAGTAGACTTGTTGGTGCTCTGCAGTCAACCTGGACGCCCCGATTGCTCATATTACTCATGACATAACAGTGGTCCGCGGGTTCACTGACAGGTGCTGTGTCCATTAGAGCATCTTCCTCAGTAGGTGGTTTGGTCGAAGTTATGGGCGGTAGCAACGCAGAGGTCGATGCGGTGGGGGCCGAAGTGTTCGTCGACAGCGAACACGTAAACTGAGCCCGTTTCTCTATGCTTGCTGTGCTCCTGTCTCGTGTTGCCTTCGATTGCAAATGATGAGGGAAGTAATAAAAAACGGAAGGTACACTACCTTTCTTCTGTCTACGTCTTTTGTCTTCAATGAAATCTTTTTTCTTGAAGTGCCGGCTGCAAACCTTTGTATAGCACGACCTGTCATTCGGTTTTCAACCATTGCGTCGAACTGCAGCAATACACTTCTCCCTCAATGCCAAGTCTGATAGAAATTCATGAAATGAAAGTCCCGGAGTCTTCTTTTTTTCATCCGACTTGCACAAAAGCATGCAACAGTACGCCATGTTAGACCAAGCGAGACGTGTCGCAAAAGCACATGCTTCAAAGCAGAAAAGCACATCGCCAAATCCCACATTGCCAAATCACGTGAGCCATTTGGGAGATAAACAAACCCTATTTACATGGTGCCTCCTCATGGCTGCCAAGTGCACTACGTGAACAGAGCGGAGATGCAATGGCGCTGAGAGCATGAATCGCCAGGTACTGAAAGTATAGAGGAGGTGCTGATAGTATGTATTCCGTAATTTTACACGCGTGCATCCGCCGTATCCTGCCACAGTACAAGCACCGATTTGCCTAATAAATGTACTGGCAGGCCGTCGGAGCTTTTTCGGACGTGCCTGTGGTGATTTGAGCCCTTAAGGGCTTTTTAAAAGACATCATTTTTTCAGACTGCCAGTCATTGTGGAAGTTTAAGTGGCCCTTAGGGAGTCCAAAAAATCGGATGTTGACATACAACTAATCAAGAAGATGCTTCAAATTGTCCATGGGGCGAACATCTGGCAGAAAGAGGACGAGAACGGAAAGGACCGTTGCATTGATGAATGATCGGGAAATGAACTGTGAATGAATGAACTTCTTTGAAGGAGCTTGAACTTAAAAAGGAAAGTGTTGGCTGACACCGAGGTGCAGGTGACTTTCATCCAAACAGAAATGTACTCTTTAAAGCAGTGAAATGCAACACTGAGGCATTGTGCATGGGCTGAGAGCATGTCAGGACACAAAAATGTACTCTTTAAAGCAGTGAAATGCAACACTGAGGCATTGTGCATGTGCTGAGAGCATGTCAGGACAGTTGAGGTTGACTTTCCAGCTGCTGAGAGAATCTCACTTGTGACAAAGTTCGGGGCTATACCAATGAGCTTGCTGCCAGTTAACAGAAAAACAGCTCATTTTCGAAAAATATCTGTATTGTTACGTGTGGGAAGACACAGATGAAAGAGGCTATATACAGACTACTTACACTGGAGCCAGACCGCCAGGCCGATGCTCGCACCAAGGGCACAGACCCACTTCGTCGTCGTTCTCGCAGCGGCTCATTTCTTGAGCATCGCTCGATGATATCGTAATACTACCCCGCGGTGGCAAAAGCACCGTCACGGTGCTGTTAAATATCCAAGGCGTGTGGAGAGTTGTAGGGTTTGAGTCGGGCGACGCGGACAATGTCACTGGTTGTCACAGCGGAGGACGCAGTGGGTGTGGCTAGAACGATTTCGTAGGTGACATCGGTCACTTGGCGAAGCACACGATATGGGCCTTTGTAGCAGGAAAGCAGTTTTTCACAAAGGCCCACTTTACGCGATGGTGACCAAAGCAACACGAGGGTGCCGGGCACAAAATGGACATCACGGTAACGGAGGTCGTAGCGTTACTTTTGTTTGCCTTGAGAGACTTGTAGATGAGCATGTGCAAGTTGGCGAGCATAGTCAGCATGTGCGATAGCATCACGGGCATAAGTGCTAGTTGAAGCTGTGGTGAACGGAAGCACAGTGTCCAGTGGTAGCGTCGGTTCACGGCCATACAAGAGGTAAAAAGGAGAAAAGCCAGCAATGTCGATACGACAAGAGTTGTACGCAATGGTAATGTAAGGTAGAGCCTGGTCCCAGTCACAGTGGTCGTCTGAAACGTATTTAGATAGCATGTCTGTAAGGTTGTGGTTCAAACGCTCAGTGAGGCCGTTCGTTTGAGGGTGGTAGGAGGTGGTAAATTTGTGCTGTATTGAGCAGGGATGCATGATGTCGTCAATGACTTTGGCCAAAAAGGTGCGGCCGCGGTGTGTAATTGACGCGGAGCACCATGCATCAAAATGACATCATCTAGCAGGAAGTCCGCAACATCAGTTGCGCAACTGGTCGGAAGAGCACGGGTACGGCGTAGGGGGTCACATAGTCCGCTGCAACTGCAACCCACTTGTTTCCTGATGTAGATTCCGGAAATGCACCGAGAAGGTCTAAGCCGACACGATGGAAGTGCTCGGAAAGGATGTCGAGCAGCTGCAGGTAACCAGAGGGGAGCTGGGAAGGCTTCTTGCGTTGTTGGCAAAGTTCACAAGTGGCGACATAACGTCGTATGGAACGGGCAAGGCACGGCCAAAAAAAAACGGCGACAAACACGGTCATAGGTTCGAGATACGCCGAGGTGTCCTGCCGTTGGTGCGTCGTGAAGTTCTTCTAGAACGATTGAGTGGAGGTGTTTAGGTATGACAATTAGGAACTCAGAGCCGTCCGGATGAAGGTTACGAGGGTACAGAGTACCGTCACGGAGGACGAAGTGGCGCAGAGTGGTGTCGGCCGGAGAGTGTTCAAAACGGTCGATGAGTGCTCTGATGTAGGCGTCATGGCGTTGCTCGTCGGCGAAATGAAGCAGCTGTGATACAGAGAGTATGCAAGAAGCACTGACAATATTGGAGGAGTCAGAGTTGTCAACAGGGTAATGCGACAAGCTGCCAGCGTCTTGGTGCAGGCGGCCAGGTTTGTAGACCACGGAATATGAAAATTCTTGTAGCCTCAAAGCCCATTGACCAAGCCGGCCTGTAGGATCCTTTAGCGATGAGAGCCAGCAGAGAGCATGATGGTCAGTGACTACGGAAAAAGGGCTACCGTAAAGGTACCGACGGAACTTCGCAACCGCTCAGACTACAGCAAGGCATTCTCGTTCCGTAATGGAATAGTTGCGCTCCGATCGTGTGAGGAGGCGGCTCACATAAGCAATAACGCGATCCTGGCTACGCTGACGCTGGGCTAAGACGGCACCTACGCCATGACCACTGACATCTGTACGCAATTCTGTAGAGGCATCAGGGTCAAAGTGGGCGAGAATGGGTGGTGAGGAGAGAAGAGTGACGAGACGAGAGAAGGCGGCGGCTTCTGCAGTACCCCATGAGAATTGTACGCCTTTCTTCAAAAGATTAGTGACGGGTCTAGCAATTGCTGCACAATCTTGAACAAAACGACGAAAGTACGAGCATAGCCCTACAAAACTTCGAACCTCTACGGCTGTCTTCGAAACCGGAAAGTCTCGGACAGCACGAGTTTTGTCGGGATCAGGCTGTACTCCGGAAGCGTCAGCGAGGTGGCCCAGAACAGTAATTTGGCGGCGGCTGAGACGACATTTGGACGAGTTAAATTGCAGCTTCACCTTTCGAAATGCATCAAGTATAGCTGTTAGCCGCTCAAGGTGAGTGTCGAACGTGGGCGAGAAGACAATGACGTCGTCGAGGTAGCAGAGGCATGTGGACCATTTGAAACCTCGGAGCAAGGAGTCCATAATATGCTCAAAGGTGGCAGGGGCGTTGCATAATCCAAACGGCATTACTTTAAATTGGTATAGGCCATCAGGTGTGATGAACGCAGTTTTTTCTCTGTCCATATCGTCAACAGCGATCTGCCAGTATCCAGAACGAAGATCAATAGAAGAGAAATAGCTGGAACCGTGGAGGCAGTCAAGGGCGTCATCTATACGTGGGAGCAGGTAGACGTCTTTCTTAGTAATGTTGTTCAGATGACGGTAGTCTACACACAAGCGTCACGTGCCATCCTTCTTCTTAACAGGTAATGCCCAGTGACTCGAAGAAGGCTCAATGATGTTTTTGTCTAGCATTTTGTTCACTTCACTTGGAATTACTCGGCATTCCGACGCAGAAAGTCGATACGGTCGTCGGTGAATAGGAGTAGCATCGCCAGTAAGAATCTGATGCTTGACTGCGAGCGTCTGGCCTAAAGGGCGATTGTCGAAGTCGAAAATATCTCTGTAGGACGATAATACTTGGTAAAGGTCTTCAGCCTGCACAGAAGACAGGTCCGTCACAACCATTTTCTGTATCTTGGGATCGGCGGCCGAGGCTGGCACGATGGGCTTGCTAAGCTCGCAAGAAGCATCGGTCGATAAAGTTGCCACGTGATGGTCACTGAGACAATCAACGTTGGCAAGGCAAATACCTTGTGGTAGAATTTGCTTTGCCAATCCAAAGTTAAAGATAGGCATGAAAGTGCAGTTCGCAGTAATAGTAAGTATACTGTGAGGCACGGTAACGTCATACTGTAGTGGAATGTCAGGCAGAGGAGTGACGAGGTACTCCCCATCAGGGACTGATAGGTAAGACAAGAGTTCAGTGTAGGCTATTGATTTTTGGCGGCAGGCAAATGAAGCCGGTGGGGCGTAGGCGGCACTGGGGTGCGTCAGAAGGTTCAGCGAAAATCGGCAACTCAAGGTGAAGGGTACTGGCAGAGCAGTCAATAAGAGCAGAATGCGTGGAGAGAAAATCGAGGCCGAGAATGAGGTCGTAGGGGCAATGAGAAATCACTGTGAAGAGGACAGGACTGTGGCGGCCGGCGATGCTAACACGTGCCATACACATGCCGATGATAGGCACAGTACCGCCATCTGCAACGCGGACGACGCGTGCCGACGCTGGGGTGAGGAGCTTGTTCAGTCGTCGTCGGAAGGCAGCACTCATAATAGAAAGATGTGCACCTGTATCGATAAGTGCCGTGACAGGATAGCCATCAACGTCAATGTCAAGAAGGTTTTGGTTCATGTGTAATGTGAGCAGACGATTTGAGGGCAGGGTGGACCACGCAGCTTCACCTCCAGAAGCTGCAGTGCCCAGTTTTCCGGCTGGATCCGGTAGCTGATAGGCGACGGAGAGAAGCGACGGGGTTGGGGCGAACGAGGCTGATGGCGTCGAGGTGAGGGCGAGTGGCTGTAGTGAAGGTTCGGGGCAGGAGCATCAGCAACAATGGGTTCGTGGCGGGTGGCATAGGGAACACAAGGTCCAAAGGTGCGGGAATAAGTGGCGGTGTATGTCCGAGGAGGTGGTGGCCATCGGTTGCGGCAGTGACGAGCGACGTGGCCAATGCGACAGCAGTGGAAGCAGATCGGCCTGTCATCAGGGGTATGCCATTCAATCGGGTTGCGGCAAAATGTGGCAGGAAAGGACTGCTGGGAACGAGGAGGGCTGCTAGAGAACTGGGCAACCAGGGGTGGAGACGACGAACACACGGAGTTGAGATCCATGTTCTCAAATTCCTGTCTGACGATGGCCTGAATCATCGCAATCGTGGTTGCTGGTGGATCGGGAGGCGGCGCTGAGAAAGCTGGCAAACAGGCGGCCTCGAGCTCGCGGCGAACAATACGGGTTACGTCATCACAGGGGGTGGTCTGACGCGGTCGACCCTCGCATGTAGACATAGCAGCAGTGTTGGGTAGCTGCATGATGTGATGTGTGGTACGGCAGCTATTAGCTTGTTCAAGGCGACGGCATTCTTTGATGATGGCGTCGATAGTCGAGACGTGGCCGAAAACAAGAAAACTTTTTTTGCCTCAGTGCTCCCTTCAGTTGATAGTCGGCGTTCGTATTGTCCACTTCTCTACTCTTGTGTCCTGTCTGCACGCCTCACTTCTTTTTTGCATAATGAATCCTTACCAACTAGCTCAGCTTTCTGTCGTTCCGAATTGAAAGCATCATCGGCGATGCCTTTTAGCACATGCGACACGTTGTCTGCTTCTGACATAGTATCGTCAGCTTTTCGGCAGAGAGCCAAGACGTCAAGGATGTATGAATCGTACGGCTCTGTAGATGTCTGAACACGAGACGCAAGAGCCTTTCTCGTGGCAGCCTTGCGCCCAGTGGGGTCGCTGAACAGTTCCCTGAGCTTTTATTTGAAACTTTCCCAACTGTTTATCTCGTCGTCATGCGTTTGGTGCCACGCGTGGGATGCCGCCGAGATAAAAGACGACATTGGCGAGCATGATCGTTGGGTCCCACCTGTTATTAGCGCACTGGTGTGTTCATAGAGCTTGATCCATTCATCAACTTCCTCTCCCTCCAGGCCAGAGAACACACCAGGGTCGCGATGTTGGGCAACCGTGATGATTGGAGGAGTCGGACAAGCTGAAGCCGTTGCAGAGGCGGTCTCATCACCGGGAGGCACAGTGACAAGCTCGATGTACCAACCACTCCGGATCCGTGGTGAGGACGGGGATCGCAGACCTCCACCAGAATGTTATCTGTGGGAAGACACAGATGAAAGAGGCTATATACAGGCTATTTACGCTGGAGCCAAACCTCCAGGCCGACACTCGCTCGCGTCAAGGGCACAGACCCACTTTGTCGTGGTTCTCACGGCGGCTCGTCCCTTGAGCATCGCTCGATGATATCATAATAGTATGATGCATCTCTTTTTATTCGTATTTGAAAATGTTCAATTGAATTTGCGATGTGCTTTACCTTATTTTTAAAATATATTTTATTCACTGCACATTTTACTACCCCTCCCTTCAGTTTTCTATTTTGAATAAAATAAACATTACTCCTTACTATTCAAACTGGATTAAGCTGTTTTTTAAATTTTTTTGCGGCCGTAGGTGTGAGAAAGTATTATTTTGTTTATCAAGGCGATGTTCCTGTGACTCCTGTTTTCCAAAGTGTTAAAAGTATTTCTGTGATAATAGCTATGTGTTCTTGTGGTTATTGCCCAACTGCTTTGATATTTGTCTAGTCAAAATGAAACCAAGCGTATCAAAGACAAAACGATGCTTTTACACGTGATACGCGGTTCATGTTGCTGTAGCCAAGCATGCGCTTCCGATTTCCGTTGTTTCTCGAAGATCTGAGCATGTTGGAACAAAGTATTTTAGCTTGCATGTGTGCTCAGCATTTAGATCTTTACGAAGTAGCAGCCGAACGTCATGCTTTGATGGGCAAAAGTGGCAGCGGAAGCGACGAATCCAACTTGCAAGACAGACCACCGTCCTCGCCACAAGCAGCATGCATGGAGAATGCTGATTGGTAAATGCTCACTCACACTAGGCCGTTCTGACACCGATTTCGGTCTGCCGATCGTCGGCGACAGCATTTTTTTCTTTGTGTCGGCGCCTCTGTCACATTGCACCGACGCCAATAATCTGCCGACAATCGGCGTAAAGTTCAGCGTCGCTACAGTGTGACAGGCGCCGACACGAAGGTCAAAAACGCACCCATTTACGGCACAACTCGTCGATGGCATCTTGTATAACAGGGAGATCATAAAACTCTTTGTACTTGCAAATTCGTGCTATACTCGTGCGCATACAACAGCACGTGCGCCGCCATGCATGTGGGACGATGTGGGTGCTGCTCATTAGCGTGGACTTTCTTTACTTCATAATATGTGTAGAATAAAGTGCAAGTGTCTAATAGTATACTAACTGCAATTTTAAGCAATAAGTATACTGTACTTAATGAAAGTCGACTTACGTGTAGTAATCTCCTGACTTAATTTTGAAGTATCAACTTTTGACTGCCAGGTCTTGCCACCTACTGGCATTTTCTGACTCTCTTTGCCAGTTTAAAATTATATTTCCTACTTAAATCCGAAATAGCATGCTGGATTCTAGCACTAAAACCATGGTTATTTCATTTCCATCAACATCTCATAACACATTCTGGCCAGTTGTCAGTCCCTTTTACAAATGTGGGAATGGGCAATTGTCACGGGATCCGGTATGTATCCCTTAATTATATACATGTGTACCCACCATCTCCTGTCACAGTACGAGCACCGATATCCCTAATAAGTGTACTGGCAGGCCTTCAGAGCTTTTCCGGACGTGCACGTGAGGATTTGAGCGCTTAAGGGCATTAAAAATTGGACGTTGACGTAAATGCCAGAAAAATCAGACTTGACTGTACGACTGACCAATAGGATGCTTCAAATGGTCCATGGTGCGAACTCGCAGTGGAAGGAGGATGAGAACAGAAAGGACTGACGCATTGAGGGACGAATGGAAGAGGAAGTGTGCTGCTGCTTTGAAGGAGCTTGAGTTCACAACACAAAGTGCTGGCTAACACCGAGATGCAGCTGTCCCTCACTCAAACCAAAATGAACTCTTTAAAGCAGTGATATACAACACTGAGGTATTCTGTGCAGGCTGAGAATGTGTCAGGGCAGTTGAGGCTGACTGTCCAGCTGCTGAGAGAGAATCTCACTTGTGGCAAAGCTCAAGCCTCAGACCATTGAGCTCACTATCAGTTGATAAAAATAGCTTGTGTTCGAAATCATTTGTTTCTGTATGCATCTCCTTTTTATTCATACTTGAAAATGTTCGACTCGATTTGCAATATGTTTTACTATTTTTTAAAAGATATGTTTTTTGCTGTGAATTTTCTAACCTCTCCCTTTTGTTATCTTTTTGAATAAAATAAACGCTACTCCTTATTGTTCAAACTGGACTGAGTCGTTTTCTTTATTTTTTATCACGCTTACTAGTGAGTGGCAGCTTCGGGTGACATGGTGTCAGCCCATCTTGACATAAAACAAAGTTCTGTGCCGCTCAGGAAATTTTGCAAAGGCACTCAGGGAAAACCTGGAAAACTCAAGGAATTTGGAAATGTCAACTTGGTAGACGCCTTGTCTAATTGACAGAGGTGGCTCTACCAACAAGGTGGACGAAATAATGGGTCTTTTCAGTGAGTTTGGTCAGTGTTTGAGGTTCACCTCAGAACAAGCAAAAGAATGTGAACTACAATACCTTGACCTTAGATCACATTTTTTAGACGACCATGTCTGTTGGGAATATTTCTCCCGTTCTGCCAAGCCTCTGTTGAACTTCACCTCAGGTCATTCCAAAGTACGCAAAAATGCCATTTGCGTCTCCATACTTCGGGTCTCCCTCATAAAGACATGTGGGCATGCATTGGGTGATGCATTCGCACATCAGGTAGTCAGGCTGCAGGAAGCTGGGTACTCGGGTAGCTTAATAACAGCCAGCTGTGAGAAGTTGATTAAATGGGTAAAAAACTTTAGGAGACAGGAGGCCAAATTAAAAAGCTGGAAGAAGAATGCTGTAATTGTACCATATGCACACCGTTTGTGCCATGGCCTAAAGAACGTTGCAGGCCGTTATGGTGTGCAGGTTGTCCCTTTGGCTCCTGGAAAATTGAGTGCTATTTGTTCGGCGATTGAAAGGTGAGCAAGCGGAGCAGAACGTAATTCTAATGTAAGGTGCAAAGTGAATCATGTTAATAAGTATGTAGGCTGCACTACCCATGTTGTGTACTCTTTCCTGCTCTAGTGTGGGAGAGTGTACGTAGGACAAACTGGCTGGTGAATCAATGTAAGACTTGGAGAGGATGAATTGTCCTTGGTCAAGAATGATTATGAGTATGTGTCGGCCCACTGCCAACAATGTTAGTGTAAGCCTCTGCTCAAAGAGGTAACAGTTTTGTTTAAGCATACTGATGTATCCACCAGATTACTTGAGAAAGAAGCCCACATTGAGCAAAAGGGCACATGGTGCATTAGCCAGCATTTGACCACGCTTTCTCAGCCGGAATTAATTCACCTAGATAGCTTGATACAGTAACAGATGCCCTGTATCCACGTGGCCTGGTTGTGTGTTCCTCGATTGACCATGAGATCGCCTGTGTTGCTTATATTCCATGGTGTTTGTGTTTCAGTAAACTACTTGTGATTCAGTGCTCATCCTGCGTCCTTCCACTCTGTTGTTATCTTGTTCGTGCTGTTACCATTTGAATGCATACCAACTCGGCCAGTTTCCACTTTATTACGTTGTTTTTTTGTTGGACAATTCGATCATATGCACTGAAGCATTAATTTGTTAGTAGGACTATGACCCTGCCTTTATCTCGCTGTCTCTGTGCCTTTTGCACTGCAGTGTCCATCATCTGAACTCGTTGATTGTCCCTCCTCAAGGATATCATCTTTTCTGTTCTCCGTGTTTATATAGCTTAGTTTGTCATGAGTTCACGTAATGGTCGAAACAGGAGCGTCAAAAGCAATACTGATTCCGTGAAGCCCCTCAAACAACTTTTCTGCTGCGGAACCCAACTTCCTGCCACCGACTGCAGTAGTTATTTGAAGAAATGCAGAATTGATTAGCACCTGTTGTCACTCTATATGCTTGAACCGTTTCGGGCCATACCAGTAACTGTAAATTTTTTTCAGTTTGGGTTCATGCACGTTTCAAGGATATCGGTTTGGGTTGGGGTTCAGTTCTGGTCAAAATTTTGGTTCAGGCACAGTTTTTAGTTCGAGTCCGGTTTGAAACCCTGACCCTGAACACATTTCTAGAACATTATCCATGACAGCACGATTTCAATTTTGCAGTGGAGTCATATAATCATCAGGTGGTCGTAATTTGTCTGGCAAACTAGTGATTATTTATATTTTGACGGGTTGTCAAATAGATGAAAGCGAACCACGATTTATAAACAAAGACTATTTACAGAGATGGCCAAGATGGTTGAACACACACAATGTCCCGGTAATTGTTGTCTTCTTCGTTAGTCCAAGGATGTAGCTCGTAAAAATTTTTTTGACAGAACATTGATAGTTGTCCTCTAATTACTATTACTACTTGCTAAAAATAGCATCCGACATCCGAAAGCAGTGTCTATATGTTAAGAATGGTAGCACTAGAGTACTGCAGATTATTTTGTCCAGTCGGGCTACCCAAAGGCCTACCTGAAGCTTGGTACTGAGTGTTTTGTGTTTTGCCTTTATTGGAATGCAGCCAGTGTGCTTAGGAATATAGGCCACAATCTCAGCAGCCTCAGCCTCTTAGCCATCCATTTATGTGGGAGAATTGAAGCCAGTTGTTTTCCAAGGCTGTGTGTAGACTGATGGTTGTTGAGCATTAAGTGCTTTGCTGTGACCTGCTGCAGGCACCAATCAGTTTTGCAAAATGACAGTGCTTGTGCTGCAGGCTGGAAGAGGATGCATCAGCCATTGGAGGGGAGCAGGCAGCCCCTGTGAGCAGCAAGCTGCGCAGCACCCAGTGCCTGGTGAGGAGCTCTCTTAGAGGCTGGGCATTCCTTGGGGGCATTCGTTTCTATTTATTTTATTTACATAATGCTGCCAGCCACCTTTTGGCAGCCAAGGCAGGGAGAGGTCACCATACATTCAAACAAAATAAAAGAAATAAGAATGGAGCAAGTGACAATGTGCATCAATAAAGAAACGACTACATAACCTGGCTCATTATACACAACTAAATAAAGTGCATAGGCAAATAAATGATGAGTCGCAAAACACTGATAGAAGACAAGAGAAATAGGAATGAAGCAACAGAAAATGTGCGTGAAAAAAATGACTCCATAATCGGCTCATTATACGCAAATAAAAAAAAAAAAACTCGTAATAAGAGATAAGTGATGCGAAAGTGTAAGAGAAGAAAGTAGTGCAAAGAAAGGATGAACAAAGGTAAGCACTTAATGAGCATTGCATCGGCTGGCATGTGTTAGTGTAATGACAAAGCTGTCACAAAAGACTGAACTGACAGAAGACAGGCTACGTTATGTGGCAGTCTGTTTCAATCTGAGAGGGATCTCAGAAAAAGAAGCGTGGTAGGCAACTGTTCTGCTAAAGGAAGCTGTTATGGTGCTGTCGTGCTTTCTGCGATTTGGTCTAGCACTGTTAAACGGCATGTAATTGCTGGAGTGAACTTTCTTTTTATTGTTCGCCATATTGTCAAGCATTTTTAGTCGGTGCATCTTATGACGTGATTTTATGACGTGATTCTAGTGTCGATAGTCCAAAACAACTGAGAAGTCATTCTGGACTACCGACAGGCCTCAACGCAGTAAGAAAGTTAAAGGCAAATATTTTGTCTAAGGTTAGTGCCCGCATAAAATGCTGACTTCGATTTTCTTCCTTTGTTTTCCCTTTTGATGCCGTTGTGGTGAAGAGGAAGACGAAGAAGGCGCTCTTGTGTCGGCTGTGCGCGCGATCAGCGTTCGCCTACTGTCAGTGCGACTAAACTGTGCCTAGTGCCTTATAATAAATAATCTTATTACACCGTTAATGTGAAAAAAAAGTTAATGTCACTACTCACATTAACCGTTGCAGTAACTTCTTTGTTGGAGCAAAACTGTCAGTGCTGGGACACCTGACTGAGGAAAGCTTACCGTCACTGCGATAACTTTGATGAAGCTATTATTCTGCTGTGGTGATACCCTCTTGAAAGGTGCTCAGGGCTTTGCCAGTTCTCAATCCAGTATGTTTCAAATTTTGTCCTTAGGTGTTGTCCTTAGGTGTTGTCCTTAGGTGAATAACAGTCGATTTAATCAAAGATGGAGGAGACATAATGCTTGAAACACTGGCGGCTCTCTATACGAAATGTCTATCAAGTGCAAGGGTCCCAGAAAACTGGAAGAATGCAAACATTATACTAATACAGAAAAAGGGAGACATTAAAGAACTGAAAAATAAGCCTAATAGCTTACTTCCAGTGTTATATAAAATATTTACCAAACTAATCTCCAATAGGATAAGGGCAACACTGGACTTCAGTCAACCAAGGGAACAGGCTGGCTTCAGGAAAGGTTACTCTACAATGGATCACATCCATGTCATTACCCAGGTTATCGAGAAATCCGCAGAGTACAATAAGGCTCTTTATATGGCTTTCATAGATTATGGAAAAGCATTTGATTCAGTAGAGATACCAGCAGTCATAAAGGCATTGCGTAATCAAGGAGCACAGACCGCTTATGTAAATACCCTAGAAAATATCTACAGAGATTCCACAGCCACCTTAGTTCTATGCAAGAAAAGTAGGAATGTACCTATAAAGAAAGGGGTCAGAAAAGGAGACACAATCTTCCCAATGCTATTCACTGCGTGCTTGGAAGAAATACTCAAGCTATTAAATTGGGAAGGTTTGAGAGTAATGATCGACGGAGAATACCTCAGCAACCTTTGGTTTGCCGATGACATTGTTCTATTCAGCAACACTGCAGACGAGTGAGAACAAATGATTGATGACCTTAACATAGAGAGTGTAAGAGTGGGGTTGAAGATTAATATGCAGAAGACAGATAATGATGAGTAACCGAGCAAGGGAACAAGAATTCGGGATCACCAGTCAGCCTTTAGAGTCTGTGAAGGAGTATGTTTACCTAGGACAGCTAATCACAGGGAACCCTGACCATGAGGAGGAAATTCAGAGAATAAAAATGGGCTGAATTGCATGCGGGAGACATTGTGAGCTCCTGACTGGAAGCTTACTGTTATCGTTGAAAAGGAAGGCATACGATCAGTGCATTTTTTTAGTGCTGACATAAGGGGCAGAGACTTGGAGACTGACAAAGAAACTTGAGAACAAATTAAGGACTGCGCAAAGAGTGATGGAACAAAGAATGCTAGATGTAACTAGAGCAGTTTGGATCAGAGATCAAACGGGTATAGATGACATTCTAATTGACATGAAAAGAAAGAAATGGTGCTGGGCAGGCCATGTAATGCGTAGATTAGATAATCATTGGACCATTAGGGTGACAGAATGGGTACTAAGAGAAGGGAAGCACAGTAGAGGATGACAGAAGACTAGAAGTTGCGACGAAATTAGGAAATTTGCAGGTGCTAGCCCTTTGAGGGTCGATTTTTTTCGCCATATGCGACCACCCAGGGTCGATTTTTTTTTTATTGCACATTTAAATTCTTCAGAGGGACCTACTTCGAAAAAAATTTACCATAATTTTTCTAGGGTGACCGTAAAGTGAGAAAAAAATGTTTTGTGTTGCCATATATGTACTGTTTATTCATGAAAAACAATAAAAAATAGCAAATAAAGTTATAAGAATTAAAAAAAAAAACTTGGCACATTGTTACACACAATGTCCACACAAGAAAAATACACAAGAAGAAAGCGCACACGAAAATTTTTTGCAAGTCTCAAATGTTCCTCTTGGACTAATATTTCTTCAGCGTGTGGTAGTCCTTGAAGCATGGCTCCACACAGAGCGGTTTGTTGCACTCAGCGCACATGTACCTTGTGTCCTTGCGACGTTTTTGCTGCTGAGTGGTGTTGGCGCAGACATGGCACCTCCTCTGGGTACTGCTTCCCTGAGCAGTTGTGGGAGGCAACTTCTGAATAAAGTGCCAAAAAAGAAAACGCATGCACCGCGGCATCCTTCGTATGTGGACTCCTGTGAGCAACAAGCGAGCGAGTAACAGGCGGTCATCCTTTGAGTGATAAGAACGAGATAGCCATCAGTTTTGTGAGTGAAAGAAGCCGAAACTGCGTGCGGAACAAAACCAAAACAAACCGCCGCGCGCCCGCGAGGGCACCAATGCGTGAGCGGTAGCAGACGCGCCAAAGCAAAAAAAAAAAAACTAACGAAAACCGAAAGAGAGACACGTGAGAAAAAAATTCCACATATTCCCACATAGTGGCAGCACATGCCAGGCAAGAAAAAGTTAGAAAATTAGCGCACGTTTTAAATGTGCAGACGGTGCCGTAAATATACGGCTTCGACCATTTTCGGACCTGTTCCCGGCACCGTATATTTACGGCATCGACCCTCAAAGGGCTAGTTGGAATCAGTTAGCGCAGGACAGGGGTAATTGGAGATCGCGGGAAGAGGCCTTCGTCCTGCAGTGGACATGAAATGGGCTGCTGCTGCTGATGGTATTCACGTGAGCTACCACTGCAAAGTGTAGATACGTGCGTGCAAAACCTGCAATGGGCTGGTCTGAGCTCCCTCGAGTGACACTATAGTGTTGCCCTTGAGAAATGTATTGTTATCTAGGAAATAAGCTCTTTGAATACATTTTTTGGGAACGAAAATGTCATAAAAATATATTTGAGAGGACCGTCATAAGTATAGAAGCATAGGGAATGAGAGCAAACAAATGGAAACACACGTCGAAACCGATGTCATGCAAGCGACGCTTGCAGCGCCCCTGTATGTCGTTCTCGGAACTAATAACACATTCCGATTGAACAGTGTGGTGAAGTAAAGCACAGAAGGCACAGCATTTCTATGTCATATCTAATGCTGAAGGGTGAACATGATAATTCAGGACCAGCAACAATAAATACACAGCCCCCTTGAGAACATGTGCGATCATGTTGATGAACAAAAAAATTTGGCTAGTCGGCAACTTCAGCGTCAGTGAAATCCTTGGTAAGCCAGGTTTCGATAGTATCAGTATATTGCTGTTAGATGATGTGACTATGCTGGACACAAGTTCTCGTTTCGGCATAAAAATGTGAATGTTAGTGGAGGTTACAGAGAATGAAAGAGGGCTGCTTGCTGAAGTACCAGGACGGGTATTGGCTAATTTTGGGAAAGACAACCGCTATGATATTTCCCTAGTCATCTGCGATGAGTTATCGTGCACAAAGCGCTTTGTACTGATGTGTAGTGTCTTGTAGTGAAGTTAAAATTGAACACCTTTAGATTTGGTGAATGGTACAAAATGATTGCGTGTGGTTTGCACAAGACAGGCAAGAAATTCACATATATACACACAGAAAACAATGCTAGACTTCTAGACGAATGCTCTGATGATCTAGCTTGACTTTGTTATTCTTTAGTGTGCCTTTGAGCAATAAATCAAAATTGGGCATCTTCTGATATTGCGAAGATCATGCTTCTAAGATTAGGCCGTATCGCTGTAGGACAGGCCAGTGTAAATATTCATTTTCCAGGGACCATGGAAGAGTGGAATAAATTGTCAGCAGGATTAGTGGACTGCTATAATGTGGACTTTGTTTCATGAAGCATTGCCCCCCGCAATAATACCTTAGTGGAACTGTGGGACTCCTTCAATAAAGAATAAAACCTACACATTGGCCAGGCTTCTTGTGTAAGCTATACTTAACAGGCGTTTCTGTACTTTTTCAGAAGAGAAGCAACCTTATTTCGCCAAATATTTGGACACAAATAAGAGCAAGAGATACCAAACCGCATCGCACTGTATTCTAAAGAACATGCTATCTGCCTTAGTATTTGTAGCAGGCAGATCCACTTGATGAAGTATGACAGACAAGAAGTCTTTTGAATTTCAGAGCAATTAAATTCTCCATGAGAATTACATGCTGTACCAGCATGAAAAGAAATCCCCATGTACTTCACAGAAAATAGAGGTTGGATAGGTAGACAGGCACATTTGCTATAACTAGGCACGTGTTAAATACATAAAACATTGGTACAGATTTTTTTAAAAGGGTGACAAGAAAATGCAGACTTTGTCTTACTGCTGTTTACATTGATCAAATTATTGTGAAACCAATGTACAACTTGTTTTGAATTATATTGTAAGTTACCCATAATTTTCATAATCAGGATGTCTTAAGATACTATATGCAGAACGAGAATTAGAAGTGAGGTGCCCTATTTTTGTTGATCACAACCATATGTAGCAAATGGATAATGACACTAAGGAAAGCATAGGAGAATTTATTTGTAGTTTCTAATTGAAACATTGAAACGATAAATTGAAGGGAAGTGAAATTGGGTGAAAAAAACAACTTGCCACTAGCGGGATTCGAACCCACAACCATCACATTATGTGTGATGCACTACCAATTGTCCTATGGTGGCGTCTGTTCCAATGCCCATATGCTTGGGTATTTATGTGTGTATTAGCCAGTGCCACGCAAGCCTTCGTGGCAAATGAACATCCCGTTTACTGATGGGCAACGAAGCATGTGAACCAATAAGCCCTCGTATGCTACCTAAAGGCAGCAAACTAGCTCAATTAGAGACCCTAGCTATGAAACGAGAGTGGGAAGTGAGGTGCTCGATTTTTGTTTATTGCAAGCATATGAAGCAAATAGATAATGACACTAAGGAAAGCATTGGGGAATTTATTTGTAGTTTTTAATTGAAACATTGAAATGATAAATTAAAGGGAAATGAAAGTAGATGAAAAAACAACTTGCCACCAGCAGGATCCGAACTCACAATCTTGGCTTTTCACGTAATGCAAAGGTTGTAGGTTCAGATTTTGCCAGTGGCAAGTTGCTTTTTTGTCCACTTAATAGTCCAATGTGATAGTCTGAGCGATTTTCTAAAGCTGACTTTTCGTTCCTGCTTGATTATTCTGACCTATATTAGTAGCAGTGCCACAAATAAAACAGGAGGTGAAATTTTGTCGACTACAGGTGAATATTGTAGAATTATTTACCGTATTTACTCAAATCTAACACATACTCTTTTCCCAATAAAGTGGGTCCAAAAATTGCTTGCCGGTTAGAATTGACTATGACCCACCCTAAATCTGCTTTACCATATTTCCATCAGCATTTCAAAATAGCCGCCTCGTACACGCTTCTAGCCTAGCTGCCATAGCTTTCTCCATGTGCTGTAGTATGTGTGCTTAGGCAGTGCTTCCTTTTACCCAGGTTAGTGCACCGTCTGTCTTCCCGTTTTCTGCGTTTGCTTTATCAGCATGGAAATGCCGACTGCAAAGATGTGCCGAGTTCATCACGATGCCGCAATTAAAAGGAAAGTGATCACGTGTGCGGAGACAGACAGAAATCGGGCAGCATCACGGGCATTTGGAGTTACCAAAACTTGCGTGCGGGACTCATGAGAGGCGTTCTACACCGGGGGCTGCTACGTAGTATGGCGCAGCCACACGGTTGCTATCTTGAAAGCGATCTGTGGCGGACTAGGCGCACTGCACTGTGTTCTCGTTGCTTAGTTCACTTCGAAGCACGAGGGCGCACCAAGCTCAATTTCCTTGTTCCTGCTACCATACTTCCTCACTCTAGCATTTAAAGAGTTTCCGCGGTCACTGAGTGAGTCGTGTTCATGCTTGTGTGCACGTGACACCACGCTTGTTAATTTAGTTCGTAAGTGAATGTTTTAAAAGTTTATGCGGCCGATAAAACTGCTATACTTACTTTTTGCATAGCTACCTACTAATTTGCTATCGTAATCAATGCTTCACCTTTCGCGCGAAACTGCGACTTCTTTTATTTATTGCAATTTTAGTGTATTGGGAGTTGTATTGGGAGTTGGGAATGTATTGGGAGTTAGTGTAATGAGAGAAAGTTGTATTTCTGTAAGAAAGAAAGAGGTGTGCGGTACCGTAAAGAACTTTTCTTTCTTTGTCACAGCAAACGGGTGCATGTTACAATCGAGGGCATGTTAGAATTGAGTAACTACGGTATTTATTTATTTATTTATTTATTTATTTATTAAGAAAGTACTGCCAGTCTGAATGCCAGACTTAAGCAGGAGTGGGTGTTACATTGGAAGCAACACAGTACCAATTTAGGTGCATAAAAGGAGTAATGTGAATTGTAGAGATAACAAAATAACAAAAATGCTGAAGTAGATATAGAGTAAAACAAAGTAATACAGTACTACAGCAACAGCAAATGCCACACACAGTACAATAAGTAGTGGTAAGACAGGCACTGTACAGAAACATAATTTTGAATACCAAGCAGAAAAACTGCATCAGGTTATGATGAAAGACAAAATTGGTGGCAATAATAATGACAAGTACAGTATAGAAAAAGTGCATGACACCATGTCCAGTTACAAAATTGACGACAAATACAATCTTGAAGGAAATAGTCGCTGTGCATACAGAATCTTAACAAAACCATCGTATATCAGATAAAATAATTTCTTTTTGTTGCAATACCGTCTAGTTTGTAACATTCCAAGTTTGCACTTTGCAATAGAACTGATGGGAATATATCGCACTGGTAGGCATTATATAAATCTTACAGCTTTTATTGATTCAAATTTAACAATGTTGACTTGTGTTTGTGAGTCCCAAACAGCTGATGCATGTTCCAGTATTAGTCTTGCATACGTTTTATATTCAAGGAGTTTAATTTTGTGGGTTGCTTTAGCTAGTGCTCTTCTTAAGTATCCAAGTTTTCTGAGAGCCTTCTTTTCAACATATACTACGTGTTTGTTGCATCTTAAATCAGATGTGATGACTAGGTCTACTTACATATATGCTGAAACAAAAGACGAGCAATGATTGCCCAGTTTGTATTGGAATTTTGAGGGGTCTTTCCTATGGGTTACAGTCATTGCTACAGTTTTTTCTGGGTTAATGGTCATTTGCCATGTTGAGCACCAATTCTGAATTTTAGATAAGGAATTGTTCAAGACAACATGGCCACTGTAGGCGTTAACTACCTGATAAGCATACAGTCATCAGCGTACAGTCATATCTCTACCGAGATGTCGTGGAAGATGTCATCAATAAGAATAAAAAAGGCCTGAGGATGACCCCCTGGGGTGTGTTGGACTGAACTGGTGCAGATGGTGAATTCATCTAAGCTGCTGGCTCAATACCGGGGACCCTATCGGGTTGTCGCCTGTGCATCTGCTGTAAACTAAGTGGTCGAACCTCTGACTCCATCTGACGACCTGCGGCATCACAGTCGTAAGACAGTGCTTAAACCACTGGCTTAAACCGTATTATGATCCCCTTATCGTGTCTTCACCGTGAGTCGCCAAGATGGCTACTCCTCTCTCGTGGGGCCATTGTAAGGATGAAGATAGCACAAGCATTACTGCTGCCGCATGGTTCCTGAAGTGAGAAAGACAAAGACCAAAGGGTTGGTGTCGCTGTTCTTGCTCATACTGGCGCTTGGCTGGAATTGCTCAGCTGCTCTCTGTGCTGAACCCGACCTGACTGCGATTCCCGCTAGTAGTCGATAAACCTCGTAGCACCCCTTTTAGCAATATGGAATGCCTTGATGACTTCTCTGTTTTTGATTTTGCCTTTGAAAGGAATTTAGGGTGTTTCAGATAGGGCAAATAGCTTCTGGTGTCACATCTCTTGCAAACGGAGATTACTGCCTGAAAAAACGACCCGAAAAACGCTCTTAAAAAATGACCAGAATCCCATATTTTGTTGCAACCTTCTTTATGTTGAGGGATAGACAATGCAAATATAGCATGACAAAAGGTGGTTTTCGGTTCCAGAGTTGCTCTTTCCTTTCTGGAGATTTTACTTTTTGAAGCAGGCTCTCGGATGTACTGCAAATTAGGTGATGAGGGTAACCAGCGGTCACCAAGCGCTCAACCTGACATTTGAAACCGGATGATACAGTGTGTGCACAATATTTCTGTAGGACAGAGAGGCAACTAGACATGATGGTGTCCCGTTTCACAAGTTTCAAATGTGCACTTTTGTAAGGTAAAAGACTTTTCTTAGACCTTGGATTATAGGACCAACAAACATGGGCACTGAGGAACTGCAATTTAAGGTCAAGAAAGGGGATGTGGTTGTTCTGCATGCTTATACAGAGCAACCAAGGAGTAATATCATTTACATAATAATAATATTTGGCGTTTTACGTGCCAAAACCACTTTCTGATTATGAGGCACGCACGCCGTAGTGGAGGACTCCGGAAATTTTGACCACCTGGGGTTCTTTAACATGCGCCTAAATCTAAGCACACGGGTGTATTCGCATTTCGCCCCCATCGAAATATCATTTACATTGTCGTATCTAAAAACTGCAGCTGGCTGCAAAAGCATGGCAAGGAAGGAACGCTAACGCACTGCGCACCCTTTTTTTTTTATATGGAACGCCTCTGTCTATTCTCAGGCAACTGTTTTGCGGCTTTTTTTGCCAAGTACTGTAATGTCTGTAGTGCACATGCACATTAGCCGCAATGGATGGGCAAATGTGAGCCTGATGCACTCTGCATCGGGTTCCCAGTCACTAATGGCTGATGTAGACCCTACCACAACTGAGGGGTATTTCATACAACACTCTTACAGTGCAGGTGAGAAAGGGCTTAGTATGCCTCTTCTCGCATGCTGCTTCTTTTTTGATTGGAAATACGAGCACACAGCCTGGACAACTTATTAGGCACGGAGTATGCTCTACACGCATGTGTCTGTTGTTTACATTGGCATAAGGTTTCCTGAATAAATCAGTTAGCTGTTGGCACTCGTCCTGTCCTTCATGTCTGTGTAATGTGTGTTGTGCGATTCTGAAACTTCAACTATGTACCAACTAGCCCAGTGAAGAGGTTTAGTTGACTATTGTGGGATTCTCACCCATGCTCTTGGTACAAAGGAACGACAACACAGTAGTGCAAACACTCACAAGGGCATTTATTGCACCTTTCATAGATCACTGCCTGCTAGCCGAGTTGCTATCTACAAAACATGCTGATGGGCACGTGACAAATCTAGCAAGTCCGACTCACCGCGACTGGATAGCGAGCGAATATGTTTGCCCCATGTTGGACATTAACGCCTGGTCGTTCGCGTGTCCGGTCACGCGAACGGTGGTGCGTTCGAAGGAGGCCTCGCGAGACGGTCTCGCAGAAGCATGAATTAGCGCATGCGCAGAACGTCCGCCCCGCTTGCCGATCCTCGGCCAAAGAGGAAGAGCCTTCTCTTTTCCGCGCCCAAGTAACCCTGCTGTTAGATGGCGTTAGCAGAGCCACACTCATGCCATCTTTCGCGATGCGCTTCAACCACACCGACTGCCGCGGGCATCAAGGCAAAGCCGGATTACAGGAGACGGGAGCTATGCGGGAAAACATATCAGGGGATGCGTGAGAGTCTCGCGCATCCCCACATCCTCCCCCCCCCCCCCCTACCTTAAATCACTACATATTCCGGCGAAACATGTCACACGGTCTGACATCAACGTGTCCTTCGCGAACAAGGTAGTACATGCAAAAGTGGCCGCGCCGAGGAAATGTCCACACACTATCTATAGCATGCGAGGACTCCGGAAATGGCGACGCAGTAGTCGGTATGAGCAGTGCCTCCTCTATACTTCAGTGCCCGGCAGACGAGCGCTACAATAGGCCACCACCGCAAGTACGTCGTTCCGCCGCCACCTTAACAGGCCACTCCTCCCTCATCCGTGGCCAGGCTCGATTGGCAAGCATGGCCCTCAGCGCGCGTTTCTTCGCGTTGGCCGCACCGCCTGCATTTCTTTAATGTCTAACTTCGCAGCTCAGAGCTACACACACATATATGTAGTTTGTTCCTTGCTGTACGAATTGCGAAATGAAAACAGTAACTAATGCTCTTATGCGGTACTGCCCAGCAGTGTGCGTGCTCGCTTTCGGTTTAAAGGAAAAACCAGCACATGCGTTTCTGGGGCTGCCCGCGCAGTTATGTATAACATGGTGCGTACAAGAAATGACAGCAGCATTTATTATATTGGCTGTTGTCTCAAAGCTTGAGGCATTTCCTTAAAAGGGGCTTTTTGGCGATGTACCTATAGGCATCATGCTTGTCCGTCACGGAGCATGCATAGTTCGATAGAAGAGGTCGCAGGAACCGCACAGAAATCAGTTCCATGAGTTTCAGCCTGTGCGGCTCGTCACTGTTCTTTGTGGTTGTCCGTAACGAGCCTTGTGATGCTAAACCCACGAGTTTCCTCTTTCTTCATGATGAAGAGAATGAGCTCATGAAGTTGAGCGCCAGTCAGTCCTTTGGTAAAGTAGCCTACCAGGATTCTTTAGAATGTGAACAATCCGCTCATCACGAAACACAGCAGCAAGTTTGCTAACACAATATCCTTGTGGTCTGCCGAGCCAAGGTCTGCGTGGCCAACAAAACAATCTTGCTGCTTGTGGTACTGCAGTTCCTCTTTCATTCGCATCTCATCAATGATGAGAGAGCACACCCTGGACTGGGGTTGGGGTGCCTGCAAATTCTGGCATTCTGTTTTTAGCCGTGCTTCAACAAATTTTTGGCCCCTCTCTCCATTCTGAATACTGACATATGCAGATAGAGCGTTTCTGCTAGGCAGTTTCAGAAGTTCCTTGCCCCGCATATGCTGATAGGCCCTTGTTGATAAGTGCACCTGAGAACAACACCACAGTGACGAGTTGTCTCCTCAGACCAAGTGGGTCTTTTCTTCTGGAAGTTTCTGATCTGGTCGAGCAGAAACAACGCAGCAGGTTGCTTTTCCGAGGCTGCCTTTCTTATGTAATAAATTTCATCCATAAGGTTGTCCTCTTTCAGGTGATACAGCCCCAGGTTACATCTGTGAACTCTCTGTCGAAGTTGCTGGATTTGTATCTTGAGGTCTCTTTCTTTCCGCTTCCATTTTGTCCTTTCCTCAATGCAAGCTTGGTGGCGCCCTGAGATCCACTTGGACGCTTCGATCACGCTTCGCCGTGTCTCCGCAATAGCAGGTGTCGCACTGGCCCGCCGGCTCATGCGCACAAAATGACACCTCCATGGAAACGTCTTCTTCTTCCTTGGCCATTGGTTTGTCAGAGAATAAAGATGGTAGCAAGATCGTTGGGGAGGTGACAGCTTGAGAAGCATCCGTCTGTAGCACAACGGTAACACATGCTAGCTTGATTACACTTGGTAAACTTGTCTCCTGTACAGCTTTTGGCTGAAGATGACGGGGGTAATCGTTGAACACGGACGGCATAGTACTCTTCTTCAATAAAATCTTCTTGCTTAAAGTGCCGGCTACAAACCTTTGTGTAGCTAGATGAGTTGTTTGGGGTCCATCTGTCCCGCCAGACGGCAGCAAGCCGTTTTTGCCTTAACTCCAAGTCCGACGGCACCTTGTGAAACGATATCCCGGCAGTTTTCTTCTTCTCGTCAGACTTGCACAGAGGCACGCAACAGCATGCTATTTCAGATGAAATGCGTTCACACAGAAAAAAGTGCACTCGAACAGAACCAGTGCCCTCCTCTGACAACGTATGAGAAAAAAATGCGAGATCGCGCCAGTAGTGTTCCTGTCGCGACCTACTGTATACTTATACAGTAGGTCGTGGTTCCTGTATATAAGGAACACTAGCTACCCTGTTTGCGTGGCGCCCCCGCGCGGCCTCCGAGAGCAGTAGAGAGGAGGAAGTACGACAGCGTTGGGAGAGCGTATTGCCGGGCACTAAAGCATAGAGGAGGCACTGGTACGAGCAAGCGTCGCTAGCGCCGACACGCCCTGCTGGCGAGAGCCGCCATAGCTATTGGTGACCGCTGGCTTTTTTCTCCGCTACCGAGGGTTGCGACCTCGATACAGGCGGCCACCGCAGTCGCTGCGCCGAACTGGCCACAGCATCATCATTGCCCGGAATGGCTCGATCGTAGTCCGGGGCAGCAGCGCAGACGATGTGCAGGTGACAGCAAACCAGGGGTCACTCCACTCACACTGCGTACACTCAACACACTCGGCAAACGCTGAAGTAGTGCAACGGAGAACAATTCTGCCTGGGCATCGCCCACGTGGTACAATGTTCGACTCAGCTGGCATAAGATTGGGCGGCTACTCAGATGCTAAGTTCACATGAGCGAAGCTCACTTCCTTGAGTTGAACGAGCAATTTCAATTTGTGCGTGGCTAACTAGAATGAGGGAAGAAAATTGCAACACCTAAACGCCACGGTCTACCAAGTTGTGTCCCTCCACATGTGACAGGCAGCTTCGTAAAGCCTTAGGCCTAAAGCGTCGCTGCCCTGACAACAACCGGCATCCAAAAAAACAACACCCAAAATGGGCGCTAAACAGGCAGCCGCGAGGAGACGTCAGCTCTGTTAGGTGGTCCTACCCCGCTCGTTGCACACAGCCCCACTGTTAGGTGGCGTTAGCAGAGCCACACTCGCGCCATCTCTCGCGATGCGCGTCAACCACACCGACTGCCGCGGGCATCAAGCCACGCAGCGAAGCCGGGTTGCAGGAGACGGGAGCTATGCGGGAAAACAACATATCAGGGGACGTGTGAGAGTCATGCATCCCCACACTATGAAAATTGTTCATTAGAGTCTATGATGCTAGAGCTGCTTCATTTTCCGAAGCATTCTTGTGAAGAAGCAGGGGCTTTCTGTAGATTGAAATGGCTTCTTTACATTAGAATAATCTGGAATAGTTCCTGTGAATGTTTTAATGATGGGTATGCTGCAGTAAATATGTTTAGTGTTTAGACTAATTTGATCGGGCATGGTTGACAATGGAACCATGATCTTGGCATTCGTTTTTCTTGGTTTGCTGCCTTGATCAGTTTATTTCCATAAGATACCTCTTTGCTGTAGCAGTGTTTCTCGCTGTGGCTGCAGCTTTACCCAGAGCTGGAAGGTGACAAGCTGGAGCAGGACATTGGAGAGTTTGCAGCATCGCTGGCGTGGGTGCTCGAGTCACGCCGTCTGGAGCGGTTGTTTGATCGGCACAGCCCATCGGCCTCAGCACTGCCCTTGCTCAAGGCCCCTTTTGAAGACTTTGTCGGCCTTGATACAGAGTCCAGGTAAGGGTTCTTGCAGTGGCAGTGCGAATAGATCAATTCTAGCAGTGTAGACCCCGCATATCTGCTGTCTGGTATAGGTGACTCAGTGACTGGAATGATTGATAATGCCAAATGCAATGCCTGTGGTGGCAAACAAACTTTCTGTACCTCTGAAAATGAAAGGCTTGACCTCTGCACAGCTCTACTTGAGGTAGATGAAATACTTTTCTTGTTCTTGGGATTGCATAGTGCAGCTGCGAAAGGCCACAACTGTTGAAAAGCTGCTTGAATGTCAATAGCATACTACATATTGTTATGAGGGAAAGTGTTAAGCATTGACAATATCTCTAAGCTTTTATGTGAGCATTCTTCATGAACAACGATGGAATAAAACTGTTTACCTTTGTAAGTTTCAGAATTCAAACATTGTGAAATTTTTTAGGTGACCACTATAAAATTTTAAAATATAGACAATAAAAAGTATGCCTAAGCACAAGTACAGACTGAACACACTTTAGTGGATGGCCAGTTGCGGAATACAATAGCATTCGTAGCTGCTACCTCGAGGTAACTACTATGCTCCACGTATGTTTCTCTTATAGCCCATGGACCCGGCAAGGAGCATGGTCATGTGTGGTCTCATTGCAGTGTTGGTCCTTGCTTTTTGTTTTCAGTGGATGGCAGCCAACTTGGCCAAAGTGCAATTCCATCTGTATGTGCATTGGCATTCGTGTGCATCTGATTATGTACATATGTTTGTATCGTGTTCTGATTGTTATAATTGCAGTGATGCAAGCATCTCATTAATATATATATATATATATATATATATATATATATATATATATATATATATATATATATATATATATATATATATATATATTGTGCCACAGGCATTTATTAAACTTTGTGTTGAAATGTACAAAGCATGGCCGCCATGTAATGGCCAAGATAGTGAACAGCATTGGCAAAAAATGTGATGCAGATCCTGTCCACTTGTTGGAATTGACAGGAACCAAAGCTTTCATGCAACGGTCATTTATATTCTATAGGACTAACTGCAATGTGTACAATTCTCTTTATTTTCATCCGATGCAATATGGACTTCTATGCAATGTTCACTTATGCACCGCACAGGTCACAACTTTAATGTCATTTAATGTGCAGATTGCTCGGTGAACTCACTCAAAAGTCAACTCACTAAGACTAGACCAACTTATGAGGATGAGGTCATGTGAGCCTGGCTGGGTAGACTTTTGAGGAATGTGCACACTCATGCCATCAGATACCACCATGGAATAAAATGGTAAGCATGGAATAAATGAACAAGCAAATGCACCTCACAATCTTAAAAAAAACAGAAAAAA
This sequence comes from Dermacentor variabilis, assembly GCF_050947875.1. Lineage (NCBI taxonomy): Eukaryota > Metazoa > Arthropoda > Arachnida > Ixodida > Ixodidae > Dermacentor > Dermacentor variabilis. Next base: position 15,655,123 of record NC_134574.1, on the reverse strand, counting down.
GAACAAGATGCCCAAATGTCATGCTGTCTTTGTATATCTTGCAAGTTGCAAGACGCTTACTTGAGAGAGGCAGTAATGATGGGATATGGTTATGAATTTGTGCAGTAATACATGTAATGGTAAAGTCATTAGTAACTTTGCTATTGTCTTGTTGGGCACGGCGTATGCCTTTTAATACGGCTGCACACTTTATTAACTGCGAACGTGCAAGAACCATCTCAGCAATAGCAGCAATCGGTGCGACCAATTGGTTGGTTGCAGCAATGGGGGGGGGGGGGGGTGCTTCGACACCTGCGACTGTGATTTCTGCATGCAACCAAAATCGTACTTTTAGTGCAACGAAAATCTCATCATGTGAAACAGGCTTTAGGCGCAAATGAAAGCGTGTGAGGGGGAGTCAAGAAAGATGGTGGTTTGATGAGCGCTGGTTATGGTACGTTGCCAAGGCATGATTGTTGGCCATATTGCCAGCACCTCCTTAAAACCGAAACTAGTGAAACCTAGTTGGTCCAGTTGGCACTGATCCCGCCTAAGCTGACAAGCCAAACCAAGCCACTAAGTTGAGTAGTGTGGAAAGTTAGGTTACAAGGTAGTGATTAATCATCATACCTTGTGGATGAAGCAGCACACTGACCAGGACAAAGTGGAGAGAACTCAAGGAAACACAACACACTCTGCTCTCCCAACTACATTATTTCAGAGCAAAGTCTTCATATTTATATGCCTGTGCACCCTTGCGTGTCAAAGATGTGCTAAAGAAGATTAAAAGCACTTTTAAATTTACATACCTGCGCACACTTAGGCTGCAAAGATAGCCAACATATATAACATGGTGAGCCATAAGCAGCGAGTTTTCATTTTTTGCGGGGCCGGGGGGGGGGGGGGGCAGCTTTCTGAACCCCATATCACATATACATATATATTTTTTGCACTTGAAAAAACTTGGCGAGACTTCGAAAAATTGAGCACGGAAGTGATGGTGTTATATGAGTATGCACAAGACCTTGTAGTAGGAGACAGTTCAATTTCACAGCCTGAGTCCTTTCGGTGGTGTAATCTTCCTTTGTGTGATTGTCGCATACTTTGCTATCACTGGTACTACTTTGCCTTTCCGGCGAAACTGCAGCCTCTCTCTCTGCTTCCTGTGAGTCCGAGCATTGGCGCTGCTGCGCATGACTGCTGTTGATTCTGATTTTGAGTTAATCCGGCTTTGCCTCATTCTGGTTACTGAGTGAATTATACAGTGTTCCTCAACTATCATGCACCAAAACTTAAAAATTATTTACAAAGGTATGGATAGTCTGTGCATAGGGAATGGATATGTTGCTGTATGTTCACCACGCTTCAAATTACTTTGTGTGCTTTTTTGACCGTGAAAAAAACCTATAGACTTCAGGGACCCCTTCAGCAAAGTCTTTTATCAATGGCGTCTGAAATACATATGAAAGTTGTGTGTCTCAGTATTGCTTCTCTTTCCAGTAAGCAATGCTACTGACTCATGAAAAAAGAAATTATAATAATTTACAACATTTATTAGGGATAGAAACATAGTTGCATGCTAAGCTCATAAATATATACAGGGCGGATCAGTTAACTATCATGCACCAAGATTTAAAAAAAGACCAATGAATTACTCAAATAAAACCTAGTGCATATCGTTTCCACTACAGCGGAGTAGTGGCCAGTAACTCTTTCGTTGCTGAGATTTAATTTGGTAATTGCAATTACGTAAGTCAAGAAGTACTGTCCTAATTCTCAGTCATTTTTTCATTTTCAATTATTAATACTGTTAGCCCATATTTTGGGCCGTTACAGGGTGGAAAATATTTGTTGCAATGCAGAAAATGCATTGGCAATCAGAGCCTTGCAGACATGTAGATACAAAATAATATTAATGTGCACAACCTGCGACTCACAACGAAATACAAATGTGGTAGTAGAAGCACACACAACATCAATATTTCCAAGTAGGTGAAATTTGCTACAAACAAGCTGTCGTGGTTAATTTGGTAGGTCAAGGTAAAGGTATATAGATTTTTCAAACAAACTGACAGTCTGTGCGTTATGTGCTGTGGCAGCGAGCTCCATTCTTCAAGTGTTCTTGGGAAGAATGAATATTTGAATGTGTTGATACGAGCTTGGAAGGGTGTAAGATGTTGGTTGTGACTGTTCCTCAATATTCGGGCTGAGCACTGCATTAAGTACAGTCCGGTGTTTATGTTAAAAAAGTTACCCAGCAAAAGATAGAGGAACTTAAGTCTAGCAACTCTTCTTCGCTCTAGCAGTTGGGGTAATTTAAGTTCTGACAACATCCCCGAGTCTGAATCCATGGACTTATATCTAGACAGAATAAATCTAGCTGCCATTCTTTGTACTTTTTCAATCCTTGCTATCTGGTTTTTCGTATAGGGGTCCCACACAATACAGCCACATTCCAAAGTTGATAAGTGTCAAATAGGCGTTTAGTTTCGCTGTCGCGGTTGCCTGCCCTAGTTCCCGGCGCAAAGTCCACATTTTTCTGTCGGCTGCACTACATAAGCTATGAATGTGCCTATCCCAATTTAAATTTTCACTTATCGTTATGCCTAGATACTTGAAGTAGCTTACTTTCTGTAATTTGTGTCCTTCAATTTCGTATTCAAATGGAAGAATATCTTTAATTTTGTTTGTTATTCTTATAAATGACATTTTGCTATGATTTATTTTCATTTCCATATTGAGCACCAGTCATGGACACTATTTAATGCCGTGCTTAAGGTAATTTGATCTTCTTTGAATGTTATATGTGAGTAAAGCAGGCAGTCGTCTGCGAATAATCGAGCCTCAACACCTGAGGAAACTGGCTGTGCAATATTGTTGATATAACACAGAAATAAAATGGGACCTAGCACAGAGCCCTGGGGAACACCTGATGAAACACTCGGAATGCCGGATTTTGCGCTGTTGATTTCCACATACTGCATTCTATCTTTAAGGTAGGATTTAATCCAAGCAACAATAGTACTATTAATTCAAAAATTCTTTAGTTTCCTTATAAGTTCTATGTGTGGAACCTGATCGAATGCTTTTGACATATCAAGACAAATTGCATCTACATGATTTTTATCATTGATTGCTTTTGCTAACTCGTGGACTCTTTCTACGAGCTGGATGATCGTTGACAATTTGAGTCTAAAGCCATATTGATTAGAATTAAACACATTTGGGCCCTCACAGTAATCAAGTAAACTTGCCGATATTATATGTTCTAGTATTTTGCAGCATGTGGACATGACTGAAATTGGCCTGTGGATTTCAACACAATGTTTGTTTCTGGTTTTGTGAACAGGTATAACTTTCGCTCTTAACCAGTCGGAGGGCAATTTTCGCTTATCCAAGGATAAGCTGAAAATAATGTTTAAATATTAGGCACCCATTCTGCATAACATATTAAAAACTCATTTGGGATGTTGTCAGCACCAACAGACTTTTTTGTGTCAGTATCTAGCAAAAGCGATAATATTTCTTGCTCAGATATAGTGCTATCTGGCATGCCTTCCTGTTCGTGGATACTTTCTGTGCAGAGGTCTGCGCTTCATAAGGCATGAATACAAAGTGAAAGAACGCGTTACATTTTTCAGCAATTGCTGTGTGATCGGTTATGATGTAGCCTCCGAAATCTATGCACAGAATGCTGTCTTTCGTTGGAGCTATGTGACGCCAGAAACGTTGTGGTGAACATTTCATAAAAAAAGGTAAGGTCTTGGAAAAATATTCTTCTTTTGCTGAAATTAATTTGCGCTTAAGGAGAGATGATACTTTGAAATGTCATCTTGTTTTCTTAGGTTGTTTCTTTTCATGTGTTTCAATTTGCGTTTTAATTGAATTATTTCCCGATTAACCCATGGGTTACGCTTTCTGACTTTTTTTTTTCCGTTGAGGTACAAGTTTTTCCACACAATAATTGATTATTCTTTTAAATTTCGTCCACAAGATATCAATGTCATTCGATCCGTCAAAAGAGTAAAGTTGCTTTTCTAAGTAGTCTGAAATGCTGACGTCTTCAGCCTTGTTGAAATCTCTAGCAAAGATTTGTTTCCTTTTTTTTATTTTTACATGGTAAACCATTTTTTATGCAAAGTATAACAAGTTTGTGGTCTGAAAGTCCTTCTTCAATATTTACCTCATATTCATGTATTTTTTCATTTACGAACACCAAGTCTAGCAATGTTTCTCTTGTGGGTCCACTTCTAGTTATCTCATTCACAACTTGTGTTAAGTTTTAATTAAATGTGATGGCCAACAGGGTGTCACAGTTTGTAGTGTCGGAAGAACCACTTCCAAGACTGTCCCATTGTATACCCAGAAGATTAAAATCTCCTGCTACTATCAAACGTGCGCTGGCACGTACATTACAGCACAGATAGTCTTGGATTGATTTCAAAAATGTTAGAGGGGCATTTGGGGGTCTATATATTGCTCCATGTACACAGAAAACGTTAAGTTTAAGCTTGCACCAAATACTTTTAAGTTTCAGGACACTCCTTCAATCGTACGACGTCAGTTTCTTCTTTAAAGATGATAGCCACACTGCCGCCCCGTGTGTCGCAATCTTTGCTGATAACCCCATAACCAGGCGGGACTATTTCAGAATCAGCAATTTCGGCGCACGACCAAGTCTTCGTAACATGTGGATTGTGCTGCATAAGAAGGTGCTCAAGCTCAACTGTTTTATTTGCTGGGCTTCATGCATTTACATTGATAAGAATAAAATTATCTGTATCTGCTTTGCAACGTCAAGCAGACTCGTCTTCACTTGCATGCTGCCGGTCAAGTTTCACTCTGCACCCTCTCTCATTGTCCCATGCAAACGCCTCGTTATCAATAAAAGCCCCATCGTGCACGAGCCATACCTTTACCCCTCTTTCCCTTTACATTATTGTGCATGCCCACAGGTTCCTGCATTTTTGCGACATTGCTTGTGAGTAATCATTCGATACAGAAATATTTGTTCCCTTCAGCTTCTTGCAATTCATTAGTACTGTCATCTTTTCATTATAGTAAAGAAATTTTATCACTGCTTGTGTTATGTTCCTGCTTTTCTTGCCGAGTCTGTAGATTCTTTCCACAGAGCTAACCTTCACATTGGGTCGGCCTTCGAAAACATCACACAATACTTCCTGTTTAAGTTCATCTGAAGTCTTGCTTGTGTTTTTAGTTATTCCAAATGCGACTAAATTGTTTCGGCGTTGTCGGTCCTCCAAGTCAGTAATTTTTTGTTGCTGCTGCTAAATTGTTAATTTCATCTCCTGCACCAATTTTGAAGTTCTGTTCTACTTTCCTGCACATTCATCAGGGTATTGCGCAGCTGCTTGATTTCTAGCTTGACAGTACCTAGTTTCTCATGAAACGTAGATTGGTTTGCTTTAATTTGGCTCACATCTTTCATGAGATAGTTCTGGCCTTTCACTAGTTCTTTAAGCATTTCCTCAATGTGATCCGGCCCGGAGTTACACTCCACATCGCCTGACAGCATTAGCAGCACTTCAATGCATATCAGAGCATTTTCAACACAGGCCGTTGGGCATGGCAGAGCAATAATAAATCGATTGTCACTTTGGAAGCACTTTCCATGCTTACTAACCTGTAAAAGCAGTGTGTACATTTTAGGCTTCATTCCTTGTGTCCCGCTGTGCTCACAGATGAGTTCGCGTGCTCCGTTGTCACTGCTGCGGTTCCTCGTCCATCCGCATGTGTTGAGCCATTCCAGGCAGCGGCAGGCCACGCAGGTAGGCGTGGCTGGTGGGCTTCGATGCTTGAGACAAGGAGGCATGGGCCCAGAGCCATCGCCCGGGCAGATGCACCGCAAAGGAAAATCTGTAAAAACAGGGTGTGCATCATTTCAGGCTTCATTCCTTTTGTCCCACCGTGCCCAAGGTGTCAGTGAGTCATCTGTAAGCACCCCAAAATGACATTTAACAGCAATGTTTTCAGCTAGGCACTAATTGCATAAAATTTTTTCCGACTGGCGAAGAAACCTCACAAAGTATGAAAAATAGCACCTAAGTGTGCTCCAACCTGCATTATAAAGCAACGCCCTCAAATAACCCGATTGAAAGCAAATGCATTGCCTGTTGCAAACCCGAAGAGACAGCGCATCACCTTGATAATAGTACAGAAGCAGCCCCAACAGCAGGTTTCGCATATTCGCAGCTATTCCTTACTCTCATTTCTATGTCGCACTTATTATCCATCTCTCAAGGCCGACTGATCACATTGATAATAAAAGCCCCTTGATAATGCTGCCAAAGCGCCGCTCTGACCACGTACAAAATATGAAAAGCAGTGTAATAGGCATAGAATGTTTCAAAATCCCGGCGTTGCTCGTACCGCATCGAAAGAGTGCGCATGAAGCTATATTTCACGCTAGAAACTTGCTTTGGACGAAAGCCAAATTAAATTGACCATTTTATTTTTCATGAAAGTGCACACATGCTGCAAAAATAGGTTCATGTAAAAAAATAAAAGCGAAATAAACAGACTGGGAAGCAGCCAACGTGTAGAGAAACGGCAAAACCAATGCGTTTGAGAAAGTAAATACACCACTTCTAAATGAGCCGAATTGGCAATGAGGGTGCCTGCGAAAAAAGAAAAAAAAGGAGACAGATTAAAAAAAAAGAGAAGAAAAAATGATTTCAGTTGCCCTTATTATCTATGAATTCATAAGCTCCATTGAACACCAGCCTAGAGGACATGTTAAATAGGTCTCCTTTTGCAGCTACGCAGTACTGTGTCCATTTTATCACATCTTCAGTGCTTTTCTTGATGACCAACACTGGAATTCTACGGCAGACATCCATTATTCTTGCGTTAAACTAATCTGACTTCTGGCTCAATCATGTATGCGCAATCTTTCACATAACCACAGAGAAAGAAATCGAGTGGAGAGAGGTCAGGTGACCTAGCCAGCCAATTTACAGGCCCATAGCTTCCAGTCTATTCCGCATGAATAGTCGCATCCAGCCAGTTTCGTGCTTGGCTGCTGTGTGCGGGTGCCTCATCTTGCTGATACCACGAAAGTGGAAGGCGTGACAGCGGGACTTTGCTGAGCAACTCATCCACCACTCCTTCAAGGATTTCATTCACCTAACGCTGTCCAGTCAGTGTGTAATTGAACAAGATGGAACCAATTATAACACCGGCGGAAATTCTGAACCACCCATTGAGTGACCACTGGTACTGGTGCCGATCATGATTTACCCAGTGTAGATTGGGATTCCTCCAATAGTGCATATTGATGCGTGCGTCTATTCTTCTATGCAGATGACAACGAAGGTACGGACATTAACGGACTTCGTCTAGTCGGTCAGTGGGATTCGGTGAGGACGAAGAAGACGTGTCTCTGGCCTGTTTTGTATTTGAGCAAGTTGTCCTGCGGCTCTTGAACGTCTCCCTGTCTACTTTCTGCGTTGTACTGCGACACTAGTGGAGGTGCGGGGTATTGACCGCGCCTGATGCTCGGGAGTCCTTCTGGGAGTTGTTCCTCTAGCCCGGACGCGTTATCACCAGTTTACACACCCGTGCATCGCTTTAGTCGTCGACTGCTAGGCCTTGCCCCAGCGTTCTCCCCTCTTCAACCACCTCTTTCTAGGAGCTCCACACATCTCGCAATGGCCGAAACCAGCCCAATGCAAGCACCCCAAAGCAGCCAGTTTTCCAGTCCACTGCAAGTAACCGTTCTGCATCCTCTGGTTCCCGATCGCTATCGCGGAACAGTCTTCGAAGACATTGAAGACTGGCTTGACAAATATGAATGCGTCGCACAGATTAATCAGTGGACTGAGCAGCAAAAGCTCTCCCACGTCTATTTCGCCCTTGACGACAGCAGCCGTACTTGGTACGAAAACCGCGAAGCTAGCCTAACGACATGGAATGACTTTCGTCAGAAAATCACAGATACTTTTGCGAGTGCCAACCGACGCGACCGTGCCCAGCAGATGATGGAGCTACGCGTACAACAACCTAATGAGTCAGTAACAATGTTCGCCGAGGACATGGCCCGACTCTTTCGTAGAGCCGACCCGAACATGACTGAAGAAAGTTGCGCTACCTCATGCGAGGTGTAAAAGAGCAGTTGTTCGCGGGACTTGTGCGGAATCCACCAGTCACCGTCGCTGACTTTATCAAAGAGGCTACGGCTATTGAGTGGGCCCTTCATCAGAGATGCAGACAGTACGATCGACTGTCCACCAGCACCACAATCAATGCCGCCGCAGTGACTGGCGAATATCAGAACCCCTTGCGGGAATTGATCAGAGAACTCATCAGAGAAGAAATTCAAAAGATTCTGACACCAACAGTGGATAGACCCGTAGCATCAATCACCGGAGTGGTGCGTGTTGAAATCAGGCAGGTGTTACCGGCAGCCTATCTGCAAGATCACCAGTGTCCCATGACCTACGCAGCTGCTGTCCGATGTCCACCACCCGTTACAACCACACCGCCGTACCACCAGCCTCCGACAGTCGCTCCTTGGTCGCCGCTGCAAGAGGAGGCTTCGAGGCGCGCACCCGTCACGCAGCTACAGTCATACCACCAGCCGCTGTTCACAGCGCCTTGTTCAATGCCGCAACACGACACTGCGGGACGGCCGCAATTTCGGAGAACTGACGCATGGCGCACCGTCGATAAGCGCCCACTCTGTTTTCACTGCAGAGGCGTCGGCCACATTTCGCGTCATTGCTGGCATCGCGACACATCATTTCGACCTTTTCGTCCATGGTCCTATGGTCGATGTGCAAATGACGACTCCATGCTACGCCGCGACGAAACTCTTTTCAGGGACCCCCAATAGCGCATCCGAATGACGAATCTGCGCCGCATGTTTATTCCGATTTCGGCCGTCGGTCGCGCTCTCCAACCCCTCCACGTCAGATGCCTTCCCCTACTGGACGTACTTTTGCTGACCTCCGCGGACGAAGGTCGCCCAGCCCACGCAGGGGGAAACTGAAGGCGGTGACCTCTGGGGGTAAGGTTGCAGGCCCACCGCAAGAGAATAAAAAGCCCCCGACACTCTCGCCGCAGAACGACGTGAAGCTGATAAACCCCGACACCAAAGAAATTGTGAGCACCGACATTGATGTTTTGGTGGATGGACAGCTGGTGACAGCGTTGGTCGACACTGGTGCCGACTCTCTATAATGAGTCAGGAACTCGTCCTCCGTCTGAAGAAAATAAAGACGCCATGGACGGGACCCCACATAAGGACGGCAGGCGGGCAATTACTGATGCCTATTGGAAGATGCACTGCTAGAATTAGCATCCGGGATTCTTCATTCGTGGCCACTTTCATTGTTTTTCCTGTGTGCTGTAAGGATTTGATTATTGGAATGGATTTCCTGAAAGAATAGGGCGCCGTAATTAACATTCCGGACCGCATGGTGACATTTTATAAGAACCCTGGTTTATTCCATTGCTTATCGCCGCAACGCAACTCCTTTCGTCTAGCAGAAGACGACGTCATCACCCCACCTCGATCATGCACCCTTGTTATGGTAGCATGTGACGCACCGTTTCATTGCGAGGGAGTTGCCGACCACGTAACCACGTTGTTGCTTACTCACGGTATCTCGGTCGCACGAGGAATCTTAAATGTCACCGACGGGCGCACTGACTTGTTACTAATCAATTTTAGGACAGAGCGACGGTACCTTCTAAAGAGCACGGCTGTGGCTTATTTTGATGGTGCTGCGGATGTTCGAGGCTGCTGTTTGCTACTCGAAGAAACGCCTACGCAAGGCCCAGCTTCTGCACTCGACGTCAGCGCTGCTTTGTCGCAGCACGAACGAGAGCGTCTTCTCACGCTATTGTCGTAGTTCAGTGACTGCTTTGCGTCGACGTCCAGCGTCGGACGGACACCTCAATCGAAGCATCGGATAATTACAGAGGATACGGCAAGACCAATTCACCAAAATCCTTATCGTGTGGCTCCCAGAGAACGTGAAGCCTTACAATAACAAGTGACAAAAATGCTGGAAGACGTGATTCAACCATCAACGTGTCCCTGGGCATCTCCTGTAGTTCTAGTTAAGAAAAAAGACGGCAGCTTGCGTTTCTGTGTGGATTACTGAAAACTAAATGAAGTGACAAAGAAAGACGTGTACCTGCTTGCCCATATAGATGATTCAGTCGACAGGCTTCGTTACGCGTGTTACTTCTCTTCAATGGACTTAAAAAGCGGATATTGGCAAATCGAGGTAGATCCGACAGACCGTGAAAAAACTGCTTTTGTGACGCCAGGCGGCCTATACGAATTTAAAGTCTTGCCTTTCGGCTTGTGCTCTGCCCCTGCTACATTCCAACGCCTCATGGATACTGTGCTTTCTGGTCTGAAGTGGAAAACCTGCTTAGTGGACGACATCATTGTGTTCTCCACAACTTTTGAAGAACACCTCGAACGGCTTGAAGCGGTTCTGCAGTCCATCCGGTCCGCCGGCCTCACCCTGAAGCCGGAGAAGTGCCACTTCGGCTTCGGGGAACTACAGTTTCTTGGTCACATCGTCAGCCACGCAGGTGTTCGCCCAGACCCTGAGAAAATTGCGGCCGTAGCAGTTTGCAGTACCAACTGATAAAAAGGCTGTCAGGTGCTTTCTGGGCCTCTGTGCCTATTACCGGCGGTTTATTGCAGACTTTGCTCGCATCACGTCGCCGTTAACTCGCCTGACGAGAGACGACGTTGCTTTTGTATGGGGCGACGAAGAGCAAGGTGCATTCACTGACTTGCGGGAACGTCTCCAGACACCTACAGTGCTTGCTCACTTTGATGAGACCACTCCTACATTGCTCCTCACTGATGCCAGCAATGTTGGCTTGGGAGCTGTTCGTGTGCAGTGGCAGGAGGGCACAGAAAGAGTACTTGCCTATGCAAGCAGAACACTCTCACGCACAGAGGCTAATTACTCCACAACTGAGAAAGAATGCCTCGCCGTAGTATGGACTGTTATGAAATTTCGCCCATATTTGTATGGCCGCCACTTCACAGTTATCAGTGACGACCACTCACTGTGTTGGTTGACAAACCTTAAAGACCCTTTGGGACGACTGGTGCGTTGGAGCCTATGGCTGCAAGAGTTTGACATGACTGCCAAGTACAAGTCGGGGAAACGACATACGGATGCTGACTGCCTGTCTCGATCGCCGAGAGTTGTCTGCTCCACCCGAAGAAGACTTGGCATGCATTTCTTTGTGTTCTGGACACATCCACCATCGCCCAACAACAACGGGACAACCCTGAGTTGCTTGAGCTCATCAATTACTTAGAGAGCAGATCTGTGAAACCGCCTAGAGTTTTCGCAAGAGGCCTGTTGTCGTTTTGTTTGCGGGCCAAAGTCCTCTACAAAAGAAACTTTTCTTCGGCCGGGTCCCCCTATCTGCTCGTCATTCCTGCAGCTCTTTGTACGGAAGTACTTCAAGCCTGTCACAACGAGGTGACTTCTGGTCACTTAGGCTACACGAGAACGTTGGCCAGAGTGAAGCAGAGGTACTACTGGCCGAGACTTACCACCACCGTGAAACATACGTTCGCACTTGCCTCGACTGCCAGAGGCGCAAGTCGCCTCCATCGAAACCAGCCGGCCACCTGCAATCCGTCCAGGTTCCTCGAAGACCATTTGACCAAATCAGAATGGATATATTGGGTCCGCTTCCTACTTCTACTGCTGGGAATCGCTTTGTTATCATAGCAACCGACTATCTCACACGTTACGCTGAAACAAAGGCAATTCAGAGAAGCACAGCGGAAGAGGTGGCGCGCTTTTTCATTGAGCACATTGTGTTGCGACACGGCGCACCACCCGTCGTAATAACAGATCGAGGAACCCCATTCACAGCTGCGCTTTTAGATCACGTCTTGCTGCTAAGTGGAACGGCGCATCGGAAATCAACCCCCTACCATCCACAAACCAACGGATTAACAGAACGCCTAAACAAAACAATTGAAGACATGCTCTCCATGTATGTGGATGTTGAACATAAAAATTGGGATGACATCCTACCGTATATCACCTTTGCATATAACACGGCAAAACAAAAGACGACGTGCATGACTCCATTCACCCTTGTTGATGGGCGGGATGTACAAGCGATGCTTCCACATCACTTTGGCGACACTGATACGGACGCCGCTGTTTGTGCAACGTGCAGAAGAGGCTCGGCAACTCGTGTGCTTGCGGATCTGCCAGCAGCAAGACTACAACGCAGGGCGCTATGACCTTCACCGTCGAATAGTAATCTATGACTACAACGCAGGGCGCTATGACCTTCACCGTCGAATAGTAATCTATGACGTCGGTGACAGAGTGTGGGTTTGGACACCCATACGAAAACGAAGCCTCTCCGAAAAGCTGTTAAGGCGATACTTCGGACCATATCGAGTATTGTGCCGACTCAGTGACATCACGTACGAGGTCATCCCTGATAGTCCCAATTGTACGCGGCGCCGCACGCACCGTCCTGAACTTGTGCACGTTGTCCGCACAAAGCCGTATGTGAGCGAATAACTATGCGAGAGACCCTTAATTCCACAAGTGACACTTCTGGTCTAGCATCGGGACGATGCTCTCTTAGGGAGGGACAAATGGACGTGCGTCTATTCTTCTATGCAGACAACGAAGATAGGGACATTAACGGACTTCGTCTAGTAGGTCAGTGGGATTCGGTGAGGACGAAGAAGACATGTCTCTGGCCTGTTTTGTATTTGAACAAGTTGTCCTGCGGCCCTTGAACGTCTCCCTGTCTACTGTCCGCGTTGTACTGCGACAACATTATACAAATTTACCAAGGCGTTTCTTGGTAAAAAGTCCGGCGACTCATCGGCTTCTGTGAGAACCCAACTCAAGAAGGCTAGATGATTCTACAGGTCCCTATCTTCTAAGCATTGGTGCTGGTTAAGGTGGTAAGGGTGAAAGGCTGTCATTTAGAATCCTCCAAACTGACGACTTGGAAATTGGTACCTGGGCAGCCACGTCCCCGCACGCTAGCATGAGGGTTTGAGGCCATAACTGCTAGAGCATCCATGCATAGGCTAGGACTCAAAGTCCTCCACCACTTTTTCTTGAAGCTGCTAGTTTGTCTCAGGTTTTCATAATTACTGATGATAGTCTAAAGAATACATTGTTGCGCCAAAAAAGGAAAATAAAGACTTGGGAAAGAAGAGTACGAAACGACAGATTGAGCGCTGATTGAGCGACAGATTGAGCTCAATCAGCGCTCAATCTGTCGTACTCTTCCTTCCCAAGTCTTCATTTATTTATTTATTTTTTTTGGCGCAACGATGTATTCTTTAGATCCCAACCAACTCGCCCAGCAACAAGTTCTACTGATGATAGTCGGTGCATTTAGCCTACTGCCACACTTGCATAACTTATATTTATATATCTGTATATTGCTGCAACAGCTTGGTCACATTAAAGTTGTGCGCCCTTCGTATTGGACACTGTGCACGCCGTACCGTGGCGTTTTTCAGCAACAACAGGCAGCAATCTTCATGGCACGGGTAGCTGGTAGGACCCAGCTTCCATGCGCCACGTGCACGAGGTATCATGCAAGAAGAACAAAGAAGACCGGTTCAAGGCCAGTTTGACAATGCCACTACCGGGGATTTCTTCACGACCGCAGTGACCTTTAACTGTGTTTAACAGGTTTACCCTTACAAAATATCATTGTTTTGTTAGCCTGCATTCCTCAACATCGTTACATTTCTGGTGGAGGTGCACGGTATGAGTCGAAGCCCCATGAACGAAAGTCAGCGTAGCCCAGACTACCAGCGAGTCCATCCCGTGGAACTGACACCTGTGTGCCAGCGGACCAGCCGCCGTCTTTAAGGTGACTCACCCGAATTCGGCCCTCTTCTCTTCACGCCAAGGCTAACTCAGACAACGGACACCGCCACAATAACTAGCCAGGTAACACCGGCACAGCTGGTCATAAGCCAACCTCGCAAGCTGCCAGCATTCCATGGCGACTCGTTCGAAGACGTGGAAGACTGGTTGGAACTGTTCGAGAGAATGGCGAGCTTTAATGAATGGAATGAGAGACAGAAGCTCCGTAATGTATATTTCGCTTTGGAGGACTTCGCAAAAACGTGGCATGAAAACCACGAACCTTCTTTGTCCTGTTAAGAGGAATTTCGACAACTGCTAGCAACATACGCCAGCACAGATCGTAAAGAAAAAGCAGAAATTGCACTTCAAGCTAGGAACCAGCTCACAAACGAGAACTTGGTGATGTACATCGAGGACATGTCCCTCCCGTTCAAGCGTGCTGATCGAAACATGAATGAAGATAAGAAGCTGCGCCATCTCATGCGTGGAGTAAAGCAGGAACTCTTCGCAATTTTCATCTGTAACCCACTGCACACGGTCGCCGAGTTCAGATACGAAGCAACGACCATCGAAAAGATGCTGGAACAGCGGGCTCAGCAATACAACCGTGAGGCAAGCTGTGCACCTGCCCATGTGTTCTCTGGAGGCATGCCAAATGACCTTGAAGCCCTGCGGGAGCTCATCCGGTCAGTGATCAGGGAAGAGCTCAACAAGTTTCAGACACCTCAGACTCCAACTGCACTATCTATCGTCGACATTGTCCGGGACAAACTGAGGCAGGTCATACGAGATCCAGAGCGTGAGCCACAGCCGATGCGGCGCACCCCAACATACGCTGACGTACTCAGGCAACCTGAGTTGGCGACAGTGTAGTCCACCTGTCGATGCCAACATAACGATGGTGTGACGTACACGCCTAAGTACTTGTACTCTGTAACTGGTGAAAGAGTAATTCAGCTTCATTTCCAATTTCTTGCACAATGTTTGTATTTTGCTTAAATCACTCTGAATTTGAAGACAATCATTGGCACAGGTTATCTTACTATATAGTATACAATCTGCAAACATCCTCATACACGACGTCACACCTTCATTGATATCATTTGTTTAAAGCAAAAAAAAGTAAAGGTCCTAATATAGATCCCTGAGGGACCCCGAAGTCACCTCAACAATGCTCGACTCTTTACCATTCACAAGAACATACTACCATCTTGATCTTAAGTACTCGGAAACCCAGTTTATGATTTGAACAATAATGTTATAATGTGACAGTTTTTGTAACAATAAATCGTGAGGGACCAAATCGAAGGTTTTTTTAAAATCCAGGAATATACAATCAACAGCTGTGCGATTATCCAGTGCCTTAGCAACATCACGAGAAAACTCTGTTAACTGCGTGACAGTTGAGAAGCCCATGCGGAACCCATGTTGGTGCGGGTTTAACTAGAAATGGTCGTTTATATGTTTTATTAAGGCTATGTATAGGATGTGCTCAAGTATTTTACAACAGACACTGGTCAACGAAACAGGTCGATAATTTGAGACGATGCTTCATGGCCTTGACCGTTGGATTATTAGGGGGAACAGAATGGGTGCCAAGGGAAGGGAAGCGCAGTCGAGGATGGCAGAAGTCTAGGTGGGGCAATGAAATCAGGAAATTCGCGAACGCTATTTGGAATTGGTTGGCGCAGGACAGGGGTAATTGGAGATCGCAGGGAGAGGCCTTCGTCCAGCGGTGGACATAAGATAGGCTGATGATGATTATGAACTCAAAAAACAAAGCCTTGGCTGACGCCGGGATGCAGGTGTGCTCATCCTAACCAAAATAAACTTTAAAGCAGTGCAACCCAACACTGAGGGGTTGTGTATGGGATGAGAGTAAGTCAGGACAATTGAGGTTGACTTTCCAGCTGCTGAGAGGGAATCTCACTTGTGAAAAAGTTCGGGCCTCATACCAATGAGCTTGCTATCAGTTGATATCAATAGCTTTTATTCGAAAATATTTGCTTCTGTAAGCACCTCTTTTTATTCATATTTGAAAATGTTCGACTCAATTTGCAATGGGCTTTATCATCTCCTTTTCTAAAGACATTTTATTCGCAGTGCATCTTACTAACCCCGCACTTCTGTTTTCTTTTTGAGTAATGTAAACACTAGTTCTTACTATTCAAACTGGATTAAGCCTTTAACTCTCTCTGTACCGTGCCCACCAGGCATCGTTAGCCAGTTAATCCTTTGAAACGCCTGTTTCATCCGCGCTGCTCACGGACACACTGCGCTATCGGATGTGAAGCAGAACTATCATTTTGTTTCCTATGCAGTTTGCCTTCTTTCCCCCAGGCAGCGCTTTTTGAATGTGTTCCAAAGTTTTAGCGCTCATCAAAGTAGAAACCAAAAATGGCCGCCCCTTATAGATAATCTGAAACGCTGCTTTCAAGACTTTCCGCGCCATTCATGGACACTCTGCACCATAGGACGTGAAGGAGGAGGACTATATCTTTGTTTTCTAGGCAGTTCGCTTTTTTGCCACCAGGCATTAATTTTTTAATGCACTCCAAAGTTTGGCGATCGTCAAAGCAGAAAGCAAGAATGGCCAGCATGTGCACTTCGAAAGATCGCAGATCTCATGATTCCACTGTTTTTGTGGCTGACTGTATCCATAAATTGAGCAGTGGTGTGTCTGAGGATGCTTACTTTTTGTCAGACTTTGACTCTGAGACCGACGATGCAAGTCAGCCCAGAACATCGATGGCTGCAGCCTGGGACGCCCAACTGTAGTGCTTGCACTTAAATTTTTGTAGTGGAATACCTTTTCAATGAAAAGTTTCGATTTTTTCCGAGATAGTGCCAGTTAGACGGCAGTACATTTTGTATATCTTAATTTTTGTTACATTCTATTCTTAGTAGATACAAGCATGTCTTTACAAACTTTGTTCAGTTTTATCCCACTATCTTGATTTTGGCAATTTATCTCTTATGACATCTCGTTAATAACAATTTTACACCAAAATATTGAGTGCAGTAGTTCCATCAGAAAAAAAGAATCTGGTGTAACCTACAAGAAACACCTATTTTCCCCATGGTAGGGAAAGAGTTCATGTGGAAATCAGTGTTTCTCCCCAGTGATCTTACTGTTCCGTAAGTCACTGACTTGTTTGGTGGATGTCATCTTTCCTACAAGATAGAGGCAAACAGTATACAATGGATGGTCTACACTTGGGAAATGTTAGCATATGCTTTTCATTTCATTTCATTTTATTACCTTAAAGGCTCCAATAAATGGAGCGTTACATAAGGGGTGGCAAGAATAAAAATACATAGTCACAATAACAGGCAGTTTTTACATTTTCGATGAACTTCGATGGGCATATAATGACAGCAACATTGTTAGGAAGGCCGTTCCAGTCTGCAGCTGTGTGAGGAAAAAAAGAATTTGAAAATGTGATAGTGCGTGAGCGTGGACGAGCAACCTGTAGCTGATAGCTGGTGCGGTGAGATATGCGTGTAGGAGAAAGGATATAAGGTGCGATGCGCATAGGGCTATGAAAGAATTTGTGAAATAAAGATAGGCTGGCAATGCGACGATGGAGCGATAAGGGGGATAATGCGGATGCAGTTTTTAAGGAGGAAACGCTGATGTCAAAGGAATATGACGAGTGGATGAAACGAGCGGCATGATTTTGTACAGATTCAAGATCGTTAATTAGGTATGCCTGATGAGGATTCCAAATAGGCGATGCTAATTCTAGTTTTGACCTGACAAATGATTTGTAGGCTAACAATTTTACATGTTGAGGAGCATGATGTAGATGGCGTTTTAGAAATCCTAACATCCTGTTCGCGGATGATATTAGGTTAGCAACATGAGGATTCTAGGAAAGATCGCTCGAAAGTGTTACTCCTAAATACTTGTACGAATACTTGCTAGTTGTCCGTGAAAATGGTTTGTGAAGTCGGCTTGTATGACTTGGCGATCACTGATGCCTGGTAGATGCGTGATGGAATGAACATATTCTGGATTATCCGTTAATATTAGGTCAAGAATGTTAGCGCACTCCTCAGTTACACGAGTTGGCTCCGATATAATTTGAACGAGATTAAAATTAAGGTAAACATCAAGAAATTCGTTAGCATCTCTATTACCTGTGGTAGTTAGATTATGCCAATCAATAGTCGGAAAATTTAAGTCTCCAAATAAAAGAGTACAGGTGTTTGGATGCTTCGTTTTAATTTCATTTATTGCAATATTAAGTTTTGTAGGGAAATTCGGACTGTTAGGAGGCCTGTAGCAAACGCCAATCAAAACTGACTGAGGTGAAGCGTGACACAAGACCCATAACATTTCTATGTCTGATGAAATATTAATGGTTGTACATGATAGTTCATATCTGGTTGCAATCAGTGGCCCCCCTCCCCTCCTATCTGGGCGATCCTTGCGGAAGACGCGGAAATCAGGCAAGTCAGCAAGGACTTCGCTATCACAGATGTTGCTGTTTAGCCACGTTTCTGTCAAGATTAGTAGGTTGCTGGCGGAAGATAAGACAATATTTGAAATGATGTCGCACTTTGAAATGAAGCTGCGCACATTAGAGAAAATAGCTGACAATGAAAGTGCTTGTTGTTGAACATGCTTAGAATGGCTGTCGATTGACGGTGAGAGATGATTGCTATTTCACTTCTTTTACTGTTCGTGAGGCTTCATCGAATATATAGCATTTCGGACCAATGTGTAAAGTTTTGAAGCGCAGGGAGAACTTATCAGATACTGATCTGGCATAGGCTACAAGATTTTTGTGAGCGTTACGGACGGAAGCGGAAAAGTCTTCGCCAATGCTGTAGTTCGTGCCTTTAAGTGTATAACCACATGATAGAATGCGCTCTTTAGTTTTGGACGATGTGAATTTTGCTATGATAGGCCTGGTACGATTAGGTGACTGACGCCCGAGACAGTGAGCACGCTCTATTAAATTAGGGTCGATGTTAAAGCCTAGTTGTTGAGAGCAATGGCGAATGACAGTTTCTTCTGAGTCTGCAAAGGTTTCAGCGGGTTTAGTGTCCGGAACATTGTAAAAAATGAGATTGTTACTATGGCAGCGATTTTCTGCGTCATCCACTTGTGCTTCCAGTTTGTCGACCTTGCAGGTAAGTTCTGTTGTTAAAGTTTTCAGGGTGTCTATTTCAGAGTGGAGAGCAGAAAGGGTAGTGTAGTGGGATTCCAGAGCGTCCATGTGTTTGTTTAGGTCGACCAATGTTGTGTCAGTAGTTTTCAGCTGTTGTTTAATGTCTTGTAAATCAGACAATAACGCGGTTTGCCCGGTGGTTAGTTTCTGGAGCTCGGCAAGTACGGTGTCGAAACAGTCGGGGCCTGGGTTAGTTTCTGCGTCACCCGACAATAGCAAGAGAATATGAATAACATGTGAACATTCGGCAACAATACAGGCACAGCACTGAAGGCTCGGTAGCTGCATCAGGAAAAGGTTACTACTTTTTTAGCGAACAGAGAAAATTTATTACCACCCGCATCGTGAAAAGCAGCGGATTAGTAGACTGCACTGTCGCGCAGCTACCGGGCCCACAGAGCGGTGGCGATGAGCGCACGGGTATTATAGCAGCCGGGGAAGATGTTCCTGGTGATGGATTGTCCACTGATGATCCGAGATGCGGTAGACTGATGGCAGTGATGGCAGGTGGAGCACTGATGACGTTGCGGGTTGATCCAAAATGTGTTGATTGTGGTAGGGCAGGTTCACGGAAGGCACAGATCCATGGGAGGCAGACGGTGAAATGGTTAGAAGTAGGCGGATGGTGAGAGCAAACACCTGCATTGTGAAAAGCAGCGGATTAGTAGACTGCACTGTCGCGCAGCTACTGGGCCCACAGGATTAAATTTATTTACATTTATTATTGATGAAACTCTGCACATCAGCCCAGCACATATTTACCAAGCTTATTAGGTGTTGAAAAAAATACCTATTGACTGTACCTGCTACCCACAGTTTTTAAATTATGCGCAGTCCTGTTCGCATATGTTATTGGCACAATTTTTTTCCTGCTGTCATTATTCTTTTCTATTATGCTCCATCTGAAAGCCATTACGCACATAACACACCAACTTATCAACTGATCTGCGCAGCCGATGTTTTTAATATCCGGTTTTCTTTGGCCTGATAACTTGTTGGCTGTAGCTTTCATTAATTTTTTCCAGGCAAGACTTAGCTAAGGCTGCACATAGAGATCAAAGAGCTATGAGTGTCCCTTTGAGTGCTTCGAATTGCAGCTAAGCAAGGGCTTTTCTGATCATAGACTGTATGACCAAAAAACATGGTCTGCTGAGGTAGTTAATGCCAGATCCAAAAACTGTAGTTTGCAGTTCGTTGGCCACTTAACCGTGAACTCCAGCCCTTGACTGTTTTCCTTGAATACCTTCAAAATCTCTACCACTCATCTGTCCAAAACACCGTGTTCAACTATTGCCAAAAAATCATCCACAAAATGGAAAACCTTCAAAACAAGGCCATTAACATTTCAATCAATTGCCTTGTCAGTTTTACTTAGAAAAATTTTGCTAAGTACCAGCGCAAACTTTGAGCCTATCAGACTTCTGTCATCGTCATCACTATCATCATCAGTGGACTGCGATCTCCAATTACCCCTGTCCTGCGCCAACCAGTTCCAGCTAGCGCCTGCAAATTTCTTAATTTCATCAGCCCACGTAGTATTCTGCCGTCCTTGACTGCGCTTCCCTTCTCTTGGCACCCATTCGTAACCCTAATGGTCCACCGATTATCTAACCTACGCATTACATGACCTGCCCAGCTCCATTTCTTTCTCTTAATGTCAATTAGAATATCGGCTATCCCTGTTTGCTCTCAGATTCACACCGCTCTCTTCCTGTCTGTTAACGTTATGCCTAACATTCTTCATTCCATCGCTTTTTGCACGGTCCTTATTTTTGAACTTTGTTAGTCTCCAAGTTTCTGCCCCATATCTCAGCACCAGTAGAATGCATTGATTGTATGCCTTTTTTTTTAAAAAATGATAATGGTGAGCTTCCAATCAGGATATGACAATGTCTGCCGAATGCCCTCAAACCGATTTTTATTCTTCTCTAAATTTCCTTCTCATGATCAGGGTTCCCTGCGAGTAATTGACCTAGGTCGTGGGGGTTCCACTCTGCGTGCGACTAGGGCTGAAGGCGAGCTTCAGATCTAGCCCCACGCAGTCGCGGTGTGTTACTCCCCAACCCATAGCACGGGAATCGTGGCTACGTCTGGTTCGAACGAATAAGGCAACCAGCGGCATCAACTGTAAAAACGTTTATTGCTACTGGCAATAAATAGCACTGGCAGAGGGATGTCCTCTCTGTAATAGTAATAAGTAGGCTGGCCTCGTTGCCCGGCGTAGTCAGGCAAACGAGGTCACTCACGGGTTGCGGCAGGTACTCCAGTCCGGCAGGTTAGGGGCCCGGCGTCAGAGAGAGAGGGTCTCCCCCTGTCGCGCTGTTTTGTACCTTTTTACCTGGGCGACGGGAATGTACTCCTCGCCCGTCAGCTAACTGCCCGCGAGTCGGGGAGGAAGGGTGCGCGCACGTCACGTCGCGAGAGCAAGGGAGAATCGGGAGAGGGCGTAGTGCGCCTCTCCCGTGTCTATGCCTGCTCTTGACGCGATGACGTGGGGGAAGATGGGCCATGTGTGCTCCCCACAAAGTAAACATACCTCCTTCATAGACTCTAGAATCTGACTGGTGATCCTGAACTCTTGTTCCCTTGCCCGTCTATTGATTATTATCTTTGTCTTCTGCATATTGATCTTCAACCCACTCTTATACCCTCTCTGTTAAGGTCTTCAATCATTTGTTGTAACTTGTCCCCAGTGTTGCTGAACAGGACAATGTCATCTGCAAATCGAAGGTTGCCGAGATATTCATCATTGATCCTTACTCCTAAGCCTTCCCAGTTTAGTAGCTTGAGTACTTCTTCCAAGCACGCAATGAATAGCAATAGCAGCGTCTCCTTCTCTGACTCCTTTTTTTATATATATCTTCCTACTTGTGGAGAATCGAGGTAGCTATGGAATCTCTGTAGATACTTTCCAGATATTTACGCAAGCATCCTGTACTCCTTGCTTACGTAATTCCTCTATGACTGCTGGTATCTCGACTGAATCAAATGCCTTTTAGTCACGTGCCTCATAATCGGATAGTGGTTTTGGCACATAAAACCCCATAATTCTTATGCCTTTTCGTAATCTATGAGAGCCATATAGAGAGGCAGATCGGATTCTGCGGATTTCTCGGTTACCTGATTGATTGCATGGATGTGATCCATTCTTGAGTATTCCTTCCTGAAACCTGCCTGTTCCCTTGCTTGACTAAAGTCCAGTGTTTCTCTTATTCTGTAGGAGATAATTTTGTTGAATATTTTATATAACATTGGAAGTAAGCTAATGGGCCTATAATTTTTCATTTCTTTAAGGTATTCCTTTTTGTGGATTAGTATGTTTGTATTCTTCCAGTTTTCTGGGACTCTTGCAGTCGACAGACACTCCATATAAAGAGCCGCCAGTTTTTCAAGCATTAGGTCTCCTCTATCTTTGATTAAATCGACTGTTATTCCAGCTTCTCCTGCCGCTCTTCCTCGTTTCATGTTCTGCAAGGCCCTTCTGACCTCATCGTTAGTTATAGGAGGAGTTCACTCTGTCACTTATGGATAAGATATGATTCTCTGTATTTCACATTTACGTTCTGAACGAGAAAGAAAATACAGAGAATCATACCTTGCGTGCCTCATAATCAGAAAGTGGTTTTGGCACGTAAAACCCTATAATTAAATTTTTTTTTGAAGAATCACACCTTATCCATAAGCTCAAGACATTGCAACCAGTAGGCATAAACGTTACAAAGGGAGTTTTAGAATCTATTTTAAACTCTACTTTTAGAAGCTATGGGCGATAACACTTAATTTGGTTTCTTAGCGTATTTTGCTTTTCTTTTCTTTTTCTTCTTTTTTTTCAGCCAGTGTGTCAGGCGTCGTTGACACGCCGGCTAACACGCGTGCGTTGACATGTGGTTGACAGAGGGCCAGGCCCTTGGTCTTGTGCACAGCATTACTTTATTCTCAATTCGACATGCTAATACACCTTCGCTTGTTGCCGCACTCACCCGCCTTACACTCTCTTCCCTTTAGAACCCCACCTATATACACTGTGGCGAAGGAAAGCATACGTCGCCTTGAAGAAGACAAGTCGACTTGTTGAAACGTTGGCTCCTGCTTTCACCTTGTTCTCGTTTTGCTCATCATCTTGAATTTCCATCTCCCGCCTTCCCTGTGTTTATTATCGGATGGATGCTTCATGGTCAATTCAAAGGAACTTAATACTGTGCGGAACTTTGTCATATATTATAACAGCAGCAGGCTCCACACCAAGGGGGTTGGTATTATAAAAAATTAGTCAGGAACATATCTCATCACTTTACGGTGCTCGTCTGCCTGAGCTTAGTTTCGAGGTTGCGGTTATAACTGGCTAATAAAATGTCACTTAGAACAGGGGCCGCCTTTCAATGAACACCTTTCAGGTCAACGCTTGGAGCAAGCCAAGGAATATGCCGGGTATGTGCCTCTCTTCAATGAACGCCTTTCACATCAATGCTTGGAGCAAGCTGAGCCATGAATGCACTGGGTATGTGCTGCTTTTCAACGAACACCTTTCACATCAATGGTTGGAGCAAGCTGAGCCATGAATGCACTCAGTATGTGCTGCTTTTCAACGAACACCTTTCACATCAATGCTTGAGCAAGCTGAGCCATGAATGCACTCAGTATGTGCTGCTTTTCAACGAACACCTTTCACATCAATGCTTGGAGCAAGCTGAGCCATGAATGCACTGGGTATGTGCCGTTCTTCAGTGAACACCTTTCACATCAATGCTTGGAGCAAGCCGAGCCATGAATGCACTGGGTATGTGCCGTTCTTCAGTGAACCTCTCGCCAATCTGGGTCACTCGGTATCTGCCCCACTGAGTGTGCGTAGGCACTGGCGCACCACACTTCTAGTCTCTAAGGCCACGCATGGACTTCTCAGCAGTGATGGCATAGCATGTCCAGGAATGAGCGTGAGAGAGGAGCCCGGTTGCCACATGATGCAGTTCTCAGCATTTTTACGCACTGGCACGCATTTCAGAGGCCACACGCAGGCTTCGTGGCAGCGGTGCTAGATAGTGCCCAGTGTTCTTTGGGACGTGCGAGGAGTGCCACAGCGGTACACACTTTATATATAGCTTGTTTTGACACTGGCAGTATGTTGTGTCATTATATATTGATTCAATCCTAATGCATTAATGTCGACAGTCATCAGGAGATGGGTTCTACTGCAATTTTTTTGAATGGCTAGAAATGTTCCCGGGTCTGGTGCTCGGCTACTTGTTGGGGTTTGCATCTCGGAAGGGGGCCTATAGCGATTGTGTGTGTGAACTCTGGGCGCCCCTTGTTGAAGAGCATCTGCCATGGCTGTAGGAGGCAGACTAGTGCTGCCACAGGGTTCCTACTAATAAAGTAGGCATAAGCACACTCCTGGCTCGGTGTTCAGTCCTTATAAGACACTTGGAAAAAAGATATTTGTCCCCAAACAGGAGGGCGTCTTCACCTAGTAGGTGCATTGAGACAGCACAATGGATATGGCCACCATGGGAGCGATCTAAACCTCCTTTCAGTGTGTCGGCACTTTCAGTTGGTATGTAGTACAATTGACTTGAAATGAATTTATTCCTTCAAAAACTAACTAGTAGGAAAAGTTTTTTTCAGTCACATCAGGAACTTCAAAGCACACCAGCGGGCGAGCTATGTCATGTTTTATAGCTTTTAGAAAACATTACCTGAGCTCCTTATCTCACTTTATTGCTTTTCTTAACAACTAAATATGACTAACAATGTGAGCATTTCTTTTTCATAATGAGCTTCATCAAACATTTGTTGTACTTTGTATATACATGAGAAAATATATTCGATATTGGAAGACCTTTGTTATTGAATATTAGTGTAGTTCAGTCTAACTCAGAAATCTAGTTATTTGAATGTCCCTTCCCCGTAGGGGTGTCCGCGTCAGCAAGCGTTTGGTGTGTTGTGACACCTCGTACCCAAGCACATGTCGCCTCCCATGCTTAACCATGCATGGCTTAGCCGTGTCTTAGAAAAAGGCGGTCCTGCGGATTGAGCCAATGCTAAGTGTTAGGACCTTTAAGGCCCCTTAGCAGAGGCGACGCACTCCTTTGGCCTCGGCTTCACAGAGACGGCACTCCTGAACTGACCCACCTGGGGGAAAGCGGTAGTTGCCTTTTCCTGTCTCTCTCTTGCTCCAACCTTTGTCTTTTTCTCACGTTCCATCTTTTCTGTCTCCTACTCATTTCTTTATTACTTCCGATCTTCCAGGCAGCAAGGGTTAACCTAGATTATGTCAAATTGGTTATAGTGGTAATGTACAGCTGGCATTTGCAGCGGGCCCTTCAGCATCCCCTTGTAGGGCTCCATGGTGGGTAGCTGGCGTGGTTGCCAAAAACTGCACGTCTACGTATGGCTACTTCCTTCCCTCCACTGCATGATCACTCCCTGTGAAAAGGGGGTGCACTGATAAAATCTTTGAATTTTTGGTCGGCAAAAGGAAACCTTCCCCCAATTACATGTCATCCACTCTGAAAAACAAGAAAAGCAAGCATGAACAATCTCGCCTTTTGTTGTTTCGAAATCCCTAACTCAGGCACTTGGACCAGGCTATAAAGAATCAGATGGCTAGCGGCAAGCTCATCGGCAAGCTCCAACTTCAAGACCGCGGCAGCACCATCCGTATCAAGTGGTTCCCGGCGCACGCTGGCGAGTGTGCATCCTCACCGAACCACGAGACGGCCCATTCGGCGGCGCGAGCGCTTACTTTCCGCGCTCCCGAGAGTGACCGTTCTGTGTGGTGGTTTGAAACCAAGGACAGATTGACTAGTTATGCCGAAATAACCAAGTGTTACCGCTTAGCTCGACGGACAATGCCGCCTCCCCACCCGGCACTTAGTCGGGAGGAGGCCGTAATCCTAAGACAAATACAGGCCGCGTCACTCCTCGCCCCCGCAGCGCTGCACGTGCTTCACCCAGAGCTCTATCAGAGTGGGCTGTGCAGTGCTTGTGCAGCGGGCCCGGCGGACCAATGGCACATCATGTGGGACTGTGCCAGGTTCCTGACGGCAGCTACCTCCAGGACTTACCCGCTCGAACTTCAAGGTGCACTGCAGTCTGCAGACAAGGACTCACAACTATAAGCCATCCAGCAGGCCCAGGGTGCGTTCGAAAAGCACAAGCCTCATGACCCACTACAAATGGGCCCAATAGGGCTAGTGCAGAATAGGGTATAACCCTGGGTCGACGCTTGGCCAGCGTCACGATGCGTTTAACCGTCGTTTCCTGGCACTTTATTAAAGTTATCCCTATCCTATCCTATGGCTAGCGGCGACCTCCTTTTCTAACTCCGCGACAAAAAGCAACACGAGAAGCTGCATAACCTAGTATCATTTGGAGATGTCCCAGTGACAGTGACGCCACATCGCATGATGAACACCACCTGTGGTGTTTCCAATGATGATGTGATGGAGCTAACAGAAGCTGAACTATTAGAAGGCTGGAGCGATCAAAATATAACCAATGTTAAGAGGATTCTGCTAAGGTGTGACGGAGAAAGAGGTTAGAACAAAGCATCTAATACTTACTTTTGGTTCAAGTGTGCTCCCTGAGAATATTGAGACAGGGTATGTGAAGATCCGGGTCAGACCATATGTCCTAATTCCTCTGAGATGTTTTAAATGCCAGCGATTTGTCCACAGAACTGCCGAGGTTGTCAAACTTGTGCTAAATGCAGGGCTCATGAGCACTCCTCTGAATCGTGTAAAAATTCTCTCCACTGTGTAAACTGTGATGGAGAGCACGGTGCGTACTCGTGGTCGTGCCCATTATGGAAAAAAATAAAAAATTGTGACAATAAAAGTAAAAAAAAACATCTCATTCAAGGAAGCACGCAGGCAGGTGTCCTACCTGCCTAAAGTTAGTTTTGCAGAAGTGACGCATCAGGGGGCAGCTCCACTACAGCCTCCGGCGGCTGTCCAGCCCACACACAGTGGGCCTGCGGTCATGCCACCCGTCCCCTTGGTGGCTGCAGTTAGCACTGCTGCGCCAAGCCAGCAGAAGGGACCTTCGACCTCCGAGCCAGTGGCCTCAAAGGTCTCATCTATCAAGACGAGGCCTTCGCATCAAATGCAGCGTGCGCTCGTAAGAGCATGATTCCAGCGCCTTGCAAGAGGCAATGGACACAACAGCCAGCCAGAAGGCGCCAGCAGCGCCTAAGGAGCGGCCAGACTCTCATGATTTCTCCAAAAAAGACAAAACTCGTGTCACGGCGCCAGGAGAAGGCCCACGAGCTAATCGTCGTCTCTTAAACACACAGCATAAAACATATTTATCATAATGGAGACACAAATACTACAATGGAATGTTAGAGGACTTCTTCATAACCTTGATGATATTGGAGAACTCCTACACAAGCATAATCCAAAGTTTCTGTGTGTTCAAGAGACACATTTGAAGCCTACGAACACTAGTTTTCTTCGAAATTTTACAATCTTCCGAAAAGACAGTGATAAGGCTAATGCCTCCGGTGGTGTAGCAATTGTAGCCGGCAAGTCTGTAGCTTGCCGAAGCATCGCCCTTCAGACGCCCCTTGAGACAATGTCAGTTTGGTTTTTAATAAGTTAGTCATTGCTAAAAATAAGCGTTCCTATATGCCACTCTCAGCCATAAGCGATGGAAATATCTTTAACTGCCACGAGATAATCTGGTCAAAGTCTGAAGCTGTAACAAAGGGTCCTAGTTACGTATATTCGGCACTTAGACAAGCATAAAAAGCTGGTGCCCCTCCCCCTCCCACATTTGACATATTAATGAAAACACTGAAGTCAAGAGTGCTGATCAACATACGTACTTGCACAAATTTACTGAAGTAACCTCAAGAAAATACTAGCATCCCAAGATCCATGTATGGCAGCTATGTAATAATCTTTACAGAAGAGGGTGCAAGTGTGGGAGCAATGATTGTCTGCACAAAGGAATACGCTGCACGATGTTTATTCAAATAATTAAATATGCCGAAATAGTATTTTAGGTCACTGTATGTGCTAGTTATATAGTCCCGAACCATCGCTCGAAAGAAGTCTTTTATAACGTCATTGATCAGCTTCCCGAGCCTTAGACTCGTGGGAGATGTTAACGCTCACAACTTGATATGGGGAGACTCGTGATGTGATGCGAGAGGTCGTCTGATTGAAAACTTCCTTTTAAACTCCAGTGTGTGCCTCTTCAATAAAAAGGAACCAACATATTACAATCCTTGCCATAATTAATACTCATCAATAGACCTGTTGATCACCACCCCTTCTATCTTCCTTGATTTAGAATGGTGTGTAACTAAAAATACATTTGGCAGTGATCACTTTCCAGTAACACTGAACTTAATAAACCAAAATGACTTCCTTCCTTACTTTCCTCGCTAGAAACTGGCCTCAGCTGACTGGGAATGTTTTAAGGAATTTACCTATTTATCACAAAATTTTATAGATAATTGTAGTATGGATCATGCTGTTTCATACTTTACCACTTTTTGGTGCCACAAAAAAGCTCATTCATCAAACAAGTGGCAACCCATTCAAAAGACCCATCTCCTGGTGGAATGAGGATTGTAGAGAGGCATGGAGGAAACAAAATAAAGCTTGGGGCAAACTACGTAAATCGTCTATGGCCGAAAATCGAATAGAATTTAAACAGGTTAAGTCCCAATTAAAGACGCAATGACAGGCAAAGAGGGCAAGGTGGCAGAGTTTTCTCTCAGGCATAAATTCATATACTCAAAAAGCTATACTATGGGACGGGCTGTAAAGGCTAAAGGGACAAGAAATTCATCCGTTGCCCCTAGTGAACGATGAAGCGAACAGCTTGGAAGACCAAGCTGACGCTCTTGGCAAACACTTTCAGTGTGTTTCCAGTTCTAACCATTACTCCGGGGCATTCCTAAAGCACAAACAAGTAGCAAAACACAAAGCCATCGACTGCAAATGGAGACAGAAAGAACCTTATAACCAGCCTTTTAACATTGCTGAGTTAAGAGCCTCCTTGACTGTATGTTAGAGCTCTGCACCTGGATCTGACGAGATCATGTACAACGTGATTAAATACCTTCCCAGTGATACTCAAATAACCCCACTTGCACTTTTCAACGCTATTTATGCTGCGGGCTGCCTCCCTACTGCATGGAAAGAAGCCCTTGTCGTTCCGATTTTGAAACAAGGCAGAGACCCCACATCGGCCAACTGAGTGGGCACGTCAGCTACCGTCCGGATCATGCTAAACCCGCTGCTGCTTTTTATGCAGATTTTGCTCCTAAAGACGACGGGAGCAGCCGCTGTTGACAAGGATACTTCGTGGCTGGTTCTTCGCGTCGCCATAGACAGCGCTTGCACACCTGATACGCCCAGATATCGGCTCATGTGGATGCCACCGTCTTCATGTTCTTCGACACCTGCCTTTATAAGAAGCTCGCCGCTAACGGATCACTTCAGCGGGCACGCCAGCTGGCCTACCGTCTGGATCATGCTAAACCCGCTGCTGCTTTTTACGCAGATTTTGCTCCTAAAGACGACGGGAGCAGCCGCTGTTGACAAGGATTCTTTGTGGCTGATTCTTCGCGTCACCATAGACAGTGCTTGCACACCTGATACGCCCGGATATCGACTCACGTGGATGCCATCGTCTTCATGTTCTTTGACGCCTGCCTTTATAAGAAGCTCGCCGCTAAGGGATCACTTCAGTGGGCACGTCAGCTGGCCTACCGTCCGGATCATGCTAAACCCGCTGCTGCTTTTTACGCAGGTCAGTGACACTTGTTCTACGACTAAAACGAGTAATCATTACTTAATCCAGCTGACGTGCCCCCATAGTGGTTTATGCCTTTGTTTGTACGTCAAAAAGAAAACTGTTTACTTATAAGGGTTTCTTGTTTCCTTGCTGCACAAGTTCTGGCATTATCTATTCCCCAGGAAATAACCACCCAGCAGTCTTCTTTTGCAAGGGATAGCTGTGACTGATCAGGTGCTAATCGTTGATGCCTTCACTGATTACTTTTGCTCAATTTTTACCAATGAGGACAGCAGCAACGTTTCATGCTTCCCTGGTTTTGACATCAAACCACCTATTGACGATGTTCATATAAGTGAAAAGGACGTTTTTTCGCTCTAGCTTAACTTCTATATAAAGAAGTTGCCTGGTATTGATGATATTCCTACTGACTTTCTCTTCCGATATGCTGAATGGTGCTCAAAATACCTTTGCCTAATATTTAAAAAATCGCTTCACAGCACTTAACTACCCCACAATTTAAAACAAGTCATCATTACTCCCATTCCAAAGGCAGACGACAAGTCACTTGTGTTGTCGTATAAGTGTTTTTCCTTGGACCAGGCAAGATTCCTAAAGGCTACTCAACAATAGACCATATTCACACTATCAATCAGGGGATAGAGAAATGTGCGGAATATAACCAACCCTTATATATAGCTTTCATTGATTACGAGAAAGCGTTTGATTCAGTCGAAACCTCAGCAGTCATGGAGGCATTACGGAATCAGGGTGTAGACAAGTCGTATGTAAAAATACTGAAAGATATCTATAGCGGCTCCACAGCCAGCGTAGTCCTCCACAAAGAAAGCAACAAAATCCCAATAAAGAAAGGCGTCAGGCAGGGAGATACAATCTCTCCTATGCTATTCACCGCGTGTTTACATGAGGTATTCAGAGACCTGGATTGGGAAAATTGGGGATAAGAGTCAGTGGAGAATAGCTTAGTAACTTGCAATTTGCTGATGATATTGCCTTGCTTAGTAACTCAGGGGACCAATTGCAATGCATGCTCACCGACCTGGAGAGGCAAAGCAGAAGGGTGGGTGTAAAAATTAATCTGCAGGAAACTAAAGTAATGTTTAACAGTCTCGGAAGAGAACAGCAGTTTACGATAGGTAGCGAGGTACTGGAAGGGGTAAGAGAATACATGTACTTAGGACAGGTAGTGACTGCGGATCTGCATCATGAGACTGAAATAATCAGAAGAATAAGAATGGGCTGGGGGTGCATTTGGCAGGCATTCTCAGATTATGAACAGCAGGTTGCCATTATCCCTCAAGAGAAAAGTGTGTAACAGTTGTGTCTTACTAGTACATTATATATATAAGCTGCGATATAGAATACTCACTTTGTTATGCACAGAGCCGAGTGCTGTTACGCGCAACCTTAGGATCCTGTTAAGGAATTTTTGTATCCTTGTATTGATCATTTATTCTTTTATTGCTTCATGTTTCATACCTACTCCTGCCCAAGGCCTGACACTCAGGCCGGCAGTATCTACCAAATAAATAAATAAATTAGTAGCAAATTGGCACCCAGTCGCCCTCGCAAGTTGTATTTGTAAACTTTTTGAAAAAATGACGAACCATTGCCTTTTACACTTCCTTGAGTCAAACAAAATTCTTGATCCATATCAGCGTGGTTTTAGAGAAAGACTATCCACAACCGACCATCTCGTGCGCATCGAAGCAAACATTTGCGATGCCTTCGTACATAAACAATCCTTCTTATCCGAGTTTTTTGATATGGAAGAAGTGTACAATACAACTTGACGTTACGGAATCCTGTGCAACCTGTCAGCGCTGGGCATCTGCAGCAATATCTTAACCTTTATAGAGAGCTCTCTATAAAGGTTATAGAGAGCTCTACACAACCATACATTCCGTGTAAAAATAAGTAATGCACTGTCGCGTACATTCATACAGAAAACTGGGGTACCCCAGGGAGGCGTACTCAGTTGCACGCTCTTTGTTGTTAACGTGAACACGGTTTGTACATTATTACCACCAGCTATTTTTTATTCCGTCTACATAGACGACATACAAATAGGTTTCAGATCCTGCAGCCTAACAGTCTGTGAGAGACAAGTACAACAGTGCTTGAACAAAGTTTCTAAGTGGGCAGATGAAAACAGGTTCGTCGCTTGGCTCCCCTAGTAAACATGTAGACCTTAGCCCTGTGCGTATTAGCATTGACAATACCATACTAGAGCACACCTTCTTTTAAGTATCTTGACATATTTTTTGATAGCCACCTGCACTGGCAAAATCATTTACGGTGGGGGCGGAGATGGCTTCAGGGTGCTATAAATTGATACAGGCTCATGACTACACATATAATATTTCTCCTTTATTATAGCCACCTCTCATACTGTCTCGAGTCATGGGGATGGACTTACAATAGTAACACAAATGTAACACTTGGTAACTTTAACCTCGCGCCCACACACAACGTATATGGAGAAACACAACTATCTTTTATAGGGGCAGAAGTATGGAACACCCTTCCACACCACATAAAATATGCTTGAACGTTTGTTCCTGGAGCGAGACACTTCTGCATGTACATGCATTGCTTTATCTTGGATATATTCTACCTGTTGTATGCATCCGGTTTTACCATATAATGTGAACATGTAAGCTGTTTTCGGGAATTGATGCAATTGCTCCTTGTTATGCATTCTGTTATGCATTTTATAGATAATGAAGTGTCTGCATTATTGTGCTTTATTTTTTTAGCCCATCATCAGCTTATGACTATGGGTCCAAACAGTGTTGGACACATTCCTATTGTGTTTTCAAAGATTAATAACCAATTTAAACTTGAATTTGAAAAAAAAAAGTGAACCCTAACAAAAGTTCGTGTTCTTTCCACCAAGAAGGAAGGGCTTGCTGCAGATCCCACTGTTGAAATGTATGGGCAACAAATACCTGTGAACAAGGAGCATAAATTTCTAGGTGTTATACTTGACTTCAGGCTTACTTTCATTACACACATAAAATATCTTAAAATAACATGTCTAAAAACAATGAACTTACTTAATATTTTATCCCACACAACATGGGGTAGCGACAGGAAGTGTTTATTGAATCATTAGAGGAGCCTAATTTGATCACGATTGGACTATGATGCAGTGCTATATCACTCTGCCGCCCCAAGTGCGCTAAAGTTGCTAGATCCCATCCACCATCTGGATATCCGTCTGGCCACTGGTACATTTAGAACAAGCTCTGTCGAAAGTCTATACCTACAGTCAGATGAGTGGTCACTCTATTTTCTGAGAAAATACATCAGCTTCACCCATTTTCTCAAACTCTAATCAGGAACATCCGTGTTCCACAACCTTTAACGACTTGACGTATGCAACACTTTTTCGTTATAGACCTTCTATGAGACTACCTTTCTCACTGCGTGTGAGAGAACTTAGTGAAGAAATGGATGTCGTAATTCTCGAACATTGCCTAATGCCTCCAGCTAAGCTATTACCTACCGCCCTGGGATTGGCAGGTGATAGAATGCAATGTATCCTTTGTAGAGGTCGGAAATCAGGCTCTTGAGCTCAGAATCGCTGTGCATTTCTGGGAACATCAATCGAAGTACTCCTGCTCCGAATTCTGTGCAGATGTGTCAGTCACATGCTGGCGTATCTTACGCAGCTGTTGGTCCCTCTTTTTCTAAATCTGATGTATTGAACACCCTAATAAGTCTCTTCATTGAAGAAGCCTATGCAGTGCTCTCGACAGTAAAACATATAACGAAATTAAAACTTCACAGAGCAATAATATTCACATACTCGTTAAGTCTTGTACAAGTGCTAATGTCTTTACACAAGCACACAAACCCCATTTTTATTGAACTTTACTCAATCTTGTGCAACATTTATCTTATAGGTGTGTAGCCATATGCTGGGTTCCTGGCTTTAGAGGAGTCGAAAGTAAGGTGCTTGCTGACAAAATTGCCAAATCATTAGCATCGCAAGCTATTCGTTCTGCTGCTGTCCCTGCCTCAGACATGAAGCCTTTCCTACGAAACAAAGTGCAAAGCCACTGGCAACACTTGTGGGATGCTGAAACGAGCAATAAGCTTCACATAATTAAGCTTAAGTTAGGTTTCTGGCCTCCAACTACAAAAACACGAACAGATGTCCTATTCACTAGTCAAAATAAGACACACATTTTACACTCATAATTTTCTCTTGACTGGTAACGAGCCTCCAACCTGTGGTAGATGTGGTGACAGGCTGACCATCCTGCACGCCTTCCTAGAGTGTGGGGAAGCTGAAAGAGAAAGGAAGAAACATTTTCCTCTTGCATGCCACTATTGTGTTCCTCTTCATCCGACTATGTTTCTTGGTGAAGAACCAAAGCAGTCCTCATTTTCTTGAATGATGTTGTCCTACATGCTATAAGCCCGTTAAATTCGTAGTGTGACTTCTTTCCAGAGGATGCTGCTATGATAGTTGTTTTGTGTAGCGCATGCCTCTAGGCCCTTATGTTTCAAGGGCTCTGGTGAGGGAGTAGTGCTCTAGCCAATTTTAGCATGACATATTTTGTATATTGCATCAGTCTTTCGCAGTGCATTTTAATGCTCATAGTACACATCATTAGTCATTGCGATAATGTTACTTCACGTAAATTTTACACAATTTACAGCAACTAGTTTAGGTCCCTTTACACCCTCATCAACTTCACAGAGCTCATCAGTCCACTGCAAACTCATTAACACTAGCATGGTGCTCTTTGGCTACACCTGGCCCTTGCGCCACTAAACATCACACATTCATTTATTTGAATGTCCCTTGTTTAAGTTTTCTAGTTGCACATTTGCAGATGTCCTTGTGCCAAGGTGTTCTCCACTTTGGCTGCCACAAATGTTGGCTGTACAGTGCAGCCCACTTATAACCCTACCACATATAACTATGTATCGGTTACAACGATGAGTCGACTTCATAGTATGAATTAATGCATTAGGGCAATGAGAAAAAAACCAATATATAATATGTTATTCGCTGCATATCGGATATAACGATCGAAATTAAGCCTTATGGGCAGCGTTTTCCATGCAAAATAATCGTGAAATTTGTGTTGCTAAGTTCCCCTGAGCCAAGACTAGGTGAAAAGTTTGCATACGCGAGTTTGTATCTGTTGCCATTACCACGCTGCGCGACCCACCAGCGCCCTGATTGCGAAAGCCGTGGAGAGCATCGCAAGTTGGCGCAGCATGCCACAAGATGGTGCCAGCTGCTTTGCGTCAACATCGCCGGCGTATACCGGCAAACGTCAAGAGAGAGATAAAAAAAAAGTGAAGTGAACCATGCCTGCACTCCCTTTCTATAGTCTCTCTCTCTTCCTCGGCGAATGCAAGGCACAAAGCTGCGTCACTTGAGGCGAAGCTGCAAATTTTGCAAGACTCAAAGTACGAGCTCGCGCAGTCGATGACATGGATGATTCTGAAAACCGCGTGTGGCACAATCATGAAGGCTAGAAACAGTGACCATGCCAATCAACAGAAACGGCGGGCTTTGTGCGCCAGGGCAAAACCCCCCCACGTGTGAAACCAACACAGTAGCAGCCATTGACTTACCGAACCCTACGTTGGTACTAGCGATAAAATAGGTGGTGCATTGATGGATGAGTTTCTGAGTGCAGATAGCGCTGCCTCGTTCTGCAAAGAATCTCTGGCAGGGCGATCGTTGTTGCGACAGACGGCGACATTGTGCGATGGAGACGACGACTGCAGCAGCTGTGACGACGAGATTGACAGTGACCCATCTTTCACACTGACTGCAACATGCACGCGAAGTGTACTGTCGTCAATAGAATCGCTCATTCATTTCACGCACGCGAAATTATTGCCATCAGTGTTTGCGCAGCCGCTGGCCGTGATGCACACCGTGGTTGTGAACCTGAAACTTGCACGAAAGCAAGTGCAGATATCTGGTTATTTTAGCACGCCCAATGCTTGTCACACTGTTTAGAGGTATGAACAAATGTTTCATTTTTCGCATCCAATCTTCTAGAATGCCAGTTTTTTATCATAAGTGGATTTGCTTTTGGAGATACGAGGGTATGTTCGGCAGCTTCTTTTTTTTTATAGCAGTCCGCATATAGCAATGATTGGTTATAATGACTAGATATTTTGTTTTTTTTGATATCGTTATCGTGACTGCACTGCAGTACTTTTTTTAGGAATGCAAGTTTAATGGCAGTAATGCGAGATGTGCGCATGCAATGCAGACAGTTCCGCCGCCGGTGTGGTGGCCGCCACCGCAAGCAGCTGGGTGACCTGAGCCTGCAACTCGGTCTGGGCCGTGAGGCGCAAGCGCTTTACACTGAGGCCCAGGAGCTTCTGCGAGGAGTGCCTGACTGGCTCTGGCTTGCCGCCACCCTCGAAGGCACTGTGGCTGCGGCAGGTGAGCTCGTCTCATTGCTTTATTCGCCTAATGAAGCAAGAACCTGGACTGATCTCATGGGTGTAGATTTGTTTGCTTTTCTTTGCGTGCTTCACGCCAGTGCTTTTAACACAAGCTGGACAACTATACTATAAACTCAGTAGCAACACAACGTAAGAAATAACATCAGTGCCTGCATTCAGTGACATAATTTTATTTATGGATCAGTGGTACTTGGCAATTGCAGTGACAGACAAATGAGGGGACACACTCACAAGTGCTAACTTCGATGAGTATTGAGGTTTAGCCTTGTTGATAAAACATGCTTAGGATGATTAAGCTTTGTTAGCAGTTTTGTAAGGTTTGTTAGGTGTATTTCCAGCACATATGGTGTGTTGCCCAAATAAGTCCTGGAAATAAGTAGTTCTTTCAGTGTAACTTGGAAGGTGCAGTCTCCTCATGAGATGAATGTTCTAGGCTGTTTCAGATCTCCAGGTGCTCTAAATTAATCCATAGACCCACACTACAGCATTGGTCATAATTGTATCATGGTTTTGGCACTTAATCCCCCCCCCCCTTTTATTTCTATACAAAATATGCCCGAGGTTGTGCGGTCTATTGCAATGATACCTGGTACAGTGGTACAGAGAACCTCATGGATATGATCCATTTTCCTACGATTTCTCAGTGGCAACATTCGGGATTAGAACTATAGGGGTATTACTCAGGCTCGCGCGTGCGCACCTGACCCTTCTCTGGATCGCACAGCGCCGGCGGAGCGGCAGTCGCTTACTAGCACTTTCGCAGCAGCCCTAGCAGTCAGAGCTGTGACCCCTAACCCGCGGTTCGCAGTGAGTTGAGACCACGGTGGGTTCAGGCCAGTGGGGACAGGGCGAGTCTCAACCTAAGGTGTTTATTCACCTTAGAGTACAAGGATACCAACAGACAACAACAGCCACAACACATACAAATACAACACAAAACGAAACCACAGCGGCGGAGCATTCCGCACGTCTGGGGTGAAATAAACCGCACAGTGTGGGAACCACAAAAGAGGCTGATAAGCGTTCAGCTCACCCAGAGTGGATCCGCGCTCGGGCCCTGGGGCGGTCAGTCGCACACAAAGGCCGGGCGCAACAGGGGGACGGCGTGCGGCGGTCTCAGCGGCTGAATTGAGATGCGGCCAGTCGCAAGCTCCTCAACCGAAAGACAACGGTGCATCGGGGGAATAGCGCTTCTCCCCGAGTGGCGGAGAGGGAGTCTCCCCGGTTCCAAGAAAAGAAAAGGAGGGAACGGGGTGCCTTGGGCTGCGGCGTCGCGGCCAGGCGCG
This sequence comes from Dermacentor variabilis, assembly GCF_050947875.1. NCBI lineage: Eukaryota > Metazoa > Arthropoda > Arachnida > Ixodida > Ixodidae > Dermacentor > Dermacentor variabilis. The sequence continues at coordinate 15,617,572 of NC_134574.1, read as the reverse complement.
AAGAGCAGCGGGAGCGGCGAACGTGCCCTCTCCCAGCTACTCTCCGCGAGCGAGCACGTGATTATCGCGTGATAACCGCGTGGCCGCTCCGGAGATATCGGGATGCGCGTGCGATCCCCACATCCCCCCCTCCTTAAAATAACCCTTTAGCCGCTAAGAGGCCGCCGTCACCTGAGGCTTTCCTGAGAGGGACATGCTACTCCGACAGCAACACGGTTTGAGTCCATGTTGGTGAGGGAGCAGCTCTAGCTGCAGACCGCCGTTGTTGCCGTGTGGGTAGTCGCGAGCCAGGCCGATACATCGAATGGTGGTACAGAGCAGCTTGACAGTAATAGGATGTAGTAGGAGGCAAGAAGGCTGCTGGGTCCGGGCCACCTTGCTTCTCGGTGGCATCACCTGCCTTGTCGGACGTGCCGGGTCCGTGGTGGCGAAACGGCCCCTGAATTTCTCTTGGCTGTTTCGATTATGCTGACGCGATCCCCGAACCAGCCTCGATATGGCGCTGGACAGCTGTCTTTTGATGTTCCCAGAGGTCGTTGCCCTCTGGTATTTTCGAACGCGTTCCTTCCTGCTCGTCCCGACACAGCTCTCTGTCGTTGCGCACCCTCGCTGGTGTCGGCACGCAAGATCGGCAAAGGCGTGCCGACTCACCCCTGACGATGGCTTGCACCTCACTGCGCAGCAGGGGTCCACTCTGTCCCTGCAGGCGAAGTCTTTCGCTCGGCCTTGAGGCTGGGTACTTGGTTGCGGAGCTCGAAACTCGGTCGCGGAGCTGTTCAGTGCGGTTCGGAGAATTCTGCGCCGCTGCAACCATTCCGGACCGGAAGTCGCCCGCTGCACCTCTCACCTCGCTGTTAGCCGCCGGAGGGTCTTTTCTCGCCGCCTGTTGCCTGCACTGCGCTGCTGACTGCTTCGTCCGCACCGGCAGCGGAGACGGTCTTTCCTTTTTGCTTGATGGTTGTTGCACGGCTCCCGACGGGCGGTCTGCTGCTGCGACAATTCTGTTAGCCCCTCTCGCTTCTTCCAAAGAGAAAGCGCGTGCTCGCTCTGGAAGCCTGCATGCTAGACATCGGAGGAGCGTTCCGTCCAATATCGCGCACAATAAAATAGCCTCCGCGAACCGGACAGAGTTAGTTCTGCCGAGATCGCAAGTTATAACGCCGCACTGGGCTCGAACGTTGAGCTGTACCACCTGATGCCGCTGCCTGCGGGCGCGGGAGAGCGTTCTCCTCGGGCCACTCGTTCCCTCTGTCCTAGTAGGGTTTGAGATCGCAGACATGCACCGGTCGGCTGATCGGTCTTAACTTCAAGTCCGCCAGCCTGTACACGAGCGAAGAGACAGTCTCTCGCACCCGGTACGGTCCTGTCCATTTCGGCGCCAGAGAAGTTGAGAATTTCTTACTGGCGTCGCTCAGGACGTGATTCCGTCTGAACACCAGGTCGCCCACTTTGTAGTGAACTTCCCGATGAGAGCGGTCGTACTGCGCTTTCTGCTCGGCACGTGCAGTGCTCAGGTTCCGTCGCGCTTTTCGTAAAGCCTCCATTACCTTCGCGCGCAGCCCAGTCGCATAATCGGCGCGTGCCGTCGAAACAACCAGTTCCGTGCTGCTTCGTTCCTGTAGAGTAAGTTCTACCGGATTCAACAGCTCCCTCCCAAGGTTGAGGGTGGCGGGTGTACACCCAGTCGATCGATTCACTGTCGACCTGATCGCAAATCCAATTTCAGGAAGACAAGCGTCCCACTCATTGTGCGTCCCCGCAAATGCAACTAGCATGTGCTTGATGTTGCGGTTCACACGCTCAGTGGGATTCGCCTGGGCATGGTACGTGGTTGTTCTCCTGTGCTTAATGCCGAGAACTGCACAAGAGTCCATGAAGAGTTTGGCAGTGAAGTAGGGCGCATTGTCCGTTATCAGCTGCTCAGGATAGCCGAATCGTGTAAACACCTCGATCAGCTTTCCCATGATTACGCGTGCCGTCAGCTTCCGTAGGGGGAACAGTTCCACCCACTTGCTGAAATGGTCTGTGACTACGAGAAGGAATCGGTTCCCGCTCGGTGTCCTGGGGTAAGGCCCCATGACGTCACATGCCGCAATTTGCCACGGTGTTCGGCTATTGATCGGCTGCATGAGCCCGGGTGGGCGTCCACCACGCGGCTTCACGCGTTGGCACACTTTGCAAGAGCGGGCGTAGCGCATCACATCCCGCTTCATTCCGGGCCAGGTAGCAAAGCGGCACAACTTCAGATAAGTCTTAGGGCCACTTAGGGCCAATCGCACCGGCGATGCACGTATCGTGAAAGTAGCGTAAAAGTGCTCCTCTCAGCGTGCGTGGAATCACCGCTTTGAAGGACTCGTGTGTATCCTTCTCCGCGGGAATGTATCTCAGCAGGACGCCGTCAGAGTCTAGCAGGTAGGAATCCAACGCGCTCACAGCATTACCAGCTGTTTTGGAGCGCCGCGCACCCACAGCAATACCAGCTGCGTCCATGTGCGCCGTGGCCGCGCCGCCAGGCTTCCGGAGCCCCTCAAACACTTTCTTAGAAAACGGATCCTCCCGCTGTGCCTCTTAACAGCTCCTTTCTGCCGAACACGCTCCCCACTGAACTGACGCAGTCCAAGTGGTTCACGCTTTCGTCCTGAGAAGGGGGTTCTTCCGCCCTTCCGTCGGGACTAGCGCCGTCGAGCATTGTAGCAGTCACTCTGCTCTTAGGCTGAGTCACTGAGGGGTCACGATGGGTATTAATGTTACCCCTCCTGACAACCTCAATCGTCGCAGCGGTTAGTCCGCTCTCAAGCTCAGTTTCGGGCGAGGTGAGTTGAGTAGTAATGTTACTCTTCTCACAGTCAACGGGCGCGCGCGAAAGTGCGTCCGCCACAACGTTGTTCTTTCCTCTCCTGCAGCGAACGGTAAAATCGTATCGCTGCAGGAGAAGTGCCCATCGCGCGAGCCGGCCGCTCGGCTCTCCTAAGCGCCTAAGCCAAGTTAGAGCCATATGATCGGTCTCGATTATGAATGGGACTCCATCAATATAGTAGTAGAACTTTTTAAGAGCGAAAATGATCGCTAGACATTCCTTTTCGGTCACGGAGTAATTTTTCTCTGTGAGAGTCAAAGAGCGGCTGGCAAAAGCTACCGGGCGCAAACTACCTTCGTGCTGTTGGAGCAAAACCGCTCCTAGGCCAAGGTCGCTGGCGTCCGTATGAATGACAAATTCTTTGTTCAAGTCTGGTAGCCTTAACTCGGTGGTTTCCACGAGCGCGTTTACGAGGTTGCGCAGTGCCTCCTCTTGCTCGGGACCCCACCTCCACTGCTCACCTTTCCTCAACAGCATAGTCAAGGGGGCTTGCAGTGCAGCATAGTTTGGGATGAACTGTCGATAGAAGTTCGCCAGCCCCAAAAAGCGTCTCAGTCCGCCTATGTCTGCCGGTGATGGGTAGTCCAATAATGCCTGAACCTTGTCATCACACGGCAGAAGGCGTCCGTTATCAAGTTCAAACCCCAGTAGCGTTACTCGGGTTGCTGCAATCTGGGTCTTGGTCGGGTTTAGCGTTATCCCCGCAGACCTCAGACGCTCCAACACGTCCCTGAGATGGCGTAAGTGCCCATCAAAGGTACGCGAGTATACCACAACATCGTCCAGGTAAGCAAGAGCGTGGTGCCACCTTGCGTCACCCAAGACACGGTCCATCAGGCGCTGGTAAGTCGCAGGCGCACCGACAAGTCCGAATGGCATACGGGTAAACTGGAAAAGTCCCCTGTGACAAGTGAAGGCAGTCTTCTCTCGGTCACAGGGATCTACCTCCACCTGAAAGTATCCTCTGCTTGCATCGAGCGTAGTGAAGTACTTCGCTCCGCCAACGTTGGATACGATCGAGGGAATGCTACGAAGCGGATATGCGTCCTTGCGTGTCACCTCGTTCAGGCGGCGATAGTCAACACAAAGGCGGGGCGTCCCATCCTTTTTAGGAACCAACACCACAGGAAAACCCCATGGGCTGTCCGACCTTTCAACTACGCCTGTATCGAGCAGTTCGTCCAGAGCGCTGTCTAGTGCTTTCCTCTTAGCCAAACTCACCGGCCGAGGATTACACTTCCACGGAGAGGCGTCGCCTGTCTCAATTTTGTGCCTGTATAGCGTAGTGCAACCAGGCCGCTCTGTGAATACGGCGTCATATTCAGTCAGAAGCGATGAGAGGCGAGCCTTTTCTTCCCCCGACAAACTGCTTGAGTCGTCCAGCAGCGGGTGGTATCGTTCGCCCCTCACTGCGGCACAGTCTGCCACCGCAGCGGGGGTTATGGGCTTTGCGGGAGGGGAGCAGTTCCCCTCCGCGCCTCTTTTCTCAGTGCGGTTGGCTGGACGGCATGTCGACCCGGCCGCAACCGTTCTGAGGGACCTTTTCGGGCAATCGTTGGGTCGGTCTGCGTGCGAAGCATCATCGAACGAAGTTGTCTCTGACGCTTTTTGAAATGAAACGAAAGGTTTCAGGGTGCCACATGCTTGCTCCCTATATCCTCCGTTGCAGACGTCAATAACAATGCCCGTCTTGGCGAGGAAGTCTCTACCAAGAATTATAGGAACCTACAGGCCGGGAAGGTGAGCTAGGCGTTGTCGCCTCACCCGTTTCTCCCACCGCACCACAAGCCTAGCAGCACAGCTCGCGTGCGCCGTGCCACTGGCGAGTCGGAAGGTCACATTACTCTCTCTCAGTCGGATAGCGTTCCGACGGAGATGTTCACACACCTCGTCGCCAAATAGTGAAGCGCTTGCTCCTGTGTCTAACAGCGCAAAAAAACCTGCGCCGGGCGACTGTAACCTCTATGAGCGGCACTGGCGTGTCGTTGGGTGGTCCGAAACGACAAGCCAGCGGGGCAAGGAGTTCATGTGTCTCACTTCGCACCGCTGTAACCGCCGCCGGCCATGCAGCGTTGCTTACCGGCGGCTCCGCTCGTTTCCCGAAAGCGCGTGCTCTCGGTTCGCAGGCTGTCTGCAATCCCGGGCGAAGTGCCCCGGCTGGTTGCACCGATAACAGAGGAGAGCCGGCCTTTGTCTGGCTTGGCGTCCAGTGCCTCGCGCCGTTTGACCGTTGTTCCTCTCTATCGACTGCTCCCTTGCAGGCACGCTCTGCTCTGGCATCCTTGAGCCGGCATGTCGGCCACGATTCTGCATACCTCGGCCATCGGCAGCGCGTGCTGCACGCATGACATAAGTGTACGGGTAGAGAGCCCGGTCATATAAGTCCCAACCGTTTCTCAGTTGTCCGTCACTGAAAGCAACCGCACCATCTCCACCGGAACGAGTGCGAAAAGTGTCCCCGTTCCACGCGCATCGCGGCTCAAGTGCCCTCGAGGCTGGGGGTGGTGGTCGGTATGAGCGCGAGGCGAGTATGTCCGCCTGTATGCGCTTTGCCTGCGAGGCCAGCTCATCCAAATCCCTGAACTTGCTGCCTCTTAGGTACGCTGCGAAGGTGGGATGAGCTTGTCGCGTGACTCTCTCCACCTTATCGCAGTTCGGAGCAGAAGGGTCAGCGGTACGATAAAGTTCGTCCATCGCCCTTACGTACTCGAGCAAGGATTCGTCCGGATGCTGAGTATGCAGCTCCAACTCGCGCCGCAGACGACGCTCGTAATCTGCGGGCAGGAATTCCTCGCGTAAGGTCGCTCGGAACTCAGCCAGCGTGCTAGACCGGTAGCCAGTAAGCCGGAACCAGCGGGCAGCGTGATCAGTTAACGACACTGGTACGACGCGTTCCAGTATGTCGCCATCGGACAGCCCCGTTGCGCGCTGGTAAGTCGGCACGCGATCGAGGTATTCGTTGACGCTAACTGAATCATGATACCCGCTGTAGGTGGGTAAGTCCACCCTCACTCTCGGTCTAGCAGCGGCGGCAGATGTCAGCAGAGTGTTCTGCACGGCACCTGTCAACCTCTCAATCAAGCGCATCGCATCGTGCAACAGTGCCTGTTGAGGCTCGCTCTGGCCAGTAATGCCTGGCACAGGAGCAGAACGCGTTGAGCAAGTGTGCCGCAGTGGCTCCATGCTCTCCGCAAACTCTGGCGAAGGGTTCGGTGTAATGTGCCTCACGCCTTCAAGGGTACATCCTGCCGGAGAGAGCGCCTCGTGTGTAGCGCTACCCTCTTTGAAGCTTATCAAATTCCCAGGGCTAATGTTCGCCGCAGGGCATGACTGAGCGGTAGCAGTTACCGCCGCTTCGAATTGTTGCCTGTTGGTAGCAACCTGCGACAGCGTATACAACGGCTGGAAGTCAGCCCCGTATGCTGCCATGGTTCGTTCGTGCAGTGGCAGTCACTCACACAAACAGACTCAACCTGTCACACCTCTCGCCCCACGTTGGGCGCCAAATATAGGGGTATTACTCAGGCTCGCGCGTGCGCACCTGACCCTTCTCTGGATCGCACAGTGGCGGCGGAGCGGCAGTCGCTCACTAGCACTTTCGCAGCAGCCCTAGCAGTCAGAGCTGTGACCCCTAACCCGCGGTTCACAGTGAGTTGCGACCACGGCGGGTTCAGGCCAGTGGGGACAGGGTGAGTCTCAACCTAAGGTGTTTATTCACCTTAGAGTACAAGGATACCAACAGACAACAACAGCCACAACACATACAAATACAACACAAAACGAAACCACAGCGGCGGAGCATTCCGCACGTCTGGGGTGAAATAAACCGCACAGTGTGGGAACCACAAAAGAGGCTGATAAGCGTTCAGCTCACCCAGAGTGGATCCGCGCTCGGGCCCTGGGGCGGTCAGTCGCACACAAAGGCCGGGCGCAACAGGGGGACGGCGTGCGGCGGTCTCAGCGGCTGAATTGAGATGCGGCCAGTCGCAAGCTCCTCAACCGAAAGACAACGGTGCATCGGGGGAATAGCGCTTCTCCCCGAGTGGCGGAGAGGGAGTCTTCCCGGTTCCAAGAAAAGAAAAGGAGGGAACGGGGTGCCTTGGGCTGCGGCGTCGCGGCCAGGCGCGAAGAGCAGCGGGAGCGGCGAACGTGCCCTCTCCCAGCTACTCTCCGCGAGCGAGCACGTGATTATCGCGTGATAACCGCGTGGCCGCTCCGGAGATATCGGGATGCGCGTGCGATCCCCACAGAACACAAAGAGTGACCTGATACAGTTACACTTCTTGTTTACCCGTCAATATGTTCCTGGAAAAAGTTATCTTTTGGCAACAACGCTCAGTACATCACCAAACTGCTGTCGTATGATACCTTTTCCTTTCACTGGATCCCTTGTGAACAAGAAAAGGCACGAGACACGTGTGATTGAGAGTGCCTGTCATGGCGGCTTTCCCATAGTACTCATGCACCTGTGTCTTGTGAAAATGCCGGCATGTACTCTGTTTCCTCTTCTGGTACCAGCAAATCTTCTCGGGAGTCGTTGCATGTTGCATTCGCAGCTTCTACCACCAACCCTGTTGCGATAAGCGCCTTCACCTATCCGTTTTACCGCGCGAGTGGCGTACTGCCGTTGCATTTAGTAAAGCAATGAAAGGGGCTAGTTGGTGAACGTTCATGGTTATATTGCGCTCAGTTTTACAAACACGATATTAAGGAAGGACAGGCGTTCTTCCTTCCTTAATATTAAGGAAGGCGTCCGTCCACGTCCTGTCCTTCCTTAATATCGTGTTTGTAAAACTGAGCGCAATATAACCATGAACTGCCATTGCAAATGTGCTACATGTTTTTAATAGGTGTTAACAAATGCATCACTGTTCCCTGCTGCAGGCGTTGCAAAGTGAGCATTAGGTTTCACTCCAGCAGCATTGTATGTTTCAGGAAGCGCAGTGTCCAGCAAGAATGCCTACCATCTTCGTTGATAGTGCAGAAACCAGGAGTGCTTCTTTCTCATCCTCTGTCATAAAATCATTCACTTCAAAGAATGCTTCCAGCCGAATCAAGTAAATATCCCATCCTCATTGCCACTGTTGTAGCGTGTTATAGCCTTTTTTAAGGATAAGCAGCGCGTAATAGAAAAAGGCCACAAGTTCAAGAACACTAATTATGCTGTTCGTGAGGATTTTTCTTTGCAAACCCGTATCGCTCGGCGCAAACTGATTGACTTCGCAAAAACCAAAAACGCGCAATTTAAGCTAACCTTCGATAAACTAAGAATCGATAACAATGTGTACACATACGATGCAGCGTCCGCCGCTGTAATCCCCCTACCCAGATAGCAAAGACCTAGGCTGGAAACGCGTGCCTTTAAGCAAAACCCCAATTCACTACACGAGCCTATCGTGCCCTCGCACCTATCTATATCATTAACTAACATTCGTAGCATTCTTCCTAAACGCAATGAAGTTTCGTCATACTTAGACGAATGCGAATGTGATGTATTAGAACTTAGACTGCGAATGTGATGTATTAGCACTTACGGAAACTTGGCTCAGCTCTGAAATTACGGATAGCGAAGTTCTACCCGATTCTAATGTTTACACTATCTATCGCAGAGATAGGGACGACAGAAGAGGTGGTGGGGTATTGCACGCCATAAAAAAACATATCCCGTCATTTCTTGTGCCGATGTCATCCAGTCTCGAAATTCTGTGGGTCAGCGTAACATTTCCCCAATCGAATACAATTTATGGTGTATGCTACAGACCACCCGATAGCTCCTACAATTTCCTTTCCGAATTACACGATAACATTACGTCTATTCGATCCAAATATAACAAAGCTGATATTTTTCTTCTTCGTGACTTTAACTTTCCAGACATTGACTGGCAAAACTTGCGAGGCCAATCACGTGCATCTTGTGAGTTCGTTCAACTAACACTTGATTTTTCACTTGTGCAATTAATAAACCAGCCTACTCGTATCAATAATATTTTAGATCTTGTTCTATCATTCGCGCCCGAGAGAGTTAACGCTATCACTTTTACGGATGGGTTCAGTGACCACCGGTTGTTACAATTCACAGTTCATACACCTTCATGCTCACGTCACCTGAAAACTAAACAAGTATTTGATTACAAAAGAGCAAACGTCAGCGCTATAAACAATGGTATGGAAACCTTCATGTCCTCATTCTTATCAACTTTTTCTGAGGGACAGTGAACGAGAATTGGTGCCTGTACAAAGAAAAGTTAATGGAATTAGCACATGTGCATATACCAAAGGTTTCATTTCGTATTAACTCATCGACACCATGGTTCACTAAAGCTCTTCTTACTCTAAAGAATAAAAAGAAGCGTCCTTACAGGACGGCCAAACGTGTTGACACACCTGCGTCTTGGAGCAAACATAAGTCTTGTGATGCAGCCTACTGTAATGCCCTGCGTCAAGCCAAGCAAAACTAGTTCTCTTGCGATCTGCAATCACTGCTTCAAAACAACCCAAAAAAATTTTGGAAAACGATCTCTCCCGTTAAAGATTCCGACATTTCACAACTACAGTCGACTCCCGTTAATACGAAGTTCACGGGGACCACAAAAAACTTTGAATTAAACGAACTTCCAATTAAGCACAAAACACAAAAAACAGCACTTTATTTGTGGTGAAATCGAGTATTTTCTTTAAGAAAAATAGTCCGTCATCTTGCTTTGCTTCTTCTTGCCGAATCTCGCTGCTGAAAGCAAGTTCTGCAGGCTGTAGATGTGGCGGAACGCTTCTTCCGCGTTACCTTCAGCGGCAAAGAAGCGCTCTGCGAGAGCAAGGCCCACAGCTACATCGGCAGCCTTAGGTTGCGGCTCGCCTTCAATATCATCGTCGCTTTCCTGGGTCGCTTCCTGGGGCCGAATAATCTCTACAATTTCGCTATCCGTCAGTGCACCGCACGTTTCGACCGCCTTGTCTACGGCGACGTAATCTTCAAAATTGACGTCCCCGAGAGTATCACCAAAATCAGTGTCGTCAAACTCGCTTGTTGACACTTCCTCCGCTGAAATTTCAGAGGCATCCTCCGAAGAAGCTGCCACAAAACTGCAAGCCCTGAAGCAGTTTGCGATTGTTTCTTGCTTCACACCATCCCATGCTCGTGCCAACATGTGGATGGCACTAAGCAGGCTCACCTCGTACTTTGTGGAGCTATCCATACACAAAATCATGCGCTCGAGGAGGTGCCGCCTGTACAGGACTTTAACATTCTTGATGATGCCTTGGTCCATTGGCTGCTAAACAGCCGTTGTGTTTGCAGGCAAAAATGCGAGGCGTATTGCACTCAAGGCTGGCACATTCACGTGAGAACTGCAGTGATCGACAAGGAACAACACCTTGTGGTTCGAAGCAGCAAACTTGCGGTCCAATTTGCTTATCCAGCTCTTGAAGATTTCGGCCGTCATCCACGCTTTTTTGTTCGCCTCATAGTCCACAGGCAGTGTCTTCACGCCTTTAAAACATCTCGGCTTCGCGGCTTTCCCGATCACAAGTAACCAACATCGTTCCATGCCAGTCAAGTTTGCCGCAATCAGCACCGACACTCTCTCCTTGCTGCGTTTGCCCCCAGCACAGTCGTCATCCTTGAATGTCAGGGTCTTCTCTGGTAGAAGCCGATAGAAGAGTGCAGTCTCATCTGCATTGAAGATGTCTTCCGGTCTGTATTCGGCGAGATATTCACGCAGCTTTCCGTCCTTCCACGTGGCGCATGTTTCCTGGTTAACGGACGCCTTTTCACCACACACGCTCTTGAAAACCAGGTCATGGCGATCTTTAAAGCGCGTCAGCCATCCATCTGACGAAACCAAGTCATCGATCCCCAACTTTGCTGCAAGCGTTCGGGCTTTCATCGCAACGATGTCTCCGCTGAGAGGAAGTTTGTTGCTCCTGGCCTCCCTAATCCAAACCAGCAGAGCCTTCTCCAACTCTGGGCAAGCGCCGGTGCGCATTCGCTTCCGAGAAGTCTTGAACTTGTCGTTCTCAAATGCATCCATTATTGTGCGCTCGTTCTTGATGTAGTTAGAGAGCGTGTTCGGCTTGATCCCATACTTCCGCACTATGTCTTGTTTGGCGGCACCTCCCTTCTCAACTTCCTTCAAAACCTCGACTTTCGTTGCCAGGTCGAGCGTGCGACAAGAGCCACGGTTTGCCATGGCTATAAACTGCGCGACTAGGTACAGTCAATTCCGAATCGCTCGTGGAACAACCTAGCCTACGAGCTTCCCGCACAAAGGCGCTCGACCAACACACGCATACGCTGCGCACGCTGCAAGACTAATCTCGCACAATCTCGCCACTGCCAGTATGCAGCATTGCTTGCACCTATGGCACCCGCGTGGCCTCCGCGATCAGCTCCGGCCACGCACGGCAGCCGCGGGTGGCCTCCGGCGGGAGCTGCTTCGCCTCCCACCGGAGTTGATCGCGGAGGCCATGGCAGCCGTAGCAATGAATAATCGCGCCGCTCCAAGAAGGATGGCGTTGCGGGCGGCTGCGGTGGCGATGACACCAACGCAGAGCACGGAACTGTTGCAACACTTGAAAAATTGCACAAGAATGACGGTCACCTCGAGGATCCCGGCTGAAAATTCACTTCCAATTAAACAGTATTACTGGATGAGGACTTCGAATTATCGAGCGATTTCTTCTATAGGATTACATGCAAAACTGACGGGACCAGCACTTCACTTCTAATTAACCGAAAATTCCAATTAAGCGGCTTCGAATTATTGGGAGTCGACTGTACTTGATAGCTATGGCTTGCCGATTGCACGAGAGCTTTCAGCATCTATCTTTAATAATTACTTCACGTCCGTATTTACAAAGGAAGACCATTCAAATATACCAACACCCATCGAACTAGATTGTACATACATGGCCCCCATGAGTATAACAACCACTGGTGTTGCTGAGCTGATCAACAACCTCAAGATGTCAACTTCTTCCGGCATGGACGGTATAAACTCAAAAATCTTAAAATATACTGTAGTTTCCTCTAGCACAGTCCTTTCCTGCTTGTTTCAACAGTCCCTCTCAACAGGGGAAGTTCCGTATGACTGGAAGGTCGGTAAAGTTATACCTTTCTTTCAATCTGGCGATAAAAGCGCTGTTAACAATTACCGCCCAATATCACTAACAAGCGTTCCCGGTAAGTTACTAGAACACATAATCTTTTCAAACGTAGCAAATCACTTGGAAACTAACAAGTTCTTCTTTAAACATCAGCATGGTTTTAGAAAAGGACTATCATGTGAAACGCATTGATTAGAATTGACTGCGGATATTTTCCTAAACATGGATAAGGGCATACAAACAGATTCCATTTTCATAGACTTCGCGAAGGCTTTCGATCGCGTTGCTCATTGCCGTCTCATAGCTAAACTCTCACAAACATCGATTCCATAACAGTATCTTGGATAAGAAATTTCTTGTCATTCCGTAAGCAATTTACCGTCTTTGATAACTTCATTTCCAGTATCAGCGACGTAACATCTGGTGTCCCACAAGGAAGCGTACTCGGACTATTACTTTTTCTGATCTATATTAACGACCTTCCATCCGAAATAACGTCATCCATTCGCTTGTTCGCAGACGATTGTATGATCTATCGTGAAATCTGCTCACCTTCCGATCACGTCGCTCTCCATCGAGATCTTGACCGTATTACTAACTGGTGCTCTTCTTGGCAAATGACTCTAAACACTGATAAATGCAAACTAATAACATTAACCCGCAAAAAGATATTTTCCGCTTTCGATTACTCACTTGATAACAACACCGTCACACGCACCAACTCATACAAGTACCTCGGCATTCTCCTTACACCTAACCTGTCATGGTCTGCGCACATCGAAAAAATAACTGCTAAAGCTTCACATACGCTCAGCTATCTTAAACGCAACCTTCGTGATGCTACTGTCCTCACCAGACAAATCGCTTATCAGACTTTTGTAAGGCCACAACTGGAATTCGCAGCCCCTATCTGGTCACCTCGCCAAGCTTACTTAATCGCATCTCTCGAATCGGTCCAAAACCGCGCCGCCCGCTTCATTGTCAGAGATTATCACCGTGACTCTAGCGTGACTAGCATTAAGTCATCTTTATCTCTCTCATCTTTTGAATCACGAAGAACCATAGGATTGCTTTGTCTATTTCACAAGATAATCCATAGCACGCGCCCATCCACTCTGCCGCTCACTTGTCCATCTCGTACATCTCGGCGTTTGCATAATCATCTCAGTTTCCAGCGTATCTTTGGCCGAACAAATGCTTTCAATTCTTCCGCGTTACCACGTGCCATTCAACATTGGAATAACCTACCAAATGACATAGTTGAAATTCTTGACCCAGTATCCTTCAAACCACGCTTATGCATATTATTTCCATAATTCGTCACAACTAAACCACACTGCGCACCTAAGTAAATACTTGTAGCGAAGTTGTATAGGTTTTTCTTTTTGTTTTGTTTGAATGTTTGTTTTGAATTGCTTTAACACTATTACAGACTTGTTCTTTCACCTTCACCTGCTACCATTTGTATAATTTCTTGATACTCCTTTTTGTTACTTCACACAGTCGTTTGTTTTATTTATCCCATTATTTATATTGTTAGATATTTGTTCTTTCATGTTTACTCGCTAACAATGTATAATTTCTTTTTACTCCTTTTTTTTTGCTAATTCTCTGTATCCTCCCCTCACGCAATACTCCTTCCGGAGCCTGTGAGGTAAATGAATAAATGAAATGAATAAATAAACAGAGTGATGAAATCCGAGGGCAAATGCAGAACTTCTGCAAACTTGCATAGAAAAACACCGTTGCCTATTCACCAGATAAACAAAATCCGCCAATGCAGCTGGGAGAAATACCTAAAGAAAAAAACTGGACTGGTTAAGAGTGCGTGAAAGCTAGTGAAAGATAAATACTTCGTAACCTTCCAAGCACCTGTGCTGGAGCCTGTCCATTCACCTGTCCATTCGCCAAAAAGATGAATGGTTATCTGTTGATCTTAGCAATGACGGTGCTGCAATGGACTCAAAAAGGCAAATTCATTTATTCCTAATTTATTTCACTTCTTGCCATTTGTGTTCACCATTTTGGCCTCATTTCCCACCAAATTTGTCTGCATTGTGAACATACTGGTGCTATCACACGCAAGTACGCAGATATTGTTATTAGAGGAAATGAGATTCATTTTAAGGAAATTATCTTATTGCTAATTGCGAAACCCTACTGCTAGAATTCACGTCAGAACGTCAGACTTACACTTTAATATGAACAGCAATAAATAAATTGACTGCACCTTTTCGGACTTTTTGAAAGCATTCGATCGTGTAGCCCATAGTTGCCTGGTATCGAAGCTCTCTGCAATTAAACTTAACTCGATAAACCTATCATGGATTCATAAGTTTCTTCGTAATCTTGAACAGTTCACTGTTGTTGGTAACTTTTGCTCTACCCTGTCTGACTTCACCTTTGGTATACCTCAAGGCAGTGTACTCAGACCTCTTCTCTTTTTAATTTACATTAACGACTTACCAAATAATATATCATCTTCGGTACGATTATTTGCTGAGGACTGCATTGTATATAATTTGATTAACTGTTCTGCTGACAAAGTAGTTACTGTGAAGAAGACGCGTCTCGCTGCACAGCCACATCGCCTACGCGCGGCTTCGCTCGGTCTGTTGATTGCTGGTGTCTTTCTGGACAATGCTTCGGGCTGTCTCGCGGTTCCCGGTTGCTGTGCCTTTGCAGAAGGAGCTGCAAATAAACCTCTTCTCAATTGGTGGAGGTGCTGGGACTCAAACACCATTGCTTGAAACCCTGGAGCTGCAATCAAGAATGCTACTGCCCGCAATGACCGACAGCTCATCCCAAACGGTGCCGACACCAACGTCCGTCACCTGCACCGGTGTTCCACGACAATGGGACCCCAAGATCTTCAGTGGTGCAGAGGACGAAGACGTAGAAGACTGGTTTGCGTCATGAACGGGTGGGCGTGCACAACAAGTGGGATGATCCAGCGAAGTTAACCCATGTCATCTTCTATCTGGCTGGTGTTGGTCAACCCTGGTGTAACAACTACGAAAGTGATGTACCCACATGGTTAGTCTTCAAGACAACCTTTACGGAAGTGCTCGGCTGACCCGCTGTTCACAAGCTGCTTGCTGAACAACGCTTGCACGCCCGAGCACAGCAGATGGCAGAAGCATTCACGAGCTACATTGAAGACATTGTGGACCTTTGTAAACGAGTCAACGTCGCCATGCCCGAAGCTGAGCGAATTCACCATATACTGAAAGGCATCGATGACGGTGCATTCCAGAGGCTCCTAGCCAGTAATCCGCACACTTATGTCCGAATTCGTCAGCCTATGCCAAAGTTATAATGAGTTAAGGAAGCAACGCGCTTCGACTCGGCGTGCTCCGGGAAGCAATGACTCGTTGGCTAGCCTTGACAGCATGTATGACCCATCCTCGTTCTTTCAGCGGGTCAAGGACTTCGTGCGTGAGGAAGTTGCCCGCCAACTTTCCTTAGTCCCCTTCACCTTTACCTCCCAGACTTGGCCTGTGAAACAACTTCCGCACACTCCGTGTCGTCTCTCGACATGAACTCTTTTGCCACCGCACATAGTCGTTACCCATGGATCGCTTCTCTTTTTGACTATCTATCTGTATCAACTACCATCCCTGTATCCCGAAACCTCTGACGACAAGCAGTTCATTTCGCCATTCGTGACCAGCTGCTCCATCGACCCAATTACGCTCCTGAAGGCCGTCGGGGGCTTCTGGAGATTCTCCGCAGCTTAAGGTCACAAATCTGTGCCTCTTTCCACAACGATCCGCAGTGTGGTCACGTCGGGAGTTTTCAAGACGTACGAACGAATTCGCCACCGCTACTACAGGTGCAGCATGTACAATTTTGTACAAAAGTTTGTTCGGTGCTGTTTTGACTGTGAACGCTGTAACTCGCCGCCTTTACGCCCGTCTGGTGCCTTGCAGCCGCTCCCGTGCCCTGCCACACCCTTTGATCGTGTCAGCATCGACCTTTACGACCCGCTTCCTATGACACCAGACGGCAATCGGTAGATCATAGTTGCTGTTTACCATTTGACACGCTGCGGCGAAACTGCTGCTTTACCAAGTGCTACTGCGCGGGATGTAGCCTCTGTCGTCCTACATCGCTGCATCCTTTGACACGGCGCACCTCAAGAACTCCTCAGTGATCGAGGTCGCACCTTCCTCTCCGAAGTCGTCGAAGGTTTGCTTTCAGAATGCCATATTATTCATCGGACAAGCACCACATACCATCCCCAGACTAACGAGCTCAAAGAGCTATTTAACCGCACACTTGGCGATATGCTCTCGATGTACGTGGCATCTGATCATGGTAACTGGCACCGCACCCTTCCATTCATCACGCTCGTGTACAACACAGCGATCCAGGCCACTATGGGATTTTCACCTTTCTTCCTCCTGTATGGCTGCGAACCTATGCATACCATCGAAACGCTCCTTCCATACTGTCCTGATGCCTCCAAATACCTACCTGTGTCTGACGTCGACCGACAAGCCGAAGAATGCCGCCAGCTAGCACGCTCCTTTACGGCGGAGCAACAGCAGCGCCAGAAAGAAAAAGAAAACACACCAACTCGCTTCCAAACACAACCTGCGCTTTAGGCGTTCTTGTGTGGCTGTCCATCCCTTTCCAAGCACCGGGGCTTTCCTCGAAACTCATCCCAAAATTCGAAGGGCCCTACCGAGTCCTGGAGCAAACATCCCCAGTGAATTTTGTCATTGAGCCACTGTCACCGACTTGTGCGGGCGGGGACATGACGTTGCCCACGTCTCGCGTCTCGAGCCCTACCACGGCTCTCTGCCTCCCTACTCTTAAGGCGCCAGGATGGCCCTTTTTGTCCAGGGGGAGATTGTGAAGAAGACGCGTCTCGCGGCACAGCCACATCGCCAATGCGCGGCTCTGCTCGGCTCGAGCTGTTGATTGCTGGCGTCTTTTTGGGCAGTGCTACGGGCTGTCTCGCTGTTCCCTGTCGCTGTGCCTTGTTAGATACAGGACCGTTTCCTGAGCCTACTTCGAGTTCATCTGACCACATCGAATCACACCACAGCTAATTAAGGAGCGCAGAAGCATGGATACCACATTCCTGAGGCGCGGCACGTGCAAACAAGTTGGTGGCTCCCACTTCGTGTGCCGCAGGTGGAGCTATTCACTGCTTTGCTCTTCCCGAAAGTGAAGCGAGAGCCTGGCACTGTTGCGGGTAAAGTGGGTCCCGAAGCAAGACGGCTGTAATGCGCCGTTAAAACCTGGCAGCATCGCCCCCATCCATCTATTGTGACGGTGCATTGCAAGTCAGCAAGGCAAGACCGCAGGGAGAAGTAAGCCCTCGCCGATTGGCCGAAAATGGCGTCACCTGAGTGGGCTCTCCCATTGGCCGAACGTGACGTGTCTTCGAGACACCGAAGGGCTTAAAAGACGCAGACCGGGAGCAGCAGAAAGCATTCCTAGAGCATTCCTTGATTCATCTCTTTCGAGCTTCTTGCCACAGGCCGCAGCGTCCGAGTTGCTGCCGGCCCGTAATGACTTTTAAGACTGTTAATTGACTCTCACTGTAAATAATGTAAATAAACCTCCCAAGTTCTCATTCCGACGTCCTCCTAAACTCCTACAGCCTTTGCACAAGGAGCCGCAAATAAACCTCTTCTTATTAACTTTTCTCAATAAACTCTCACTTTTCTTATCATTTGGATTCTAACATAGTTCACCACACCACAGAATATAAGTACTTAGGAGTGCTCCTTATGCACAATCTTTCATGGACTAATCACATCACCTCCAGATCATTAGGATTTCTGCACTGCAACTTAAGTGCTGCTCCTTCACCACTAGGAAAACTAGCCTACATAACTATTGTACGGCCACAGAATTATATGGTCAAAAATACCTCCTTGAACTCCTGGAGAGTATCCAGAATAGAGTGAGCCATTTCATTTAAAAAAAAATTGGAGGCTTATCAAGGTTAAGCCCAGTGGATGCGAAGCATCCACTGGGCTTAACCTTAGCGTATCCTTAGCGTTTGGAGGCATCTTGACCGCATACACGCCCGGCGCAAAGACGCTGGCGCGGTTGCGGGCACAGAGACTGACGCAACGGCGGGCGCGCACCGCTTCATCCCTGGCGTGACGTCACATATCACGTGATGCAGCGATGGTGGCGCCGCCGCCGCGTCGCGCGCGACAGCGCGAACCGAAGCGTGGAGGCCTCCGCCGGGCAACGTCCGACGGCGCGATATGAGGCCCCATCTGCAGCCGGTGTGACGTCATCACGTGACGTCACATCATGTGATCTCACTTCAGGGTCAATGGTGGCCACCACCGGGAGGCGACCGACGGCGCGATATGAGGCCCCATCTGCAGCAGGTGTGACGTCATCACGTGACGTCATGTCACGTGACCTACTTGAAGGTCACTTGAAGGTCAATGGTGGCCACCGCCGGGAGGTGACCGACGGCGCGATGTGAGGCCCCATCTGCAGCCTGTGTGACGTCATCACGTGACGTCATGTCACGTGACCCCACTTCAGGGTCAATGGTGGCCACCGCCGGGTGTCGCGCGAAGGCCCGAAACCTACGTTAATATGCTTCGCATAAAATTACAGTAACAAGTCATTTGTTATTGCTCTTCATATTGTATTTGCTAATGTCGTATTAATTTTCCATGCTGCGTGAATATTCCTTTCATTGTACTGATGTTTCTTTTTTTTCCAATTCTGTACAAATATGTTATCGTATTTCCCCCCCTTACACAATGCCTTCTTGAAGGCCGGTAAGGTACTTGTAAATAGATTCTAACGAAGGTGGAGGAGGAGGAAGTAAACTTTATTGCTCTAGAAAGAGTAATTCAGCAGTTGGGCCGGATGTCTTCACCTTCTACTGGTTGATGACGATCTCCGGCCTGCATGGTTGGCGCCCCTATTCCAGGGCATCACTGAGCGTGGCTGCTCGTCGGGCATGATCCACCAGCCTCTGTTGGAGGCTAGGGTCGCCGCTGGAGAGCACTCTCTCCCACTGCTCCACATTCGGATTTTCTATTTTGTGGAATGCCTTATTCGTATTGCACTTCCATGTGATGTGATAAAGTGTGGGTATTGCGCCACACCACGGTCATGTGTCCCTGTTTTGACTTGGGAACATTTTGCTTGTACTATATGTAAATTTGAGAAAGTTCCTGTCTGCAGCTTTTGCCAGTAAACTGCCTGTTGTTGAGTGAGTGTATTGTGGGGCGGGGAATATCTGATCCTTGTCCCTTTATGGTAATTTAATTTCAGAGTACGTTGGGACCACTGTCATGAAATACTCAGGATCTCTGTTTAGGTCCGCTCGGTTTGTATGCTCGTGAGCGATCCTATCAACCCTTTGGTTGCCCTCAATCTCAGTGTGCCCCGGTACCCAAAAGATGGTGTGTCTAATGCGTTTATTCTCTTGGCCAGCGCGGAGGAAGATTTGGAGCGCTTTTTGACCGATTGTGCTGTTAATGTAGTTTCGGCTTGCTTCCTTGGAGTCTGTTAGAATTATAAGGGATCTATTTGTGGGGTAGCCCTCCACAGCTGCCAGAAGAAGAGAGGCGCTAGTGTGTTCAGCGCTACTGAATCAACACGCTAGTGGGTGGAGCGCTCCTGCTCTGCAATGGCTCTTGTGCTTGGAAGCTGTCACTGTCCTGACCGTAGACATTGCAATGCTCCGAGCTTTGCCAAATGAACACCTTTAGAAAATAAATAAATTAAAAGTAATGAGGATCAAGAAGCTTTAGACAAGGCCCTTAGCAATATCCTTGTTTGGCGCGACAAATTGCGTATCAAGGTAAATTCCAAAGAATTGGTCTCTCTTTGCAAAACAAGGAAAGCACATGCATTTAAATTTTTACATTTTGTTGGTTGGGACAGATTAAAAAGGGTTGACGAGTTTGAACATTGTGGCATAGTATTTGCTAATAATTTGAGCTGGAATACCCACATTGATGACACTTGTTCTGCTTTTCACAAGGTTTGTTTCTTACACTACAAGCTCCAAGACACACCTGGGAAATTAAAACTTATATTGTATACATCTTTCATCAAGCCCAAACTAGATTAGGCATGTATTATATGGAATCTGTGATATTGTCATGTTGTAGTCGCAATGACGAGCACACTCTCTAAAACTGTGAATCACAAAACCAGCTCTATATTGGGCGAAGTTGTGCCAAGAGAAGCAAGTGACACTCAAAGTACAACAGTAGCAGTGAGCACTGTCTGCAATCGCAAAAATCTGATCTACGGGTCAAGCACATCGGCTTTTAACATGACTTGTTGAACATTCCAGCATGATTGCTGGTGCCTGCATGCCCTCCAGAAACTACTGCGCAATTTGTGTCGCTCATACAATCTGTAACAAATTTCGTTGACAACAGACAATGAATAGAAATATTGATAACATTTGGGAAACTTCCGATACATGCAGGGGTATCCTGCACTGAGCAATTACAGTTAACTTCTTAGCTAGTGAAAAGCGGTCACCGGAGAAAAGTAAACAAGTACACATGCCAATATCTATGTCCTTGAAAAAAATCAGAGGAGAGGTGTCCGTTTTATTTTTCTTAAGTGGGCAATGTGTCTCTTTTTACAGCTCATGAAAGATAACGAATGGTAGAGTTACAAACGACATAAACTATTATGGCTCAATTTCTTACATTTAATAATAAACAAGAAGCTCGCACTTGATGCTACCCTGTCCCAGTACACTGGAACATGGTCATAACGAAGTCGAAGGGGGAGCTGAAATTACTTCGTTATATTTGTTACTTCATTATATCCATTACAGTTGAACCCACTTGTAACAATATTCAAGTGCCATGAAAGTTCCATTGTTATAACCGATAATTGTTATAACTGGGTTACATGAAAAAAAAAATATCAAAATGGGGGATGGCGTAGCTGTTCAGAGAAAACTATAATGGCAGGCACACCAGTTATCCTCCACACCACCTTCCTCCATCCAGCTTCTGATTGTGTTGACTCGTTTAACTGTTTAACTCTGCATCCTGCATGCTCCGATCATGTGTTGTTAACAAGCCGGGGCTGTCCGCATTCAAGAATGGCAATAGTACAACGACTGCGAAGAGGGTTCACGTGCAGCAAGTGACATATGAGATCCGCCAAAGCATCGCTTTGGTGGCCCCAAAAGGTGCCTTTAAAAGAATGCGGGAACATTGCCGCGGCAGCATCTCAGCTTGAAAAATTCAAAGGAAATGCCGGGACGTGATTGAGCATCTTGCCCCGCCGCTTCTCTTCGCCGCCTATCGCCTCCCGGACCCAGCCGGAAAACTAGGCACTGCAGCTTCTGGAGGTGAAGCTGCATTGCTGAACCTGCCCTCAAACCCTCTGCTCACGTTATCTACGAATCAAAACCTTCTTGACGTTGACATTGATGCCTATCCTGTCACTGCACTCATTGATACAGGCGCACATCTTTCTAATATGAGTGCTGCCTTCGACGACAACTGAAAATGCTCCTCACCCCAGCATTGGCACGCGTCGTCCACGTTGTGAATGGCAGTACTGTGCCTATCCTTGACATGTGTACAGCACATGTCAGCATCGCCGGCTGCCACAACCCTGTTCTCTTCACCGTGATTGCTCATTGCCCCCATGACCTCATTCTCGGCCTCGACTTTCTCTACGCGCATTCTGCTCTTATTGACTGCTCTGCCAGTACCCTTCGCCTTGAGTTGCCGATTCTCGCAGAACCTTCTGACACACCCCAGTGGCGCTTACGCCCCACCGGCTTTCTTCACCTGCCACCAAAATCAATAGCCTTTATTGAACTGTTGTCTTCCCCACCAGTTCGTGATGGCGAGTACCTCGTCACTCCTCTACCCGACATTCCACTACAGTATGACGTTACCGTGTCTCACAGTATACACAGTATTACTGCGAACTGCACTCACGTACCTATCTTTAACTTTAGATTGGCAAAGCAAATTCTACCGCAAGGCATTTGCCTTGCCAACGTTGTCTCGGCGACCATCACGTGGCAGCGTTATCAACCGATGGTTCTTGCGAGCTTAGCAGGCCCCTCGTGCCAACCTCAGGCGCTGATCCAAAGATAAAGAAAATAGTTGCGATGGACCTGTCCTCTGCGCAGGCTGAAGACCTTTGCCAAGTACAGTAAAATCTCAGTTGCATGAACGTCGGTTCAACGAATATTTCAGAATAACGAACTTCTAAAAAATCTCCCACAGTTTTCCTATGCATTCAATGCAAAAATCTTTCAGTTAAACGAATTTCTGAAAAGCGAATATTTCAGTTGAACGAACTTGATCAGCGGACCCGGGCTAATTTTTGAAATCAGCTCAACGAAGTTTTGCGCTCTGCAGCGCTGGTGTAGCCGCCGCCCGCCGCCTCTAAATCACCCCTCCAGTGGCGGCTATGTGCAGAGTGACAGTGAGCTGGTTACTTGTGCTGAGCTATCAGATCTGGAAATTGATTCTAGTGTTATAGTCCGAAGAAGAAGAGTGTGACGAGGAGGATGTACTGGCAGAGGCAGACTCAAGTCCTGTAATTCTAGCCGAGACTGTAGGCAACCTTGGAAAGTTGCGAGACTTCGTGTCTCAGCAACAGACTGTGCCAGAGGAAGTGCACAAATACATCAACTTTCCGAACAGTTTTGTTGCCTCTTGCGCTTTGAGCACCAGTGCAAATGAAAATTAAATTGTTTTTTTCGAAATGAGATAGGCAGCAACGTAACTGTTACGCACTTCGTATATAGTATTAATGTATGTACCTAGATAAATTTCATTGCAGACTTTTGGCTCGATGTCTGCTGTGACCTATGCTGTTCCATATTCTAGTGAATATTCAGTTTAGCGAACTTTCAGTTAAGTGAACTATTTTCTTGAGACCTCAAGGGAGAGTTCACTGTATTATCATCCTACCGAGATATTTTCAACTTCAACGATCGCCCTTTAAGTCGGACGCTCGCGGTCAAGCATTGGATTCTTACTGGCGATGCTACGCCTATTCATTGACGACCTTATAAAGTTTCTGCATCGGAACGCCGCGTAATTCAAAGTGAAGTGAACAAAATGCTAGACATAAACATCATTAAGCCTTCTTCGAGACCCTGGGTGTCACCTGTGGTGTTGGTTAAGGACGGCACATGGTGCTTCTGTGTAGACTACCGTCATCTGAACAACATTATTAAGAAGGATGTCTACCCGCTCCCACGTATAGACGACGCCCTTGACTGCCTCCACGGTTCCAGCTATTTCTCTTCTATTGATCTTCGTTCTGGATACCGGCAGATTGCTGTTGATGATATGGACAGAGAAAAAACTGCGTTCATCACACCTGATGGCCTATACCAATTTAAAGTAATGCCGTTCGGATTATGCAACGCCCCTGCCACCTTCGAGCGTATGATGGATTTCTCGCGCCTAGGTTTCAAATGGTCCACATGCCTCTGCTACCTTGACGACGTCATCGTCTTCTCGGCAACATTCGACACTCACCTTGAACATCCAGCAACTATACTTGATGTATTTCGAAAGGTGAACCTGCAACTTAACAAGTCCAAATGTCACTTTGGCCACCGCCAAATTACTCTTCTGGGCCATCTTGTTGATGCTTCCAGAGGACAGCCTGATCCCGACGAAACTCACGCTGTCCGAGACTTTCCGGTTCTGAAGTTTTGTTCCAGATTTTGCGACAATTGCTAGACCCTTCACTAATCTTTCGAAGAAAGGCGTACAATTCTCGTGGGGCACTTTAGAATTGGCCGCCTTCTCTCGTCTCGTCACTCTTCTAACCTTGCCACCCATTCTCACCCACTTCGACCCTGATGCCCCTACAGAATTACGTACAGATGCCAGCGGTCATGGTGTAGGCGCCGTCTCACTCGCCCAGCGTCAGCATGGCCAGGATCGCGTCACTGCTTATGCGAGCCACCTTCTAACACAATCGGAGCACTACTATTCCATTACGGAACGAGGATGCCTTGCTGTAGTCTGGGTGGTTGCGAAGTTCCATCCTTACCTTTAGGGTCGCCCTTTTTCCGTAGTCACTGACCATCATGCTCTCTGCTGGCTCTCATCGCTAACAGATCCTACAGGCCGGCTTGGTCGATGGGCTTTGAGGCTACAAGAGTTTTCATATTCCGTGGTCTACAAATCTGGCCGCTTGCACCAAGATGCTGACAGCTTGTCGCGTTACCCTGTTGATGATGCTGACTCCTCCAATATTACCGGTGTGGCTTGCATATTCTATGTGTCGCAGTTGCTTCATTTCGCCGACGAGCAACGTCGTGACGCCTACATCAGAGCACTCATCGACCGTTTTGAACACTCTCCGGCCTACGCCACTCTACGCTCCTCTGCGGCGGTACTCTGTACCGTCGTAACCTTCATCGGGACAGCTTTGAGTTCCTACTTGTCATACCTAAACACCTCCGCTCAGCCGTTCTAGAAAAGCTTCACAACGCACCAACGGCAGAACACCTGGGCGTATCTCGAACCTATGACCGTGTACGTCGCCGTTTTTTCTGGCCGGGCCTTGCCCGTTCCGTACGACGTTACATCGCCGCTTGTGAACTTTGCCAACGACACAAGAAGCCTTCCCAGCTCCCCTCTGGTTACCTGCAGCCGCTCGACATCCCTGCCTAACCCTTCCATCGTGTCGGCTTAGACCTTCTCGGCGCATTTCCGGAATCTACATCAGGAAACAAGTGGGTTGCAGTGGCGGCGGACTATGCGACCCGCTATGCCGTACCCGTGCTCTTCCGACCAGTTGCGCAACTGATGTTGCAGACTTCCTCCTACATGATATCATTTTGATGCACGGTGCTCCGCGTCAATTGCTTACACACCGCGGCCGCACCTTTTTGGCCAAAGTCATTGACGACATCATGCGTGCCTGCTTAATACAGCATAAATTTACCACCTCCTACCACCCTGAAACGAACGGCCTTACTGAGCGTTTGAACCACAACCTTACAGACATGCTATCCAAATACGTTTCAGACGACCACCGTGACTGGGACCAGGCTCTACCTTACATTACCTTTGTGTACAACTCTTCTTGTCTTGAAACTGTTGGCTTTTCACCTTTTTACCTCTCGTATGGCCGTGAACCGACGCTACCACTAGACACTGTGCTTCCGTCCACCACAGCTTCAACTAGCGCTTACACCCGTGATGCAATCGGCCATGCTGACCGTGCTCGCCAACTTGCGTGCGTTTGTGTACAAGTGTCTCAAGACAAACAGAAGCAACGCTACGACCTCCGTCACCGTGATGTCCATTTTGTGCCTGGCACCCTCGTATTGCTTTGGTCACCATCGCGTAAAGTTGGCCTTTGTGAGAAACTGCTTTTGCTGTTATACAGGCCCATATCGCGTGCTCCGCCAAGTGACCAATGTCACCTATGAAATCGTTGTAACCACGCCCACTACGTCCTCCACTGTGACAACCAATGATGTCCATGTCGCCTGACTCAAGCCCTACAACTTTCCACGCACCCTTGATATTTAACAGCACCGTGACGGCACTTCAGCCGCCGAAGGTGTAGTATTACGATATTATCGGGAGAGACTGAAGAGACGAGCCGCCACGAGAACGACAATGCAGTTGGTCTGTGCCTTGGTGCGGGCGAGTGTCGGCCTGGCTGTCTGGCTCCATTGTAAATAGCCTGTAAATAGCCTCTTTCATCTGTGTCCTTTTACACGTAACAATATTACTACGGAACAGTATTTCCAGTGACGAAGAGGCGAGCAGTGAGAAGAGGACGACGACAATTGGAGGCTAGCGCGCTGTTGCCTCTTAGCCAAGTGTGGTGTATTTCCCTGTAAATATACTTGTATATAGCTTTTTGTCTGCGTCTTCCTACGTAAGACATCTGGTGGAGGTGGATGTTCTCTGTACCTTGTCACGGAGCTTCGCAGTGGACGGTACGTCGAGCCTTCCTTCATGGCTCCCGGTGACATCTCAACTCAACTGCCTCCGACACCTGCTGCCACTTTGATGACCTACATCACTCTCCCCACTCCCCGTGGTCCTGCCGTATTCTCGGGCACAGATGGGGAAGACGTCGAGGACTGGATCAGCCTGTACGAACACGTCAGCAGCAATAACCGGTGGGACCCTACTATCATTCTCGCCAACGTAGTCTTTTACCTCGGTGGCACACTGGTTTCGGATGCACGAAGATGAGCTCAGCAGTTTGGATTCGCTTAAGCAATAGCTCCAAGACTTGTTCCGCAACCCATACGGTCACCAACTTTCCGCACAGAAGGCGTTGTCTAGCCATGTGAAGACGTCAATGGAGCCCTACGTCACGTACATTCAGGACGTCTTGGCTCTGTGCCGCAAAGTTGACGCACACATAACTGTGTCGATCATCCTCAAAGGCATTGCCGATGACGCTTTCAACTTGCTCATTTTAAACAACATGGCGACGGTGGATGCAGTTATAAAAGAGTGCCGCCGCCTGGAACTCACTAAAAGCCAACGTATCGACCAGCAGTTTGTCCGTCTGCCCAACACCCCAGCGACTTCTTCCTGTACTGACGCTCCTCGTCCCAACAACACTGGCGATGTCACCAGAATCGTCCGGCATGAGATCGAGGCCGCCTATTCGGCTGCCTTCGACTCCAGCTCCTCCAACGCATGTGCAGTCACGGTTTCCCTGATCCAGGCAGTTGTCCGCCGGGAATTCGCAAACATGGGTCTTCACACCATCTGCTCAGCCCATCCACCTGGTTTCTTCGACTCCGCCGCGTCCCACATTCTATTACCCACACGTTTCCGCGACCCGTCTGAATGGCGCACTACTGAGGACAAGCCCATTTGTTTTCACTGCCGTCGAATCGGGCACATTTCTCAGCACTGTCGCAGTCGCTAGAGTTGCCCGAACCGGTCTACTTTTACTGCCTACTCTGGCCCCTCAGGCGGCCTCTCTCGTCCCTATGCCACACACTCCAATAATGCTGCCACTGAATCTACTGCGCTAAACCGCGCCTATTCTCGTTTGCCTTCGCCTCAATGATGACAATCTCGTTCTCCCTAGCCCCATTGCTCCTTTTCGCCGACTCCCTTTGGATGCTGCTCCAGCCAGAAATCTAGACGATACAGCACCTCGAGGCGACGCTGCATTGCTCTCTATGCCGCCAAATCCTCTACTGACATCGCCCACTCATCTGAACCTTCTTGACGTGCAAGTCGACGGTGTTTCTGTATCTGCTCCTATAGACACTGGGGCGCATTTGTCGGTAATGAATGCTGACCTTCGCAACCACCTAAAGAAAATAATCACGGCCGCCACGATGTCTGTTGTCCGTGTCGCCGATGGTGGAACCGCCCCTGTAATTGGTGTGTGCTGCCCACGTCTCTTTCGTTGATCGCTCCACTAACGTGCTATTTACAGTCATTGCTCACTTTCCCCACGACATCATGCTCAGCTTAGACTTCCTCTCCGCACATTCTGCTCTCATTGATTGTTCCGCCAGTACTCTCCGCCTTAACCTGCCCGTTCTGGATCCCGCTGAACCACACCCTAGTCGCCTCAGTTTCGTCGATTTCGTTCGCTTGCCACCTTCGACACTGACTTACGTTGACTTAGTGTCATCCCCACCAGTGCCAGACGGTCACTACATCGCGGCTCCTATGCAAGACGTCCTACTTACATATGGGATCACAGTACTTCATACAGTTTTATGTCACGGCGAATTGCGTCTGCGTGCCAGTGGTCAATTTTGGCTTGACGACACAAGTGCTGCCGCACGGGATGTCTCTGGCCCAGCTTTACTCATTCGAGGATCACTCAGTAGCATCTATTGCAGTAGACGACAATTCAGCTGATCCTTCTCTACCATCGCAGTCGGCAACTTGTACCATCGCCGACTTACAGAAAATGATTGCGCCCGACATGCCGTCCGAGCACGCTCGTGAGCTCTACCGCGTTCTCTTTTCCTACCACGATATTTTTTACTTTAACGATCGTTCTTTGGCCCATAGTACAGCTGTTAAACATCACATTAATACCGGCAATGCCTCTCCTATTTATCATCGCCCGTATCGAGTGTCACCGGCTGAGCGTCAAGTTATTCACGCAGAAGTTTGCAAAATGCTTGCCAAGTACATTATTGAACTGTCATGTAGTCTATGGGCGTCACCTGTTGTACTGGTAAAAGAGAAGGATGGCTCATGGCGCTTTTGCGTGGATTATCGGCACCTTAACAGAGTTACCAAAAAGGACGTGTATCCCCTACCTCAGATTGATGATGCCCTTGACTGCCTTTAAGGTGCTCGCTACTTCTTCTCTATTGACCTTCGCTCCGGCTACTGGCAGATTGTTGTGGACGATCTCGACCGCGAGAAGACTGCTTTTGTAACACCAGATAGTCTTTATCAATTCAAAGTGATGCTGTTCGGTCTATGTAACGCTCCTGCCACTTTTGAACCCATGATGGACTCCCTTCTTCACGGTTTCAAATGTTCCACATGCCTGTGCTACTTGGGCGACGTTATAGTAATTTCCCCAACGTTCGCTATGCACCTCGAGTGCCTCTAGGCAGTCCTGGACGTTTTTCGTCGAGCCGGTCTGCAGCTCGACGCATCGAAGTGCCAATTCGGCCGTCGCCAGATTACCGTCCTTGGGCATCTCGTTGACGCGAACGGAGTGCAACCGGACCCAGCCAAAATCCATGCTGTTACGCACTTCCCTGTTCTGAAGTGTGTCAAGGATGTGTGCAGCTTCATCGGCCTTTGTTTGTACTTCCACCGTTCCATGAAAAATTTCACGGCCATAGCACGACCACTAACCGAGCTTTTGAAAAAAAGATGCCCCTTTCCAGGGGGGCCATAACGAGGCCTCTGCATTCTCGCACCTAATCGACCTTCTCACAACGCCTCGCATTCTGGCCCATTTCGATCCTTCTGCGCCTACCGAAGTCCATGTTGATGCTAACGGTCACAAAATTGGCGCAGTACTGGCACAATGCCAGCGCGGCAACGACTGTGGTATCGCTTATGCCAGCAGGCTCCTCTCACCCTCAGAGCGCAGCTATTCCATCACTGAGCGTGAGTGTCTGGCCCTAGTTTGGGTGGTTGCGAAGTTCTGCCCATACTTATATGGCTGACCCTTTTCCGTTGTCACAGACCATCATGCGCTTTGCTGGTTATGCTCACTGAAAGATCCTACAGGAAGACTTGGTCGCTGGGCCTTACGACTCCAAGAATATTCATATACCGTCAGCTACAAATCTGGCCGACTACACAAAGACGCTGACTGCCTGTCTCGCTACCCGGTAGGCGAGCCTGACGACGCTGACAGTAGTACCACCAACGGCCTTTTCTCTGTGACTGCCTTCGCTAACATCGCCGATGAGCAGTACCGAGACCTATCGCTGCGAGCACTCATTGAGCGTCTGCGCTCTACACCTACCAACGCATCCATTCGCCGATATGTCCTCCAGGGCAGTATTCTGTACTGAAGGAACTTCCTCCCTGATAAATCTGATCTTCTTCTTGTCGTGCCGAAACATCTACGACAGACTGTGCTCTTTGAGATGCATGACACACCCACTGCAGGGCATCTTGGGGTAAGCCGCACATACGACTGCGTCAGCTGTCGCTTCTATTGGCCTGGTCTCACTAGCTCCATCTGACTATGTTGCTGCCTGTGATCCCTGCCAGCGTCGGAAAACACCTCAGGTGCTACCTGCCGGTCATCTCCAGCCGATCACCGTCCCTGTGGAACCGTTCTTTCATGTTGGATTAGACCTCCTTGGTCCATTTCCCACGTCATCCTCTGGGAACAAATGGGTAGCCATCGCAACTGATTACGCCACCCGATACGCTATCACGCAGGCTCTCTCTAACACTTGTGCCATGTCGCAGACTTTCTCTTGCGTGACATTATCTTGCGTCATGGTGCCTCATGACAGCTCCTTACTGGCCATGGTCGTAACTTCCTCTCAAAAGTTTTTGCCGACATTGTGCATTCCTGCTCCCCTCAACACAAGCTGACTACAGTCACCGACCGTTTATTTAGACCTCACGGGGTCTGCGGAAATGTTCTAATAAACAGGTGTCCGAAAAAGCAGAATAAGAAAAAAAAGAAATCCTTTATTTCCACGCACTTATTTGGGCTCGGCAGTAGGTTTGAAGAAATCATGAATGCGCCGTTGCACGCTGTTCCGCTTACGCGCAGTCAGATAAGCCTGAATCTCGGAGAGGGTCGTACGCTCACTATAGGTGGCTGGAAGCACAGTCACTGCTTGAGCCTTGTGCATGCTCTGCCTGCGACGGCAGTGTAGCACATGGTGCATCATCTTCTGACTCGGATTCATCGTCCAGCGGTGCAGCAGAAACCTGACAAATTGATCGCTGTCATCGAGTTCTGCGCATGTCAGTACAGGAGCGTGAGCACCTGTGAAACTGTCAAGTGAGACGGTGTCCAGAACCACTGCACAGGTCTCGGCAGAGCATTTTCGGCATCAGTAGGGTGCACATCGGAAGGCGACAAATCCTAGGCTCTCGGCACCCACTTGCCGGCATTCCCCAGCGCAGTCTGCGTGGGCACTGTCGGTGCCATTAAGACACTTGACGCTACGTTTCCGTATGCCACATTGCATCACCACAACCTCGACACGGCACACAAAGCAAACATCACCACGTCGTTACGCTGATACTAGTCGCACAAACGAAAAATGTAGCCTACTCGCAGCATCATGCACAAAGAAACAAACAAATCAGCTGCTGGATTGTCTTGACATGGCTTACTAAGCTGAGACCGGAACTGCTGTAGCCACGAACCAGGCAGAAACGATGATGATGAGCGGGGATTTGCAGTAGCGCCACTTCGTGGGGCAGAAAGGAGGCTCCGTTGAAAACAATAATGGCGTTCAGCAAGTAGAGCGATGCACCGGTCAGAGTCAGTGCACGGTGCTTTCGATCAAGTTGGCTTAAGAAGTGTCCGAAAAATCAGATGAGAGGTTGCAAGGTGTCCAAACTTTCGGTAGTTGTTGCACATTATGCTCTATGGGGAGAATGGCGGTGCGGCGAAGCAGACCGAATAATCGAGCATGTCTGAATTTTTGGAGTCCGAAAGAGCGGTCAGCGAATGTACCTCATACCATCCTCAAAGCAATGGCCTGACAGAGTGGTTAAACCTTACTCTTACCGATATGCTGTCCAAGTATGTTTCCAAGGACCACCACAACTGGGATGTTGCCCTTCCTTATGTCACATTTGCGTATAATTCTTCCCGGCACGACACCGCTGGATTTTCTCCATTTTATCTACTGTACGGTCGCGAACCGACCTTGCCCCTTGACACGGCACTTCCTCCTGCAGCGATCTCAACAAGCGAGTATGCACGGAACGCCATCGCCCTTGCCAACCATGCACGCGAGCTTGCCCGTGCTCGACTGACGGCCTCGCAAACCACTCAGCAGCGTCAGTACTACGCCCCCCACCGTGACGTACAGTTTTCGCCTGGTGCACTCATGCTTCTGTGGTCTCCCTCTCATCACGTCGGACTTTCAGAAAAGTTTCTTTCGTGATACACATGGCCCTACTGCGTGCTGCGCCAGGTGATGCCTGTGACGTACGAAATTGCTCCTGTGAGCTCATCCTCGTCCTTTACTCTGGCATCTAGTGATGTCGTGCACGTCAGTATGATCAAGGCCTTCTACACTGCTTCCGTGTCTGACCTTTAGTCGCTCCGGGACGGCGCTTTTGCCACGGGGGGTAGTGCTATGGAAGAGTATTTCCAATTACGAAAAGGCGAGGAGTGTGAAGACGACGACGACGATTGGAGGCTAGCGCGGGCTGTTGCCTCTTATCTAAGTGCGGCGTATTTCCCTGTAAATATACTTGTATTTAGCTTTTCATCTGCGTCTTCCTATGTAACAATATATATATATATATATATATATATATAGTGGCCTATGAATAAAGGGTCCACTTTGTTCGGGATTGAACGTGTCAGGCGTTTGTCTTTCTATGCGGAGACAACATGGTGTCAGAAGTGGGATAGGCTTCACCCATCCTTCTAAGTGAATGGTGTCGGTGAAGAGTGGTGGATAGCGATGCAATGGCCAATGGTGAGGACCAGCATAGTGCCAGCAAGTAGCCATGTTTCAAATGGTTCGACCTCACCAATCGGGCAAGCTGGCAGACATGGCAAACCCACATCAAGTTTCTGGACTCAGCCACATGTCAGAGGACATACGGGTACACTTGCTTCTTTATTCCATGGGGCCCAAAGCTCGCTCACTTCTCGATACATTTTCTCTCGATGCGCAGTCACTTGGCTCTTACGACACGGTCATTTCTCATTTAACTGTCCACTTTGTTCACCCACCAAACGAGTTGTATGAATCCTCACACTTTCATAAATGGGTTCAGATGCTTAACAAAATTGTCGATAACTATTACTCTGAGCTCTGCCGGCTGGTGAAATATTGCAACTATCCTTCAGCTGAGATAGAAAAAACACTACTGTACAACCAGTTTGTCGTCGGCCTGTGCAATGCTAGGCTATAGGAGCAGCTGTGTTGGAATGCGAAGTTGACAGTCAAAGTTGCTTGGATGCAGGCGTGTCAATCCGAAGACGCAGATAAGGAACAAAATTTGTCGCATATAGGCAGCAAGCATTCCTCCGAGCTTCATCTAGACACCATTAAAGCCAGCAAGTCCGCCTTCCACTGGAAAAAATGGCGCAGAATTTCACCCGCTGCTACATAAACCCGAGCGCCCATGAGAGCAGCCTACAGGCAATTTTTCTGACCAAGCCTCTCATCCGCGTTTCGACTGCTTGGCTTGACAGTCTGTCTGTAACTTCTGTTAAAAAAAGGCATTTTTCTGAAGTCTGTCTCTCGTGTAACACCAGTCGGGTCAGGCTCAACTCCATTTATGTTCTTGTCGTCGCTACACTCACTAAGGCAAAATTTGTGGATGTAGCTGTTGATGACTACACAGCGCCAGGGTCCTTCGCTACTTTTCTTCTGGTCATGAAACTCCTGCCGAAGTTTCATATGGGGACAAAAGCTGCCACAAGAGGTGCCACAGTGAGTAAAAGGACACCGATCTGCCGCACGCATTGCCAACCCAATGGCAAAACCCTAACATACGACAACCATATACAAGACTAGTTAATTGAAAATATTGTCTTAAGTCCTCGCACACATTGTATTATGAAGTTGAAAATATTTACATAAAGTCTATCGACGTGGCCATGTCACCTCGTCGTCGCTGCTTCCGACGACACGCCGTTGGGCCCGCCGATGCGTTGTAGACTCGACGTCGCTGTGTCTGACGTTGGGTCTACGGTTGGCCTGGTCACACGGTCAGGAGGGTGGAGTGACCTAGGTGCTTGGATCGCCTGGTCAACTACACAAGCTGCGGATCGTAGCCGCAGGGAATCCGGGAAGCAGTGCCGTCAACCTGTAGCTGTGGCTTTCGTTGGAAGGTCCACTCAGCTCGCGGGTCGTGGCCGCGGCAGCTGAAGAACTGCTTCCACTGGGTTGCCGCCCTCTCCACAATCCAGCTGTCCTGTTCGGCCTCCAGCCCCTTCTCACCACCTTCGTCCCAGAGCATAGCTGGGCCCCTCCATTCGGCTACATTACCCTTCTCCCATTAGCCACGTAGCTGCACGTACACTTTTGCACTTCTTCTTCTGCTTTCATATTGTATTCTTTTTATTCGTACGCTCTTATTTTCTATCTTCCTTTTTCTTTATTTCTGCCATCGACTCCTCGTGTCTTCTTGTGTTCTTCCTATCTTCTGCCTTTTCTTCTTCTTTCTTTCTTCCTTTATTGGCTCATGACAGCAATACAGTCTACTCTGGTTACAATGGACCCTGATAATCCGACAAGAAATCTCCGTTCTATCCGAAGTTCGTAATATCCAAAACACCTCCCTTCTGAAACGTTGGTCATGATATGATGTGTAACAACTTTATTGCAAGAATGAGTGACGAATGTCCAAAGTAAAAAACAAGCAAACAAAAAAGTCGTAGTTTCACCCGAGAGGCGAAACATCGATTGCGATAGCAAATTAGTGGACAGCTGTGCAAAGTAAGGATAATAGCTTTATCGGCAGTATAAAGTTGTACTTAACTAAATTAAGGGGGGAATAGGTGTTTAGAAACTTATTTCTTGGCTAAATTTAATAAAAAAACTGTCACCCAGACCGAGTTTTTCATGCTGATTTCAAAAATATAATTAATTTTTAAATTGACTGAGTGGTTCCAATTATATTTAAAATTAATCACCTATTGTTTATCGGAACAATTGTAAGAAGAGTATCAGTCAGAATGGCTGATACACATGGCTGGATACTACAAAGTGTAAGCAACACAAGTGTAGGACTACTTTTTCTATATTGCAGCTATTACCAATTTTACAGCAATTTGAAGTTCAATCTCCAGACATGGCAATCATGTGGTCCACTTAGTAGCCAGATTTTAAAATTTACAAAAGCGAAATTTTAAAAATCTGCTCGTAGCATTGTGTAATACATGTATGTAGCTACATGCACCTGTTAAATTTATAGTTCTATGTGCCCTGAAGACCGAGATAGCACTTGGGCAAGTTTAAGAAGAACCAAAAATGAGATTCTGAGAAAACTTGAAAAAACAAAATGAGCCTATTTTTCTAACATAACACCACAAAATAGTTGAATATATACAAGTGCTATTGAATTAGTAGCCTCCAGGAATGTAGTTTGTGGGACTAGTGTCACCACGGTGATGCCTTCTGAGCACCCGCTGCAAGTTTTCAGCAGACGCATGCTGAGCAGACGTAGCCAGCTAGTTTGTCCCAGCAGTAGTTACGTCAACGTTATATAGTAGTTCCGATTTTCAGACAGTAGCAGGAGTTGATGCTAATGCTTGAAGTTTTCCTTGAGCTTCACTGTCAATATGCTGCAAAAATTCCGGCTGCAGAATGGTAACGTCATGCCGAAACGTCGATGAAACGCGGCCCCATTGTCAGGAGCGCTTCGGGGGACTAGGCCTAACATGCCATCGGGATCGCCGGTGTCGCTCGACTGCGGGAGTGGGTGTGCTAAATATAAAGCCTGTTTCATATGATGCGATTTTCCTCATGCTGCAAGTGCCGTTGTTTGCGACGAAAATAGCAGTCGCAGTGCTGACCACTTGACTTTTGGCTGCAACCAACCGGTTGGTTGCACCGTCGCAGCGATCCCTGCGACTGGAACGACGAAAATCGGTGCAGTTGCAGGCGTCGCAATTCAGTTTCTAGAGGGCCCATTTCACATGATTGCGATTTCAATAATGCGACTGGTGCGATGCCCAGGGTACCTACTGCAAAATTTCATGGCACACGCTGCATAATTCTTTTATTGTAATGAATAAAACGTTTACATTATAATATATTGTTGACTTTTCTTTATTAGGAGCAAATAATATGCGTGTTTTTTCATTTGAAAACCTGCTGAAGTTAAGATTTGTTTTAGAGTGCACAACGGCGGTTGCTGAAGTTTAGTGTGATGAGACACGGCGCATGTAAACTGCTGTTTGCAGCTGGTTCAGTGCTATGTGTTGTTTCACCTGCCTTCTGTGACCTTTTCATTCTGCCTGTGCTACAATCTGCAAGATGACCTTATCAACAGGTTCATACAGCTACCCTCACCACATGTACAGTATTCGTAATTCGGCTGCCACGAAGTCGTCATGTCAGCCCAACAAGATCCTCGCGCTGCCAGTGCTCGGCATCAGCTTCTGGAGAAATGATGTGTGTATATTGCTCGTGCTTGTGCATATGCGGTGGCTGCTCCTAGCCATATTAATGCGCCAAACCCAACAGCAAGCACCAGCCCGAAAGCCCGCATCTGCCCCTGAACGAAGCCGCAAATGATCTGCGTGATTACTGAAAATGGATTGGAAATCGCGTTGTGAAATTCAATGTTAACGCTAGCCTGGTTGATCCATCACAGTGCATGTGCTGTGAATATATATATATATATATATATATATATATATATATATATATATATAACATACGGGAGTCCTCTCTGAATATTTCTAAAAGCGAAAAAACCGACGCATCAAATTTTTTGAACAGTTACCATCACTTTTGCAGAAACCTGTACGTTGTAATATAGCATCCTAAAAGACATGCTTCTTCCTCACTTCGTTGTCCTGTGTCTCGCGCTGGTAGTATACTCTAAACTTCTAACAAGAAGAACACCTCAATATGCGCTATCCATAATGCAGGAACGTAGGCCCACGGCAGGCACACTTGCCATAGGGTTTTTCACCTTTCTGCTTAGCCTCGCTCGCCGCTCACGGATAGCCTGTTTTGTGAAAATGAATATTATTAATATATTATTAATGTCATTAGCTATTATAGTTCGTTCACTGTAATTTATAGCAATCATCCATATTTATTAAGCTCGTCATGCATTTAACCTGTATTACATCTACATTGTTACGACATGCTTATGGGAGTAATTCCAAACTAGATTGTTCAGCCAGAGAAAGTAAAAAATTAAGCCTCAACGTTTATTCCTATATGATATTATTCCGAAACAGATTATATTTGCAGAATTTTATGCCCACTTGCATTTCCTGCAATTCAATGCTCAGAGCTGGAGAAACTCATTCCTTGCTGTTGAAAGGCTGCTTCAATGTCGGTAGCAAGCTATAATTATTCATTTCTAAAGTGTTAAGCAGTGACTATACCTCTAAGCTTATCATTGTGATTTTGTTCCATGAACACAATTAAGTTTTCTTAGAGAGAGAGAGAGAATCAACTTTTATACTGAGCCCTTAGTAAAGGTTGGTGCGCGCTGGCGCCAGATGGGGTGGAACCTTGTTCTCAGTTTTCTTAAGTTTTCTTACTCCTTCTCATTAACAGCCATAGAATGAAACTGTTCACTTTCATGAGTATCGGCATGCAAACAATCTTGAGTTTCTCCTGAGCATTTGTCCGCATTCTATAGTGTGCACGTTTGTGTGAAGTTCTGGTGTTGCAATCCCAGTGATGCACGCATTTAAAAAAAAAATATGTTGCAACAAACTACTTTATTGAACTTTGTTTTCAAATTTACAAAATGTGGCCATGCGGTAACGACCACATTAATAAACACAAAAAACTGCAGATTCAGTGCTTGTGTTGGAATCTATGCAAAGTGAAGTCTTTGTAAACGGTCATTTAATTGCTGTTAAAGTATCTGCGATATATACACTTGGTCTTATTTTCAACAATCCAACATGTCACCTTTTGCAAGGTTTGTTTATGCACCGTATAGGTCACAACCTTAATGTCATGTTATGTTTATGCACTGCACTGTTCACAAACTATACCAAAATGCAAATGACAGGTAATGTAGTTGCACACGGCAAGACATCAATGCAGTGACATTTGTTCAGGAAGGGATGGTGCGAGTTTTATGCAGATGGATGAGTGACATGTGCTTATGTACTTATTTATTTATATACCTTGCAGGATGCAAGGTTGGAGCATTAGGTGAGAAGGAATAAAAAGTAGTTACAAAAGGAAAAAGGGCACATTAGGGAAAAAAAGCAGCACCAATACAATGCACCAACTAGCCCAACAACGTGTTTTACTGGCACAACATTTTACAATAATTAACAAACAATAACAGAAAAAATTCTGCCGGTTTATTAAAGTCTTTCTTAATTATTGGTTACGTTTGTGTTCCTTAATGAGGTTACACATTTGGCTTGGTTTTATCACATTATTTATTTGAAATGCCACACATCGCTAAAGCAGCTACCCCCTGAACACGGAATTCTGCCAGAGACGACCAAGAAGATCGCCAGAGTAGTTTGTCCAGAGACGACCAAGAAGACAGCCCCAATGGCAGCCGAAGCAGCCCCAATAGTTGTGCAGCAGCCCAGCGAGCCACCGACGTTTCGTGGTTCCACAATTGAAGACCCGGAAAGCTGGCTGGAGACATATGAGAGGGTCGCTACGTTTAACAGTTGGGACAGCGACGACAAGCTGCGGCATGTCTATTTCGCACTGGAAGATGCCGCCAGGACCTGGTTCGAGAATCGAGAAGCCACCTTAACGACGTGGAACCTGTTCCGAAGCGGCTTCTTGCAAACATTTACAAGCATTGTGCGAAAAGAGCGAGCCCAAGCACTACTGGAAACCAGAGTGCAGCTGCCAAACGAGACAATCTCGATCTTCACGGAGGAGATGGCCCGTCTTTTACGGCACGCCGACCCGGAAATGTCAAGAGGAGAAAAAAGTCCGCTTCCTGATGCGGGGCGTCAAGCAAGAACTTTTCGCCGGACTTATTCGTAACCCGCCGAAGACCGTAGCTGAGTTTTCTGCAGAGGCATCGACGATCGAGAAAACTCTGGAGATGCGCACCCGGCAATATAACTGCCAGGGGCTCACGCCGCAGTACACCATCCAAGGACTGGATTCCGACGACCTTCAGGAGACCATCAGGGCCATTGTGCGGAAAGAACTGCGCAAGGTCCTGCCTTCGTCGCAGCCCCAAGTGGCTTCGATCGCCGACATCGTGAAAGAAGAGGTGCACCGATCGCTTGGAGTTCCCGAGCTGCAACCACAATTACCGCAGCGCCAGCCAGAAGCGATGACATACCCCGCCGTCGCACGCCGTCAGTCTCCCTCCGCGACCACGCCAGGGCCCTGCAACGACGCAATTCCGTCGTCCGCCGCCGCCAGCACGCCCACCCGTCGGCCAGCACACCTACGCGAGGAAGACGGACATTTAGCGAGCCCCCGACCACCGCCCGCTCTGCTATCACTGCGGAGAAGCTGGCCATATGTATCGCCGATGCCCATACCGGGAGATGGGACTGCGAGGTTTCGCCATCAACGCTCCGCGCCCGCAGCAAGGTGAACGCCCCCGCGATATCGCCGACTACCTCGCCGCTACTCAGTGGAGCTCTCGACGACCGTCGCGTTCGCCATCACCAGGCCGCTACCTCTCGCCGCAGCGCTGACCATATACTGGCCCAGCCCGGGGCCAGTCAGCGAGCCCATATCCGGAAAACTAAAAGCAGCAACCGAAGGAGGTGCGGTTGCTGTTCGTTGAACTGACGAAGATCCTCCACCGCCGACGAAGACGACGAAAATACCATCTCGGCGACCTAATGACGACACTCTACAGTTCCGGCGAAGTCAGGAAGCCAAGACTACACCGACGAAAGATGACTTGACCACGCAACGTTCCAGCTTCAGTTCAGTACGACGCAGCCGTGATCCGACGCCAAGACCTAACTGCAACGCCAGACAAAGAACAACAGACCTCAACGTGCTTCTCGACGGCCACGCAGTTACCGCTTTAATGGACACACGGGCTGATTACTCCGTAATTAGTGGACACATCGCCGCCCAGTTGAAGAAGGTTAAGACTGAATGGGAGGGCCCCCAAATTCGGACCGCTGGAGGACACCTCATTACGCCGACTGGAATCTGCACGGCAAGAATAACCGTTCATGACTGGACTTACCCTGCCACCTTCGTTATCCTCCAACAGTGTTCACGAGACGTCCTTCTCGGCATGGACTTCTTGAACCAACACGGCGCAATCATAGACCTGAAGTCAAAATCGATAATGCTGTTGGAAGATCAAGCAATACCGCCGGAGAGCTTTCGTAGTCACCATGCCTTCAGTGTTCTTGAAGATCAAGTGAGCATCCCGCCTCGCTCGAGCATTGTTATTTTGGTCGGCACCGAAACACCCGCTGACGTAGAAGGCATCATCAAAGGCGACCAACGTCTACTGCTAGACCATGAAATTTGCGTCACAAGAGGGATTGCTCGACTACATGGAGGGAAAACTGAAGTGTTGTTGACAAACTTCAGCCAGGAGTTCAAGCACATCAACAAGGGCATGACGATCGCTTACATCGAGGAAATTCTGGAAACCAGTAATGCGTTCGCCCTTTCGGATTTCGCCGCATCTACCCCGACAACGATGGTTCCCGAACCAGACTACGACATTAATCCAAGTCTCCCCGTAATTAAGCAACAGCAGCTCAGAAGTCTGCTCCGACGATACAAAGGCTGCTTTTTGACGTCATCGAGGATTCGACAAACACCAGTCGCCAAGCATCGCATAATCAACGAGGAGTGCGCTCGACCACTCCGCCAGAGCCCTTACCAAGTTTCGCCGCGAGAACATGCAGCTATAAGAGAACAAGTCGACGAAATGCTGCGCAACGACATCATCCAGCCGTCGAAAAGCCCGTGGGCATCCCCTGTTGTCCTGGTAAAGAAAAAGGATGGAACCGTACATTTCTGCGTCGATTATCGTCGTCTGAACAAGATCACGAAGAAGGACGTATACCCTCTCCCATGAATAGACGACGCATTGGATCGGCTCTGCAACGCTAAATACTTCTCGTCGATGGACCTCAAGTCTGGCTATTGGCAAATAGAAGTCGACGAAAGCGATGGCGAAAAGACGGCGTTCATCACCCCAGACAACCTCTACAAGTTCAGAGTTATGTCATTCGGACTGTGCTCGGCGCCTGCAACGTTCCAGCACGTCATGGACACAGTGTTAGCAGGATTGAAGTGGCAGACCTGTCTCGTTTATTTAGATGATGTCGTTGTCTTCGCCGGAAATTTCGACGATCACCTCAGGCGGCTTGCGACAGTACTAGAGGCCATCAAGTCGTCATGGCTTACTCTGAAGCCGGAAAAATGCCGCTTCGCTTACGATGAGCTTCTGTTCCTAGGACACGTAATCAGCAAATCTGGTGTCCGTCCAGACCCGCAAAAGACAGCTGCCATCGCACAGTTCCCGCAACCCATCAACAAGAAGGCAGTGCATAGATTACTTGGCATGTGTGCCTACTACAGGTGCTTTGTCAAGGACTTTTCACGCATCGCCGAGCCGTTGACACGTCTAACTAAATGTGATGTTGAGTTCAAGTGGGAAACGCCGCAGTCCGATGCATTTGAAGAACTCAAACGACGTATGCAGTCGCCGCCGGTACTTGCGCACTTCGACGAGTACGCTGATACGGAAATCCATACTGACGCCAGTAGCCTAGGCCTCGGTGCCGTTCTAGTCCAGAGGAGAAACGTAGTTGAATAGGTGATAGCTTACGCTAGCCGGTCACTGTCAAAAGCGGAAGGCAACTATTCTACGACTGAAAAGGAATGCGTCGCTATCGTTTGGGCTACAGCTAAATTTCGCCCTTATTTTTATGGCAGGCCATTCAAAGTCGTCAGTGACCATCATGCGTTGTGTTGGCTAGCGAATGTAAAGGATCCTTCAGGACGACTGGCGTGGTGGAGCCTCAGACTACAAGAATACGACATCACTGTAACCTACAAGTCCGGATGAAAATACTCCGATGCCGATTGCCTATCACGCGCACCCATTGACCCGCCGCCGCAAGATGACGAGAATGACGACGCCTTCCTTGGAATGATAAGCGCGGAAGACTTCGTTGAACAGCAACGGGCAGACCCGGAGCTAAAAGGCCTCGTTGAATGTTTGTAAGGGCACACCGACGTTGTCCCCAGGGCATTTAAGCGCGGATTATCTTCATTTACGCTTCAAAACAATCTACTCGTGAAGAAGAAGTTCTCACCAGTCCGCGCCAACTCCCTTCTTGTTGTCCCGTCAGGACTTCGTCCAGAAATAAAGCACGCCCTACATGATGATCCGACCGCTGGACACCTCGGATTTTCCCTTGACACTATCGAGGATACAAGAAAAGTATTATTGGCCGCGCCTGACCGCCGACGTCGCCCGTTATGTCAGAACATGCTGAGGCTGTCAGCGATGCAAGACACCGCCGAAAAGGCCAGCCGGATTACTACAGCCAATCGAGCCTCCTTGCCGACCATTCCAGAAGATCGGGATGGACTTGCTGGGACCCTTTCCGATGTCAATAACTGGAAATAAGTGGATCGTCGTGGCGACGGGCTACCTCACCCGCTTCACTGAAACTAAAGCTCTGCCGAAAGGCAGCGCAGCCAAAGTGGCAAAATTTTTCGTCGAAAGCGTTCTGCTGCGACATGGTGCCCCAGAAGTCCTCATCACCGACAGAGGAACGGCCTTTACAGCGGAGCTCACCCAAGCCATTCTTCAGTACAGTCAGACAAGGCACAGAAGGACAACTGCCTACCACCCACAGACGAATGGTCTTACGGAGCGCCTGAATAAAACCCTCGCCGATATGCTAGCAATGTACGTCAACGTCAAGCACAATACCTGGGATGCCGTCCTGCCGTACGTAACCTTCGCTTACAACATGGCGGTGCAAGAAACAACACAGATCACGCTGTTTAAGCTGATTTACGGCAGGAACCCGACGACGACGCTCGACGCCATGCTGCCGGACGTCACTGAGGAGGAGAATCTTGATGTCGCTACCTATCTCCAGCGCGCCGAAGAAGCCCGACAGCTCGCCCGCCTGCAGATCAAGAACCAGCAGAGGACCGACAGCCGACACTACAACCTCCGACGACGCTTCGTCGAGTACCAGCCTGGCTACCGTGTTTGAGTATGGACCCCGATATGCCGACGAGGATTCAGTGAGAAGCTACTGCGACACTACTTCGGACCTTATAATGTCATCCGATGTATTGGCGCACTGGACTATGAGGTCGTGCCAGACAGCATTTCGAATTCACAGCGGCGTCGCGCACGATCTGAAGTGGTCCACGTGGTGCGCCTTAAACCATTTTGCAGATGCTGACGAACTTCCTTATTTTGTTGTTTTCTTTGCTACGAGTGCTTTTCTTTATTACTTTCGTTTGTTTGCAGCATCGGGTCGATGCTTTTTAAGAGGGGGGGTAGTGACAGGTGTACTTATATTTATCAGGCGACCATGTTTTGCCGACTAACAAATGTTATCTCACAGCGCGGGACGCGCCTGCATGTATCCGAAGTTTCTGCGCTGCAGAAACTTCGGATACATCGCGCAGGGATACATCGCGCAGAGATACATCGCGCAGGACATCGCGCAGTGCAGGACGTGCCTGCATGTAAAAGAAGTTTCTGGAATGTTATCGATGCTTCCGTACACTGTCTTTCACCGCAACTTGTGTAATCTGATTACATGTATGCGCGACGCGAATAGTGTAGAACTTTGTGAAAAACAACGCGGGTC
The DNA here is from genome assembly GCF_050947875.1 of Dermacentor variabilis. Classification (NCBI taxonomy): domain Eukaryota; kingdom Metazoa; phylum Arthropoda; class Arachnida; order Ixodida; family Ixodidae; genus Dermacentor; species Dermacentor variabilis. Next base: position 15,574,527 of record NC_134574.1, on the reverse strand, counting down.
CCATCGATTAATCTGGAACATTCGACGACTGATCTATAAAAGCCGACGCGCTTGACCCGCTGATCAGATTTTTGACGATCGCCGACCGTGTTCGCCGCTATCGTTGTGCTATAAGTGTAGTCTGTTTTTGTGGGCACAGGTTCGCCCAATAAAAGTTAGTTTTTTCTTTCACAGTATTGCTACTGTGTTCTTAACGTCACCACCACGTGACATTATGTTAATCCAGCGGGTCTATCAAAGTCTTTCTGTATTATGTTATGCATTTGTGTTTCGTAATGCGTTAACCATAGCATTTATGACTCGTTTATGCACTGTAGTTACCAAGTGACACACCGGGGCTACACATTTCATTTAATGAAATGCAGGGACACATTTTTGAACCTACTGTCAAGCCTGAGAGAGACTGCTGCATGTGTGCTATGCTGCAAGAGAGAAACGACCTCACTATCAGTGTAGCCAGTGGCCCGCCACATCTTTGCTGCGAGATAATTATGACATCGTGATCTTGTCTTAACCCCGTCCTCCTCTGTGTCCCTTCCCTGCAATAATACGTAGATAAATGTTATGTTTTAAATGCATAAGCATTTCTATGCCTACCCAATGAGAAATTTGTCTGTCCGTCACGTGAGACGAATGCAATGGCTCAGAACCCCCTAAACAATGGCTCCATACCCCTGCAGTAGGGTTTCTGTGGTTGGACTACGAGCGTTTCCCCTAGCATATACAGCTTTGCTGTAAGAAGAATGAACACCTTTCTGCTAGAAACGAAGACGATCATAAGGCGCACTAACAAAGGAAAGTTTATTGAACATGCCGAGTAAATGCTGGTTGACAAGCAATGAATCAGTTACACAAAAAAGAGAAGCAATAACAGGTGTGTGTCGATACAGATCCCAACAGGAAACGCATCCGTCTCTGAAAGTGTTACACGGGCCATGCTGGCAGAGAATTCTCCCAGTGTCTTTGCATCTACAGCTTCCATAATTTCTCTGGGCAGCCGATCTCCACAGAATGCTAGCTTCTACCTCTACAATGCACTCTCGACATCTGAACATGCATGCAGAAAGCTCTTGCACTTATATTTAGTCCATCATTTATTGAACCCTTAAACTTCAAAATACTATTGCATAGGGGGGGGGGGGGCATACTTATGCAAAATCTAACACCAATAGAAAGAAAAGGGGAGAATTGTCAAACAACCATCTTTCGTGATAATTCGAGTGTGTAAATATTCATTGCATCAATATGTATTGTTCAACAGCACTGCACAAATAAGCATGATCAGGTATAGCAAGTAAACTGTCAGGAAGCTGATTCTACAGATATATAAATGTCAAGACATAAATGCTCACACTACATCATGCACAAAGAAAACTGTTTTCAAGAGTTGTCCCTTCTGGACGATATGAGTGGGCCATAAGCAACAGAAACCCTATTACAGGGCATTGTGTAATACCGCTTATGAAAAAATGAAGAGAGTAAAGAGGCTTTTAACAGCAGTACCTCATGCTACTCTTATAGTAGAAATGATGAACAAGAAAATGTGCGGTAGAGCACTCAAGTCTAACCATAACATTTTGAAAGAAAGAAAATTCCAGGTGATGCAGGTAAATTTGGCCCACCCACACCAACAATACATACATACTACGACAAGTACTACAATCTATGGGGTACTATAGTCTATGGGAAAGCTACCTTATACAGAAACCAAGAATGATTGAACAAGTTCTCGACATCATTGCAGACTTTGTTAGCTTGTTTGGCTTATAGCTTTTTGATAAGTCAGCTTACATCTACGTCAGAAATAAGACTAGAATCGAGAGCTACCCTAGATTGGCATTTTGTGTGCTTCACATAGTCGGACGAATATACCGGCAAGTCAATATCTCCTAGTCCTCGGCTAGCATAAGACCAAGACAGCAGAGCCAGCACGTGGGTGAAACAATTATATCACGTCTGAACCCAAATTCTACGCCTGGTGAAAAGAATAATCTCAATATCATGAGGGATGGATGAGCGGATACTACGGAAAATCGCAGATGCTGTACTTGTGTACAAGGTATTGTACGGCATGAATTACCAGCAGAACACAAAGAAGACAACTTATTGAATACAGGTATCTGGTAACAACAGGTCTTTCCAACTTTACCATGCTTGAAGACCTCTATGAGAAAAATCAAATGAACAAGCACCTAGACAGAGTAGAGTTGCAACTTGCGGCACAAATTTTTTGCCTCAAGAGCTCGGAACCTGGCCCCAAGATACAATTACAGCTAGCATATGAGATGCAAGGACTACTACCCCTCCCTTCAGAAACAAAAGAGCACCTGAACTTGAAACACAACAGGCCCATACCGTGCAATATGTGGGCGAACAATTAGGCCATGAGATTATATACAAGTGCCAAACACACAGAGGAGGTTGCTAATCATGAAGATGCAAGCAAACATCAGGCACATATGGTACACTGATGTGGCAATAGCAGTGTAGCAGTAGTATGACATTACATAAATTTAAACCCCCTACAAGTGAGTACCATTCCAGGTCATCCTACACCCTGTGGGGGTTCCACTCTGCGTGCGGCTAGAGCTGAAGGCGAGCTCCGGATCTATCCCCACGCTGGCACTTTGTGTTACTCCCCAACCCGTAGCGCGGGAAGCGCGTCAACTGTAAGAACGTTTATTGCTACCGGCAATAAAGAACACTGGCAGAGGGACGTCCTCTCTGTAATAGTAATAAATAGGCTGGCCTCGTTGCCCAGGATAGTCCGGCAAACGAGGCCACTCATGGGTTGCGGCAGGTACTCTAGTCCGGCAGGTAAGCGGTCCGGCATCAGAGAGAGAAGGTCTCCACCGGTCGCACTGTTTTGTACCTTTTTACCTGGGCGAGGGGAATGTCTGCCTCACCCATCTGCTATCTGCCCGTGAGTCGGGGAGGAAGGCTGCGCGCACGTCGCGATGGCGAGGGAGAATCGGGGGAGAGCGTAGTGCGCCTCTGCCGCGTCTATGCCCGCTCTCGATGCGACGACGCGGGGGAACATGGGCGTGTGTGCTCCCCACAACCCAGAAAAGCTAAACTGAAAGCAATCAACGCAGCACTTGCAGTGCAAATTTGCAGACTACAACACCTTGCATGCCTGCATGGATTCACCAGAAACTCTCGGGCCTGCACACAAGATTGCGAGAAAAATCAGGAGATTGACACGTGACTTGCAAGCACATGATCAAAAATTAAGTTACAGTATACATAGCCATGCAGATATTCTAGGCCACAAGCGGGCTTATGAACTCGACACAAGAACTGAAAATTGGATGAGGTGGTGTGTATTCATTATTAACTAAAGTGCAACAGATAGACAATAGACGAGAACAAAGCGCTTTGTGTCTTTACTTCATTCATGTCCATTGTATTTCTGTTGCACTATAGTCAATGGATTCATGAGGCTGCACAGGAGAAGAACGATACAGCCCACCTAAGGCCCCGATTTCACATCCAAATCTTCATGCACGTGCACACACACAGACAAGCAGTATCAAAGGATGACACTAGAGACGGATGAGCGCTAACTTCCCACTAAGGTTTCTTGTAAAATGTGGCGATTTATACAGTTTACCAGAAAAAAAAAAAGACAGCTTTGAAGGCTAGATGAAAACTGGTGCTTGATGCAAGCAAACATAAATAAATACACTAAGAAAGAAAATACAGAAAAATTCCAAGTGCAGGAAAAAAATCATTACAATTGCCAATCATGCATGCCAGGACTTTTCAAAAAAACACTGTTCTTATTCCAATAGACACTGACAGCTTCCTTATGCAAGCACACTCTCCCAGTTTCATGCCATTGAAAAAAAAAAAAAAGAAAACGAGTTTTTTAGAAGGTAGCCACATGCAGACTTGTTGATCACAATGTTATTTTTTCCCCGGACTTGTATATTTATTTGTATTTTCTCTCTTTCCTGTTCTTGATTATGTATGGTTTCATCAAGCACTAGTGTTTATCAGGCTTTCTTGCTTTACTACTTTCTGGTAACCTTCATAAATCACTGCGTTTCCACAATAAACCTGTTAATTATAAGTTAATGTGCCCTGTTCTTACAACTTCACAGTGTACGCTCTTGTAACATTGCCCAAATAAAGAATTATATAAGGTACACAGAAACATCATAAGGGCCACTAAAGAGGCCCTGAACCACCCCTCAGGCTTGGTGAAATAACATAGTCCGCGGGTAGCATACGCTGTTGTGAACATCGCAGCCAAGTTCTGCTGTCGTATGAGGTCCGTGGAGCTCGCAAGCGGAGTGCGAACTTGCCTTTTTCTCAAATGCTCTCGTTTCAAAAACCCCATGCTCCTCGCTCTTTTCTGTGTGCTCTATTTCGTCATAAAGCACACTCCAATATGCGGCTACTATTGGTCACTGCGCTCGGCTACACCGCGACCACCGCGAGGTGCCGCCACGAGTCCAGTGGCTAAGCGCACTGCAGCTCTCTGAGGACAGCCGCGTTTGGCTTACGTTTAGCGTGGCACAGGCACCAAATCGGAAATTTGAACTGCGCACCACGGTGACATCTCTGCCGTAGCCTTCGCAGTGCAAGGAATTGGAGGAGGAAGGGGAGCACAGCTCAGGCTGTGTTTGGTTACCGATAACTCCGCTTCTGCTGAATGCATTGAAGTACTTTTTGCAGCAAAGTGGTTCTGAAATAGCCTATGTTCACTTCAAATGTCTTTCTCCACTTCGATAAAAAGTAGTTCAGGGCCCCTTTAAAATGACTTGTTGCAGTCTAAAACATAAATAGCTTGGCTACAATGGCACCAGAGAACACATAGTACAAACAAGAAAACCGAGATGATCTAACAACCGAAAGATCAATGTAGAGCTGACGCACTTATTGTGTCAGCTGTACATCTTTGATTTTGCAAGAAAAAGAAGTGACGTTTCTGTCGAGATATCTAGACACTTGAACTGATTAACCATACAATAGTATGTATGATATGATTCATTTAAATTGTGTACGGTAATGAATGCATGATGTACGTGATGGGCAGAGCATAAATAGATGACCGTTTGTAATAAATGCCAGTTGGAAGTAGCGCCAGTCCTGTTGTATGTGTTCCTTCATCTTTAGCGCTTTTTATGAAAACTGTTAATGAGTCACAGTCACACCGTGATAGGTTGTACAAGTTTTTAGCAAGTTCTTCTTGCTGAAGTTGATGTTTGAGCTCTAGTAGGCCCACTCCATTTAGTTTTTATGCCTTCGCATACTTTTTAATGAAAGTAGCCACATGTGCTGAGCTTATATGCCAAAATATATATATATTATATGCCAAAGAAAGCCATTTTACCCTTTGATTCCTCATGATCAAAACTGATTAAAATGGAAATCGCTAAATCATATATCAGGTCTGTATCATTTAGACAGACTTGAACGAAAATAATGTTTATTCTGGAACTGCCCAGAGCGTATATAGTGGCCAGCATTCACAAACACATGTTGCCGTAATGTTTGTGCTGTCATTGAATGCAAGCTGATATGTGCAGCGCATGCACAGTCTGCACGATACATCTTCCTCTGTTTAATAGTTTCTTAAAGCCAAGATACACAATACCCTTGGTTGAAATTGTGTTCGTGCTGCAGCCATCTTAGTTGACGACTTATCCGTCTAGACCGTCTTGGGAGTGGTTTTGGGAGTTGAGTTGCTTTTGCGTGCACCCTAATTACTAGGGACAAACAAGTTTCTGTCTGGTCGTCCTCGCTTTCCAGCTCATCGCTGTCGAAATCATCGCATCGAAATTGCTCATGCATTGGACATACTTGGTCATTTTTAGTAATGAGGCGATAGGATCTTGGCGCTGCTGGTCCCATGACCTGTGCTTTGCTGGTCCATGCTTTATCTCAGATTCTCAACGCTTCCCCTTTTCGGAGCGCTAGTATGTCCTTGCGGATTTTGAGTTGTCAATGCTTAAATGCAAAACATTTAGGTTGTGAGCTGTAGTCTGGGAGCCTGGTTCATAGCCGCCTGCCTTGCAGCAGCTTGCCTTGGGAACGATCGTCCTCCACTGGTGTAGATCGGTGGCGGAGCAGGCCCAGGCAAAAGTCGTCGTGATTTTCTTGCGTTTTTTTCATGATCCATTTTACTATCCTGACACATTTTTCCACTAGTCCATTGGACTGCAGAAAGCCAGGACTAGATGTCACGTGCTTGAACTCGTACCTGGATGCAAAGGTGGCAAATTCATGAGACGTGAACTGTGGGCCATTGTCACTGCATTCCTCAACTGGGATTCTATATCGCGCAAAAATGCTACTCAATTTGGCATTGACCATGCCCGACATGGTTTTGCTCAGTTTTTCCAATGTTGGGAAGTTTGACTGCACATTGAACTTGCATATGTACGAGATTCCCCCATGCCGAATGATATCAACACCAACTCTGTACCAAGCATGATCTGGTGTTGGTCTGAGCATGAAAGGTTTGCTCGGTTGCTTGTATGCATACTTCTGCCATACAGCACAACTTTCTACCATAGTTTCAACATCAGCATTAAGATTGGGCCAAAACACCAATCATCGGGCTCATGCTTTGCATTTGTTTACGCCCAAATGTGCTTCATATATAAAGCATTTTGTCCCTCATCGACTTTGGAACAACTACTTTAGTTCCTTTCAGCACCACTTCCTCTATTAATGACAACTCAGCAGCAAAAGGTTTCATGCAGCCATCAAGGTTGCTGCTGTTGCTGATATAGCACATCACTTTTTTGCAACAAAGGGTCACTTGCAGTTGCCCCAATTAAGCGACACAGAGTTTTTCTGTTTACCAGGTCTGGGACTGCACCATTCGTGTGAACCTCTATTTCTTCTGTTGTGCCACTCGTGTCCCCTGCGTGGTTGATGGGTGTCGACCTTGAGGGCATGTCGGCCAGCAGCAGTTGTTTTCCTGGTACACATTCAAGCACATAATCGTAGTTCAGTAAGCGCATGAAGGAATGCTGATGACGCAGCGGCATGTCACCGATTCCTTTGGATGCAATGGCTAGCAGTGGTCGGTCTCTATGACTATGTTACGCCCGTATACGAGGTGATGAAATTTTTCACATTCGAAGGTTATGCCCATTGCCTCTTTCTCAATTGGCAAATATCTTTGCTCAGTCACGTTCATTGCGCTTAATGAATATGCAACAGGTCGCCAGCTATCACCACGAAGCTGTATAAGTGTAGCACCTAGTTCATTTTTAGAAGCGTCGGAAGAAATTTTAGTTTCCTTGTCAGCATCGAAAACAGCCAAAAAAGGTGCGCTGCTGAGCCATGTGCAGATCGTTCGTGTTGTTGGCTGACCATTCAAACTTGGTGTCTTTTTTGATGAGACTGCGCAAAAGCGTGGTCTTTTCTGCTAGGTTTGGAATGTATTTCCCAAAGTAATCGGCAACGGCTAACCTTCTGTGCACTGCAGCTTTGCCCGCTGGCTGCAACATTTCGGCAAGGGATGTGCTCAGTGTGGCATTTGGTCTTATTTCGTCTCAGCTGATATGTCCCCCAAAAAGTCAACTTCAGTTAGCCCAAACTTGTACTTGCTTGTGTTGAACATCAAGCTAGCATTTTTTGCCAGTTGCAGTGCATTTCGAAAACGTGTGTGTCATATTCAATAGTAACAACCCAAATAAGGACGCCATCTACATAGACACACACCCCCGGAGCCCTGTCAAGAATCTCGCTCAGTTCTTTTGAAGCATCTCAGGAGCCAAGGCGATACTGAAGGGCAGCCTCAGAAAGCGGTAGCGACCAAAGGGCATGCCAAAGATGCAGATTTTTGATGTGCCATTATCCAATCGAATTAGGTGGAATCAAAATTCGTATTGTACGTAAAAAGTATGGCACACTATGTGTATGCATTGATCCTAGGCATATCAATGAATGGCTAAAACGTAAGCATTATCAGATGCCCAAGCATGAAGACACTGAGGCTGAGCTTGTGGGCGCTAAGTGTTTGCATTCAGGATATTTTTCCATGCTCATAAAGTACCGCAACAAGGCTGCAGTAGTGACATTTCACGTCGCGAACCAAGACACTTCTTTTCTGGGCCTTGACGCCATTCAAGCTTTGGGCATTGACATTGAACGGTCTTCACTCACACGTCAACAAGTATTGGGAATTTCAGCTGACCCAGGCATTCAGCTTTCATCTCTACTGCACAATGCTCCAACAGAGTTCGTTCGTCTGTTGTAAGGACAATTGGGACTTGTTAAGAGCTTCAACCACAACGTTCGTCTTTGAGCTTCAGTGCAACCAGTCTCAGTGAAACTCTGTCCTCTACCTCTGGTTCTCCGTGAGCAAGTCTCCGCCTAACTGCATTGGTTGGAATCAGCTGATATCATTGAACGAGTGTCAGTTTCCGAGTGGATTTCTCTGCTCGTCGTGATTCGGAAGAAAGACAATTCCATTCGACTTTGTGGCATTCCCAGGGTAACCAACAAGGCTATCATGATCAGCTCCTTTCTACTACCGAGGGCTGATGAACTGTTGCGTTCTCTCGCTGGTGCTACTGTCTTCATTCCTACTGGTACCGGCTTTCCTGCTGTACCCACCTCATTACGACCTTCTCACTCCCATGACCGGGTTCATCCCATGCAGAAAAATCTCCTGAGCTTCCATCCGAAACTTCATCCCAAGACAGGGCTCCTGAAGGAACTCGAGACACAGACACACATTCCAGTTCATTTACGAGTAATAGTTCTTCTCGTCCTACTCCACAACCAAGATCATTTCTTCGTAGGTCTACACGTTATAGACAACCCCCGGCACAGTTTAAGGATTATATTTCCGAGTAGCTTTACTGCCTTGGTTTACTTTCTACAGAGGTTTCAACCCTCCCATGCGAATTCGGCTCTTACACCAAAAATGTCTATCCTTTCATGTTTGTTAGGTAAATAGTATACAAGTAGTATCCTTCAAAGGGGGGGGGGGATTTTTTGCAGATTAAACGTGCAATGCACACATCTCGCCAAGTTTCTCTACGGTGAATAACCACTATACGAATACGTCTTTTGTGACAAAAAGAAAGCACTCTTGTATCTTAACTTGGTTCTATAGTATCCTCACAGGGGGGGCACCTTACATTTCTTGTACCATACATTTCCAGTAGCCTAAATGTGCAGTACGCACGTCATGTTCACTATGGTAATGACCATCATAAGAATTTGTTTATTTATGCCAAAAATCTTTTTCATGTTTCCTAGGTCCTTTAGTATCCTCATAGGGGGGAATTCCTAGTGTTCTTGCAGCGCACGTGCAATGCGCAATCCTTACTTCCATGACCGCCCAAGAGCCATCTCGACTCGGGCTCAGAGCAAATGAGCCACCCATCCGTGATGTCCAAGGGGGTACGTGGTTGTTTGCATTGTCTGTGTTTTTCTTGTATTGAGTGAATTTTTATTATCATGTATGGTGTGCATTTACATGTCTGCTTCCCTTGGTTGTCTTCCCAAGACGGGTACTTTTGCGAATTTTGGTGCCATGTGATATGCATTATAGGTTGTGTTCATTTGCAATGTCCTAACATTGTATGCTTTCTTCCTTAAATATTGCGGCAGAACCCATTTCGCCATGACTGTCATTGGTAATGCAGTACCATTGAATCAATATAGCAACCCAATGTACTGCCATTGTCAAAACGGGTAATTTATGAGGTATTTACTGCAGCAGACTCCTCTTTCGCTCGTCCCTAAGAACACTTGGCTAACAAGCTCAGTTACATCTAGCACTGTTGCCGCCGTGTGATCTGAAATGCATGGCGTGCCGGTGCAGGACACGTTTCATGCGGCAACCAGGCTTTCTCGTGCTTAGATGACAATGACGATGATTTATTGGCATCCCCTTTGAAACGGGGCAGCGACAAATAATCACCTAGTCTGCTTGAGTTACTCAGGTATGCTACACATGCATATGTTCATTTTGTACATGCTGCACCATCTAGTGGCAATGCCGAGATGTCTGCACATGGCCTCTCAGACAAGAAGCTTTGCACGCCGGTGCCTCGTAATGCTGAGAATGATTTCCTCGCTTGCCGCACGCTCAGTGGCACATACTCAGTTACCCAAGTTGATGAGAGCTTCATTGAAGAGGAGTACATACGCAGTGAATTCATGGGGCAGCTCGCTAAAGTGTTGGCGTGAAAGGCGGTCATTGAAAAGCAGTGCATACCCAGTGCATTTGCGACGCAGCCTGCTAATGCATCTGGCTGCGATCCTTGAGGAATGCTTGTGACGTATGTTAGATTCCACTCAGCATCAGAGAAACTTGCGGGATCTTTTTCGTCATTGTCTAGCGGCGCATTCCCAGTGGCACATACCTAGTTACTCAAGTTAAAGTCAAAGACGTTCATTGAACGGAGGCCCACACCGAGTGGTGCATGCCCAGTGACCCAAGTTGGCATAGAACAGGTTCATTGGAGACAGAGTGGCACAGACAGAGTGGCACACATGAATAAATGAATGCTTCATTTCAGCTTTTTGTACAGGGCATGTACAACAAATGGGGTTGACGAGAAAAAACAGTCTTCACGAGCACTTGACAGGCCTCGCCAACCTGGCAACTCGGCACTGGTGACAATAATACAGTGTAATCACTAACAAAAACAAAAACAGACTAAAGTAACGTAATATATTAATATTTTTGGCATAACAAACATAATACAATCCCAAAATAAAACAAAACCTATAAAAACAAGGAAGCCAAATTTTAATCCACGTAAAGCTTTCTAATTGTAAGAAATAGTACAGGATGTATGCACTGATAGGAACTCCTTGTTAGAGCAGTCTGGAAGTACATATTTTAGCACTTGGAGTTCGTAGTTTGTCCTACATTGAGGTATGATAGAAGTGTTTTGTGTGTGCATTTTGTATGATGTGGCATAAGTTTGACAATACAATGCAAAAATGGGTTATTTCTATCAGTAGTGTTTTTATGCAGATATGCAAACCTATATGCAAAGGTATTATGTTCAGGCATAATATTATACAGTAGGCATATGTAATGGGTTGAGGTATAGTTCGGAACATTTGTGATGGCATTATGCATTGTCTTTGGAAGGTTACTATTGTGGTTGCCCAAACTAGGCTGCTTCAAAGCAGGCTAGTTCAACTAGCGTGTTTTGGTGCCAACGGAAATAACAATGCTGGAACAAAGCGGGATGCTCACTTGATCATTGAGCATACTGAAGGCGTGGCGACTACGTCAATTATCCGGCGTTGTCGCTTGGTCTTCCGACAACATTATCGACTTCGACTTCAGGTCGATGATTGCGTTGTTTGTTCAGGAAGTCCATGCCGAGAATGACATCTCGTGAGCACTGTTGGAGGATAACGAAGGTGGCAGGGTTGGTCCGGTCATGAGCCATAAGTCTTGTGGTGCAGATTCCAGTTGGCATTATTAGGTGTCCTCCAGCTGTCTGGATTTGAGGGCCTTCCCATGTAGTCTTGTGTGTGGCAAATAATCCACTGATGATGTAATGGTCAGCTCCTGTGTCCACTAAAGCGGTGACTGCGTGGCCATCGATAATCACGTCGAGGTCAGTGGTTCTTTGTCCCGCGTTGCAGTTCGGTCTTGGCATCTATTGTGGCTGCATCACGTTGATGTGTGCCTGGTACGTCGTGTCATCAGGTCTTTAGTCGGTGCATTCTTTGCTTCCAGGCTTCGTCGGGATGGCAGCGTGTTATGTTGTAAAGATAGTCTCTTCGGCGTCTTCGTTGGTGGCGGAAGATCTTCGTCACTTCGACAAACAGCAGCTGCACCTCCCTCGGGTGCTGCTTTGAGTTTTCTGGATATGGGCTGAAGAACTAGCCCCCGGGCTGGGCCAGTGTATGGATAGCACTGCAGCGACAGGTGCAGGCCTGGTGACGGCGAACCAGATAGTCGTCGAGGGCTCCACTAAGTGGCGGCGAGGTTATTGGCGATGTCACGTGGGTGCTCCTCAAGCTGTGGATGCGGCGCGTTGACGGCAAACCTTCAGTCCCAAGTCACGGTATGGGCATCGGCAGTACACATGGCCGGCTTCTCTGCATTGATAGCAGAGCAGGCGGTGGTCGGGTGTTTACCAAATGTCCGTGTTCCTCGCGTAACTGCGCTGGGCAATGGGTGGGCGGGCTGGTGGCGGTGGGTGACGGAATTGCGGCGTTACAGGGCACTGGCGTGGTCGTGGAGGGGGACCTTGACAGTGGGCGGCAGCGGCCTAGGTCATCGCTTCCTGCTTTGGCTGCGATAATTGTGGTTGCACCCCAGGAACTCCAAGCGGTCACTGAACCTCTTCTTTGTCGATGTCGGCGATTGAGGCCACTTTAAGCTGCGACGAAGGCAAAATCTTGCGCAGTTCTTCGCGCACAATGGCTCTGATGGTCTCTTGAAGATCGTTGGAACCCAGTCCTTAGATGGAGCACTGCAGCGAGCACACTTGGTGCTTATATTGCCTAGTGCACATTTTCATAGTTTTTTTTAAACTGTAGAAAACTCAGCTACGGTCTTCGGTGGGTTGCGGACCAGCCCAGTGAAAAGTTCTTGCTTGATGGCCCGCATCAGAAAGCGGCTTTTTTTACTCCATTTCCGGGTCAACATGCCGGGAAAGATGGGCCATCTCCTCCGTGAAGATCGCCGTGGTCTCATTGGGCAGCTGTACTTGGGTTTCTAGTAGAGCTTGGGAGCGCTCTTTGCGCACGACGCTTGCGAATGTCTGCAGGATGCTATTTCGGAACACGTCCCAAGTCATTAAGGTGACTTCTCGATTCTCGAACCACGTCCTGGTGGCATCTTCCAATGTGAAATAGACATGTCGCAGCTTGTCTTCGCTGTTCCAGCTGTAAAATGTAGCAACCCTCTCGTACGTCTCCAGCCAGCTTCCCGGTTCTTCAAATGTGGAACCGCAGAACGTCGGTGGCTCCCTGGACTGCTGCAGCAGGATTGGTGTTGGCGACACTGGAGCTGTCATTATAGCTGCTGTCGTGGCCATGCACTAACTGGTCTTTTCAGGCAAAAGTCCGTGCTCCGGGCGTAGTCCTTACAGCCTGTGGCTAGCTCGCTGGTCCATGGCGACGTTGGTGTTGTTCTCATGGCTCTGGCTTGAATCACGGCTTTGCAGGGGCGTTTGGTACTAGAATGCACTAGCACCTCCACCAGATGTCACATAGTAGTGACAGTGAATAATACAGCTGTAAAGCTGTGAATGGCAAAACTAAATTTTTATTGGGTGAACTTGTGCCCACAAAACAAGTTACACTCAAAACACAGCAGCAGCGGTGAACACGGTTGGTGATCATCGAAATCTGATCAGCGGGTCAAGCGTGTCAGCTTTTATACATGAGCCATCGAATGTTCCAGAGTAATCGCTGAAGCCAGCGTGTCTTCCAGAAAGTTCTACACCATTCGCGTCGTGCGTACATGCAATCAGATTACACAAAGATTGGCGACGACAGCAGATAAAACCATCTATAACATTCCAGAATCTTCCGATACATGCAGGTGTGTCTTGCGCTAAGCCATAACATTGGTTAGTCCATGAAAAGCGCTCACTCGAAAAAAATAAACAAGTCCACTCATCAGCATTGAGATATTTTGAGTTGCTGTGGTTTAACATTTTCCAGTGCTGTGCAGGTCATAAACGGGGAATTGCAAATAGCACTGATTTCAATGTTGATGTTGTCATGAGTGATGACGCACACAAAGTGGATGTTTACGCCAATGACCTGCTGTTTTAGCTGCTGTTGCAGGAGATGGCAGCCCTGAGGATGGCAGGCGCAGTGGAGCAGTAGTGGATGAGGGCTCGGAGCAGCTGCGCGAGAGCTGCATCCACTATGCCAAGTACTCGCCCGTGGCAGCCATCCAAGCCGAGTGTGCCATCAAGGCAGCACGATGGCTCTCAGCTCAAGGAGTGAGTCAAATGCTCAATTGGTGCTTCACTTACTGGCAGTGTTTGTATGCATGTACAAAATGTCCTTCTTACACTAAGTCATTGTCTGTTGGCATGCCATCTTAAGTGCATGTAATGTGGCATGTTAGTCATCAAGTTACAGGCCAAGTTTCACAACTAAATAGTGGATTGAATGGCGTAATTTTTAATTTACTGCAGATAGTTGGCTCAACCATCGTGAGGTCAATATTTTTTGTCAGATGTGACCCTCCAGGGTCGCGTTTTTTTTTATTGCAGATTTAAAACCTTCACAGGGACGTACCTCGAAAAGAATTTACCATAATTTTTTTAGCATGGCCATATTGACAAAAAATATTTTCCCTAAGTATACGTGCATTGTTTATTCAAGGCTCAAGATGGGCTTGCATAAGTACTTATAAGAATAAAAAGGTAGATAAACTGGAATATTCCAATCTGAGACTTGGGCAGTAGTCCGTATCGGAGGAGACGCCGCTCAACTCGCTTGCAGAACAATTGGCATGCACGTCCATAGTGTAATCGAACCGTGGATCTGAGTGCATGCAAGAAAATTGCGTGGTTGTGCACCCGTCAGGAGCTTGCAGTAATCTTTCATTCCATTGCCAACAAGGGGCAATCAGTTTTCGTTAGTCCCAACAAAAGAAATGCAGGCATTACAGCATTGTTTGTATATGACGGCATTGTTTGTAATACCAGCGCCTGCCTCTGATGTAATTGCACCCCTGTGAGCAATAAACGAGTGAGCATCTAGTGGTCGCCCTCTGAGAGGTGAGAAACAACAGCTTTTGTGAGCACAGCAATCGGAAACCGTTTGTGAGACAAAACCGAAACGGAAGCAGCCGACCAAGACACATTGCAGGTTTTTTGATGGCATAATGGGTAAGATGCAAAGAATCAGAATAATGGCAGTAATGGTGGCAGCACTGGTGAAGCATCTTTGTGGGATATTCGTTACTTGCAAGCAGATTTATGGCACGATTGTGTGAGGCCGTGCCCACATTATCAGCACAGCTTGTGGAATGTTCTCACAAGTGTGAGTGGAGCAACCGAATGGTTTAGGCACGACAAAGTGTGCTGTTTTGTTCAGTACTCATTTCAATATCAGAGTTTCCCGCCGTTCAGGTGAGCAAAGCTTTTGGAGATATAAAGTATTAGATGCATGTGCTATTTTGGAAATGCAAAAAGCAGACCTGTACAAGTAATAACGAACAAACAGCATTTCATATCACTAATTTGATCAGCTAAGCACAAAGTGGGCAAACTGCAAAGGAAAGAATGCTTCTTACGTAGCCCTAGCCTTCTCACCTATCATTTATTTATAATAGTACAAGGCAACAAGAAAAGATTTAGTAAAGGGAAAAGACCAAATTTAATTTTATCTACTTTAAGTTATACCACTTCAAACGTGCTTTTGTTCTTGTAGTCTGCTCAAAACTTGTTTCTTATAACAAACATTGACCTCTTATAGACTGATAGGCCTTTTTATTGCATTTGCTACAGGGTTTATTGATGGTTAACGAGAAGCCCAGTCACATCGGGAACAGTGCAGTTCCCACCAAGTGCCAGCGTGAGGAAGGCAGCAATCCTTTGGTCTTTGTCTTCCTCACTTCGGGAGCCATGTGGCTGCAGCAATGCCTGGGCTGTCTTCATCATTACACATTTTACTTTGTTCTCAATCACAAATCATGATACAGTGCAACCTCTTCACTAGTAAGAAGCACTGCTTAAAGGGCCCCTCACCTGGCTGCATAGCAAATTGCTATATGCTGGAAGTGGTTACGTGCCCTCTAGGGAATGTTCTAGTGCAAAAATTTTTCAAATTCATTCCTTTAATGTACACAGGACGGTGCAAGGGCACTTGGGTTTACACTGTTGGGATTGTGGTTGTAAGCCGTCGTTCACCAACTGCAAGGGTGTAGCCAAGCACAATAATCAGACTACATGTGAGATAACTGAAGTGGCAAAAATGCATCACCTTGGGAAAAACTGCGTCAGTGTGGCTTCATTGGGACCATCACGCAAGAAAATCGGTTACCTTAACGGGGCCGGAGTTCGCGAAAGAGGAGCGATAAATGCGTAGGCCATCAACATGTGTGCCTTGGGTATGACACTTATTATTATTTACAATTTATCCTGCTATTGTGAACGCATGTGTGCAAGTCCATCTTGTTGATTTCACATGCATATTTTATGATGTCATTCAAGTTATGTCACATTTATGTAGGTAGGTTTACATACTTGCTACTATTAAAACCAGTTGAAAGTTCGCGCTTGTGTCTGTTGTACCCCAGTTCTCGTTCCAAGCGGCGCGCAGATGACATTGATCATAAGTTGTAATCAACTAGCCCAAGCCATTACACTTCTGTAAAAAGAGTTTTAAACAAATGAATAGTCTTCAAGAGGCATAACGCAAGACCGGCCACTCAAATTACCACATTTACTCGATTGCAACTCACCCTCGATTGTAACGCGCACTCATTTTCCATGACCAGAAAAAAAAAAAGTACAATACTGCGCACTTCATCCTTTCGTATAGAAATGTTGTTTTCTCTCATTTGGAAAAAACAGATTTATTCCCAATACACTAAAGTTATGATGAATAAAAACACAAATAGAACCAGAACACCTTGCCGCCAAGATTTTCACTGCGCCGGTACGAGTCGTGTGGGGCAGTAGATATCACTCATCACTGTCAGACAACTCCTTATCTCTATCAACAGACCAAAGCATTTCATCCTTGGTGCCGTCTATGGCATTTGAAATTCCGCACTTTTTAAAAGCCTTGTTGACCATCGCAGACGGGATCATGCACCATGCATCTTTCACCCATCCAGCAAAGTCCTCCAGCGAGGAGCACTTCATTTTATTGGTGGGGATGAATTCGTGGCAGCCAATGACAAGCCATTCGGTGCAGAGTGCCTGAATTCTATCTTTCACTGGTTTGTTCAAACAAACACCGAGCGGCTAGAGCTGCGATGTCATGCTGCCAGATATCTCGACAAGGTCGGTGTTGCATGCAGCCAGTTGTCCTTGATGCACTGGTGAAGATGGCACCTGAACGCGTCGAGCACAAGCATCCCACGCAGACCCAAACTGCCGCCGGGTCTCTTCCGCCAAATACTATCAATCCAGTCAGCGACCAAGTCCGTGGTCATCCAACCTTTTTCATTTGCGCGCACAATCATGCCACTCGGAAACATGATTCCTTTCGGGAGCATCTTCCGTCTGAAGATAAGATACAGGGGCAGCTTGTGCCCATCTACAGTGCAACAAAGCATTGCGGTGACTCTAGTTTTTTCGTGGCCACAAGACAAAATGCACACTTGCTTTGCCCTCTTCTTTTCAACGGTTGTGGTGGCAGGCATGTCAAAGTAGAGCGGCATCTGATCGGCATTTCCAATCTGTCCAAAGTGGTGCAGTCAACTCCCGTTAATACGAAGTTCACGGGGACCGCAAAAAACTTCGAAATAAACGAACTTCCAATTAAGCACAAAACACAAAAAACAGCACTTTATTTGTGGCGAAATTGAGTATTTTCTCTAAGAAAAATAGTCGGTCATCTTGCTTTGCTTCTTCTTGCCGAATCGCGCTGCTGAAAGCAAGTTCTGCAGGCTGTAGATGTGGCGGAACGCTTCTTCCGCGTTACCTTCAGCGGCAAAGAAGCGCTCTGCAAGAGCCAGGCCCGCAGCTACATCAGCAGCCTTAGGTTGCGGCTCGCCTTTAACGTCATCGTCGCTTTCCTGGGTCGCTTCCTGGGGCCGAATAATCTCTACAATTTCGCTATCCGTCAGCGCACCGCACGTTTCGACCGCCTTGTCTACGGCGATGTAATCTTCAAAATTGACGTCCCCGAGAGCATCACCAAAACCAGTACCGTCAAGCTCGCTTGTTGACGCTTCCTCCGCTGAAATTTCAGAGGCATCCTCCGAAGAAGCTGCCACAAAACCGCAAGCCCTGAAGCAGTTTGCGATTGTTTCTTGCTTCACACGATCCCATGCTCGCGCCAACATGTGGATGGCACTAAGCAGGCTCACCTCGTACTTTGTGGAGCTATCCATACACAAAATCATGCGCTCGAGGAGGTGCCGCCTGTACAGGACTTTAACATTCTTGATGATGCCTTGGTCCATTGGCTGCTAAACAGCCGTTGTGTTTGCAGGCAAAAATGCGAGGCGTATTGCACTCAAGGCTGGCACATTCACGTGAGCACTGCAGTGATCGACAAGGAACACCACCTTGCGGTTCGAAGCAGCAAACTTTGCGGTCCAATTTGCTTATCCAGCTCTTGAAGATTTCGGCCGTCATCCACGCTTTTTTGTTCGCCTCATAGTCCACAGGCAGCGTCTTCACGCCTTTAAAACATCTCGGCTTCGCGGCTTTCCCGATCGCAAGTAACCGACATCGTTCCGTGCCAGTCATGTTTGCCGCGATCAGCACCGACACTCTCTCCTTGCTGCGTTTGCCCCCAGCACAGTCGTCGTCCTTGAATGTCAGGGTCTTCTCTGGTAGAAGCCGATAGAAGAGTGCAGTCTCATCTGCATTGAAGATGTCTTCCGGCCTGTGTTCAGCGAGATATTCACGCAGCATACGCTGTGCACGCTGCGAGACTAATCTCTCACAATCTTGCCACTGCCAGTATGCAGCGCTGCGTGCACGTATGGCACCCGCGTGGCCTCCGCGATCAGCTCCGGCCACGCGCGGCAGCCGTGCGTGGCCTCCGGCGGGAGCCGCTTCGCCTCCCGCCGGAGTTGATCGCGGAGGCCACGGCAGCCGTAGCAATGAATAATCGCGCCGCTCCAAGAAGGATGGCGTTGCGGGCGGCTGCGGTGGCGATGACACCAACGCGGAGCACGGAACTGTTGCAACACTTGAAAAATTGCACATTCTACCAAAGAATGACGGTCACCTCGAGGATCCCGGCTGAAAATTAACTTCCAATTAAACAATATTACTGGATGAGGACTTCGAATTATCGAGCGATTTCTTCTGTAGGATTACACGCAAAACTGACGGGACCAGCACTTCACTTCTAATGAACCGAAAATTCCAATTAAGCGGCTTCGAATTATCGGGAGTCGACTGTAGCCGTTGCTATGGTGCAACTTCAAAATATACCGCTGAAAACAGTCCAATTTCTCGTTATATTCTTCTAGCAATTAATGGCATATCCCTGTCCGCCTTCGAAGAGAAAAGCCTTTTCTTTTCATAAAATTTGATAGCCAGCACCTGCTCGCTTTGAAGTCACTCTGCCTTAGCCCTTTCTGTAGGGCTAACCGCAGTGCCCGCGCTTTGAGCAGATCGGTCCTCACAGGCCGCTGTGCTGCTGGCTGCTATTGCATGTGTTCCACGAGCAGCTCCTCTATTTTGGCAAAGTGGCCCTGCTTTGGGCCCATAGAAACGCTTCCTTGTTGCTTTGCTGGCAAAAATATTCTCCTTCTGTTTGTGCCAGTCCTGCACGCAAGTTTTGGGAACTCCGAATGCCGTGATGCGGCCCGATTTCCGTCCGTCTCCGGGCACATGATAACTTTCCTTTTAAACACGGCATCATGATGGACTCGGCATGTCTTCGCAGTCGGCACTTCCATGCTGATTGAATGAACGCAGGAAACAGGAAGACTGGTGGTAGACTAGGTTACACCAACGCCTGATTACACATACAACATGGAGGTATGCACATGCAGGAAGGCAGCTAGGCTAGAAGTGCATACGAGGCGGATGTGTTTCGAATCTCGATCACAATATGGTAACGCGGATTTAAGGTCTTACTCAATTTTAACGCGTATGCAATTTTTTGACCCATTTTATTGGAGAAAAGGTGCACGTTAGATTCGAGTAAATATGGTAACACTCCTCTCCCGGCGGGCAGCAAATCGGGGCCATTTCACTTCACAGGAGTTGACTTCATCGGAACACTTTTTGCGAAAAACAAATACAGAATTGTTAAACAATATGTAATAATTTTTACCTGTGTGGTAACGAGAGGAGTACACTTGACATGACAGATGACCAACGACATGTCGACATCCAGTTTTTTACAAGCTTTCCAGCAGTTCACCTCACGACAAAGTATACCTACCATAATCTGCTCAGTCAACGCCAGGAACTTTACGAAAGCTGAGAAGGAAATTAACAGAATGCTTGAAGCTGTTGGGCACGAATGGCTGAAGCATTACTGCAGTAAACCCCAAATACAATAGGAAAAAATTACCGAGTGTGCCCCATGGTGGGGAGGATTTTACGAGTGCCTCATACGAAGCCTAAACACATTGATACGAAAAATGATCTTGAGAAAAACAACTTCAGTGGAGGAGCTACGCGCAATTGTAGCAGAAGTCAGAGGAGCGCCTAACAATTGACCGTTAACATACGTGTATGGCAAACCTAATGAGCCCATTCCACTGACGCCTGTACACATCATAGGCCGTCGGCAACAGCTTCAAGATGGACAAACAAGGCCATGCAACAGAGACTATGAAGAAGCGTGGAAAAGTAAATGTGAACTCGTGAAAGCTTGGTGGACAGGTTGGCATCGTGAATACCTCAAGAAAATAGGAGCTGCTGTCAAAGCCAAGATGCGACAAGCAAAAGCACTGTCAAAGGGCAGTGTGGTGTTAATTCACTGGGGTCTAAGAACATTTAGGAAAATGTGCCGAATTGAAAAAGGTTACTCTGGATGCGAAGGAATAACAAGGACTTCTCTACTTTGGACAGGCAACAAAGTATTTCTGAGAAGATCTGTGAACAGCATCTACCCCAGCATCTACCCTCTTGAAGGGCGCTTAGAATAGCCAACGGTTAACGAGCAACAACAGCGACATCAACAAATGCTTATAAAAGGCCACAGCATCCGGGTGTTCCCTTTAGTGGGCTTGGCAGAACTGTCGAAGACGTCACGAGTAACCACCACTTCTTTCTCATACAGGTCAGTAACAAATGGGCATTGGTTAAATGTGTTAGCAGTAATAACGTCCGTTTAGTGGTGCTGCCATGGCCCCGGTGCATCTTGTCTTGTTTGATTTCTTTGAGATGATCTGCTTGATTCTGTTGCTCGGTGGTGACGTTGAGCAAAAGCCCAGACCTGAGCATGATTGAAGAAATATTAGAACATGTTAAGGAAAGTAAACGTTCACAGAAAACTTCAGTAGCCGGATTTTATAATGTTCAATCTCGGCTAGCGGAAGTTGAAACCACGTTTGCGTCTTTCAAAGAACACAGTGAAAACTTGATCAAGTTTGAAGAGAAAGTTAATCTTGTGTGTACGTAAATGGAACATCTGAATAACAAACTTGATGAGCTAGAAAGTAGAAGCCGCCGTAATAATGTCATTTATAGGCTGATGGAACGAGTTTACAAAACAGCTACTGATCTGAGGCAGGTAGTCGTTAATGACTTTCTAAAAAGCAAGATAGGTGTAAATGTTCAATCATTCGAGCGTGTTCACTGTACTATAGGTAAAAAAAAAAAAAGTTCGACCTCTCATTCTGCGTCTTTATAGCTTCACTGAGAAAATGTCTGTGCTTCGAAACTGTTTCAAACTGAGAGGCAGTTCCTTATCTATTTTGGAGGGTTTCCCAGCACCCATTCATGCTATATGCAATAAGCTTTGGCAGTCATGCAAAGCAGGAAAAGAAAATAGAGGTAAGTTACCCTTGTCTACAACAAACTTGAAGTAAATGACAAGTTGTACGTGTGAGACGAGACAAAAAATTCAAGAGTACTGCTCAGAGGAACCCATCAAGCAGATTCCGGGAAACCTAAAGCTGCCCAAATGTGACAATGTAAAAGGGCAGATTCACTGTCCTTGATATGTTTTGATGCACGCAGCATGGTCAGCAAAATTGAGAAATTTAGACAACTAATACTGTTGTACTTTCCTGACATTATCATCATTAACGAAACATAGCTACATTGTGGTATTCACGATTCTGAACTAATCCCTCCAACTTACTCGATCTTACGATCTGATCGCGATAGTTGTGGGGGCAGTGTGGCAATTGCAATAAAACAGAGTTGTCTTTTTGTGCAGTGGGATGCATTGCAAACCATGAAAGTGTTTGGTGTACTATAACAGGGCAAGACATAGCAATACTAATAGGAGGCATCTATAGGAAACCAAATGCTTTTTATGAGTACATTACACAAATTCACGACTTCCTATCCGGCAGAGTTAAAGAGAGAAGCAAAGTGGTCCATATAGGTGATTTTAATCTTTCTTCTATAGACTGGAACACATTTGAAATTACTAGCAAGGAGGTCTCAAGATGCAAACTACTTCTAAGCATTGGCTTTAGCTTTTCATTGAATGAGCTGGTGAAGGTGCCTACATGTATTCAAAAACAAAGCAGTTCAATACTGAACCTTGAATTTGTCTCGCATAACTTATCGGAACTAACAGTAGAAGATGGCATATCAGACCACAAACTACTAGCATTAACAATTAAGGTCGGGTGCAATAAAAATACTATTGGGGGCTCCACGCATGGAAAGCACATGGTTGTAAAAAATTATGTCAGACCTGATGACGACGGTGTCATCGATTATTTGGAAACACAACTAAGTGTCTAGAAAGATACGAAACTATAGGCAACCTATGGCAGAAATTTAAGGAAGGCATCACTTGCTGTGAAAGTAACGTTATCCCAACTAAAGTAAAACTTATAAAATGTAAATCACCATGGATAATGCATAACATTATTCATATGAGAAGAAAAATACAGTGTATGTGTAGAAACAGAGGTAATTCGGATTACATTCACAGACTCTCCAGTGAACTTAAGGCTGCAATAACGTCCTCGCGTAACACCATTTTTTCTACAATGCTGACAATTTTCATGGCGCAACAACCACAAAAATTTTGGCGCTACCTATCCAGGCCTGGAAGTTCTGCTATGAATTAGAAAATTATGGCGAAATTCCTGACAACACGCGCGTAATAGCGAATGCCTTCAACTCACATATTCAGTCGGTTCTCACTCGCTCTATTGCTCCTATAGAACAGGAACTTGTCTTAGTCTCGGGGATAACAATGGCATCAGTAGTGTTCACGGAACAAGAAATATTTAACTTGCTGCTGCAAATGGATGTCAAAATGTCTCCAGGACCGAACAATACTTCTAATACATTTTGAAGGTGCTATGCAGAACAACTGCCTTGTATCTACAAAATATTCAGCGCATCTCTGAAAAGCTCTATCCTACCAGTAAACAGGCTAAGTGCAAAAGTCATCCCTATCCACAAAGGCAGTAACAAGTTGAGCATTAACATGTACAGGCCAATTTCACTAACCAGCTCTTGCTGTAAGCACATGGAACATATAATTAATAAAGCAATTATGACCTACCTCGATGAACACAACTTACTGTACTCCAAACAACATCGGTTTCGCAAAGGAGTTTCTACGGTGACACAACTTCTAGAATTAGTGCATGACTTTGCGGCTGTGATTAACTGTCGTCTTCAAGCTGATTTAATATTCATTCACTTTTCGAAGGCGTTCGACAAGGTAATGTATTGGAAGGTAATTAACAAAATTAGTGCCATTGGAATTGAAGACAAAATAGTATCCTGGATAAGTGCATGCCTTTCCAACCGCAGGCAGCGCTTTTGAAATGGGCAAAATAGAAGCTGAATGCTTGGAAGTCTTTTCAGGGGTTCCACAGGGTTGTGTGTTAGGTCCTATTTTACTTTTAATATATGTAAATGATTTGCACCTTTAGATTGAGCCGCAGTGACATTAAGACTTTTCATAGATGATTGCACCATATGCACGACAATATGAATACAAGCTGATCAAGTAAAATTAAATTCTTCATTGTCTTGCCAGTTGAAGCCAAGAATGGGGCATGAGCATAACTTCAAGCCAGACTGCCTGTATGTTGATAATGTGTTAAAAAAGAGCCATTACAATTCCCCTACAATATCATGGGATCAGCTGTTGCCGTAAAGGATCTTCTAAATATTTGGGGGTAACGGTAACATAATCATCATCATCATAATCAGCCTGGTTACGCCCACTGCAGGGCAAAGGCCCTCTCCCATACTTCTCCAACTACCCCGGTCATGTGCTAATTGTGGCCATGTTGTTCCTGCAAACTTCTTAATCTCATCTGCCCACCTAACTTTCTGCTGCCCCCTGTGATGCTTCCCTTCTCTTGGAATCCAGTCTGTAACCCTTAATGAACATCGGTTATCTTCCCTGCTTATTACGTGCCCTGCCCATGTCCATTTATTTTCTAGATTTCAACTAAGATGTCATTAACTCGCCTTTGTTCCCTTCTTATCCCTTAACCTTACACCCATAATTCTTCTTTCCATAGCTCATTGCATTGTCCTCAATTTAAGTAGAACCCTTTTCGTAAGCCTCCAGGTTTCTGCCCTGTAGGTGATTACTGGTAAGACAGCTGTTATACACTTTTCACTTGAAGGATAATGGCAACCTTCTGTTCATGATCAGAGAATGCCTGCCAAATGCACCCTAGCCCATTCTTATTCTTCTGATTATTTCAGTCTCATGATGCGGATCTGCCGTCACTACCTGCCCTAAGTAGATGTATTCCCTTACGACTTCCAGTGCCTCGCTGCCCATCGTAAATTGCTGTTCTCTTCTGAGACTGTTAAACATTACTTTAGTTTTCTGTAGATTAATTTCTAGACCCACTCTTCTGCTTTGCCTCTCCAGGTCAGTGAGCATGCATTGAAATTGGTCCCCTTAGTTACTAAGCAAGGCAATATCATCAGCGAATCACAAGTTACTAAGGTATTCTCCATTAACTCTTAACCCCAATTCTTCCCAATCCAGGTTTCTGAATACCTCCTGTAAACATGCTGTGAATAGCATTGGAGAGATCGTATCTCCCTGCCTGACGCCTTTCTTTATTGGGATTTTGTTGCTTTCTTTGTGGAGGACTACGGTGGCTGTGTGTGGAACTGCTATAGGTACCTTTCAATATTTTTACATATGGCTCGTCTACACCCTGATTCCGTAATGCCTCCATGACTGCTGAGGTCTCGACTGAATCAAACGCATTCTAGTAATGAATGAAAGCTATATATAAGGGTTGGTTATATTCTGCACATTTCCCTATCACCTGATTGATAGTATGAATATTGTCTGTTGTTGAGTAGTCTTTACGAAATCCTGCCTGGTCCTTTGGTTGACAGAAGTCTAAGGTGTTCCTGATTCTGTTTGCGATTACCTTAGTAAATACTTTGTAGGCAACGGACAGTAAGCTGATTGGTCTAATTTTTCAAGTCTTTGGCATCCCCTTTCTTATAGATTAAGATTATGTTGGCGTTCTTCCAAGATTCTGGTACGCTCGAGGTCATGAGGCATTGCATTGCATATACAGGTGGCCAGTTTTTCTAGAACAATCTGCCCACCATCCTTCAACAAATCTGCTGTTACCTGATCCTCCCCAGCTGCCTTCCCCCTTTGCATAGCTCCCAAGGCTTTTTTTTTAGTTCCGGTATTACTTGTGGGATGTCAAATTCCTCTAGACTATTCCCTTTTCCATTATCGTCGTGGGGCCACTGGTACTGTATAAATCTCTATGCAACTCCTCAGCCTGTTGAACTATCCAATCCATGTTAGAAATGATATTGCCGGCTTTGTCTCTTAACGCATACATCTGATTCTTGCCTATTCGTAGTTTCGTCTTCACTGCTTTTAGGCTTCTTCCGTTCCTGAGAGCATGCTCAATTCTATCCATATTATACTACCTTATGTCAGCTATCTTACGCTTGTTGATTAACTTGGAAAGTTCTGCCAGTTCTATTCTAGCTGTAGGGTTAGAGGCTCTCATACATTGGCGTTTCTTGATCAGATCTTTCGTCTCCTGCGATAGCTTACTGGCACCCTGTTTAACGGAATTACCACCGACTTCTATTGCACACTCCTTTATGATGCCCATAAGATTGTCGTTCATATCTTCAACACTAAGGTCCTCTTCCTGAGTTAAGGCCGAGTACCTGTTCTGTAGCTTGATCTGGAATTCCTCTATTTTTTCTCTTACCGCGAACTCACTGATCGGCTTCTTATGTACCAGTTTCTTTCGTTCCCTCTTCAAGTCTAGGCTAATTCGAGTTCTTACCATCCTGTGGTCACTGCAGCGCACCTTGCCGAGCACGTCCACATCATGTATGATGCCAGGGTTAGCAGAGAGTATGAAGTCTATTTCATTTCATGTCACGCAATTCTGGTTTCTCCACATCCACTTTCGGTTATCCCGCTTGCGGAAGAAGGTATTCACTATCCGCAAATTATTCCTTTCTGCAAACTCTACTATTAATTCTCCCCTGCTATTCCTATAACCTATGCCATATTTCCCCACTGACTTGTCTCCAGCCTGCTTCTTGCCTACCCTGGCATTGAAGTCACCTATCAGTATAGTGTATTTTGTTTTGACTTTACCCATCGCCCTTTCCACAGCATCATAGAAGCTTTCGACTTCCTGGTCATCATGAC
This sequence comes from Dermacentor variabilis, assembly GCF_050947875.1. NCBI lineage: Eukaryota > Metazoa > Arthropoda > Arachnida > Ixodida > Ixodidae > Dermacentor > Dermacentor variabilis. The sequence goes on along the minus strand of NC_134574.1, from coordinate 15,548,133 downwards.
TAGATGTAGGCACGTAGACCTGTACGACCTTCAATTTGTACCTCTTATTAAGCTTCATGCAAGACCTGCCACCCTCTCGTTAGTGGTATTGAATGCCTGTATGTTACCAGCTATATTGTTATTAATCAGGAATCCGACTCCTAGTCCTCGTCTTTCCTCTAAGTCCCGGTAGCACAGGATGTGCCTGCTTTTTGGCACTGTAGCACCTAACTGAGGCCTATTATATCCCATTTAATGCCCGCTTATTCCTCCAATAGCACTGCTAGACTAGCCTCACTAGATAATTTTGTAGCATTAAAACATTGCCAGGTTCAGATTCCAATGGCGGCGTGTCCAGATCCAGAGAGTCTTAGCACTGCTGCGTCACAGGCCTGACCGCCGCCGTGGTCAGTTACTTTGCAGCTGCTGGGGGACTGAGGACCAGGGTTTGATTGTTGTATTCATATAGGAGATATATAGGCATGGAACAATAACGACGACATTGAAATGGGACGCTTTCTTTGCAGAAAGTTAGCAGTAGTGCCACCCAATGTTGAGTTATCAAACTACAGATCTCTCGTCCGTCCCATCCTCGAATATAGCCACATAGCCTGGAATCCACATCAAGCTTAGCTGACCAAATGTTTAGAGGCAATCCAAAATAAAGCGCTTCGTCTATTCCGAGTACTCCCGGAGTGACAGTGTGATTTCACTGTGCAATTGCGCCGCCGTACAAACCCCGGAAAGCCGTTGGGGCCTTCGGGTTGACTATTACGACAGTGCAAAATACCATCCAGAAGAATGAAGAGGTATAAGGAAGCATTGTTGGGGGCGGATAACGACATTGCATCGACAGGCATCACGACATTGCTCACCAGCGATAAGGCGGAGCTGTGACACGGAGAAAACACAAGCAACATTCTCGATGTCAGAGGTGTCATAGCTGTCGATGGGGTAATGCAACAAACTATTTGCATCTTGGTGCAGGTGTCTGGTCTTGTGAATCACAGAGTATGAAAACTCTTGGCGCCTCAAAGCCCAACGCAGCCCGTGGGATCCTTTAGGGAGAAAAGCCAGCAGAAAGCATCATGGTTGGTTACTATGGTAAAGGGGCGGCCATAAAGTTTGTTAGGTTATGTTATGACTGTATGTTAGATGCAACAACAAAAATTTTGCCTTCTGTATGGCCAGCCCAGGGATCCTTTAGGGAGGAAAGCGAGCAGAGAGCATGATGGTCGGGTACTATGGAAAAGGGATGGCTGTAAAGTTTGTTATGATGGCGACGTTTGTGTTATGTTATGTTAGGTTATGTTATGGCCGCACATGAGAGGCAACAATAAAAATCTTGCCTTCTGGATGGCGTTTGCCCTGCAGACTGAGCTTGAGATTTGAATTGCGAAGTTCCCCTTAGACAAACAATGACGAGAGAGGGCGAGAAGTTTGCCTAGCGAGTTCATATCAGCCGCCATTACCATGCGGTGCACCCCACAAGCGCGCTGATAGTGAAACCCACAGAGCATCCCAAATTGGCACAGCATACCACAAGATGGCGCCAGCTGCTTTGTGCCTGTGTTATATATGATCATGCTCCATACATACACGTCCTGAGAAGAGAGAGGAAAAAAAAAAGTGAAATGGGAAGTGGCGCTCGCTCTTTTTACAATCTCTCCCTCTTTCTCACTGAGCACAGAAATGCTTTGTGAAAGCAGTCCCACAGCAGTAAACTGCCCAATTTGGAGAAGATGGTGCCATCAAATTGCAAAGCTGTGTTGCCTGAGACTAAGCTGCTAATATTGCAAGACTCAAAATGGTATGAGCTGGGGATATCGACAATTCTGAAATCTGGGAGTGCAGCAATCATGACGAGCAGAATCAGTGGCCATGCTGATCAATGAAAAGAGCGTCAGGGACCCTTTTTTCGTCGCAAACAACTGTTTCAGAAAGGTGTGCCCCAGAGTGGAAATCCCCCACGATGGTGAAACCAACACGGCGGAAGCCGCTGAACACTAGGAGCACATCGCTACTGACGAGGAAACAGATGGTGCTTTGATGGACGAGTTTCTGAGTGCAGATGGGGCGGCATCGGTCTACAAACAGATCTCCGGCGAGGCAATTGTTGTCGCCATAGACAGCAGCGTTGTGCAACGAAGGCAACGACAGCAGTGTCGACGAGATTGACAAAGGCTCATCTTTGATCCCAAACCCGATGTTCATGCAAAGTGTGCTGTCATCAATGGAGTCGTTTTCATTAATTGTTCTCGTGCATGCTAAAGGACTGCCATCATTGTTCAAACAGCAGCTGGACACAGCTTGTGCAGCTTGTGGACTATTTCAGCATGCCTAAAACTTGATGCACTGTATAGAGGAATAAACATTTTATTTTTCAGTCTACTTCCTACAGTGTCCTTTTTTTTTTGCGCTAGTGGCAAATTTGGTTTCAAAGCTCCAAAGGTATGTTTGTCAGCGATAATTGATTATGTCAGTAGGATTTTTCGTTCTTGATATTGTTATAAGTGCACTACGCTGTATTATATAATGATGCCCCATTTTTTTTGTCTGCTTGTGCAATTTCTCTTGTTATTACAACCCTGCTTTTAACAATCAGTCAATAAATCAACCCTGTTAATTGTTAACAAGTCAACCCTGTTAACAATCAGTCAATAAATAAAATGTGCCGTGGATTTTTTATGTACACAGTTGTCATTTCATGAAAGGTGTGGAAGAGGCACAACTACAAGTATCTAACTCTTTTCGATAGTAAAGGCCATTTCAGCTCTGTGACAAGAACACTGGACCTTATTTTGAAGTCATCATTGCTGCACTCAAAATGGTTTGCACATTTCTGCAAGCATTCTAGTTTATCTGTGTTTGATCTATGCACCGAAAATCCTATGCCGTAAGTGAGCTATTAACGTGCCGTGCAAAATGCACAGGGAAAAGAAAAAAAGGACAGGGCAGACCGCAGCTCTCATCTTGCACAGCAAGTTAATAGTTCAGTGTGAACCAACTAGTTCACAAGAAAATACTGCAACCTATGTAAGTGATGTTATAAAGCAACTATGATGGTAAGCCTCTGTTTACAACTGTGAGATGTTGCCTCAGTGGGAAAGACAATGCTAGCTTGTGAACAATCACATAAAATAAAAAAGATGGGGAAAATACAAACCACTATCAGTACAGTCTCTGTTAACTTCTACTACAATGGAAACCTGTTAAGCTGTCGAATTATTCAGCTGCACTCTGCACTCCTTGGTGTGCCCAGATGGTTGAGTGGCCACACCAGAAAGGCATTGGTTCAAAGTTTGGTCCCTAGATGACCAGTTTGATCTTCGGCACCAAAGGTACACTGTCGTCCACTTCCAATTTGAACACTGCTCCGGGCGGCCGGCGAGGCCGGCGCCCACGAGCGGCGCTCCGCGGATCGCCGGCCGCGCGGAGCAGTGTTCAAATTGGAAGTGGACGACCGTGTATCTTTCTTGGGAACCTGTATATGTTTTCATTGTAGCTTCGTGCTACAGTCGGGTGAATAAAATCTTTTTGCTTCCATGAAACTTGGGGATTTCTGAAATATTGATTTCTCAATGTTTTTCACAAGTGTCATTTGAAACTTATTTCTTTTTGTATTTCCCTCTGTATAATGCTTAAGAAGGTGCTCGAGGTAAATAAATAAGGTAAATAACAATAAATGTGCCTTGTTAGGGCATCAGATCTTGAGCACTGACAAAGCAGTACGGGTCAGCATTTGCAATTGCGACTATTGATGGTCTGTGTGGTGTAGCACATCTTCATTTGTGTTTGTGCAGCGTCCCCTGGGTGCAGCGGAATTTGTCCAGAGTGTCGTCTCCATGAACATGGTCACGTCAGAGGCAGAAAAGGTGCGCTTTGTGCTGAGTCACTGAGTACAGTTTACCGTCTGCATGTGTCATCTTTTTGCATCGAATTGGAAGGCTCTGAGGATGCCATGTCGTGGGGGCTGTGTATACTTGGGCGACATCCTATTTACACCCTCAGTGGTGGCAGTTACTACAAATTGTGCGCTCCTGCTCCTACAACGACGTACTGTTATAGCTGCCTCCAGGGTTACAAAGTGCATCAACACCTTTGCGTTGACATTGTACTGCTGTGCACTGCTATCTGGCTGACATCTCTGATTACTCCAAAATCAGGCCAGTTTACTAGGCAAGTCTATGAAAAGTCGGGGTCTAAGAAAACTTCTTTACTATGCCCATGGTTCCAGCATAATTGCAAGAAGTCGCCGAACCAGGACCAAATGGCGAATACGTAATTAATGGTGGTTAGGTGACGGCAGATGAAGTCGGCATCTGAGGATTATGTTGCGATGGCTGCACAATCAAATCAGCAAGGCACAATTGCCCCTAAGTAATAATAGCAAATCATTTTGCAAAGCATTAGGCAAAGGCTTTAAGTTATCTCAAGCACTACCACTCCCACGCCAAAATTATAAAGTATGGGATACCATAGACTACAGTAATGTTTTCTGGAGGGGGAGCCTTTGGGAAGCCAGCTATACAGTTAACCTTTTGAGGGTGAATTTCTTTTGCGGATTCCAATTCTTCCTAGGGACTTATTTAAAAAAAAATTACCGTAATTTTTCTAGGGTGACCGTTATTTGAGAAAAAAATATTTTGCGTTGGTATATATGTACTCTTCATTCATGAATAACAACAATAAAAAAGCAAATAAAGTTATGAGAATTATAAATTTTATGCATTGTTATACACGTAGTCCAAGGCTTTGAAAACGCGCACACAAGACTATTTCGCAACTCTCACCTGTTCCTGCTCTTACACGAATATTTATGTCCATAGCATAATTGAACTGCGTACTCAAGTAAACTGTGTGGTTGTGTGCCCGTCAAAAAAAGCGAAACATGTGACACACTTCCGCTACTCATCTTATCGCCAACCAGAGGCAATTAGTTCTTGCGAGTGTCCAAAAAAAAAAAAGCAACAGAAATGCATGCACGGCAGCATCCTTTCTATGCGCACCCCCTGTGTTCACTAAACGAGCGACAAACAAGCTGTGGTCCTTTGAGCGATTAGTAACAAGATAGCCATCAGTTTTGCAAGCGAAAGAAGCCGAAACCGCCTGAAGAACAAAGCCCAAACCATTGCCCGCCCGCGTGCGCGCCAATTATAGACGCGTGGGAGCAAACTACCTCTAAAACAAACTGTGCAACGAAAACCGAGAGAAGGAGGTGCACGAAAGAAATTCCTTGTATTCCCACATAGTGGCAGCACATGATAGAAAAGAAAAAGTTAGGGAATTGGTGCGCTTTTAAACGTACAGATGGCGCCATAAATATTGTGGGCTTCTCTCACACCCATGCTCTTGGGACAAAGGAACAACAACAGAGTAGTGCAAACACTCACCAGGGCATTTATTGCACCTTTCATAGATCAATGCCTGCTAGCCGAGTTGCTATCGACAAAATATGCCGATGGGCGCGCGACAAATCTAGCAAGTCCGACTCACCGCGACCGGATAGCGAGCGAATATGTTCGCCCCATGCTGGCTCCCAACGCCTGATCGTTCGCGCGCACGGTGGCGCGTTCCAAGGCGGCCACGCGAGACGGTCTCGCAGAAGCATGGATCGGCGCACGCGCAGCACGGCACGTCCGTACTGCTTGCTGTCCTGTACCCCAGAGAGAAAGCGCCTTGTCTTCCGGCGCCCAAGTAGCCCCGCCTGTTGGCGGCGTTAGCAGCGCAACACTCGCGCCATCTCTCGTACTGCGCCTCAACCACTGCGACCGCCGCGGGCGCCAGGCCACGCCGCGAAGCCGGATTACAGGAGACGCGCTATGCGGGAAAAACATCAGGGGACGCGCGAGAGTCGCGCATCCCTACATCCCCCCAACCTTAAATCACTACATATTCCAGTGAAACATGTCACACGGTCTAACATCAACCTGTGCTTCGCGAACAAGATAGGACATGCAACAGTGGCCGCGCTGAGGAAATGTCCACACGCTGTCCATAACATGCGAGCCCACATTGTCCCTGGGTACACCGCTGGCGTCCGCCGGTCACAGCAGCAGCTTTGCAGACTCGACAGCACGATTCCAGGCCAGGACTCCGGAGACGACGACGCAGTAGTCGGTACGAGAAAGCGTCGCTCGCGCCGACGCACCCTGCTGGGAAGAGCCGCCGTAGCTGTCGGTGACCACCGGCTCTTTTGTCCGCTGCCGATGGTTGTGAGCTGGATGCAGGAGGCCGCCGAAGTCGCTGCGCCGAACTGGCCACAGCATCACCATTGCCCGGTGGCTCGATCGTAGTCCGGGGCAGCAGCGCAGACGATGTGCAGGTGACGTCAAACCAGGGGTGTCTCCAATCACGCTGCTTACGCTCGGCAAACAATAAAGTAGTGCAAGGGAGAGGAAGTCTGCATGCGCATCGCCCACGTGTTACGATGTTCAACTCGGCTAGCAAAGATCGGGCAGCTACTCAGATGCTAAGTTCACGTGAACGAAGCTCGCTTCCTTGAGTCGAATGAGTCATTTCAATTCGTGCGAGGCTAAATAGAATGAGGGAAGCAAATTGCAACACCTCAACGCCACGGTCCACCAGGTTGTGTCCCTCCATCCCTCCACGTGCGACAGGCAGCTTCGTAAAACCTTAGGCCTAAAGCGTCGCTACCCTGACAACAACCGGCATCCAAAAACAACACCCAAAATGAGTGCAAAACAGGCAGCCGCGAGGAGACGTCAGCTCTGTGAGGTGGTCCTACTCTGCTCGGTGCACACAGCATCCGAGTTGACAGCGCCCACCGTCCCATATGGTGTCGGAGCGCCCGGTGCCAGGCCGCAATACCAGTCAGCCTGTAGCGGCACCCGTGGCCCGCGGCCACCCGGCTCCCAGAGCCGCGACTTCATCAGAGTCAGAGAGATAGAAGAAGCTATTTACATGAGAAATTCGGACCACCCACGAGGCTTCCATACTCACTCGCTTCAGGCTTGCCAATGCTCCACGGGCGCTGAGCCTCGCTCTCCCAGGAGGCAGACCACGTGACTCTCGTACCGACGAATGTCATTTAAAAAAAAAAAAAAAAACACTTGCGAAAAGGCTTAGCATGTTGACATGTTCAAACACACTACAGCCACCGTTGCCTCTCCAAGAAAGCATGCCACCAACGGTAGTGATCAAAATCCACGCTAGCCCTACGCTTCGGTTCAGACAAAGGTCTCGAACGAAGCAAAACTGTTAAATCTATCGTCCGATGCCCCAAAAGCCCCACGTTGGGCGCCAGATGTGGGGTTCTCCGTGCTCTTCCGGCGCCCAAGTAGCCCCGCCTGTCTTAACGCCCAACCACACGCGGTGAATCGTGCGCGCCTGGCTACGCTTCACGCGTCTTCGAGGCCGTACGCGGCTGTCCTACGCGTCTAGTGAGGGCAGACGTGCAGGAAACGCGCGCGTCAAGGAGGTCTTGATCTTGGGCGTCATTTTGAGCGTACGCGACGAAAGTGGCAGCTTGTGCACCGACGTCACGTGGGCCGCATGTACACTTCCGGCGGTTCGGAAAGGTTGTTGAAGTTTCAGAATCGTGCGGAGACGCCGGGAGTCGCTGCTGGTTTTGTGTCGATAGACCACCGAGGCTATGGAGGCGATCAACAACGAAGCACTGATTGCGTGCGTTGAGGCTCGACCTGCGCTTTGGTAGCAGGCGAAACACAAGCGCCACAAGAACAAGTACATGACGAGGTGGTCGTGGATCGTCATGCCCAACGATGCCGAACAGGTGAGTGCTCGGAATTTTATACGGGCATCATACCGGAGCAGTTTCAATCGCGATCGAGCCCGATCGGGATCGGATTTTGTGATCACGATTGCCTGTACTGCGCAATCTGCGTAGAACCGATTGTGATCGAGGAATTTGATCGCGCTCGATCGCGATCCAAAGCCTAGCTGTGTGGCACTGGTATAAGCTGCCTCTCTCATCAGCCGACTTGCAGATGTCGAAAACGCGTTTCATCTGTGCAGATGACGTTATCACAGTGCAGCAGTAGTGATGGAAGTCCTTGGGGAATAAATTTCGGCGCCTGGGAAGACATTTCAGAAAGAAAAGAGCCGCGCCGTGCCAGACGACGTTCAGGACGACGTCATCTGGCTGTTTTTCGACCAGATGATGTTCCTGCGCTACACAATGGAGTGTAGACCGCAAGTGATCTTGAAATGTCCATCTTAACCGGCGTGTTAAAAATGAAACGCGGCATTCTAGTGCTTTCCCTTTACTACTTTGACCGGAGATGCCGTATGTTTGTATTATAGCTGGAAATATGCATTGCACTTATGGGAATCGACTCAAAATTGTGCTTACACAAGTAAATCGACGTACAGTGTACATTATATTCAGCTTTGTCTAATTGGCGATAAAATATTTGTGCGGAATCGCTGCTCCGATTATCGCATATTTCGTTAAATGTGATCCGGTAAGGGGACATACAAGCAGTACAAGGATAGCTTTGTATAATTATTTATTTAGATACCCACAAATCCAGTTTGGCTTTGCAATGGGGAGCAGAAAAAGCAGAAATACAGGTACCATATAACAAGTAAAATAGCACACAAAAACCTAACAATAAAGCATAAGACAGAAGTACAGAGAATATCACATACAAATTAGCAGGACGAATAAAAAGAAAAGGGCTTGCATGATGCACACACAAAAACAAAACACAAAAGATGCAAGTAGTTTCTTTTGATTCTGTGCACTGATCCTAGAAGGCAGCATGCAAGTCAATGGCCAGTATTTAACTGAGTATTGAATCTTGTTATATTCATGTGTGTCTTGGTCACCGCAATGAACAGCTTTAATTTTGCATTTTGTTGCTTGCCAGCAGTGTGCAAATCGGTGCTTCATCACAGACCCTCAAATATTACCTAGCTTGATTAGGGATTCATTCAGTGTCATCATGCTGTAGGAATAAATGCACCATATTACTGACGACGTTGTCGGCTGTGTAATTGATAATTAGTTTTGTGTCTGCTCAGCAGTGTCGTTACCTAATTATCAGCCTGCGGTTATTCTGCCGATCCGAGGTGCTGTAGTTACTGGTTTAAGCGAAGCTTTCACAATGTTTGTGGAGAACGCTATTCCTACTTAGCAAAATTTCTAAGGAAAGACTAGATGGATCCAGTTAAACACATTCACACTGTGCACAAAATGATTATTGAAATTTTACATGCCAAAACCACGACCTAGTTACATTATTATAATTGGTATTTGCATTACGTCCGGTACTGGTCACTCATGCAAGACAGTAGTCAGTAGTCAGCTGGGATGACAATGGTTCAACGACTACATTAACATCAGTATGAGGCATTCAGTAAGAGCTATTTGGAAAGACACTAGGAGCAGTGGTGGGAAAGTCCAGAGAAGAGGCAAAAAAAGCTTGGCTTTAAGAAACCTTCTGGAAGGGTTTGCTAGCTAAGGTCAGCTTTGCTGGGCCAAAACACCCTTTACAAGGCAGATGGCAAGATGACAAACATTATTTTATGTAACTTCCTAAATACAAACAACAAATGCACTGACTACTACGTACACAGCTTCACACTGTGTTTAGACGTACATTCAGTTAAGAAAAACAGTTTAGAATGAGATGAAGTTTACAAACAAGTGAAAGGTAAACAAAGTTACAAGCCAAGAACGTTTCCAGTAGAAAAACTAGAACAGGAGAGAGCCTTATACTAAAGCAAGACCTAACAGTACTGCTACTCTATGTTTAGAGAGTGCAAGCGTAGGTCGTTCAACATGAAATATATTAGGTGGTTTAACTGATTAAATGTAGTAGAATGCTTGCTGCTAATTATTTCAAAACTGAAACATTCCAAATATCATGCACTGTTTTGAGTAGAAGTTATCACTAGGCTTTAGGCATGCAGATCTCATAAGAACTGCTTAAATGCATCGCAATCAAAAACAGAAAAAGATACAAAAGCTACACTTTAGCGCATGCAGAACCTGTTCATTCCGGTTGTGTAGGCAAGCCACTTTTGTCCCTACAAAAGTGACTCAGAGCTTTGGTGTTCTCTAATAAAATCACACATTAAAACAAATGTGGACTGATTTGAGCCTTCATATATTTTTGCATTCAGACTGGCCATTGTGTACACATTGGCAATATGTGCAAACCTTATTACGCTCACATGCAGGGTGCCCGCCAACCTTCCACCAGTGCCCCCATCGAGTGAGGAGGGAAGTGCTGCAGACATCTTAACAAAAAATGTGCCAGTTTTTCGATCTAGCAACACTTGAAGTGCCATCACCATCAAGTGAAGAGTCAGAAGCGCCAGCATCGACTCTGTCTTCGGTGTCGCATGAGTCTGTGGAGTCTCAGGACATTTTGGAATCTCTTGAATCGCCGATGTTTCCAGAAGTTCTGGTTCCTGAGGCTTCTGAGGCACACCACAGCAGGCTGCTGGCTTCAGCAGGCAGTCGCAGGCTGGATACGTTGGGAAGCATTGCTTCCGAAGCAACGTCAAGAGGGAGGAAAAGGAAAAAGAAAGATGAGAGTCAGTTAATATTAGAGGAATTAGGCAATGTTTCAAGTGCAATCAAAAGATGCAAACCACTGGATGACCTCAAACTTTTGCCGTCTCTCTGCTCAAACACATGAGAGAGGTCAGTGAGGATAAGCATCTCGATATGAAAATTAAATTGATGCAAGTAGTAAAGTAATTCAAAGATTAATGTTTTTTAATGTATACTTTTTGTATAATAAAGCCAAGAGATAACGAAACAAAAGGAAATCATTGATGAATTTACTTACTTTATATTGAAATGGAGAAATAAGGAGGAAAATGAAAGTATACGAAAAGGTAACCTCCCATTGATGGGAGACGAACCCACAACCTTTGAATTCTGCTTGCATTGCTTTACCAGTAGAGCTGCAGCAATGGCTATCACTCTGCAAACTTTCTTGAGCCTGTATGTGCATGTACTAGATCTCACCCTGGTAGCGTTACCCAGTGTTACTCGTGCAAGAGCACTCGAAGAGCCTAAACTAGTACACATAAACATTCTAAGAAATAGATGGTGGAATAGCCTCCAGCTCAATTGGTTTTGGGTTTAGCTCCCACCAGTGGCAAGTTATATTTTGTCCACTTTCATTTCCCTTCTCCTTGTGATGTCGACATTACAAATAAAACGGCAGTTATTTTCCTTTATGCTTTCTATACGTTTCCTTGTCTGTTGTTGACATATCAAAGCCCTCTTCTCTTTTGTTCAATTTACATTGTGTTGTATCCATATTTTTGTGCGGTATTATTCAAGAATTTCATAAAGTTGATATCTGTGGGCCTGGTTGGTTGGCCATTGCTGCTGTAGAGATGTGTGAACATGTTTTAGCAACACACCTACGATAAAGAAGCACTGACTTGCAACTAAAGGTTTGTTGTTGCAAGACAAGTGTTTATCGCTTTCATCTGTCTTTGCTCATTCATGCTGTCTTGCAGCAATGAACCTTTTTGAGTTCACCACCTGTGCATGTAGAGTTTGTGCATGCATCTAGAGATGCCTGTACATGCCTATAAATAAAAAGAAATGTAATGAACCTTCAACCAGCCGCCATTGAAAATTTTGGTTATATGCTGCAAGTTGTAAAGCCTGTTGGGGCGTTCTAGCAGCTCAAGTATTTTTCAAATTGTTTTATTATTATTACAAGAGGTAGCAGAAAGGGAAAAGTCTTGCCACCACATAGCCAGGAGGCAAGGTTCACTGCCAACATAGACAACCTCTACCTCTCCCACAACTATGATCCACAAGCCACATTCCTTGCATTTTTTTTTGGTGTTCCATGGCTCAGTTCCAGAGTTGGTTTTGCATGTTCTGCATTGGATGTTTGGCCAAAGTCTTTGTCTGTAATCAGTGACACTGAAGGCAGTGCGTAAATGAGACATGTATACGTATGACCCTGCTTCTCTGGCAGGAAGCAGGGCTACCTGACGGGAGCCGTGAACAGCATGTGAGCTTTAAAAAAATTCTTAAGCTGAAAAAAATGTAAGGAATTTCTGCGGCTGTCGGGCTGTTCTGCAGTTGTTTAATACTTTTCAGGCACGATCGCCACTATACGACTTACACACCACCGCAGAGTCTAGCCACCTCAATCCCCACACGTCTTGCCCGAATGCCAAGTAGCTTGAATGCAGGTTGAAAAAAATTAGTACCAATGTCTCAATTGTTTGCATACTAATTATGATGACATGACTTTTCTTGACAATGATCTGCATGGCTGTGGGGGCCCTTTTTGAGTGACATACGATCAAAATTCATTTGTGTAGGTTAGCTACTACCTTTGTTTAATACTACATGTACAATCATTCCTCAAAGCATGTTTCACAGGTTGCGCAAGGTCAAAAGCACTGAGGTAGCTTTTGTGCGAGATCATTCGATGGCATTCTTTTGTTAGCTAACTGCTAGCCATAGTTAGCCATAACTACTACACTGGTGATGCACTAAGTTGAAACTTTGTCTCTGTGATCATGTGATCTTTTTTTTTTCTGGTATTTCCTTTCACGCACATTGTCAATACCTTCATTACTATTTCTCGTTTTGTATCAGCATTTTGTGTCCCATTTTTTTATTTGTTTATGAGTTAATAAATATTTAGTTGTGTGTAATGAACTAGATTATGTATTAGTATTTCTTATGCACACTCATTGTCAGTCATTTCGTTCTTTCTTTCGTTGTGCTTCAATGTTTTGTGACCCCTTCGTGATTTGGCTGCCAAAAGGCGGCGGGCAGTATTGTGTAAATAAAATAAATGATACATTAAATGACAAAGAAACAGTGTTCTTCTGTATTCCTGCAATCGCACATTATTACTCTAGGGGCAACTATCCTTTACAAACCTCAATGCTACAGCAAGTCGTTCTCCAGGCTCTAGGGGTTTCTCGAATGTGGTGCTGCCGTGTGAGGTCCTCTGCGACAAAGCTCAATAGCTTGTCGAAGAGCTGTGGTGTCTTGCGAAAGAACTTGTAGAAAAATCCGTGGTCATCCTGACGCATCCGTTGCATCTGTAAAAAATTGTGCGTTACTACCTGGCAGAAGGACCGTGCTCTGCCTGCATACACTTGCAGGTACCGGGCGCTGTACACTTTTCACTGACACACACGCATAGCCATTAGCCATGACTAACTTTACCCCCTTCTTTGTTTATATGCTTGAATACAAACAGTGTGTCGGCAAAACAGAAGAGCCAGTCAACGGTATATTAAAGAAAAATCGTGCGGCCACTGCCAAGAAACTTCAGAAATTAGTTGCACAGCATTTAAACCTGTCAGGTCACAATTTAATTACATTACACTTCATATTCTACAGTCACACTTCTGAGAGACAGAAAATATAGGAAATTGTATCTCATCCAAAAGATTCATATACGACAACCAACACGTGCAGAAAGGTGTTCTTGAATCTATGCACTATACTAATGGCACAAATATAACTAGCAGTCCTTAACTTTTTGTAGGGGTGTTCTAATACCGAAAAGTAGATTTAGAATAGAATATCGAATGAAATGAAAAAAATAAGCTGGATATCAAATAAAATATCGAATAGCAGAAAATGTATTGCAAAACTTAATCCTTACAAATTTTGTGCAAGAGGATGCTACGCAAGATCTGTATAAACAGTATGGTCTACTGTTAATAATAAAGGAAGCCCCAAATTAGTATTACAGATCGTCTGTTAAATAGAATCAAGTGCTTCTTCCCCTCTGAAGCTAAAGAATTAGTGACGGTATGTTGTACTGCCTACACGGGTTAGACAGACGGCTGTTGAAACGTCGTGAGGTGTCGTCACCACGTATCCAATGTACGATCTGTGCGCTTCGGGCGGCTAATCAGCCCGATCTTCGCCTATGCATTCGCGCTTTCCGAACTACACCCCGCTCTTGTCGTTCCCTCTGTTCGCGTACGTCTCGTTTTCGTTTCGATCGATGCTGTCAACCTGGACGAACCTTGTACCGACGACGCGATGCTGTTCTGCGAATTCGGCGTTCGCGCGCTGCGAGTACGATCCCCGCATTGCTTCTATAACCCTTTCACTTTGTCTCCTATATGCGCGCACTTAAAAACGCTGATAAGTAATTGCTGTCCCGACGAAGATAAGTCCACATGTCCAAACACTGGCTCCTAGTTCTACCACTGTAGATCATCGAAAGAAAAGAAGTTACTCACAGCCGTAAAGTGCTTCTTTACGCAGTTGAAAGACTGGCCGGACCCTCCAACGTCGCCGCAGACGCTTTCTGCGCTCCCGCCGCCTTTGCAAGAGCAGCCGCAGCAAAAGCTTCTTTCTCATGTGGTACATTGCGGGAAGAGAACGCCTATGCCGGCGAAGCAAGCGGCTAAGCAACAGCTCGACAGCAACGTCGTTTGTGGTCGCGCGCTGATGTCAGCTGCAGTCGTGGGCAAGCAGACGCTATCGCGCGTGATGTTGATCATTGATGTAGCTTTTCTTGTCATAAGGATGTGTAGATAAAAACGGCGTGCATTTATCAACTTAAAAACAATGTACTAGCTCTAACATTGATAAATTAAATAAAAATGGCTGGTCATAATGAAATTAAGGATAAACTTTTCTCAAACCAAAGACGAACGTTTCCGCCATCGCTGGTCTGACAGCCCTGTGCTACGCGCAGCGAAGCGCGCACGTGTGCGCGTATCGTGTGGCTGGCCGCCCTTCCCTTCATCACCCACGTACGCGCACGCAGACGCGTACGCTTACGTGTACGCGTAGCGAGACGCGTATCTCGTGCTGCGTGTGGTTGGGCCTTTAGCAGCGCAACACTCGCGCCATCTCTCGTACTGCGCCTCAACCACTCCGACCGCCGCGGGCGCCAGGCCACGCCGCGAAGCCGGATCACAGGAGACGCGCTATGCGGGAAAAACATCAGGGGACGCGCGAGAGTCGCGCATCCCCACAATATACGGCATCGACCATTTTTGGACTTGTTCATGACGCCGTATATTTATGTCATTGACTCTCAAAGGGTTAAACCTCGATATAATGAACTAGATAAAATCAGCAATTTGCTTTGTTATATTGAAATTTTGTTGTATTGAAATTCAATCTTTTATGCAAATAAGTACAGTCGCCAATCGATTTTTCTTGCAAAGAAAGGGGCCATAGAATTTTCCGAATTATCATGCAATCGAAAAAAGCAAATTCGAATGAGAAAACTATTTTGATGAATTTGGAGGTCGGCGACGATGACATGGTTTCATGCCACGTTGAAAGTATCTTCACATCAGTGGTACGAATTAAGCGAAGCCAGCCACTGTTTCGCCTGAACTCCGCTCCAGCAGCTGATAGCGTCACCCGCACTGGGACAATGCTATTACGAAAAGTGCCGGCAGCGGGGAGCGAATGCTTTGTCTACCTTTCACTTTGAGTCACTGAAACTCGAGCTTTCGCAACCTCCAATACTAGATGTGCGAGAAGACAGCTAACATGATGCCATGCTCTCTCGGCATGCCCACTCTTTGCATACGCGGCAGATTACCTCTAAAGAAGGTTATGCGGCCGTGTACGCGCTCAGCCGCGCTTACAGCCATGTGCTGCCAAGACCGATACACGCGCCAGAAATCGTGAAGCGCCAACTTACCCGTCCCCAGCCCCTCACGCGCGCTTGATCGCATTACTGCGAGCGAGCTCCCCTCCCCCTCTTTCTCTTTGCTTGTGCGGGAAGCGGCACTCGTGAAGCCACCATATTTCTTGTCTCACCCTCTCGTACTTTCACTCGCATCTAAAGCACAAAGGGTGTGGGTTGCGATAGGACCTTATCACACTTATACCTGATACTGAACATGATGCAGCTCCACTTCGGCGGTCGCTCTTGTTGTGCCGCACACAATTTGAAAGGTGCGTTTGCAAACAGCTGCTTGTAATTCAATCATTTTACCATCTGTTTCTGCAGCAATTTCCATTCGTTGTCTTGGTATTCCTTTGTGGTGGAAGCGAAATTTCGTTATATTGAAATCGCGCACAAACACACTTTTTATATGGAGGTTCTAAATACATGGTGTTCTATGGACAAGAGGTTATGAAAGGTAAATACTTCGTTATATTGAAGTTCATTATATCGAGGTTTAACTGTATTTACACTGTAGCAGTCGCCACCCATAATATCTAAGCAAGGATTCCTTGTCGGGCATGTAAAATGCGTAACAAGGGCCCATAGCAACAACAGTGATTGCATTCAGCAACTTAGTAATCTTCAGGTAACCCACTGCAGTAGCTTAGCATCTATGGGGTTGTGCTTCTAAGCACGAAGTCGCTGCATCAAATCCCGGCCACAGCGGCCGATGGGGGCGATGGGGGCGAAATCGAAAAACGGCCATGTTCCATGCATTTGGGGTACGTTAAAGATCTCCCGGTGGTCAAAATTAAGCTGGAGTCCCCCACTACAGCATACCTCATAATCAAATCATGGTTTTCACACGTACAACCACAGAATTAAATTCAATTAATCTTCAGGCATTACTAGCTTGGTGAAATTACCCAGAAACTCTATAAACCAGACCTACAAGAATGCATAGAGATTAGCACTAGCTATAAAAGTGCCTAAAACACACTACAACTAGCCACCAGCTTTCATAACAAAATATTTCAATGCACTTCTAAACGGAAACAATGTTTTACAGGAATACTATTCAATATTAGTACAGTAGAACCTCATTTGCACATTCATGAAAACACCTTGAGAGAAAATGTACTAAAAAAACAATTTGACAGACTCGGTAGTTGACATCTACTTAACGCAAAGCATTCCACAAATCATTGCAGTACGGGATGACAAAGTGCACCGAGCTCATGGGACCAGAACGGCCTGAGGTGTGCACTCATTTTTGCGGATTCAGCAAGCCTACTTTGCACTCTGATAGCGAAGAGAGCGTGAAGAAGAAAGCGGAGGATGAGGGTGCAGCAGCAGCATGAGGAGGAAAGCAGAGCAGGAGAGTAGTGTGGGAAGGAAAGCATAGCACTCTGCAAGACAGCATAGCCGCGACGATGGCTATGAGATGGTGCCAGAGTAGTGCACGTCGCTTGTTTACTGATGACGCCACCGGTACCATATATGGAAACAAAGCGCAGCAAAAGCGGAGGTCTGTCTGTGGCGCTGCTGTGGATTGCGTCCATGCATCACTCACGTGTTGCCTCTCGCCATGT
Organism: Dermacentor variabilis; assembly: GCF_050947875.1. Taxonomy (NCBI): domain Eukaryota; kingdom Metazoa; phylum Arthropoda; class Arachnida; order Ixodida; family Ixodidae; genus Dermacentor; species Dermacentor variabilis. The sequence goes on along the minus strand of NC_134574.1, from coordinate 15,530,972 downwards.
CCAGATTTGTGAGGCAGTTGCGCCACACTTCACACCCATTTGCAATGCGCCGCATGAGACACTGTCCACGCCAGCCAATATATTGCGAAATGAAAGCGCATATACAGCTGTGCTCAAATTTTTGTCGGTGAATTTTTCGCATGAACGCAATAAATGGCAAAAGAGAAGCGTAAATGCATTGGGCCATTTCTTCTGTTCTCGATCCTGAACGTTGGTTCAGGGAAATCGTACATGCTAGGATTGCATCCATGAGGTTCCCCAGTATATTGCGATACGATTGACAGATGCTGAAGAAGCCTCGAGGAATACGGCTGGTTGACTCTGGCTGCACTGCTCTTGTGTATACAGGGTGTCTACCAACCGAGAAAACCGGGAGTTCTCGGGGATGTTGAATAGTCTGGAAAAACCCAGGGAAAACTCGGGGAATTTGTGCTTCTAAAGTTTGCTGTAAATTTGTTGAAAGGGAAGAAAAGTTGCAGTAATGCTGGCTTGAGTAACAGACAGCAATCGTAACGAATAGTCTTCGACGGCCTTTCGTCGGCTGGAGGAGTTGCCAGTGTACAGTCAACGACCGACTTTCCAGATGCCCGATAATCGGGATGATTTCGTGGCACCACCACATACCCCATAGAATCACTGTATCAGAATGTCTGAAATTTCGCATGCAAGAACCCTTCGCCATCCAATTTTCTGGACTTAGTGCCGTGACCGCAGGTCCGAAATGGCATTAATCAAAGCCACCACCGCTGCAGTTTTGAGTACCTTGCCAGCTCGAACCGGCGCTCTCGCACGCAGATCCACTGGAAGCCGTAGCCACCACTGTGGCAACGCTAGGCCTAGCTGCTTCAACGTTCGCTATTAAGCTTCTTGCCATTGGGCACCGTGTTTTTCATTAAAAGAATTGGCCGCTGTCAGAAATGGCATTAACTCTGCTTTTGTGGTCCTCATGATTGGCTTCCAAGCTTGGAAAGCACTGTGCATTGAATAACTCTGGTTGCCAAAGGTCAGTTTCGCCTCTGTACAGAAATGTTACTTAGTGAGGCATGCGCAAAAGTATTGTGGTAAAGCATAAGTGTGAGAAGGGGCAATTGCCATGGGACACAGTATGTATTCCTTAATTATAGACACGTGCACTCGGTATCTCCTGTCACAGTACGAGCACCAATATGCCTAATAAGTGTACCGACAGGCCTTGAGAGCTTTTTCGAATGTGCCTGTGGCGGTTTGAGCCCTTAAGGGCAGTAAAAGACATGCATTCATTTTTTCCAACTGGCCAATTTTTCGGATGTTCTTGTGGCCCCTAGGGACCAAGAAGATGTTTCAAATGGTTCGTGGGGTGAACGCGCGGTGGAAAGAAGACGAGAACAGAACGGACCTACGCATTGAAGAATGAACGGGAAAGGAAGCGTGCTGCGGCGGCTTTGAATGAGCTTGAGCTCAGAGAGGAAAGTGTTGGCTGATGCCGAGATTCAGGTGTCCCTCATACAAAACAGAATAAACACTTTAAAGCAGTGAAGCACAACACTGAGGTGCCGTACGCAAGCTGAGAGTATGTCAGGACAGTTGAGGTTGACTTACGAGCTGTTGTGAGAGAATCTCAATTACAACAAAGTTTGGGTCTCGTACCACTGAGCTTGCTATCAGTTGATAGAAACAGCTCATATCCTAAAATACTTGCTTCTGTATGCATCTCCTTATTCGTATTTGAGAATGTCCAACTTGATTTGTAATTTTTAGAAGACATTTTATTTGCTGTGCATTTTACTAACCCCTCCCTTCTATTCTTGTTTTGAATAAAATAAACACTACTCCTTAGTATTCATACTGGATTAAGTAGCTTCTTTTTTTATTTTTTCACATGCTTACTAGAGAGTGCCAGCATCGGGCGACATGTTTCCCGTCTTGACATAAAACATAGTTCTACGTAGCTCAGGCAAATTTGCAAAAGCACTCAGGGAAAACCTGGAGAACTCAGGGAATTTGGAAATGTCAACTTAGTAGACACTCTGAAATAGTAGAGTGTAGTAAATGCAGTCTTTCACACGTAGCATTTCTACGTGGAGGCACTGCTGAGTTTACCTCTTACAATGGTGCTTTGTTGATTTCCATTTACACACAATAAACAGAGGAAGTAGAGGACAGAGCCACACAGACGTGGCTTGAGGAACTCTCAAGCCCCTTGGTAACATAAAGCTGCGAAAATTCGCATGCTTTGAAAAATACCATATTTACTCAATTCTAAGCACCCCTGTGTCTTCACGATCGCGATGCCCAAAGTGAAGGGGGCAGTTAGATTCGAAAACTCTAGAATAATCCCCCCCTCTCCTTTAGTGGCATATCTTGACAAGATGGGTGTGAACACAAATAACATTTTATTTGGCAAACATTCAAAAGAAAGATACCTGGGTGCAGACAGTGAACACCAACGCTTGTTTCTGATACTCACTACTCAGTCACTCTCACTGCCCCTCTAGTCCGTTGCACAGCTTGAACTGTTGCTCTCAGTATCCCACAGCAGGCCATCTTCCATTCTGTCCACATGGTTTGTAATTTAACAGTTCTTAAATTACTTGGCCACAACGTCGATTTGGACCTACTTCCCTGCAGTTGAAATTCACCTTGCTACGATTGACAGGGACGCTTCCTGCAGCTTTCCCGTCGGCATCTTCTTCTGGTTGGGGCTCTGCACCCACTCTTCATACTCCTTTCAAAGATTAGCTTTAAAAGGTTTGTGGACTGAAACATCGAGGAGTTGCAGCACTGGTATCATGCCACCGGGAATCACGACCAAGTCACAATTACTCTGCTAAAGCTTGGTCCTTACCTCTGGGATAAAATAGCTGTGAAATGTGTCGAACAGAAGCATCGACCACTTGCCTGCAGGTCCGCCAAGCAATGCTCTCGGGCACTGCTGCCACACGAGTCGAATCCAGTCGACATCAGCTCGGCTGTTATCCACCCTTTTTCCTGGGCTCTTATGGTGACATCTCTAGGAAAACAATCACTTTTTGTCATGTCTTTCCTTTTCAGGGTGATGTATGGCGGAAGCTTTCGGCCATCAGCTGTTATGCACAACATCACTGTGACATGCTGCTTCTTGTACCCTGTCGTCTTCACCTTCGCTTCTCAGGCTCCTACTTCATTAACTGTGCACGCCCTCGGCATGTCAAAATACACCGGCGCTTCATCAGTGTTGCCGTTCTGGCTGAGCTCATAGCTGTGTTTTCCTGCAGAGATAGCCATCAGTTTTGCAAGCACAAGAAGCCGAAACCGCCCACGTAACAAAACCCAAGCCGCCGCCAGCCCGCGCACATGCCAATGCGCCAGCGGTAGCATGTAGATGCGCGGGAGCAAACTAACTCTAAAACAAACCATGCAACGAAAACCGAAAGAGAGAGGCACGCGAAAAAAATTCCCTGTATTCCCACACAGTGGCAGCACATGACAGAAAATAAAAAGTTAGGAAATTGGCACACTTTTTAAATATACAGACGGCGCCGTAAATATACGGCATTGACCATTTTTGGGCTTGTTAGTGGCGCCGTATATTTACGTCATTGACCCTCAAAGGGTTAAATTCTCATATACCAAAGTTCAAGATAACTAAATTGTTTAACTTCTTGTCTATAGAACACCATGTACATGAAACTTCGTTAAATTGCGAATTTTGTTAATTCTAACTTCAAAAAAGTTATAGCAGTCAAAATTATTTCACAGATTCCTTGAACATTTCTGGTGTATAATATCATGTCGGCAATCACTTATAAAGAAATATCAAGAAAGTCGGATCATAGTCGGACCAGTTGTGGGCACCAGCGTACTCAGTGCAGATTGTGCCAAGAGCAATGCATCGGCGTGGCTCACAGCGCCCGAGATGAGTGTGTTGCATTGCACGGTGCCGTAAGCAATGGCTGACCATGCCTAGTGTCTACAGCCATTATCAGATGGTACCCTCAAATTAAAAACAATAGTGAAAAAATATATGGATATTAGTGCTGAGAGAAAAAAATGAAAAAGAAATGTAGCAGTTTCTCCAGAAAGGCAGAACATTGATGGCGTTAGCAAAAAGAAAACTATACCCGCCGTGGTTGTTCAGTGGCTCTGGTGTTTGGGCTGCTGAACACGAGGTTGCGGGATCCAATCCCAGCCATGGCAGCTGCATTTCGATGGCGAAATGCGAAAACACCCATGCACTTGGATTTAGGCACACGTTAAAGAACCCCAGGTGGTCAAAACTTCCGGAGTCCTCCACTACGGCGTGCCTCATAATCAGAAAGTGGTTTTGGCACGTAAAACCCCATAATTTTCAAAGCGACAACTGCACGAAGTAAGGTTCGTAGTTTTAACGGTGTCACATGCACTCAGGCAAACATCACTTGATGACTAAAAACACTCGCTGTCACAACGCGAGCGAACGCTTCGCACCGTGCCTCGGAAACTTTAGATTACATGACCGCCAGTACTAGATGCGTGGGAACAAAATGTCCATGAAGGCACCAACCACCTCGGCTCAAGCTTTGCACTTGCTGAAGATTACCTCCAAGATACAGCACATGGCCCACATGTAGAGCTGCGGCAAGGGTAGAGGAAAGGAGATGCTTGTTCGCTGTCAAGGAACTCTCCTTTTTGGATCACCGTGTGAGTGCAAGTGGTCTTGCCCCACTCAAGTCAAAGGTGGATGCTGTGATTAAAGCACAAACGCGCCTGCCGATGTAGCCTCGCTGCGGTCTTTCCTTGGGCTCGTAGGCTATTACTCTCATTTTCTTCCCAATTATGCAGAGGTGGTGGAGCCACTGCGACGGCTTCTTCGTAAAGGACCGAAGTTCGTGTGGGATCAGAGCACCGAGGAGAGTTTTTGCAGGATCAAGGAGATACTGTCATCATGCGGGGTGGTGGCTATGTTCAACGAGTCTTTGCCTGTACAAGTGACCACTGACGCCTCGGCATATGGACTGGGAGCTGCGCTACAGCAGGTAGTCGATGGAGAAGTACGTACAGTGGCATTCGCTTTGAGGACACTAACTCCAACAGAACGCAAGTACTCTACCGGGGAACGAGAGGCGCTGGCATGTTTATGGGTGGGCGAACATTGGCACGTTTGTTTGTGGGGCCGCAAGTTTGTCTTACGAACTGATCATCAGGCTTTGGTGACACTGCTGTCCACAAATGGGGAGGAAGACGCCCACTGCGTATTGAACGCTGGTGTGCTAGACTTTTGAGATACAACTTCACTCTGCAGTACACAAAGGGGAACACCAGTTTCGTTATGGTTGCACTTTCTAGGTTGCCTTTGACCTCTGCAGAGGACGAACCCATGGAGGAAGTAGTTGCTGTGGTTTCCAGCGTGTTAACTAAGAGTGAGTTGCATGCAGCAACAGCTGAGAATTCATTGCTAAATGAGGTGGAACAGCATGTAACGTCCAGATGGCCGAAAAAGGACTGTTTAGCTGGAAAACTAAGTTTGTTTTTTTGTATACAAGAAGAACTGTTCATTATAAACAGGCTACTGTTTCGCGCTGAACGGGTCGTTCCCCCAGCGACACCGACTTTTAGGCTGGTCATTATGGCACATGAATCGCATCCAGACATTGTAAGGACCAAACAACGGTTGAGGGAACAGTACTGGTGGCCCGGAATGGACAGTGATCTTGAATCGCTGGTTAGGAATTGTGCTATCTGCAAAGCATCAGATAAATCTGCACAAACCGTAATGGCCCCATTGGAGCCAGTAAAGTGGCCCGAGAAGCCGTGGGAGAAGCTTGGAATCGACATCGTTGGGCCAATGGAGCGAGCCCCTCCGGAGTGCAAGGTTTGCAATCACTATTATTGATTACCGCAGCAAGTGGCCCGAGGTGGCATTTGTGTCCACAATCACTGCACAGGCAGTAGTGAAAGTGCTTTTGGAACTTTTTGCGAGAGAAGGGTATCCGAAAAGCATTGTGACTGACAATGGGCGTCAGTTTATGTCGACATGTTTTGAGCAGTTTTTACGAGATCAGGGAATCCAGCATTGCGTTACAACATTGTATTACCCGCAATGCAATGGTCAGATTGAAAGGTTCAACTGCGTTCTCAAGGAATATATTCATGTTGCGGCATTGGAACGAAGGCCACTGAAGGAGGCAATCTGGGACTACCTGGGTGTTTACAGGGCCACCCCATGTGCAACTACTGGAGCGTCACTGGCTTACCTACTGCATGGAAGAAGGCCCAGAACAAGATTGGATGTTGTTGGCCTCCCAGAAAGGGAATTTTTCAAGGAGCCGCGTGTCGCCATGGAAAAGTTGAAACAGCGCATTAAGGAGCAGCAACAACGAAAAAAATACACATAAAAAACGAGGTGCCAGAGCATCTACCATTGAGCCAGGAGATTTCGTAAAAATAAAGCAAGGCGGACCAAAGACAAAACACAAGTTTTCTTTGCCGATCCAGGTGAAGAGACGAGTGGGCACGAATTCATTTTTGCTGGCAAACGGTACGAAATGGAATGCATCAAAATTAACAGTAATTGGTAAAGTAAGGACAGGGCAAGCACAAGCACTAGCTGACGCGGTTACAGCGCAATGCAGTGCAGCCTCAGGGTTTTCCTGTGACCTGGATCTTCACGTAGGGAAGATGGCGGAGCAAAATGCCTCTACTACCGTCGAGAATCAATCTGAAATGGTGTCATCAGAAGACATCCAGGGAAGCGCCAACCAATCTGACGGTGCACAGCCCACAGTAACGGAGTCTATACTAGAGATTCCCGATCAGCAGGACAATTCTCGGTCACAGTTGGCCACCCAACCACAGCACCCCCTCGCACCAGGCCAGAACGAACAAGAAGAGTACCAGCGCAATATCAAGACTACGAGCTTACCTGACTGTAAGAACGTTGTTCGTGTCATGTGATATGAAGTGAGTGCACGAAAGTGGATTGATTTATTTGCTTTCTTTTTTTTATGAGGGGGAAATGTGTTGTGTATAGGGGGGGCTGTCAATTATACCAGTTGTATATAAGCGATTGCCATGAGAATAAAGTTCAGTTCCGTGGTTCCCCGTCAATGCATAGTCTTGTCTTATCATTCGGCGCTTCGCGTCACTACAGTATCATAACTGCATTCTTATATAGTATATTTTTGCTGTTGTTGATTGGCACATGGGAAACCCGCAATGGGCTGGTCTGCGCACCTTCGGCTGGCACTGTAGCATTGCCTTTGAGCACTGTATTGTCATCTAAGAAAGAAGCTCTTTGAAAACATTTTCGCCAACAAAGACATCGCAAAAATATATGAGACGACCGCCATAAGTGTACAAGCAGAGGAAACGACAGTGAACAAATAAAAACACTGCAGAAGGCACCCGGACACAACCTGAACTGCACCACACAGGCACGAGTCCATGCCCTGACATCACAGGAGTGGTGCCCACAGCGCCTCTGTAGTTTGTTCTCGTGGCTAATACTCCCGACATCTCCGTAACAATATTTGTCGCTGACTCTGAAATTGAACAAAATAAATTTTTTACACTTTCAAATTTGCTTCTTTTCAATTACGTGATAATTAGGGAAATTTTGCAGCCCCTCCAGTGTAAAAAAAATCCAGCAACGACTGTACTTATTTGCTTGCAAGGTTGGATTCAATGTAACGAAATTTAAATATGACGAAGCAAGTTGCTGATTTATTTTACAGCTGTAATTGTATAGGTTTAACTGTATAACATCAAGGCATCTAGTTTATCTTGTAATACGGGAGTTACTGAGCTATAAACACATGGACAACAGAAGTAGAACTGACGAGGATGCGCGCAGACTCACAACTGAATTTTATTGGGTGAAAGATGACATATATATGATGTCATCATGCTTATAGGCCATCCAAAATCGCTGCCATCACAATCGTGCATCCAGAAATTGCACCTCACAAACAGCAAGCTCTATGGAAGGGGTGCTAACACATACATGCGCTTTCTTCTTTATAACATAGGCCTCGAAAAGCTCCCGTGTACGATGATCCCTATGACGGTATAGAATTTGTTTTTCTAGAAGTGGAAGGCACACCTTCTTTGTCCCGTTTTCACAAGCCCTGCAGTGTTTGGCGACGTGGGAATCCTCTGACTTATTCTTAAAATGTCCTTTTCAACAGATATTAATACAGCATCCGGTCTGACTGACATAAACACAGCTGCAGGAGAAAGGGCATTCGTAAACCCCACCGCATGTGCAAGGAACAAACTGTAACCTGTGGCTTACATGGCAAACACAAGGGCTATGGCTAAGAATCTTTTCAATATTTCTCAGGACCTGTGCACACAAACAGGCCATTTTTAAAGGAGCAGAAAACACTACATTCACCCCATGACGTTGCACCACATTTTTCAAATTTTGCGGCACCCTATGTTGGTAAGGGATCACAGCATGTCTCTTACGCTCCTGGTTGTTGTCTTGAGGTGGAGCTGTGACGTTACACTTAACTTTCGTAATCAATTTTTCGCAAGCCACTGTTACCACAGAGCTCAAATACCCAGTTTTATTCAGTCTAACCACTTGATGTTCAACACACTCCATTACTGTGTGGCTGCATGATTTTATCAGGGCAGCACCAATGCTGGACACAAGAATGCCGTGTTTTACTGTTTTAGAATGACTTGCAGAAAAACTTAATGGTGCTTTCATGGATCTGGGACGAAGTAGCCAGCAGGTATGAGCCACTTCAAAGTGCAGGCAAATATCCAAATACTGTAGCTCGTTCTCATGAGGGTAATCAACTGTGAACTTAAGTCCTAGCCCCGATTTTTTAAATACTTTCTGAGTGTCAAGAACGCAGTCCTCCAGCCCTCCCGGGACTGGGTTCTCATTCTTCTCATTCTTGTTCTCATTCTCATTCTTCCATCCTCAGGACTGGGTTCTTGACGCTCAGAAAGTACTTAAAAAATCGGGGTAGGACTTAACTTCGCGGTTAAATACCCTCATGGGTATGAGCTACAGTATTTGGATATTCGCCTGCACTTTGATGTGGCTTGTACGTGCTGTCTACTTTGTCCCAGATCTATGAAAGCACCGTTAAGTTTTTCTTCAAGTCATTTTAAAACAGTAAAAGACGGCATTCTTGTGTCCAGCATTGGTGCTGCCCTGATAAAATCATGCAGCCACACAGTAATGGAGTGTGTTGAACATCAAGTGGTTAGACTGAATAAAACTGGGTATTTGAGCTCTGTGGATACAGTGGCTTGCGAAAAATTGATTACGAAAGTTAAGTGTAACTTCACAGTTTCATCTCAAGACAACAACCAGGAGCGTAAGAGACATGCTGTGATCCCTTACCAACATAAGGTGCCGCAAAATTTGAAAAATGTGGTGCAATGTTATGGGGTGAATGTAGTGTTTTCTGCTCCTTTAAAAATGGCCTGTTTGTGTTGTGAGCACAGGTCCTAAGAAATATTGAAAAGATTCCTAGCCATAGCCCTTTTGTTTGCCATGAAAGCCACAGGTCACAGTTTGTTCCTTGCACATGCGGTGGGGTTTACGAATGCTCTTTCTCCTGCGGCTGTGCTTATGTCGGTCAGACCGGGCGCTGTATTAATATCCTTGAAATGACATTGAATAAGTCATCTGACAAGCATTCCCACGTTGCAAAACATTGCAGGGCTTGTGAAAAAGAGACAAAGAAAGTGTGCCTTCCGCTTCTACAAAAAAACAAAACATTCTATACTGTCATAGAGATCTTCATACGTGGGAGCTGTTCGAGGCCTATGCTATAAAGAAATAAGCGCGTGTATATGTTAGTGATCCTTCCATTGTGCTGATTGTGAGGTGCAATTTCTGGACGCAAGATTGCGACAGCAGCGATTTTAAATGTCCTATCACCATGAGGATGTAATTTGGTCATTGTATATATATATATATGTCATCTTTCACCCAATAAAATTCGGTTGCGAGTCTGCATGCGTCCCTTCCAGTTCTACTTTTGTTGTCCGTGTGTTTATAGCACAGTAACCCTCGTATTACAAGATTAACTTCCAACTAGCCCAACTTGCCGCTCTACTGCATTTAGTTTGTCTAGAAATTCTTTTTTGGTTTGTATCATCATGTGAAAGTCGTGTCAAGGTATTGAAATTTCGTAAGAGGTTGTGTTCTGAATTGGCATCAGTTAAATCGGAAGACTCAAAGCTCATAATCTTATAAAAATATAATCTTCATTTGGCAAGCTTCACTTCATTTGCACAAGCTAAAAAAATACTGTCGAGTTTGACATTGTTTGTGTAAAGGACAGCATGACTAATGTAAATAATAAATAAAAGCAGCCTCAGAACAAAACCATCGTATGCCTGATGTTGTGAGTAAAAGCATTGTCATGAAAGGATTCAAGTGATTGTGTAACAGTTGAACAACCTGCCCTGAAGTTACACTGCTGCCTCAATATTACATTAAATACTCAATGAGAAGAAAGGGGATTAACTGAGGGGTCCAATTTTTATTAGTCATATCATAAGAAGCCAACAAACATTGGCACCATGGACATCATCATCATCATCACCATCATCCTGGTTACGCCCACTGCAGGGCAAAGGCCTCTCCCATACTTCTCAGACTACCCCAGTCATGTACTAATTGTGGCCATGCTGTCCCTGCAAACTTCTTAATCTCACCCACCCACCTAACTTTCTGCCGCCCTCTGCTACGCTTCCCTTCCCTTGGAATCCAGTCCGTAACCCTTAATGACCATCGGTTATCTTCCCTCCTTGTTACGTCCTGCCCATGCCCATTTCTTTTTCTTGATTTCAACTAAGATATCATTAACTCGTATTTGTTCCCTTACTCAATCTGCTCTTTATCCCTTAACGTTACACCTATCATTCTTTCCATAGCTCGTTGCGTCGTCCTCAATTTATGTACAACCTTCTTCGTAAGCCTCCAGGTTTCTGCCCCATATGTGAGTACTGGTAACACACAGCTGTTACATACTTTTCTCTTGAGGGATAATGGCAACCTGCTGTTCATGATCTGAGAAGGCCTGCCAAATGCACCCCAGCCCATTCTTATACTTCTGCTTATTCCTGTCTCATGATTCGGATCCGCAGTCACTACCTGTCCTAAGTAGATGTATTCCCTTACCACTTCCAGTGCCTCACTACCTATCGTAAACTGCTGTTCTCTTCCGAGACTGTTAAACATTACTTTAGTTTTCTGCAGATTAATTTTTAGACCCACCCTTCAGCTTTGCCTCTCCAGGTCAGTGAGCATGCATTGCAGTTGGTCCCCTGACTTATGGACCACATAGGAGAAATTACTTGTGCCTAATAAATGAAATAAAGAAACTACAAATTAATGGAAATGAAAGTGGATTGAAAGATTTAGCTACCGGGGCGCCATTTCCCTATCCACTTTCTTGGGTATTTATGCTTGCGAATAGAAACCTGGGAGTGTTAGCCAGCGCCACCACTCACAGACCTTGGCAGCAAACGTGGAACCTCGTTTCTGCCACAGGTGTCATGATTGCGGTCGCCTACTTGAAGCTGGTGTACTTGGTGATGGCTTTCGTGCCCTCGGACACGGCGTATTTTTTAGCCCCTCAGATTGCAAAAGTAACCTAAATAAAAATGAGGGAAACCGGCACCATCAGGGTATAGCAGGTTTAAGCCAATCAAAATTAAATGAAGAAGGGTAGAAACCCAAAATGTAATTTGAGGAAAAGCCAATTGTAAAAAAAAACAAAAAAAATGAGGTAAGCCGACAGAAAATGTATATCATTACAAGTAGGGGACAGGAATGAACGTCGGAATACCTGTCTGCATTGGCTTGCGGCGTGTGACGTCTCGTGATTCGTCCAATTCTTTATTAGGTCACCGAGCATGAGGAAAAAAGAGCAAAAGAAAAGGGAAAAGAAAGAAGAAAGAATTAGGATGGCAGGAGAGGGCAGGGCCAGAGGAGGCCTGCAGGTCCAGCAGGATGCCGGACATCTGAAGCAGAGCTTTGGGTAGGCCGGACTGCACAAGCGTGGAGACGTATTGGCGTGTAGTAGGTTCCTCTAGACTAAACACATTGGTATACTCTTCAAGGCTCGTGGGATGGCGTGCTTCTCGTACATGTGACCGGAGGTCTCCGGTAGGTGTGACATTACGTCAGGTATCAGAAGCACAGTGCAGTCCGCTTGACTGCAGCTCGACTGAAGATCTGCAAGAGACCTGAAAGTAGTGGCAAGCAGGTTCAGTAGGTGTGTCTTGGGCATTTGGCAATGGTTACAGACAAGGAATGGAGGAAAAACTAAAGGGCTGAGTCAAGAAAACAGCCATTCCGTCCATAGTGCCCCCGGAGATGAGCTCCACCTTAGTTGGCATAACTAAGGACACTATAAAGTGAAAGGCGAAGGGCAAGGTGTGAGGGACATGGAATGGAAACAGGGAAAAAGGAGAGACAAAGGAAACCGATGAAGAAATAAGGGATGGGTGAAGAAAAATATTAGGAGGAGTCCGGGAAAGTGAACGAAGAAATTACGCGATATAGATGAATGAGAAGTGCCCGCTTTCATTGATCGGTAAAAAGGGAGAGGTAAAGATCAGGTGTTACAGTAGTGGGGTGATTATCTTTAAGGAGATTAGCAATGTGAAAAGTAAGAGGAAAATCGTTAAAATAATGGAGCAAGTCTGTGCAAGGATTGCCACAGGCGCAGTTACTGTGAGATAAAAGATGAAAACGGAAATAATAGAAAGGGAAGTGGCCATGAGCGGCGATGAGGTGAACAATGGGTCTTTTCGGCGGGAAGAAAGGGGGAATGCGAGGGACGTTTTTTATCCACTTAAAAAGTCCAGTGTCGCTGTTCTCTCGTGTCCAGTGAGCATTCCACTGGGCGATGGAACAGGCACGCATCTTTGATTTTATGGAGGAGGGAGTGGCAAGGAGGAACCGAGAAACACCATGGGAGGCGGCGAAGTTACCGAGGAAGTCCACCATCTCGTTGCCTTCGACGCCCTGATGGGCCGATACATGGAAAAGAGACACCCGTCGCCGGGTAGAAATGAAAAGAAGGAGCTTCTTGATGTCCCTGACAGAGGTATTGGTTGTTGTGAAGATGTTCAATGCAGTGAGCATGGACAAGCAATTAGTGTAAATGTGTAGAGGGGTGATATGGGGCAGAGTCCGTATATAGGCTAGTGCCTCCAGTAAAGCGACTGTTTCGGTGGCATAAGAGGAGTGGCACCAATAAGTTTAAATTTTCCAACTTTAGTGATGTGGCTGGCGTGTTGGACTATGAAGTATGAAAGCAGCTCCAGCAGAGTGAGAAGTGTAGGAGCCGTTGGTATACAGGTGGTAGGCCGGCATAGTGGTAACAGAGGGTACCTCTTGAATTCGAAGGCGGTGATGGGAAAAACTGGATTTAAGGCTGGGATGACAGTCCCAAGTATTCATAGGGTAGTGAACAAGCGACAGATGGTAGGAGTCAGGGCCATAAAAGGTAAGGGCCTTGAGTACAAATAAGGAGAAGTGTGCGTTTAGGCAGTCTAGTTCAATGTGGAGCGGTGGTGCGTTAGTTAAAATCTGAAGCGACGAGGTACGCGTCGTATGAAAAGCACTGGTGATTGTAAGGAGAAGAGTATGTTGGATAGAGGAAATTTTGAGTTTAGACTGTGAAGTAGGAAAGGTTGGCCACCAGACAGGAGAAGCATATGTGATGGAAGGAAGCAGAACCTGATTATAGACCGTTTTTTCGTAGGCGCCGCCATATTGCGAACGCAGTGGCGCCGCCTATGAGCAGCGCCATACTGGCTTGGGTGAAAGCGGTCTTTTGCATGGCAGGTATACGCTTGGCGGCAGTTTCTGGCGTTTGTTTTCGCGGTCGTGCGGTTTGTTTAGTATGACGTGCGTCTTCTACGTAGCAAACGGTTCTGTGAGATGTGCTGAAGTGGTTTAAGGCATCATCGCCGGAATTTTCTCTGGCGTTGAGGTGGACAGAACACGCAACGCGATGTGTGCGCGCATATTCGAGTCTGCAATCAGCCTCGGAGATGAATTGTGTATTTCTGAATGTTCCAGTCACTAATGTGACCTTATTGCAGTATTATCCTCTATTTATAAGCTGCGGAAACATACGCGACGATCATAACAGCGTGATCGTGGGTACCGTTCTGCTACGATAGGAGCTGTGATGTTATACTTTGGCAAGTGTTCAAACTGTTCGCTGCAGGTTACATTGCGTGACTACTTGGTTCGATGGGTGAGGTTTCCGCACCTGAATAAAATAGTTTTGGCAAGTGATAGCAGCATACCTTAGTCTGAATTACGCTTGTCCAGCAAAGGGACTGTTTACGAACTGCGCGAGCCTCCTAAGCAGTGGTAAGTGCTGGATTACATATATCTTTGTTCTATATACCGCATGGTCCAAGCATACCGCATCAGCGGTTATATATTTATAAACGTTCTGCGTTGGACTATGCGAGGCCCTATTGTGGCATTAGCCCGTTTTCTCTTGCTTTTTCGAGAAAGAGGATTATAACCGAATTTCTTTTTCGGTTGTGTTTGTTCCGTTCACTACGACGCACTCACACGCATTACGGAAATTTTGTCCTCAAAAATAGGCATCGCATTCTTTTTATGCGATCCTTCATATATTATGGCTGTATGCAGGCAAAAAAGGCAATGCCGAAGCGCACAGCTTACATATGTACCGTGCTGGTTCACAAACCGCAGTGGTCGCTGTGTTGAGCAGCGCCATCGGCCTCATGCAGGAAGGCTAGCGTAGACATATGGTAATTTGAAGCCTACTAGACTTGAAATGCGCGAGAACGATGCCGGTGCATCACAAATATTTGATTGCGCCTGCCGCTTAGATGTTTCGTGGTTGCCTTAGGTTGGCCGTGCACGAGCATGCGCTCTTATGTTTATGCTTTGCTCTCTACGCCAAGCGATCAGATATTGAGCAGATTTACCATTTCATGCTGCTAATACAGAGACACCGGGTTTCTTTGTTGAATTAAAACCGATATAAGTAAAATAGTTCACAACACATACACACACCGCGACTGATAATGTGCGTACACCGCGGCTTATAAAACGCGTCACATTTCTGCGCTCCCAAAAGATATTTCCGCCTACTGTAGTTACCGACGCACCGAAAGGCTTCCCTGACGACTTTATATGAACGGACACGGCGTAAATTTCACAAAATACCATCTAAAACATCTCAAAATCGTTCCGCGGCACGCGACAGCAATACTTTCAAGCAGCGCCGCGCCGGATCGCCCAAGCCAGAGAGGAGGAAAGGCTCTCCGCGCGCCCTATCCTCCTCGCCCAATGAAACAGTCTATAGAGGAGACGAAGAACGGATGGGGGCATCGAACAGTGCATTCGAAGGAACAGGAGAAGACGGGGAGAGAGAAGGTCTGCTTTAGTACGGAGATAGGTTAAATGCGTGTTAAAGATGAGATGGGTGTCAAAGATGACGCCAAGAATTTTAATACTCGACTGAAATTTGAGGGCAAAACCATTAAAGCGAACAATGGGAAGACGGGTGCGTGAAGAGGAAGCAGAGTGGCTATTGGGGAAGTATAGAAAGGAGGATTTGTCGGTACTGATTGTGAGTTTGGTGCGCTGTGCCCAGGTCGAAATAAGATTAAGAGGGAGAGCTACCTTCGATTCTAAAGCGCGACGGTTGTCTGCAGAGAGTACAATAACAGTGTCGTCTGCGTAGGCCTGCGCAACCACGTCCAGGGGAAAGGGGAGGTCAAGCAATCCGTAGATGACAATGTTCCACAGCAGTGGACTGAGGGGTGACCCTTGAGGGCTGCCCAAAGTAGGCATGGCAGACACCTGACCTGCCTGCGATCGGAAGGTGATCTGTCGATGTTCTAAGAAGGATTTTAGAAGGTGGTAAAGGTTGGAAGGGCAATTGTGTGAGCATAAAAAGTGGAGGACAACAGGGTGCCAAACACTGTCGGAAGCCCCTTTTATGTCTAGGCAGATGAGAATGGCATGTTGTTTCAGGTCTCTGTAGGTGTTTAGAGTTTGTCTAAGACGGTACAAAGCGGTGGACGCACTCTTCTCATGTGTAAAACCAAATTGACGCGGACGAAGTTGTTGGAGTGGAGAAAAAAGTAGAGCTGGGAGTTTAGAGGACGTTCTAGAATTTTACTAAACAAAGAATTCATAACAATAGGGCGGTAGGATGAAGGAGAGTCGGGAGGGCGATTGGGTTTAGCAATAAAGATGACACGTCCTTTACGCCAATGAGCTGGGAAGTAGGATAGATTGAGACAATGGTTAAAAATGAAGAGGAAAAAGGATGGGGGATAGGAAAAAGCGTCTTGAGCATAGGAAGAGTCATTCCGTCTAGACCTGGGGTGGCGTTGGTGTTACCTCAATTGAGGGCATGTTCAATCTCTGCAATAGTGAAAGGGTGGTCGATAGTTTTGGAGGAATAAGGCATGTCAGTTATTTTACGCAGGCGCACGTGGTCGTCATCATTTGTTGAGGCGGAGTCTTGAGTCATGTGAACAGTAAGGAGAAAATGGGCCGACTCAAGCACGCTGCATGTGGAACGACCATCGGGTAAAAGAAGGGAGGGAAGCTGGTTGGTACGGGAGAGTTTGTCAAAGCAGATGCGTAAAGGAAGGCCAAAAAGATTGCGTTTGGAAAGATCAGAACAGATAGAGTTGGAGGCAGCAGATTTGGCCTGGTCGATATGCATTTTATAGTTTGCATGGGCATCATAGTATTGAGCCTTAAACGTCTGTCAAAGGAACGGGTCAGTGGTGCTTTGAAAGCGCCGACGGAGAGCACGAATGCGTTTGCGTTCAATAGTAAGTTCGGGAGTCCACCATGAATTAGTCGTAGAGGGGCGCGGCTGTATCCAGCGAGAATGGAGATGACGAAGCTTGTCGAAGGGAATGTAGAACTTCGTCAAAACCAAACTGACTGCGTTGGGTGATAGCAAAGTCGTCTGTTGGACCAACAAAAACCATGGAGAAGTGATGAGTGACTGTAAAAAGATGAGATGTAGTCGATTTTGTTAACCGTTTATGGCGGGGTCTGATATGGCCAAAATAGGAAAATAAGATATATTTGGGGTCGGATAGCGTTTCGGATTCGTCGACGAACCAGCTGTAGCTGCATGAGGCGAGAGGAACCGATGCAAAGGAGACATCGATCCAACTCTCAGCAAGGTGTGATTGAATGGTAGGCGGCGAACGAGGGTCATTTAATGCTTTTAAGTTGTTTGCGGCAGCAAATTGTGTGAGCTGCGCACCCCTGATATCGCCTTCCACTGGGCCCCACAGTAAGTGTTTCGCATTGAAATCACCTGCCGTCACCAGAAATGGTTGAGTAATACAGGACAGGTGAGCTTGTAGGGCGTCGAAAAGGGGTTCCAGTGGTTCGTGAGGGGGAGCGTAAACGGCGAGGATGACGAAAGAGACTGAAGAGGCAACACAGGAGACCATGACATAAAGAGGATGGGAATGGATTAGGAAGAGATCATAGGTATGTTTAGGTGTTAAAAGAGCCAGACGGGGAGTTACTGGTGAAGCGAAGGTGATGTGCGTGTGAGGTAGGTGCGGAAGAGAGTTGCCTCGTGTATAAGGTTTGGAAATAATGATAAAATCAATGTGGTTCTGCTGAATAAAGTCCGACAACAGCAATGTTGGTTGTCCGGAATGCGCCAGATTAGCCTGCAAAAATTTAATGGGTGTGGAATGGGCCATGGTTGAGAGTAGATGAGAAAGGGGAAGAGAGCGTTAAGATGAGTATAGGAGTGCAGGTGTCAGAAATAAAGGAAGGCAAAATGCGCGGAGTAGAGGAGGCAAAAGTTAACAGATAAAAGGAGAAAATGGAGGAAAGAGAGATATAAGATAGGAAGAAAGCAAATAGAGAGAATGAAACCACTAGAAGGAAGCGAGGGACATGGTGAGCAACAAAATAGGAACCAGGATTGAGGAGGATGGAGGGGCATACGCACCCACCCTATGGGGAAAGGGGCTGTGTAGTGGCTAACCGACACTAGTGTCAAGTCCGGAAGCCGAGGGATAGTGAGCATACAGGTGTATCTGATGGCAGGAGGTATAGATGAGAAGAGCCACCGCGCAGCTCCCAAGGGACAAGAGTAGGTGGTGCTTGTTATCTTATCCATAGTCCATGCGCATGCGCATACGTGCTATGCGTTTGAGCAAAACTGGGCAAGTCGCATCGCCCGTGGGATGCGACGACACCCTAGCTACCCGCCGGCCCTCGGCGCACGACACCGCAGCGTCCCCCATACGGACCGAGCACGTTTCGGCAAAATGCGACTCTGCACATTTCGTGCACACCATCTGCGAGGGGTCCGACTTATGCGGGCAGGCACATTTAGAGTGCCCGTACATCGAGCAGTAGGTGCAGGTGGGGACATGCAAATCTTCCTGCACCGTCACCGAAGTTCATCCTATGATCAACCGCCCAAGCGCGGCAAGGGAGCGGAAGGAGGCTGCATCGACGGCAAGGACGTGGGTGAAGTTTCCGGAGCGTTCACAGAAAGAGACTCGCACTTTACAGGATTCAGGATCGAGTTGGATAGATGGGTTGCACGCATTGATAGCGGCGAGGAGGCCATGAGCGGGTACGCCGGGATCGACGCCTGATATGCGAATATGGGGTTGTCATTTTTGGGCCACTTTGATGGAGATCGCTGTACGCATTATCGGGTTCCTCTCGATTGCAGCCTTAAGATGTTTGAAGGAGTGTCGCTCATTAGTGAAGATTGTGATGCCGTGTCGTGTACGGCGCATCAAGACGTCACTGATCCCCTCCGTGATCGGGTCTATGTTTATCTTCAGAAGGGCTACGACATTGCATGCCAGCGAGGTGGAAGGAGCGATAGGGGTGAGGAACAGGATAAATTCATGCTCTCGCCTGATTGCATCGGCCTGTGGAGGAAGTACCGTCGGGTCCGGGTCCGTTTGCAGAACCTCTGCAGGGATCCTGATTGGGGGCTGCCGGGTCGTGAGCGGAGCAGCCTGCATACCAAGATGTGCCGCAGCCGCGTATGTCCTGGGCTGGCAAGGAGGAGGCGGTGGAGCCGCCAGTGTATCGCCAGCAAGGCGCCTTGCCTGCTGTAGCTGGTCCCACAACTCTTCAACGCGACCCCCCTGATGGGCAGCAATCGCATGCATGTCAGAACATTCCTGCAATATCTCGGCAAGCCAGGATACAATTTGCGAGCGTTGAGCATTCGGTACTTTAGAAGAGGCATGGAAGATCAAGTCTGTGATTTGTTTTTGCTTCTCTACTATGCGGTGGACGGAGGCGCTAATTCATTGCTCGGAATCCAGTGGAACAGTGGAAACCGAGTTGCCGCAAATGCAAGGCGGGGAACTGAGGGCGGCAACAACAGGAGGTAAAAGCACGGTAGCGGGGCCGTCCCTTGCAGGCGGATCGCGTTCCCCTTCATGTATCTCGGCTTCGCGAACCACCGCGTCTCCTTCATCAGGGAAGACTGATACATTTGAGCTGTCCAAGTGAGGCGTTTTGACACCACTAGGGGAGTCTCGCCCGGACGTCTGCTCGTCCTGGAGAACCTCAGGCTTAGGCATAGTCGCGTACATAGGCGGCCATGGCCATCAGCCGGCCATCTCATGGTATAAGATGGTCGAAAAAAGCAAAAGGAGCACACAAAAATCCCCAATCGCACAACGGAGCGAGTCCTGACAGATTTAAAAGGATCCTCAAAGCAAGGTTGGGTTGGTAAGGTCGAAGAAACCTCACCTTTTCCGAGAAAACTCAGGAGCTGAGAGAGCCACAGACCCGTACCCACTGCCACAAACAACAGCCGGGCAACAGCAGATGCACAGCAGTCTGGACCTCCCAGCACGTGATGGTCGAGCGCTGTGTAAGCCAGACGGGACGACTCCACGGCAATATGCTTGAAGATGTCATTCACGAAGCTGTTCATGATTGACATGGCCTTGCTGGAGACTCCAGTGCCCGGGTGCACCTGCTTCAGCACCTTGTAGATATAGATGGAGAAGCTCTCCTTCCTGCGGTGCTTCTTCTTGTCGGTGGCGCGCACATTCTTCTACGCCTTGCCGGCCTTCTTCACGGCCTTACCACTCGGCTGAGGAGGCACCGTTGTCAGATGGGAAGAGGACTTTGCACCCCGAGGTGCCGCGTACCAGAGCTTATGTGTACTCATAAGCCCAACATCATCCAATACATTGACCCCAGTGCTCCCCCTCTACCCGGGCTGACTAGACGGGGGGCTTTGGTTCGGGCCAATGGTTCTTCCCGGACAAGGGGGCTGTTGTGGTGCAGCACAACTGAGGAACTGCACTCCCCACACAAACAGCTATGTCGGTCTTACAGGACACGAGCCTGATTGACCCTCGGACTTCCCTGACACAAAAGAGGTCAAGACATACTACTACAGAGATCACCAAAGCCATCCGCGGAGCAGCACGACCACATCAGGGTGTGCCAACACCGATTCTGGCTCTGGGTTCCACTGAGCCAAACAAAACGCCGTAGATTGACTGGCACACACGGCTGAGTCGAGCGACCTTAGGAGTATGCATCATAACTTAATGGAGAGCTTTCCACCTAACTCATCAAAAACCACGGCAGGGCGAGCCCACACTTCGAGAAACTTCTTGTCTCCCAAGCGATGCCGCTCCCGGGTGAGGTGGAACCAGACCTCCTTCTGTACTTTCTCAAGCACTTCGTGAAGGCCCGGCATGCGTCCTCCAATAATTGCATCACAGCGTGCCAACCAAACTTGGTATGAGCACTCGTCGAGAAGAAGCACGAACTGGTTGATCGCCTGATTAGGCAAAGGGTGTAAAAATCGAACCGTCTGATATGGAACACCTGGGAGTTAAGAGACTAGCAATCCTTTGGAGAAGAGCTGCAGGTAGCAAAAACTGCGAAAAGATATGAACCGAGTCTTCACGGCCCCCACACAAGGGGCACACTCCAGGAGCTAGGATGGCTATGACGGTCCTATAACTCAACAGCAGGCACCCTCGCACCAGCCGGTACATAAACGTAGCTCACCTAGTGTCGAGGAAACTGGCCATAATGAGCTTCCAGCTTGGCCTGTGGATGAACAGATCACGCCTTTGGCAATGCGGGGGGAGACCTGGGGTGAGGATATCATCTAGTTCTTGAATTGGAGTTGAAACTACGTCGATGCCGGGGTGAACCTTGCGGAGGCTTACCAGAGAATTGACAGCCGCTGCATAAATGGTGGGTGGTGTCGGGCCCTTGGGCCTTCCTTTGCAACGCGTGCCACAACAGCACTCGTTACATGGAGCATGCACACCGATCACGTTATCGTAAGAACTCGCACTGGGGCTGCCTGGAAGGCGGCTGCCCGATAAAAAGGCAGCGGAGATGGCACTCAGGGCTTCTTTGGGGCGCGGGCCTGGGAAGGCGCTGGTGGGCTGTGGCCCGTCTAGGTTTTCTTCCGAGCGTGCTGCCGAGTGGGGGAAAAGCGTTTTTGCATTGTGTCCGCGTGAAAGAGTGCTCTTGTTGCATAACTGCAAGTCGGCCTAGTTGGAACAGATTAATCTCAAAACTTTTTGTTGCGCAAACAAACAGGGACGAAGAATAGGGGCAACACAAGGACGAGCGCTTTCTAACAACTCGTTTTATTTTTGAAGAACTACCTGCTTAAATACCCACAGATCTGCACGATCTAGTCAACAGAGCATGTCAATAGCACATATAACACTTGTGATAAAAAGACGTGGACAAAAGCCACCCGGTCAACCTAAAAACAGCAAGGTGCATAAAACAACCACTTACAATAAAATTCGTTAAAGATGTGATGATAGAAGTGAATTTTCTTTATCTAACAATGAGACAGAAGGATGGCTGATGCATTTTTCTTTTTGTTTTTCAATCCACTGTGCTTCCACAATTTCCCTAGCGGTTTGATTCCTTTGCCTATACGAAATGTCTGTGCTACTAAGACAAGGTGAGCAATCATGTTCTTCGCAATGCATTGCCAAATGCGTACTAGGGCGACCTTTCAGACCACTTTCAGACTTGACAAGTGCTCCCTTAACCTCGTGTTAATGCATCTCGCAGTCTGCCCTATGTACACATGACCACACGTCATAGGAATCTGATACACAACGTTCTTCGCGCAATCAACAAATTGGTTCTTGCGCGGATGTTTAACACTACATTCTTTCTTTACATCATACTTACTTTCGAACTTCTTTTTAACCTTACAACACACACTATTTTGTTTTTTGCCGAAAATACCAATTTTACTGCATAACTACCAGCCACCTTTTTAAGTCTGGGTGAAAGGACGTGCACATGCGGAATCACTGAAACCTTGGAAGCTACATCCTTCTGCCTTTGATTCTTTGTGCATTGTCCTTTATCCATTTTAAGTTCTTTCATTAGTCTAGCGCACGACGCCAACATCACAGCGAGCGGGTACCCAGCCTTTCTCAACCTATCTACTTGCTCGAAAAATGCAATCTTTACAGTGTGGTGACATGACTTCAACAACGCTGACCGGAAACACGAAATGACTATCCCATTCTTCACAAGCCTGGAATGGTTTGAGGCATAGTTCATTAGCGGTTTTCCAGCTTGGGGTGAGAATGACCAACACATATTTTCCGGTAGGAATTTTAACTTGACATCAAGAAACTGTAGCTTATTATCTACCGGTACTTCCGAAGTAAATGTTAAGCCCTTGCCCAGAGAATTGAAGGCTTCTACAACCCTATTCCTGAAAGCACCCTTGTCTACAGGACAGCCTAAAATCAAGTAGTCACCGACATATCTGTATACCTTACTTACTACACCTTCTAAATCTTTGGCCAACTCTCTGTCTATGATTCCAAAAAAATGCTACTTAGGATGGGAGCTACCTTTGACCCGATGCACACACCCCTTGCCTGTATATACGTTTCACCACAGAATCCTACATGTGTATTCGCTAAATTTTCAACGGCCATTCTGATTCAACGGCCATGCCGCACGTATTGTGGAATGACACCTCATCATTCTAATTTGTTATACAATCTTTAACACTGCTCATTAGAGGCCCATGCGGTTCGGAATAGTAAAGCTCTTGAACATCTATGCTGAATCCCCAGCTGCAGCTTGTACTATCTGATGCCAGACAATTCACAAGGCCTTCAGAGTTTTTCAATAAGTACGGATCCTGCACTTCTAGGGAATTCAACATTTTTTGCAGGAACTCCGTGACCAGAACTTGCCAACACCCTCGCTCGGACACAATTGGCCTAAATGGAATTTCTTGCTTGTGGGTTTTTGCCGTAAAAAATATCTCCAACTTCATTCCTTTGGAGTTCTTTACATGTGACGCAAGCTTATCTTGGTCACATTTTTTGAATAGCTCCACCGCTTTTTTTTTTAACGTTTTCTGCATTCACATCACATTTCTTAAAGCACTTGTTCACCGCTAGGAAAGCCCTTTTCTAAGTAACAATCATTTGGTACAACAACCAGAAAGCCTTCCTTGTCTGCTTGAACAACATGCAGATTATTCTCAACCAAATACATAGCAGTCCTATCAACATTGGGTCTGGATCTATCGCTTACCAAAGCTTTAGCCACCACGTCCACACATTCCACCACACATCGTTCTTTTTCTTTCTCTCGTACACTCCTGGCAATATCCCTTGTAAGTGCTAACCTGTCGACGATGTCGATCCTTGGATCCACGCAGAACTTTGGCCCCAAATTGAGAACCTGTTGATGCCGTTCTTCCAACGTTGCACCCCCTAGTAATAGAAGGCGTCCCTCTGGCACTTCCCTTTTCTTCTTCTTCGGCAATTTTCGACGAACATCGTTCCATATAGTCTCAGTCACAATATTTGTCTGTCTGCACCAGTCGCGAAAATCCTTCACGTTAAAGGGAAGGGAAAAGGGAAGTGCCAGAGGGACGCCTTCTATTACTAGGTGGTGCAACGGTGGAAGAACGGCATCGAGCAAGTTGATAGGTTGAGAAAGGCTGGGTACGCGCTCGCTGTGATGCTGGCGTCGTGCGCTAGACTAATGAAAGAACCTAAAAAGGATAAAGGACAATGCACAAAGAATCAAAGGCAGAAGGATGTAGCTTCCAAGGTTTCAGTGATTTTGTATGTGCACGGCCTTTCACCCAGACTTAAAAAGGTGGCTGGTAGTTATGCAGTAAAAGTGGTATTTCCGGCAAAAAACAAAATAGGTAGTGTGTGTTGTAAGGTTAAAAAGAAGTTCAAAAGTAAGTATGATGTAAAGAAAGAATGTAGTGTTAAACATCCACGCAAGAAGCAATTTGTTGATTGCGCGAAGAACGTTGTGTATCAGATTCCTATGACGTGTGGTCATGTGTACGTAGGGCAGACTGCGAGATGCATTAACACGGGGTTAAGGGAGCCCTAGTACACATTTGGCAATGCATTGCCAAGAAAATGATTGCTCCCTTTGTCTTACTAGCGCAGACATTTTGTATAGGCATAGGAATCAAACCGCTAGGGAAATCGTGGAAGCACACTGGATTGAAAAACAAAGAAAACTGCATCAGCCATCCTTCTGTCTCATTGTTAGATAAAGAAAATTCGCTTCTATCATCACATCTTTAACGAATTTTATTGTAAGTGGTTGTTTTATGCACCTTGCTGTTTTTAGGTTGACCGGGTGGTTTTTGTCCACGTCTTTTTATCACAAGTGTTGTATGTACTATTGACGTGCTCTCTTGACTTGATCGCGCAGATCAGCGGGTATCATATGCGCTATAGGTGTGCTCTGTTGACTAGATCGTGCAGATCTGTGGGTATTTAAGCAGGTAGTTCTTCAAAAATAAAACAAGTTGTTAGAAAGCGCTCGTCCTTGTGTTGCCCCTATTCTTCGTCCCTGTTTGGTTGCGCATAAAAAGTTTTAAGATGCTCTTGTGGTTCGCTTTCGGGCATGTGTCTGCATGCCTAGTTCGGCGCTTGCTTGCTCTCTTCGCTTTATGCATTCTGTTATGGACCGAAGGATTGTGGTGGTTGATGGTTTGTAACGGCCGTTCTTTCGTCGCTCCCTTTTGCTTGTACATTTTGTTGCCTCGCTGTTCTGCTGCTTGCTTCTTTGCCTTGTTCTTTTCTGCTATTGGCCGCGAGACTGTGGCAATTGTTTGAGTGCTTCATTATATCGTAAATTAAAGTGGTTTCTATTGTTTGCGCCACTGGTCTTTCGTCGTGCTGGTCACGGCTCGCGGACCCCTTGAGCGAAGGCGAGGGGCCTTCATCTGGAGTCAGGTGCCATTAAAGAAATAGAGCACGATTCCTGCTTTGGCTATGAAGTTACGGCCCAAAATCACATGACAAGAAAGTCCTGGAAGGTGTAGGAAGCGTTGCCTGAATTTTCTATCATTGATCGTAACCGTTAACCATGCTGCTGACGTAGTGGACTCAACGTGAGCGGATGCCATGTGAAGGGTCGTGTTTACACTTCGTAACTGTAGACGTTTCATCTCGCAGGTGCTTTTGACACGATTGCCGAAAACGGAAACAGCCAAGCCGGTGTCTAAAATAGCAGGTACTTCTATTCCGGCTATTCTGACCATCACCAATGGTGCTTTTTCGAGGTGTGGGCATCAAGAAGACTGAAGGTGGATGGAAAAGCGCTCACCATTTGTCCGAGATGCTGGGCCTTCGAGCGGGGAGGTGACACTTTACCAGTACAACTACTACCGTTGATGCCGGTAGTGATACGAGTGTGAGGAGCTGTTTCTTTCCCCCTCTCCGCTGCCGAGGTTATCGACAGCTCAGCATCGTGGCAGCAGGATGGTGAGACGACCAAAACACCCGGCTTTTCGTAGTCTTTGAATGGCTGCTGCAAGTGGCGCCGATGTTGCGAGTGACACCTCATGAGGGTCAGCTGCTGCCGGAAAGGTCATTCCGGAGCCTGCATGTTGCGAGGGGACCTCGGGGTGCGGTAGGTCGTTGGCCGGCGACTGGTAGCTGCTCACCACCGCCGGCCGTTGTCGTTTCCCTGCTGGCGGGAGCCAGGGGGGGCTCGGGCACTGGCTTTTGTAGTGGCCTCGTCCTCCGCACTGGAAGCAGATTGGGATGCTCCTGCGTGTATCTCCTGCACCTGATTGGATGGCAGCCACTACAGGCCTGCTGTGGCCCTGAGTGCCCTGAGTGCCTTGCAGCGTTGTTGCAGGCTCCTGAACCGGAGGCTGGAACGGTACTTGGTTGGCAAAGGTGCGGTGGATGAATGGATCCAGCGTCCTTGGAGGTTGTACCATATTCCCTGAGCTTGCTATTAGAGAACCGTGCCACGCGCAAGACGGCTTGAGGGAGGCCTGAGGCGGGGATGGAGGCTGGTAAATGAGCTCTGCCAACATCGCCGCCTGAATACAGTTCTGCTCACAGTAGCTGCTCAAAGTGCATCCAACTTTGAAATGACTGGTGATGACGCCAACTGGCGGCGGGCCCAGTCAGGGTGACGGGCAAAACGAGCTGAAGAAGAACGCAATCCGTAATGGCTTCCGCATTGCAGTAATCTTGCATTTCCTGAAGGATGTCCGTCACCGATTTCTTGTCAGTGTGGCCTTCATATGTAGGCACAGTGAGCTGCAAACAGAAACTGGCTGCTCGCATTATGTTTGTCTGATGCTCGAGTAGTGCGGTCAGCTGGGTAATAATGCTGGACATAACTTGTGCGGGCGCGTCCTGGTCCTTTTTATCAGGCAATGTAGCGGCGGTTTCGTGAATATGATTTTTAACCGCGCCCTTCATGACTTTACCCGAACATAGGTGCAATAAAATGCCAGCAGTGCATCTTTGGCATTGAAATTGGACGGGCAAAGTGGTCTGATGGAATGGTTGAGCAATGTCAAGTGGTTCTGCGGAGGCAGGATGGCATGGAATAGCAGGGCGCAAGAAGAGTGAGAAGTGGAATAAATGTGTTGATTGAGCTTATGCAGGTCAGAGCAGTTGGGTACAGAAGCATGAGCTGTGGGACCCGATCTTGGAGCGAAACAAGTAGGCCTAGGGGGAATTGCCAGCTGCCTCGAGATGGAGGTGGTTCCCTTGTTCCCGTCCTCGTGGTCCCTGTGGTGCGGAAGCGTACTCCAGAACAATCACAGAAAGGACGAGAAAGAAAGAAGAAAACCACGTTGGGTGCCAATTGAAGGCCCCTTGCCTTTGCTCACGGGGGTCCGCGAGCCATGACCAGCAGGGCAAAGGACCAGTGGCGTAAAGAATGGAAACCGCTTTAATTTACGATATAATGAAGCACTCAAACAATTACCACAGTGTCGCGGCCAATAGCAGAAAAGAACAAGGCAAAGAAGCAAGCATCAAAGCAGCGAGGCAATAAAATATACAAGCAAAAGGGAGCGACGAAAGACGACCATTCAAACCATCAACCACCACAATCCTTCGATCGATAACAGAATGCATAAAGTGAAGAAAGCAAGCACCGAACCAGGCACGCAGACACAGTCCCAAAAGCGAACAACAAGAGCACTCTTTCACGCGGACACAATGCAAAAACGCTTTTCCCACGCTCGGCAGCACGCTCGGAAAAACACCTAGACGGGCCACGCCCCACCAGCGCCTCCCCATGCCCACGCCCCAAAAAAGCCCAGAGTGCCATCTCCGCTGCCTTCTTATCGGGCAGCCGCCTTCCCGGCAGCCCTTGCGCGAGTTCTTATGATAACGCGATCGGTGCGCATGCTCCATGCGACGAGTGCTGTTAGGGCGCGCGTTTCAAAGGCTTCCCCCGTGCGCGCTGCAGAGGAGGGCCCAAGGGCCCGACAACGGGAAACCTGAGCGAGGTACACAGTGGGAAAATGGGCTCTGCGAAAACAAGCGGAGTATTTACCGGTTGCCTTCACCCAACAAGATCACGTTCTCATGACACATATGGCAGAAAGGATCTTCCATATCCGCTGCCAAGGTTTGTGAGTGGTGGCGCTGGCTAACACTCCCAGGTTTCTGCTAGCAAACATAAATACTCAAAAAGTGAGTGGGGAAACAGCACTGCGGTAGCTCAATTGGTAGAGCATCACATGCGAATGTTGTGGGATCGTTCCCCTCCTGAGGCAAGTTGTTTTTTCATCCACTTTCATTTCCATTAATTTAGCGTTTCTTTATTTCATTTATTAAGCACAAGTAATTTCCCCTATGTTGTCCTTGGTGTCAGTGTTTGTTGGCTTCTTATGATATGACTAATTAAATACTCAAGGCATTTATGTATAATATGTTGCAGAAACTTACAGCAGTTAGATACAGAAGAAATTGGTCTATAAATGGTAATCAGTGATCTGTTGCTTGTCTTAAACTCTGGAATAACATTTGCTGTTTTACACTTGTAAGGAACGATCATCAACTTCAGTGATTATCAAAACATCATAGACAGGACCACCATTCTGTGCATTGTTTTAGGCACACGCCCTGATCCTGTAGTGGTGTCGTCCAGTTTTGAGGAGGAGAAGCTTGCGAAAGGCAGAAATATCAGGAAGAAGTAGAAGCAGGGCTGGAACCTGGATTGGTGCTGCTGTCACCTGCAGTCTGGAAGCACTGTGAGCCCCAGTTGGTGCAACATGCATCTACTGTATCTAGAGGATATTCAATCTCACTGATTCGTAGCAAGAACTTTGCCTAATCTGATTGCATGCATAATGTATGGTATATGGTTGTTAAGTCTGGAATGCAACAGCTCTAGAATGGTATAAATAGTCTTGAAGGCACATTCAACAACTGATGGCTGCTATCATTGAAACTTGAGTGTTGAGAAACAACGTAGAAAAGACGCACACAGAAGCAACGAAACAGATGCTGCTTCTTTTTTCCTGTCCATGTCTTTTCTGCACTGTTTATTAAGATGAAGCTATGTCAGCTTGCCCAAATGTCAGTTATATTATCTTGGCACACAGTTTTGGCACTTCACCATCACTACAACATGACAGTTTATAGCCATTGTATTTTTTGTCTGCCTCTGTGATGTCTTACACTGAGGTGGTGGTATGTGTCACACATCGTAATGTGTCATTTGCTAACCTGTATCAACTCGATAGGTGGGTCTAGCCTCAGAAGCGACTGCAGCATTATCGAGAGCAGCAGCTGCATCTCATTTGTGAATGTGTGCTGCAGGTGTCGTGGTATGGCTCCCTGGCCCATCTCTATCTGGAGCTGGGCCTGGGGCGCAAGGCAGCCTTCTACACCCGGGTGGCTGCCCTCAAGTGCATGGCAGGGAAGCAGCCTGACCCTGTCCAGGTAGGAGATTGCATCAGCGCTGCACCAACTGAGGATGTACAAAGTTTGTAAGAGCTGCGAGCTGAAATGAAAACTTACTCATGTGTACCCTACTCTCGACAATGTTTTAAATAGTTCTCAAAGCTGCTCAAGGCAGGCTCACCTGTGCCAAACCTGCTTGGCACGTGCTTATGCGACCGTGATGCTGACAACTGTGATGGAACCTTTCATTGTGCCTACTTGAGGTCGGGCCCAGAGTGATAAAAGGTATTCTTGTAATCAAAGAAAGCTTAACTTCTAAAGGAGCATGCAGGCTTTTCCCCCAAGGATAAAAACCTTGCCTACATGTGGCACACGGGGGACCAGCATCGCAAGAGACTACTGGGGTGCATGCAGTGGTCCCTCTTTTGTCCTCTTGGTGGCAGCAGCCAATGCTGCTCCATCGTTTTCAAGGAAGGGCCCTAAGCTAAGTCCGAGGCCTGCAGTGTGCGCCTGAGTGCCTATCCCGCCATTGCCTTTGGGGGAGCAATGGAGGTCGACACCCAACAATCGGCACTCTCTCAAGCGCACTAAGAGTGATATGATCCCAGTAATGGCGCGAAAGATTGCAAGTATTATGATGTTCATGTAAACAATGCTGGTGCTTTCAGAGATATAAATTGTCTAAAAGACCACAAACACACTTGCTAATTATCAAGAGGATTTGCTGTAGTCAGACAAGCCTTAAGTTCTACATGACAATTTAAACTGCAAATCACTTTCGAGGCTGTGGCCATTACAGTCTTCCTGTTTAGGTCTGTCGCCATTTGTTCACTTTAGAATACATTCTATCTCTTGCACAGGTCAGAGAATTTGAAAGTTAACACAACAGCTACCGGACCTTTTTCTTTTAGTAGGAGATTGTAACGCTCACTTTACTCTTCGGGGTGGTGCTAAAGCTTACCAAAGAGGGCAAATTATTGAATGTTTTACTTTGTCTAATAACATGTGTACTTAAAACTGAGGTACACCAACATATTTTTCACTGAGTATTTGTAATTTTAGTTGCTTTCTGCTCACATCTGTTTTTAGATATTTTAAATGGAAAGTCCTGGACACTGCATATGGCATTAACCTGCAGTTATCACTCTCATCATCATTACCCACTATGTTGTGAACTGTGCCCTTGGAAACTAAATATGGCAGAAAGATTGCAGTGGATCTTGACTTTATCCATTGGTCAATGCTTGTTCACCAGTCAAAAGCATCTGTTGAGGCTCTTCTTCATATGATAATAAAATAAGAATTTGATTATGCCGAAGGAGTGGGAAACCGCAGTAATAATGTCATTCTTAAAATCCCCCGCCTGATTCTTCCAGTAGCTATTGTCCTCACTGGCTATATGGCAAAATCCTATGAAAGTATCGTAA
The DNA here is from genome assembly GCF_050947875.1 of Dermacentor variabilis. Lineage (NCBI taxonomy): Eukaryota > Metazoa > Arthropoda > Arachnida > Ixodida > Ixodidae > Dermacentor > Dermacentor variabilis. The sequence goes on along the minus strand of NC_134574.1, from coordinate 15,500,406 downwards.
GTGTGCAACTGACATTGACGCTCGAAACATGACAATTATGGTACAAAAAGGGGTTTAACAACCGACCACCTTATCCAACTTGAACACGAAACAAAGGTAGGCCTCTGCAATATTGTGGTGCTGAAAGAGGGCAAGACACGCTTGCCAGACTTGTCACCATGACAGCAGTCCACAAAACCTTTCTTAGGGCATTAATTGTGGCATTTCACAATAGTATTATGATATTATCGTGAGATGCTCAAGAGACGAGCTGCCGCGAGAACGACGAAGTGGGTCTGTGCCCTTGGCGCGAGCGTCGGCTTGGCTCTCTGGCTCCAGTGTAAACAGCCTGTAAATAGCCTCTTTCGTCTGTGTCTTTCCATACGTAACAGTATGTTTTGCAAACCTTGTTGTGTGCAGTGCTACCAGCTTCTGCTCAAGAGCCTGCCTGGGTACAGAGTAAGCCTGGACAAGCCAGCCAAGGGTGAGAACATGTAGTGTAGTGGTGTCAGTACGACACTGGCTGAGGGGAGGCCTACGTAGTGGGCATAATGGTTGAGACGTGGAACTCCTCAGAACAAAGGAGCTTTGCGTCAATGGGGGCCAAACAAAGACCGAGTTTATTCAGCAAAGAGGAAAGGGAGCATGGCAGGGAACAATGTTCGGCGCGGAGTGGTGCTAGCGCTCACAGCCATTACGAAGCAGAAACTGAGGATATCGCATAAGCTCTCCCTTCAAATAAAATATGCCACTCACTCTCCACACACAAGAAAAGCAAGAGCAAAGAAAGACACTCAACTGTCTGACAGAAAATGCAGAATTGTAAGCAGTTATACAGTGGATAAATTTTGCAAATTGTATCACTTATGGACATGTATCATTTACACATATGTAGGTGGTGTAGGACAAATGGAAAAAGAAATGCAATGAAAATTGTGACACTACATGCAATATGTTATTTAACTTGAAAATGAGTTGTGACTATATCACACCTTGTTCACGTTTTGCTCATCGTCTTGAATTTCCATCTTCCGCATTCCCCGTATTTTCCCTGGATGTAAGAACTGTAACACTCAAATGCATGCTGTATGAAAACATCTTTATACATTTGAAAATTCAGGTACTATGTGTACCTTTCAGACTTTTTTTTTTCGACAGCAGGCATCCTTAGTTTCCCCCCTTTCTTTTTGGAAGAAAGCAAGCATGAAACACAAAAACATGGAAAATGTACACTCAACTATATTGCACAACAGATGATAATAGAAGAAAATTCACGCAATACATGATAAAAGAAAGGCAATGCATATAACCTCTTGGACAACACGAATGGGTGGCTCATTTCTTCAGTGTCAAGAATGACAGCTCTGTGGCCGTCATGGATTTGAATGTGTGCGTAGTGCACGTTTATGCTGCGGATATGTGTGTGGATACTATTTACCTAACAGGTATGTGAGAAAAGGGACTTTGGGCATAAAAGCCGAATTTGTATGGGAGGGTTACCTCTGTAGGAGATAACCAAGGCAATAGGGCTACTTGGAGACATAATCCTTAAACCGTACTGGGGGTTGTCCATGTCATGTAGACCTATGGAGCACTTGTTCTGGTTGTCGAGTGGGACTAGAAGCATTGTTCTTAGGAGGTGAGCTGAAATGCTGAGGATCACTGTCCTGAGATCCTGCAGGAGGCATATGTTGCGATGGAAGCTCAGCAGATTCTTCTGCAGAAGATGAACTTGGTTGCGGGGGGGAAACAGGAGGCAGAAATAGAGTGTGTGTAGCCATAGGAAAACCTGTAACAGTAGAAACTGGAAGAAAAGGTGAAAAATCATCAAGGGATGAATAGTTGCTGAACTCTCTTCATTTAAGCTTTCAAGAGAGTTTTGCCAAGCTGAATATTTCACCAGTTTGGAAGCATTTCAGCGCATGCCATTTTCAAGCTGAAATGTGCTCTGGCCTACAGGCCGTTGAATTCTGAAAGAGCCAAGGTACTTGAGACTTGTCTTCCTGGAGTTTTTCACCGTGACAAGGTCACCTGGTTGCAGCTTGGGATGTTTTGTTCCTCGGTTTCGGTCTACATAAACCTTGGTCTTGTGCTGCTTTTGTATGACTTGTTCTCTAACCTCCTGATGAAGCTTAGCGGAAGCAAACTCTGGGCTGATGGGAGCCATGTGTGCCATATATAACTCTGTTTGAGGTTGACGACTATGCTGTAGCATGGCTGGAGAGACACCTGTCGACATGTGTGGTGAAAATCTGTAAATGGCTAGGTACTCCAGAACTGCAGAGGTAAGCTCACGTCTCGAGAAGGGCTACTTGGATGTATTCCTTCAGCATGCGATTGAATCTTTCTACCTTGCCATTTGCCTGAGGGTAGTACAGTGAGGACAAGAAATGCTTGATTCCTCTTTCTTTCAGAAAGTTTCAAAATTCATGCGACACAAATTGAGAACCCTTGTTAGATGTAATGGCATCAGGAAACCCTTCACGACTGAAAACCAAGAGGAGCAAGCGCATGACAGCTGCAAAATGACTGAAGACATGAAACCAATTTCAGGCCACTTGAAGTGATAATCTACCTGGACTACAGCAAAGCGAGCATGCTGAGGAGCCTGATCACTTGGACCAATGGTGTCTATGGTCACTTTTTTTCCATGGCCAGAGAGGCCATTCAATAGGTTGGAATGGAGCAGCAGTTGGTTTGGCAGACTTATCTGCTTTCTGACACATAAAGCAGCTACGAACAAGTTCCTCTACTTGCCTGTCCATCTGAGGCCACCTGTAAATGCCTCGGGAGTCTAAGCTGTGTCTTAGTAATGCCCAGATGACCTTCATGAGCGAACGAGAGAAGTTTCACAGTGAAGCTGGAGGAATTATGCATTCTCCTTGGAGCAGAAGGTTATCCACGTAGGATAATTCAGACTGCAATCATGCATATGGTTATAGTTCTGGCAGAAGATCAGCAGCATTTCTCCACCCATTGACTGTTCTGTCTTTTAAGACTTGACGAACAGGATCAACCTGTGTTGCTGTTTGAAACTCCTTCTTAGTGACGCATGCAGTAATGAACAACACTATTTCTTCTTCTCGAGCTTACTCAGTCTCTGAAAGAACAGGAAGGCGTGACAACACACCAGCTATGACGTTATCGTCGCGCTTTCAGTACTGTGTTCTCTACCAGAGGTAGAGGGTGTAGTTTTGCTAAGACTTGTTGCATTGAAGCTCGAAGGCGGATGTCATGGTTGAAGCCTTTTGCAAGTCCCACTTGTCCTGAGAACCGGTGAGAGCATTCTGCTGGAGCGTTGTGCAGTAGAGCCGATGACTAGATGCTTGGTTCAGCTGGAATTTATTGCACTTGCTGACAAGTGAGTGAAGATCCTTGAATGTTGATTCCTGGAGTTTTAATGGTGTCTAAGCTCACTAGAGAAGTATCCCGGTTCGTGACATAGAATGTCACTACTGCATCCTTATTGGGGTACTTGACGACCACGGAAAAATGTCCTGAATGCAATATTTCTTGCTGTGAACAATTCTTGAGTCGGAGACTCGAAGGAGACAATGGAAAAACCTTGAAATGTTCTTCGTACATGGTGCTCTTCATCAGAGACACTGTAGCTCCTGTATTGATGAGTAGTTTGAGCAAAGTACAGTGCACTCCACTTATAGCAATACCACATATAACGATACATTGGTTATAACGATGAGCCGACTTAAGAGTGTCAACTTATACATTAAGGCTATGAACAAAAAGCCCATATGTAACAATGTTATTCACTGCATATCAGATATAACGATCAAACTTTTGCCTGGTGGCCGGCATTTTCCAAGCAAAATAATCGTGAAATTTTCATTCCTAAGTTCTCCTTAAATGAATGATGCCGAGACAGAGCGATATGTTTCCTTACGTGAGTTTGTATCTACTGCTTTTAGCCAGGGAGCACATCGTGCCTGTGCACCAATTGCAAAAGCCACGGAGAACCTTGCCTGTGCACCAATTGTAAAAGCCACGGAGAACATTGCCTGGGCAAGTAACAAAGTGTTTTTAATGCAATTTTTCTCTGAATTTGAGTGGAATCACGGCGACTCGAAGTGACAAGTGTTCCTGGCTTTATTTTTAAATATGGAAACTGGGGTGATTTTGTTCTCCGCTCACTTTATGTTTTCTGCTACAGAAGCCATCTTGGCTCGAGACAAGAATTACATAAGTACTTAGTGGGGATTGTACTGTCAGAAATGCTACAGGTAGAAGTCTTCACAATCAAGCTAAATGGGAAATGCAACTTGGAAAATAGGATAAACCTATATTTGAACTTCCAGTCACAAGATGAAGAAGGAAGGGTATTAGCAAACTAGTAAAATGAAAACTTGGAGTAGTGCAGTAGTGGATGACTTGAATTCCCCAGAAAACTATCATCCAATATCATTGACAAGTCATCATCATCATCAGCCTGGTTACACCCACTGCAGGGCAAAGGCCTCTCCCATACTTCTCCAACAGCCCCGGTCATGTACTAATTGTGGCCATGTCGTCCCTGCAAACTTCTTAATCTCATCCGCCCACCTAACTTTCTGCCGCCCCCTTCCCTTGGAATCCAGACCATTACCCTTAACGACCATCAGTTATCTTCCCTCCTCATTACATGTCCTGCCCATGCCCATTTCTTTTTCTTGGTTTCAACTAAGATGTCATTAACTCGCGTTTGTTCCCTCACCCAATCTGCTCTTTTCTTAGCCCTTAACGTTACGCCCATCATTCTTCTTTCCATAGCTCGTTGCGTCATCCTCAATTTGAGCAGAACCCTTTTCGTAAGCCTCCAGGTTTCTGCCCCGTAGGTGAGTACTAGTAAGACGCAGCTATTATGCACTTTTCTCTTGAGGGATAATGGCAAGCTGCTGTTCATGATCTGAGAATGCCTGTCAAATGCACCCCAGCCCATTCTTATTCTTCTGATTATTTCAGTCTCATGATCCGGATCCACGGTCACTACCTGCCCTAAATAGATGTATTCCCATACGAATTTCAGTGCCTCGCTACCCATGGTAAATTGCTGTTCTCTTCCGAGACTGTTAAACATTACTTTAGTTTTCTGTAGATTAATTTCTAGACCCACTCTTCTGCTTTGCCTGTCCAGGTCAGTGAGCAAGCATTGCAATTGGTCCCCTGAGTTACTAAGCAAGGCAATATCATCAGCGAATCACAAGTTACTAAGGTATTCTCCATTAACTCTTAACTCCAATTCTTCCCAATCCAGGTTTCTGAATACCTCCTGTAAACATGCTGTGAATAGCATTGGAGAGATCGTATCTCCCAGCCTGATGCCTTTCTTTATTGGGATTTTGTTGCTTTCTTTGTGGAGGACTACGGTGGCTGTGGAACTGCTATAGGTACCTTTCAATATTTTTACATATGGCTCGTCTACACCCTGATTCCGTAATGCCTCCATGACTGCTGAGGTCTCGACTGAATCAAACGCTTTCTCGTAATCAATGAAAGCTATATATAAGGGTTGGTTGTATTCTGCACATTTCTCTATCACCTGATTGATAGTGTGAATATGGTCTATTGTTGAGTAGCCTTTATGGAATCATGCCTGGTCCTTTGCTTGACAGAAGTCTAAGGTGTTCCTGATTCTATTTGCGATTATCTTAGTAAATAGTTTGTAGGCAACTGACAGTAAGCTGATTGGTCTATGATTTTTCAAGCCTTTGGCGACCCCTTTCTTATGGATTAGGATTATGTTAGCATTCTTCCAAGATTCCGGTACGCTCGAGGTCATGAGGTGTTGCATATACAGGGTGGCCAGTTTTTCTAGAACAATCTGCCCACCATCCTTCAACAAATCTGCTGTTACCTGATCCTCCCCAGCTTCCTTCCCCCTTTGCATAGCTCCCAAGGCTTTCTTTACTTCTTCCGGCGTTACCCGTGGGATTTCAAATTCCTCTAGACTATTTTCTCTTCCATTATCGTCGTGGGTGCCACTGGTACTGTATAAATCTCTATAGAACTCCTCAGCCACTTGAACTATCTCATCCATATTAGTAATGATATTGCCGGCTTTGTCTCTTAACGCATACATCTGATTCTTGCCAATTCCTAGTTTCTTCTTCATTGCTCTTAGGCTTCCTCCATTCCTGAGAGCATGTTCAATTCTATCCATATTATACTTCCTTACGTCAGCTGTCTTACGCTTGTTGATTAACTTCGAAAGTTCTGCTAGTTCTATTCTAGCTGTAGGGTTAGAGGCTTTCATACATTGGCGTTTCTTGATCAGATCTTTCGTCTCCTGCGATAGTTTACTGGTATCCCGCCTAACGGAGTTACCACCGACTTCCATTGCACACTCCTTAATGATGCCCACAAGATTGTCGTTCATTGCTTCAACACTAAGGTCCTCTTCCTGAGTTAAAGCCGAATACCTGTTCTGTAGCTTGCCCTGGAATTCCTCTATTTTCACTCTTACCGCTAACTCATTGATCGGCTTCTTATGTACCAGCTTCTTCCGTTCTCTCCTCAGGTCAAGGCTAATTCGAGTTCTTACCATCCTATGGTCACTGCAGCGCACCTTGCCGAGCACGTCCACATCTTGTATGATGCCAGGGCTAGCGCAGAGTATGAAGTCTATTTCATTTCTAGTCTCGCCGTTCAGGCTCCTCCACATCCACTTTCGGCTATCCCGCTTGCGGAAGAAGGTATTCATTATCCGCATATTATTCTGCTCCCCAAACTCTACTAATAACTCTCCCCTGCTATTCCTAGTGCCTATGCCATATTCCCCCACTGCCTTGTCTCCAGCGTACTTCTTGCCTACCTTGGCATTAAGGTCGCCCATTAGTATAGTGTATTTTGTTTTCACTCTACCCATCGCCGCTTTCCCTGTCTTCATAGAAGCTTTCGACTTCCTGGTCATCATGACTGGATGTAGGGGCATAGACCTGTACAACCTTCAATTTGTACCTCTTAATAAGTTTCACAACAAGACTTGCCACCCTCGCATTAATGCTATAGCGTTCCTGTATGTTACCAGCTATATTCTTATTATCAGGAATCCGACTCCTAGTTCTTGTCTCTCCACTAAGCCCCAGTAGCACAGGACGTGACCACTTTTTAGCACTGTATGTGCTTCATTTGTCCTCCTGATTTCACTGAGCATTATTATGTCCCATTTACTGCCCTCTAATTTCTCCAATAGCACTACTAGACTCGCCTAACTAGATGACATTCTAGCGTTAAACGTTGACAGGTTCACATTCCAATGGCGGCCTGTTCGGATCCAGGGATTCTTCGCACCCTCTGCTGCGTCGCAGGTCTGACCGCCGCCGTGGTCAGTTGCTTCGCAGCTGCTGTGGACTGAGGGCCGGGGTTTGGTGGTTGTGTTCATATAGGAGGTTGTGGCCAAGTACTGCACCAGGGTGGCAAGTCCTGCTCTGGTGAGGGAGTGCATTACCGGTTCTGGTCACCGGGATCAGGCCACACTTCAGGCCTGTTTATGCAATTTTATCAACACGCGGATTTCTTTTTTTTTTAATCCTGTGGAAAATTGCCGGCACCGGGATTCGAACCACAGACCTATTGCACGCGAGGCGGGTGTTCTACCTCTACGCCACCGCTGCATTTGTTGCCATTCATGCCATTCACAAGTGTTTGCTGCAAAATGCTTGAACATAGTATTACAATATCATCGAGCGATGCTCAAGGGACGAGCCGCCGCGAGAACGATGACGAAGTGGGTCTGTGCCCTTGGCACAGGCGAGTGTCGGCCTGGCGGTCTAGCTCCAGTGTAAATACCCTGTATATAGCCTCTTTCATCTGCGTTTTTCCACACGTAACAATATCATTGCACCTCACATATATCATCATCTGGAATCAAATAATTTGTTGTTTATTAACCAACATGGGTTTACGAAAGGCTTGTCATGTGAAACGCAGTTACTACAATTCACTACAGACTTTCATTTTAACATGGACCATAATCTTCAAACAGATTGCGTTTTTCTCGACTTCTCCAAAGCCTTCGACCGTGTGTCTCACTGCCGTTTAATTTCCAAGTTATCTGTTCTCAAATTAGACTGCTTAACGCTCTCCTGGATTCGTAACTTCCTAATAAATCGTCAGCAATTTACAGTCTTTAATAATTTTACGTCACCCCTTGCATTTTGTCAGTTCCAATGTACCCCAGGGTAGCGTACTAGGACCCTTGCTTTTCCTTATTTACGTCAATGATCTGCCCAATAACATCTCATCCTGCATGCGTCTTTTCGCCGTTGATTGTACTATATTATATCGACCAATTCGCAGCCTTGATGACCGTCGCATTCTTTAAGAGGACCTTCATCTCGTTACCAAATGGTGTGAAGACTGGCAAATGAAACTTAACTCATCTAAGTGCCAACTAATGACATTCACGTGAAAAACGTCAATTCATAGCGTTTCCTATTATATAAACACAAATATAGTATCTCAGGCATCAGCATATAAATATCTAGGCGTAAATCTTACACCGAGCCTTTCCTGGGCCTTTCACATTGCAACCATATGCGCAAACGCTTCCAAATCTCTTGGGTATATTCGTCGCAACTTGCGTAATTGCCCATCTGACATCCGTAAATTAGCATTCATATCATTTGTACACCTTCAGCTTGAGTTCGCCTCCTCTGTATGGTCTCCCTACCATGAATACTTAATCCGCATGTTAGAAGCCATCCAAAACTGAGCTAGTCGATTTATTTCCCGAAATTACAGCTACCAGTCAAGCATTGCTCAAATAAAACTCGACCTTCCCCTTCAATCACTGAGTACTGACATGACATAGCACTCCTGTTCTTGCTCCATAGACATGTTCACCAAATGAAGCCATCAAACTTGCCACTGGAACGCGCGTCCAGCACTGTTGCTCAAATGAGCAATGATAAATTCAGACAACTACTGAACCTACAGTCTTCATCATAACAAATGTATTCATCTGTACATATGTCATGTCATATAATACGTGTCACATATGGATCATGACTTTCTTTTTGTTGTTGTTGTTATTGTTGTTTCAATTTCATTTGCTTTAGGTGCTAATGCTATGTATGTTATTTTGCGCGAGTGTTACATCACTTTTTATGTTACCGTCTATTGTACTTTTCATTCCTTTCTCGACAACAATTTGTATTGATTTACCGTTTTCATTTGTTACACTGTTTTGCCAGCACGTGATCATTATATACATTTTTAGCTGTCACATTTTTCAGCGCTTATACATCTGTTTTCTCTTGCCATTTGTTCAATGACGCCCTCCCTTACTCAATGCTTCCCTTGGGGCCTGTAAGGTACTTTGAAATAAATAAAAAATGTGAAAGTGCGGAAAAAGCAGGTGGGGGAACAGGCTATTGGCAACTATGGCATCGACCTTAGAAATGGTAGAAAAGCCGTGTTGGTAGAGTGTGTGGAAAGAAACCGGTTGCAAATAATGAATGCCGTCTTGGAAGGTGCAAATTACAGACCTCGAAATTAAATGGACTTGACACTCTGTGCCGACCCCAGCACTGTGCCTGATGTTTGGTTAATAAAGGGTCAGAAGGTCAGTGAGGTTCAGGATAATTCTTAATTTGAGGAGCGCCAGCCAAGAAGCAGTAAGGATAAAAACATGAATTTAGGCTAGTGCTTGTCGGCAAACAAACTTTGATTAGCTCTCAACAAGGTGGGAAAATGAATAGTGTTGGAACAGAATTGTTACATTATGTCAGCCAAGGACAGTAAAGGTTTAGGTGATATGATGAGGCAGTGTGGGCATGGGTGGGAGGGCACTAGGCGCAGGCCTTTGGGCTTCAATGGTTTATGATATGTTGCATAATGATTTCCACTTACAGTAAATAAATGCGTCTCATACTGAACAAGAGGGGGGCAGCACACTAAGAAGGAGACGACATAAACACTGCCACAGGAATTAGCAAAGTGGGGACATTATCAAGGCATTTTATGTCATCAAATGTAATGACACCTGTATCAGACACCTTCAGTCATGTTGCACGATAAAGAGTTACCTTTTTTTTGGAAGGCCTGCATAGACATTGTCGGGTAACTTGAACTGAAAAGATGAGTCTGTTTAGTCTGTTAGTTTTTTTCTTTGATGTGAAGTGCTTTTTCTGTCACATGGTGGTGCGCTAGTGTACCTATTTTAGACTCCATTTTGTTTTTTGAAATCAAAACTAGTTGCTAGTACAATGTTGTCTCCTTCTTGCCCCCATCCTATTTAGCCCAATCTTATGCTTTACTAAATGTGCCTGCTTCTTGACTTGCTGTATCTTTTCATAGATATAGCCTTAGCTAGTAGACATCCTGCACCACAGCCTTTGTGCAATGTGTAGGTGCAGTCTGTCTTGCCCTTGTTGCAGGCAGCAGTGTGATGGATGGCTGGCCTCGACTTCAGATTCAGCTGCTGCAGGACCTGCTAGTCACTGCCCGCAAGATGGACGACCTGCCACTGGCTGTCAGGTATTATTTGGTGGCGCAACTGCATTATCTAGAAGACTGCACATTTTTAATAAGCAACTCTGTTCAAATGTCTCTGCATCATTTTAGCCCCTTGTCTTTTACTGTGCATGGTAGGAAAAAATGCCCATCTCCAACTGCCCGCTTATTCTGTGCACCACCGGCGTCAAATGAAACACACACAGCGGAGCACGTGGTTGAAGCATAACTGAAGTTATTGACAGGCATGCACATCTGGCTTGGCTGCACTGTACAATAATGTTCCCGGTTCATTGTGATATTGTTACGTGCTATTCCCGCCCACTGAAGCACGCATTCTGCTGAGCAAGGAAGAATGCACCAGAAAGACAGTGAAGACAACAATCACAGTAGCACTCGTGTTCTTGTTCTGCCATCTAGCCTGCAGCCTTCTCTCTCTCTGTATATATATATTGTAAATACAATTTCCTATCCCCGTGGCATTTTAGTGGGAGGTATGGAGTACCCACATGGTACAACAGAGCTCCACAATGGCCAACGTTTGGCTTTCTCCACCATGGCGGAAGAGGAGTTGGCGCCCACCGAGGTGACGGCAATGATAATGGTCGTCCTGGCTCAGCTAAAAGATCCAGGCACATTCTGCAGGACTGACAATGTCGACATCGAGGACTGGCTACCAATGTACGAGCGCGCAAGTAAGAACAATTACCGGGATGAGACGATCATGTTGGCAAACATATTATTTTACTTCAAAGGAACAGTGAAGGTGTGTTGCATACAAGAAAAAGATGCGTTTCCTGTTTGGCAATTTTGCAGGTAGAGAGGCAGCAGCAAAGAAGGAGCTGGCATCTCGTGCACAGGCAGTGACAGAGTCATACTTATATACAGGACGTGCTTGCCCTTTGCCGCAAAGCCGACGATGGCAGGATGGAGTCTGAGAAAGTGAGCCATGTGTTAAAGGGCATAGCAAATCATGCCTTCAATCTGCTAATCTGTAAATACTGCGACACTGTCTATGGCATCATCCAAGAGCGCAAGTGCGTTGAGGCCACCAAAAGTCAACACATTTCCCATCATTTCGCTCGACTTCAGAACACGGCAGCAACATGGTCGCGCAAAGACATACCTGAGCCGTTGGCGCCACTCACTGTCGAACATGTGAAGAAGATCGTCCGGCGTGAACTTGCCACTGTGTCTCCTGCTTCTACATGTGGCCGTACCTGTGACCACAGCTCCCAGATGGTGCCATTAGTCTAAGCTGTCATTCATCAAGAGCTCTCCAATGCTGGATTTATTTATTTATTTATTTACTTACATACCTACAGCGCCCAATGTTGGGCATTAGAGTAGGGGGAAGGAATATACACATGATGGAAATACATATGATTGATGTTACAAAAGGATACATCTAATACACAATACAACAAAATATTGACATTGAAAACACAGTACTTAACACAACATTACTCCTAAGGTTATTATGAAATACAATATAAATACACTTTAGTACATATTATAAATAATATCATTGCATTGTATTTATAATAAAATAATGGAAAAAAAAGAACAGCAAGTAAGGCAAAAAGCCGCGGACAGAAAAGGTTAATCTCCTGTTTTGTCCGAAGCGAAACACATTTTATAACTAAAGATATAAATGTTTCGACAACAAAGTTTCGAACACAGATGGCATTGCTGTAACAATTTCGAGCGGCACTTTATTCCAATCATGTATAGTTTTTGGAAAGAAGGAATGCTTATATAGGTTGATGCGGCATTTGTACTCTTGTACCTTGAGCGGATGATCTGTTCTAGGTGATATGTAGCTTGGGTTCTTTATGTATGTGTCCCTGCACAAAGCAGTCTTGCCTGTGTAAATATTGAAGAAAAGTTTAAGTCGCAAATATTTCCGTCGGTTCTCAAGAAGTGGCCATCCCAAGTTAACACGTATTTGTGATGAGCTCTGAGTGAAATCATAGTTGGAAGTAACGAACCGGGCGGCGCGTTTTTGTATTCGTTCCAGTTGATTAATGGCTGTGTTTGTCTCTGGGTCCCAGGCAGAGCTGCCGTACTCTAACATCGGACGAACGTTTGTTAAATAAAGCGTTTCCTTTACCTTATGGGGGGCTCTCCAGAAATTACGTTTTAGAAAATTTAACATACGACTAGCCTTAGACGCCACGCTCTCTATATGGTCATTCCAAGAAAGATTATTTTTAAAGACCACGCCTAAGTACTTGTAACTATTTACCTCGATCAATGGTTCAGTGTTTAGAAAGTAATTTTTAAGAAGTGGTACCCTCTTGTTAGTGAAGCGAATGACATTGCACTTGGCAGAGTTTAATTTCATGCTCCAGCTGTCGCACCACGTGGAGACTGTTAGGTCATTTTGTAGGATACTTGAATCGGCAGTGGACGTAATGGCACAATATATGCAACAATCATCAGCATACAGGAGTATGTGACTGGAAAGATGCGTTCCTATGTCATTTATGAATATTAGAAATAACAGTGGGCCCAAGACGGACCCCTGTGGGACGCCCGATAAGACTTCAGTCTCTGATGAGGTCAGTCCTTCAAGCACAACACGCTGCTTTTTACCAGTAAGGTACGCCTCAAGCCATTTCATCAGTGATGCTGGAATTTTGATGGCAGACAGTTTTGTGAGTAGAAGGTTATATGCAACAGAATCAAAAGCTTTCTGAAAATCCAGAAATACGCAGTCAACCTGGTGTTCGTTATTTATTGATGATGTGATATCATGGCTGAATTCGATTAGCTGAGTGTCACCTGAGAATCCCCGGCGAAACCCATGTTGCGTGGGGCAAAAGAATCCGTTGCTCTGTAAGTGACTCATTAAGTTGGTATAAATTATATGCTCTAGTAGATTGGACTTTGTGTACGCCTTGCCAGCCGATCGAGTGCTGTCCCTCACTTTTGCACACCCAAGGTCAAAGGCCGCCGTTCCGTACTTGCAATCAAGCCAAGTGGAGGAAGCTGATGACCATCCCATTTGCTTCAACTGCCCTCGTATTAGACACATGTTACAATGGCCCGCCATTGTAACAGCCGGTGGTATTGGTATCAGGCGGCCTATGGATTCAACCGTTGCCCTGACATGGCTCATGGCCGATTTTAGCCCTACCGCGAGCCTTCTCAAACCACTGGCAACGACGCTCCCTCCATGCCGTATCGTCGTTCATCATCCCCACGTGGTCACCCATCCCATTCGACTTTGTCTCATCGCCAATCATCTTGATTGCCCCAATTCCCCCACCCTACGTCACTGATTCAACGACTCCCTCGGGAAAACTAGATAATGTAGCTCCCAGAGGTGATGCTGCATCGATGACTCGCCTGGCAAATCCTTTGACCACACTGCAGACCAGAAGGAACCTGATAGACGTTAAACTGGATGCTGCACATGTTGTTGCTCTAGTGGATACTAGGGCTCAGATATCAGTGATGAATTCGGAGCTTCGTCGCTGTCTTAAGAAGGTCCTAACTCCACCCACAGTACCGTTCATTCGTGTCGCCAATGGCAGAACGTTCCCCTGCTAGGGATGTGCTCTGCTCGAATAAATGTTGCTGACCGATCCACAAGCGTACTACTTGCCATGCTCGAGAAATGCTCCCATGAAGTCATCCTCGGTATGGACTTTTTGTCTGCCCATTCTGCCCTTATTGATTGTGGAACCGGCTTCCTTCAGCTTGACCTACCGTGCTACCATGATGCTCCTACTGTACGCCAACCGCGCTTGTGCTCAGTGAATTACGTTCTACCTCCTCAAGCCTATACATATGTGAACTTGCTATCTTTTTCTCCCATTCCCGATGGTGATTACGTCCTGACCCCGATCGTTGGTGTCTTAGTTGCCAAAAACGTCGCTCTTCTATTGGAGTTCAGGATAATGGAACGTCTCTACCCATATTGAACTTTAGCTGGTGCACGTAGCTTATCCCAGGTGGCACGACTCTAGCCCACGTCTCTTCCATTGATGAGTGTGCCGTTTGTGCATTCGTTACTGACACTTCTTTGTCCTCTGCCCCTTCCCCTTCCTCGCACAATCTCGTTGACGGTGATATTGACAAGATGATAGCGTCTGACCTGCTTCCTGCTCAGACAGCTGATATGCAGTGCATATTGAAGTTCTACCATGACATCTTTGACTTTAATGACCATCCTTCAGGACAGACATCTGTGGTCACTCATAATATCAATATTGGGGACGCCAGCCCAATCAGACGATGTCCTTATCGTGTCTCCTATGCCAAGCGAGAAGTGATACTGCGTGAAATCAACAAGATGCTCACCAAAGATGTCATTGAACCTTCATGTAGTCCATGAGCATCACCGGCCATTCTAGTCAAGAAGAAAGATGGCAGCTGGAGCTTCTGCATAGATTACCGCCACCTGAACAAAGTAACATGCAAGGACGTCTACCCTCTGCCGCAGATTGATTACGCTCTCGACTGTCGACATGGCTCTGCCTACTTCTCTTCTATCGACCTGAGGTCAGGACACTGGCAGATATCCATCGATGATCAAGACCGTGAAAAGACCGCATTTGTTATGCCCGATCGACTTTACCAGTTGAAGGTAATGCCCTTTGGACTGCGTAATGTCCCAGCCACATTTGAAAGGACGATGGACTCCCTCCCTCGTGGATACGAATGGTCAACATGCCTCTGTTACCTTGACAATGTCATTGTCTTCTCCCCGACATTCAAAAGCCACCTTAGCCGCTTATCAGCAGTTCTTGAAGTTTTTTGGCAAGCAGGCCTTCAGCTCAACTCTGCCAAATGCCGTTTTGGCTGCCGCAAAATCACTGTGCTTGGCCACCTTGTGAGTGCTGAATGCACGCAACCTGACTCAGAAAAAATTCGGGTTGTCAAGGACTTCCCTATGCCACGTTCCACTAATGACATACAGAGCTTTGTCAGCTTGCTCCTATTTTGATGTTTTGTCAAGAGCTTCGCCAACATTGCCCGTGCATTCACATAACTCCTGAAGAAGGAAATATCATTTTCTTGAGGTCCTGAACAGGCCACTGCATTTCACATGCTCACAACTTTACTTACGTCACCGCCCATCTTGGCCCATTTTGACCCGTCAGCCCCCACTGAACTTCGCACCGATGCCAGTGGACATGGCACTGGCGCTGTTCTCACCCAGCAGCAGCAAGGATATGACCACATCATCATCTGTTCCAGTTGCCTTCTTTCTTCTTCAGAGTGCAAATTTTCGATCACCGAGCGCTAGTGCCTTGCACTAGTTCAGGCTGTCAGCAAGTTTCGACCATACTTGTTCGGCAGCACCTTTTTGGTCATCACAGACCACCATGCGCTCTGCTGGTTGTCTTCCCTCAAAAATCCGACTGGACGATTTGGTCGCTGGGCACTGAAACTGCAAGAATACAGCTTTGACGTCACATACAAGTCTGGCAGACTGCACCAGGATGCAGACTGCCTATCTCGTCATCCCATGAATCGTCCCGACTTCTCAGCGCACAATTTGGATGACTGTGTCTCCGCGACATTCAATTTAACCGACATACACAGCAAAAAGCTCCACGACACCAATTTGTGGTCATTTATCTACCGTCTACGCTGTCATCACTCTGCCTCATCTCTATAATTATTCGTGCTTCGTGATGGAATCTTATACAGAAGCAGCACCAGCTCCGATGGCCCAGAGCGTCTACTGGTTCCTGAAACACTTCGTTCCACTGTTCTCGAACAGCTTCATCATGCTCGAACCGCTGGACATCTCGGGGCAACTCTCACATACAATCGTGTTCGGCGTCGGTTCTTCTGGCCAGGCCTCCACCACTCTGTGTGCCATTACGTTGCTACTTATGAGTCCTGCCAGCGCCACAAGCATCTATCCTTGTCGTCAGCTGGTCCTCTTCAGCCCATAGACATTCCTGGTGTCCCATTCTACCGCGTCGGCCTTGATCTCATCGGGCCATTCCCAACATCTCTGACTGGGAACAAGTGGATTGCCATAGCTGCGGACTACGTGACACGATACTCTATCACACGGGCACTGCCGACAAGCTGTGCCCGTGGTTTGGAATTCCTCCTTTGCGACATTATTCTTCGCCACGGCGCTCCTCGACAGCTGCTGACTAACCATGGTCGCTCATTTCTGTCCTACGTCATTGACAACATTCTTCGTTCATGTTCCATATGTCGTAAGCTAACTACTACCTACCATCCGCAAACCAGTGGGCTTACCGAGCGCCTCAACCGCACGCTGACCACAGTGCTCTCCATGTATATTTCCTCAGACCACCGTGATTGGGACAGCATCTTGCCTTATGGGACATTTGCCTACAACTCGTCACACCATGACACCGCAGGCTTTTCCCCTTTTTATCTTTTGTTTGGCCGCCACCCTACATTGCCCTTTAAGACTCTTTTACCATCACCTGTGCTCCCTCTTACAGGCTACGCCCACGATGCAGCTTCTCCAGCTGCAACAGTTGCCAGATTGCAAGCGATTGTCTTTACGCCTCGCAGCTTTGCCAGAAGGCCTGCTAGATCGCCATCACAGTCGTTAATTACTCTCTGGCCGCTTTGGTCCTCCTCTGGATGCCTTGCTGCCATGTTGGCTTGTCGTCAAAGCTTCGTTCCCTCTACTCAGGGCCTTACAAGGTCCTATGTCAGATCACTGACGTCATGTACGAGATCGCTCCATTGGACAGCCGATCATCTGCCACGTCCGCCACTGATATCGTCCACGTCTCTTGACTTAAGCCTTATGTTGGTGGACACGATCCTACTGCTCCTTCAGCGCAGAGACGGCACTCTCGCCTGCAGGGGTTCTATGTTATGCGCTATTCCCGTGCACTCAAGCTCGCATCCTGCCAAGCATGGAAGAATGCACGAGAAAGATGGTGAAGACGACGATCAAAGTAGCGCTCGTGTTGTTGTTCTGCTATCTAGACTGCAGCCGTCTCTCTCTCTCTGTATTTCGTAAATACAATTTCCTATTCCTTTTGGCTACTCTCATTCCCGTAGTAATATTTTCATGTCTGTTCTGGGTCTATTATGTGAAAGCAAAAAAAAAATTCATAGAAAACAGACGCTAAAATATCTCAGTATGGGGCAAGTATTATCGCGCAGCGCTGCGAAACTGTATGTGCTATTGGCATCTAAAGCAGCAGTGCGCATTGTACAGTTGTGTCATCATCATTACTGTTCTGCCATCTTTGAACCAGAACAGAAACAAGAATATCCCAGCACAGAGGAAGCATCATTGCACAGTGAACTCTAACCAGATGTGCATGCATGTTAAAGAACCCCAGGTGGGCAAAATTATTCTTGAGTCCCCCACTACAGGGTGCCTGAAAATCAGATTGTGGTTTTCACCGGTAAAACCCATGAATTTAATTTAAAGATAGTAATACTGAAATTCAAGCCAAAGCAAATACGAAACAGCATATATTTGAATAAATATTAAAAAAATATTGCCTAAAAACATTTTAATAAAATTGATAGTATGCGTTTAGGGCAAGATGGTTGAATAGGCTCAATGATGTAATCCACCAGGGATGTCTGTCATAAAGCCGGTGAGGGCCGTCATACTTTGAGCTGAATTGTATAGAAAGGCCGGAAGTAGAGGAGAGAACGCAGAGCCGTACCAGCGCTACAGGTGTATGTGATGGAAAAGACAAGCTTGCGTCACGACCATGTTTCTGGCTGGCCTGGTCTTGCGCAGTAAGTGAGCATGCAATCTGATGACATTCTTTGGCATAAGTGGCGGCTTCAGATAGAACCGTAGATTCAGAAGCGTTGGGTGATACAAAAGAATTGTGTCCATAAACGAAGAAGGTTTGTGATCATAAAGAAGAAAGAAGGGAGAGAATCCTGTGGTAGACTGAGTGGTGCTATTCTAAGCATACGTAACAAAGGGAAGGATGCGGTCCCAGTTATTGTGGTCAGTGGAAACGTACATGGCGAGCATGTCACCGAGAGTATGATTAAAGCATTCAGTGATACCATTGGTTTGCAGATGATTGGCACTTGTAGTTCGGACAGCAATGAATGGCCACAGTAACTCAGTAGTTTGCGAGCCACACGTTGTCGAAGAACAAGGTTGCGAAGGATGAACAAGCCGACTTCACATGCTGTGGTCGCTGGGTATGCTGAAGTTTTGGCTTAGCGTGTGAGGTGGTCCATGGCGACAATGACCTAGCGGTTGCCATCTGGGGTGTACGGTGGAGGGCCGTACCGATCAATGCCAATACGGTCGAAAGGCTGGAAGGGACAAGGCAATGGTTGGAGCGACCCTGTTATCTTGTGAGATGGGCTCTTGTGGGTTTGGCACCTGGAGCACGAATCACCAGTAGTATCGAACCCGTAGGCATGCATAAGTCTTTAGTACACCAGCGTGGTCACATCGTGGATCCATATGAAAAGAGGCACAAATGTCGGAATGCAGATGGCGAGGAATCACTAGCAATCATTTTTGGCCATCATGTAGGTAGTTGCGGCGGTACAGGAGCCCTTTGCGGATGGCAAAGTGGTGACCAAGAGGCCAAAGCGAGCGGTCGGTGGCGCATGGTGATGGTTGAAATAAATACTCTAGAAGAGAGGCTGTCCAAGGATTCTGGTGCTGCTTTGCTGGCACGTTGGCAAATGTAAAGATGAAGAACCGTAGCTGGAGACAGACGGAGCACCATACTCATCGGGCAGTGGGGAGCGTGAAAGACCGTTGGCATCCAAATGCTTACAGCCTGACCGGTAGACAACACAGATGTCATAGTCCTGTAGATGAAGCACCCAATGACCTAGAGGACCAGATGGGCCTTTTTAACGATGACAACCAGCACGGCATAATGATCATCCATGACTTCGAATGGACAGCCATATACGTAAGGTCGAAATTTGGTGATTGCCCAAACTATTGCAAGACATTCTCTTTCAGTGACCAAATAGAAGATC
The DNA here is from genome assembly GCF_050947875.1 of Dermacentor variabilis. Taxonomy (NCBI): domain Eukaryota; kingdom Metazoa; phylum Arthropoda; class Arachnida; order Ixodida; family Ixodidae; genus Dermacentor; species Dermacentor variabilis. The sequence goes on along the minus strand of NC_134574.1, from coordinate 15,481,029 downwards.
AGATAAAGTTCACCTAGATCAAGCTCACCTACTACAGATCAGGTTCCTTAAATGCTGATTGCAGCAACATTAACAATGTCACCAGAAATGCATAAAACTGTAAATAGGAATGTTCAATGGAAAGGTTTGAAAAGAATGTTACCAAGTCGACTAAGACAGCAAAAATTTCGCTGCATAAATGTGCTACCTCTATTCGGCGATTATTGGATTACTGAAAGTAATCAGAGATGCTGGTTTGCCATGTCCTGTAGTTCGAGGCTCCAAGGGTCATGTTTTCTAGTTGGCTAACTACGTGCAGCATTTGAGAATTTCCACCGTGGCATTCAATAAAACTGCGGATAACGTTCAGTGATCCGATAACTTCCCCAAGAGTGGGTGCTCGGGAGAGCTTGTTAGCGTCATTATCATCGCTGTCATTGCACATGGTCACATCAGCAGTAGCTTCATGCTCCGAGTCTGAGTAGCACGTTTGTTTATCATTTTCAAAGTTCAGATACTCGGCGAATTCGACTGCACCAGATTCGCTATCCTCTGTGCAGAGTGCATTGATGCGGTCGCGATACTCAGCCGATTCTTCATCAAGTGCACATGAATAGTCAGCATCAGCATCGATGGTAGAAGCCAGCGTGTTCAAAACACCGCATGATCAAAGTGGGTTCCACTTGCTTCCATGCATACACAATAAGACATATGGCCCTGAGGAGGTCGATGGAGTACTCCTTGCCATTGTCGTAACAAAGGAGCATGCGCTTGAGCAGGTGGTGGTGGTAAATCTTCCTCATGTGGTGAATGATGCCTTGGTCCATTGGCTGCGAAATCAACATGTTGTTCAGAGGAAGAAATACCATCCTAATAGCTTTCAGGTGTGGGATGTCACCATGCGCTGAGCAATTATCAGCAACAAAGAGTACATTCGTGCCTGTGGCCGCAAACTTGCGGTCAAGCTGCTGAACATAATCTTCAAATATTGCACCTGTGACCCAGGCTTTCTTGTTGTGCAGGTAGATAAGCTTATCCCTTAGCGGCAGCCGTGCATTTTTAAAGCAGCGAGGCTTCCCACTCTTTCCAACTACGAGTAGTGGCAGCTTGTGTTTACTGCACATCTTCACGCTGAACAGAACAGTAATTCTTTCCTTGCCCTGCTTTCGACCCTTGACCGTGGTGTCCTTCACTGCGAATGTTTTTGTGGGCAGCATCTTGTAGAAAAGGGCTGCCTCGTCAAGGTTGTACGCATCATCTGCACCGTGCTCACTAAGCAACAGAGCCAATGTGTGTTTCTCCCAGGCGTCAACGACGCTCTCGTTTGCACTGCTGCTCTCGCCACAGAAAGCTAAAAAGGTCAAATTATTGCGCTTTTTAAAGCTGCTGAACCATCCATTGCTACATTTGAACTCTTTGTGCCTAAGTTGTAGAGACAAGTCGTTGGCCTTCTCCCACAGCATTGTTCCATTGACGGGTAAGTGGGCTGCGTTTGCTTTCTGCAACCAGCGAAGTAAAGCGGATTCCACATTTTGGTACATGGGAGCCCGTACTCGCGACCACTTCGAAGAATGTCTTGCTGTAGGCCTCCAGTACCTTCGACTTTTTCTTCAATATTGTGGACAATGTCGAGAGGGGCACGCTGTGCCTTTCAGCCAACTCGGTCTTGGAATATGTGTTGTTACCCGCTTCTTGGATCAAGCAGAACTTCTGCTGCAGCGTTAGTCTTATACTTTGGCATCTTAGCTCACTGGCACTTCTGCACAGTAAAAAAAAAAAAAAAAAAGAAAGAATACCACGTTAGCTGCAACACCCCTAACCACCGTACTCGAAAGAAACGGCACAGACCGGCGTTGCGTGCACACAGGTCGCCGCAGGTGCAGAGAGAGAATGGGCGAACAGCAGCCAGTGCACAGAGCATGCGCTGACGCTGTGACCACTGACTGCAAGGAGGGTGCGGAGTGGGGGTGACGGGAGCACGTGACAAAAACCGGTATGCTCGCTGCGTTGCAGTGAAGTACGTCTTCTCCTGTGCAGGCGCGCGTTTCGGTGGTCCACGGAGCGTACCGTGGACTGATTTTTGTGCTAACAGTACTACGGGTTGGGTGCTTTGTCTATAAATAATCGCGATTGCTACGTGGCCTAGCCTTGCGGCTCTGAATGGCAGTCATTTCATCGGGTTTGCGGTGAAATGGGGATTGGTAATTGCCTCATAGCACCCCAAATATTCGAATTAACTGGGTTTGCCTAGGCTGCCGGCTCGAATTATCCGGTCAAATTCACATTGGAAAATACGGGACTGCAGAAAACCTTCAAATTATCTGGGATTTCAAATTAACAGGGTTCGAATTAACGAGGTTTTAGTGTATTTCTCATTCCTTCATTAGTATGGTGGATTCCAAACCATTTGGCTGGGTTTATATCAGTTGTTTGATTTATATTCAAGTCTTGCTCTTCTGGAGGTCCTGATCTTATTATTTCAAAAATCGGGCACTATTTTCATCTGTAATTTTTTCTAGAACTGTTGACTCGCTCATTACAGTGCTCATCGCTTCCTACAGACTGGAAAACAGCAAACGTCGTTCGAGTCCATAAATCGGGTATTACACATTTCCCGAGAACTATTGACCCATCTCATTGACTAACATTCCATGCAAACTTTTAGAACACATAATTTACTCTCACCTCATGGATTTCCTTGAAAATAACTCATTCTTCTATCCATGCCAGCATGGTTTTAGAAAAACATTTTCATGTGATACTCAACTTCTTTGTTTTACTAGTGATTTGTTCGCCGTCTTAGATCAAGAATTTGATATCCACTTTCTTTTTTTTTCTTTAGATTCTGACGAAGCTGACTCTATATGTTGTGATCTACTTATCCATAAACTTAATCAGCTTAATCTAGATGTGTTGTCTTGGATTAAGGAGTTTCTTTACGAACGAACTCAATATGTCATTGCCAATAACTTTCTACCTTGTCACCAATTGCACCTGCAGTGCCACAAGGATCCATCTTGGCGCCTCTGCACTTGATTGATGTTATCTCCCTAAGTGTTTAACCTGATCATGAATGAATATGTTTGTAGATGACTATGTAATGTACCACAAGATCACAAAACCTGGTGATTTATATCAGCTGCAAGGCAATGTCTACAATATGTCCCTCTGGTGCAACAATTGAAGTCGAGAGTATGACGGAAGCCTGTCTGGTTGGGCTGATGCATAAGGAAGAGGCCCGGACACCGACCAAAATGGTTTAAAATATATTTACGTTCTGGCTCCCCCACAGGAGCCTTGTTCACAATGAAACAAGTGGCAGAGCTGGCACCCTTTTTATGTGCGGCTCAAAACATGACTAAGGCATTTGGCATACATGGACGGCATATTGCCTTCGTTGTGATTAAGCGTGTGCGCTGTGGTTTGGATGATTAGGGACTCAAGATAAAGACGCGAAGAATGATTTTGTTCCTTGGCAATTACGCAGGATTTTTTCCTAGTTAATCGTATGTGACGTGATTGCGCAGTGTTCGGTCAGGGCATTCCATACAACATGTCATTTCTGGATGTCATTCCTGTGCTGTTTAAGTCTTGTTTTAATGTTGCCAGTTTCTTCGACATAGACATACCGGCAGTGCACACATGGAATGATGTACACCACACCTGGGAACTTGTCCTTTTCCAATGGGTCTTTCACATGCGCGAGCTCATGTTTAGGTTTCCTAGAGGGCACGTGTGCAGCCTGCACGTCATATGACGGCAGAACACATGCAAGGGTCTCACTTATGCCGGGGACGTATGGTATCACCCATTTTTTGGGGGGTCCAGGGTAAGTGGGTATTGTGCGAGCCAGTTGGTGCCCCACTTAGTCAATGAAGTATTCAGGGTACCCACAAGCCGTCAATTCCCACCACACAAGTGCATTGTCCACCATGCAGGCTTCCGCTGTTGTGCACACATTTTTTTGCTCGATGAAGAGAGCCAACAACAGACCTCTTTTGCGAAGCAGGGTGCATGCACTGATGTGTAGTTGAGGTAGTCACCAGTGTGTGTGTGCTTCCTAAACACCTTGAATAATGGTTTTGGCCCTTCGCATTGCAAAAGGGTGTCCAAGAATGGCATTTAGCCTTCAGATTCCACTTCTACAGTGAAGAGGTCAAGGTTTTGTCGTTGCAAAACACTGTAACAGTCGTCAACATATCTGAAGAAGACTTTAGGTGTCGGTCTAAATGAGGATAACGCTTGAGCTTCGGTAGCCTACATTGTTAAATTAGCTACTTTGACCAAAATCGATGCCCCCCATTGCCACTCCGTAGACTTGCTGATAAAATTCCTTCTGGAACATGAAGTACGTATTTGATAGGCAAAACTTTAGTAGCCTACCTAGATCATACTCCTCGGTGGGGGATCTGTCAAGCAACATTGGGTCTTTGTCAAGGCAGTGATGCAAACTGCCACGGCCATGTCTATTGGTACGCTTGTAAACAGTGACACCACATCAAAAGAAACTAAGAGTTCGTAGGGATCGACGTTTGTCCCTTTAACCCTTTGAGGGTCGATTTTTTTCGCCATATGCGACTGCCCAGGGTCGATTTTTTTTATTGCAGATTCCAATTTTTCTTATGGACTTATTTCGAAAAAAATTTACCGTAATTTTTTTAGGGTGACTGTAAAGTGAGAAAAAAAAATATTTTGTGTTGATATATATGCACTCTCCATTCATGAATAACAACAATAAAAAAGGAAATTAACTTATCTGAATTAAAAATATGATGCATTTTTATGCACAGAGTTCAAGGCTTTGAAAATCCGCACACGAGAATATTTTGCAAGTCTCAAATTTTCCTGCTCTTACACTAATATATACGTCCATAGCTAATTGAACTGCGTAGCTTCGCACACTCAAGAAAACTGTTTGGTTGTGTGCCCATCAAAAAAAAAGCAACACATGTGACAAACTTCCGCTAATCTTCATCTTATCGCCAACTAGCTAGGGCAATTAGTTTTCGCGAGTCTTCAAAAAAAGAAAAGAAATGGAAATGCATGCACGGTGGCATCCTTCCTATGCGCACCCCTGTGAGCACTAAACGAGTGATAAGCAAGCGGTCGCCCTTTGAGCGATTAGTAACGAGATAGTCATCACTTTTGCAAGTGCAAAAAGTTGAAACCACCCGTGAAACAGAATCCAAACGGCCGCCGGCAGCACGCACGCGCGCTAATGTGCGAGCAGTAGTATATAGACGCTCGGGAGCAAACTAGTTCTAAAATAAACCATGGAACGAAAATCGAGAGAGGGAGGCACGCCAAAAAAATTCCCTGTATCCCCACATAGTGACAGTGTATGACAGAAAAGAAAAAGTTAAGAAATTGGCACGCTTTTTAAACGTACACACGGCGCCGTAGATATATGGCATCGACCATTTTCGGACTTGGTCGCGGTGCCGTATATTTATGTCATAGACCATCAAAGGGTTAACCTTCTCAATGAAGTTGTACATGTTGCATATATGCGTAGTACTTTTGCCAACCAGTGACAGTATGATTCTATGAAGAAAATTAGACAGCTTGCAGTGTGGCAAACATGTGAAGTCCACTATTGGGTACAAGGAACATTGGGCTTGTGTACTTTTGGCAGGCCAGATATAGCTTGAGCAGATCCATTGTGGCATAGCAATCTGTAGTACAACTGCTTAACAACATTTTTGTCACAGTACATTTGTGTTCTGCAGTAAAACACACGAAAGCTGCAAAGGCGCTATTAGTTTCATATCTAATAGGACCACATAGGCAGTTCTCGGCCCAATTTTATTTTAGAAATGTGTAGAATCGGGTAAATGCAGTAATTGGTCAACGCTGAGCTACAGTTATTACTTCAGAAGGATTGAAAAGCAGGCGAGTTGGAGCCTATGCATTCTTGGGCTGTGCACACTTAAATGAAACATAAGGAAGACAACCAGCACTTGACCTGTCTTCTCTCTCGTGTTTCATTTGTGCATGCGTTGCTCAAGAATGGGTCATTGGAAATCTTCCTCAGCTGGCCAAAAATAGGCGTTTTCGATGGACGGTGACATTTACTCAACACATTCACTGTTCCTTAAGCTCCACGGAGAGAGACACTGCCACTAAAGGGGTGGCTATTGGGATCACCATGAGGGTCAGGTGCATGCGTGCTGACTGGCCAAGCTGGAATTATTCAGTGAAGGCCAATTTTAGAATCGAAATAATGAATATCTCATCATCATCAACAACCTATATTAAGTTCACTGCAGGACGAAGGCCTTTGCCTCCTATCCCCAATTACCCCTGTGCTGTGTCAGCTGATTCCCACTTATGCCTGTGAATTTCCTAATCTTTTTTTTGCTCCCATAGAAATTCACAGTCCAGCCACAACCTTTGATTGGAATTGAATTAACCGAAAAATCGAATTAACCTGAGTTGAATTGAGGAAGACTACCGTATATTCATTTTATGTTGTACTAGCTTATATTGAACTGTATTTGTTATTGATGTGATTTATCTGCTTTCCTTTATAATGATTTTGGGCTGAAAGATATTACTAAAACAATAATAAGGAATGCTGCTGCAGCCATGTGTGCCAGCTGCTGGAGTGGCTGCTGGAGTGGCTGACTCCAGGGGAGCGGTCGGAGGCATGCCAGCAGCTGCAGGCACTGGCTGGACGGCTTCAGGGCCCAGCCTCTGCTCGACCCCCACTGCTGCACCTGCCCTTGGTCCGGTGAGTCGCAACGAGAACCCTCCTGCCACACTTTTCTCTCTTGCTCAGTGAAAATGCAAAAGCATTTTATATATGGACCATAGCGACAAAAGGGGTGCCAATGATGCTACAACTGAGCACTCCATGTGGCGCAGTAGGCGCACAGCTGTTCAAGAATCGCAGCACTGTTCGAGCTCCAGGAAACAATGGACAACCTCGTGTGCCCTCTGAAAGCACTTACGCTTTGTTTACTTGGAGAGGCCCATGCAGAATTGGGCATAGGTACAAAAAGAAGGGTCAGCTAAGATGTGCAGAGAAGTACAAAAGGAACTGTAGAATAGGATCCGTATTTTTCCATGCATAACCCACTAGAGCATATAACCACACTCCTAATTAGGACAGCCTTGCAGCAAATAATAAACATCCGTGTATGTAACCTGCAGAAATAATGTTCTAATGGTCAGGTAGTATTGTCTGCTCTTATTAAAGGGAACACCAGTCCATTATGCCAGCACTGATTACAGCTCAATTCTAGTATATGAAGGTCTGAAAATATCTCTTATGAATAGAATTTGTTTGTGACAAAGAAAATCAGCAGGCTGAATTGAAAAGCCCGGTTGCCCCATCGCATGGCTCGAACCCAGTTCACTCTCTGGCTGCGCCCTACCTGCTGGTGGTGCATTTGTCGCTGCTGCTCTATGACCCGAATAGACCCCCTTTACAATTGGTGGAGCTGCTGGGTACAACAGAAAATCTGGAACTTCGCAATCGGACACTGCAGCCCATCTTCATTATGCCAGAAGGACCACCACAACCACAACCCGCTGCCCCTGTGACTACCATGGTCTGCCCCGGCTCGTTGCGTCAACGCGACCCATCCATCTTCAGCGGTACCAAAGACCATCACATAGAAGAATGGCTCGCTGATTACGACTGGGTGAGCGTCCACAACCACTGGGACGACATCAAAAAATTGAATTATGTGTTATTTTAGTTGAGCGGTGTCGCCAGCGTGTGGCACCGCAACCACGAATGTGATCTCATGACATGGGTGGCCTTCAAAACTAGCGTGACAGAGGTATTTGGGTACCTCACTGTTCGCAAACTTTGCGCTGAGCAACGTTTGCGTGCTTGGGCACAACAGTGCGGGGACACATTTACCAGTTATATAGAAGACGTTGTCGACCTCTGTAACTGAATTGTGGGGTTTCTCATCCGTGCTCTTGGGACAAAGGAACGACAACACAGTAGTGCAAACAGTCACAAGGGCATTTATTACACCTTTCATAAATCAATGCCTGCTAGCCAAGTTGCTAGCCAAGTTGCTATCCACAAAACATGCCGATAGGTGCGTGACAAATCTAGAAGTCCGACTCACCGCGACTAGATAACGAGCGAATATGTTTGCCCGATGCTGGATCCCAACGCCTGGTCGTTCGCGCGTACAGTGGCTCTTTTGCACGAGGCCTCATGAGACGGTCTCGCAGAAGCATGGATTGGCGTACTCGCGGCATGTCCGCGCTGCTTGCCCTCCCGAACCAAAGAGGCAGCGCCTTATCCTTTTAGCGCCCAAGTGGCGCCTGCTAACGCCGCCTATAGGCGGCGATAGCAGTGCAACACTCGCGCCATCTCTTGTACTGCGCTTCAACCACTCCGACCGCCGCAAGCATCACGGCATCATGCAGGCCACGCGGCGAAGCCGGATAGCAGGAGACGGGAGCTATGCGGCAAAACAACATATCAGGGGACGCGTGAGAGTCGCGCATCCCCACATCCCCCAAACCTTAAATCACTAGATATTCCGGCGAAACATGTCACATGGTCTAACATGAACGCGTGCTTTGCGAACAAGGTAGCACATGCAACAGTGGCCGCGCTGAAAAAATGTCCCCACGCTGTCCATAACATGCGAGCAGACATTGTCCTTGGGGTACACCGCTGGCGTCCACTCGTCATAGCAGCAGCTCTGCAGACTCGATGGCTCGATTCCATGCCAGGACTCCATAAACGGTGACGCAGTAGTCGGCACGAGCAAGTGTCGCTCGCGCCGACGCGCCCTGCTGGCGAGCCACGGTAGCTGTCGGTGATCGCCGGCCCTTTTCTCCGCCGCCGAGGATTGCGAGCTGGATACAGGCGGCCGCCGAAGTCGCGGTGCCGAACTCGCCACAGCATCACCATTGCCCGGTGGCTCGATCGTAGTCCAGGGCAGCAGCACAGACGATGTGCAGATGACAGCAAACCAGAGGTGACTCCAATCACGCTGCGTACACTCAACACACTCGGCAAACACTAAAGTAGTGCGAGGGAGAGGAATTCTGCATGCGCATCACCCACGTGGTACGATGTTCAACTCGGCTAGCAAAAGATCGGGCAGCTACTCAGATGCTAAGTTCACGTGAACGAAGCTTGCTTCCTTGAGTCGAACAAGTAATTTCGATTTGTGCGAGGCTAACTAGAATGAGGGAAGCAAAGTGCAACACCTCAACACCACGGTCCACCAGGTTGTGTCCTTCCACGTGTGACAAGCAGCTTCGTTAAGCCTTAGGCCTAAAGCGTCGCTACCCTGACAACCGGCATCCCAAAAACAACACCCAAAATGGGTGCAAAATAGGAAGCCGCGAGGAGCCGTCAGCTCTGTTAGGTGGTCCTATCCCGCTCGGTGCACACAGCATCCGAGTTGACGGCCCCCATCGTCCCAGACGGTGTCGGAGCGCCCGGTGCCAGGCCGCAGTACCAGCCAGCCCGTAGTGGCACCCGTGGCCCGCGGCCAGCCGGCTCCCAGAGCCGCGACTTCATCAGAGTCAAAGAGATAGAAGAAGCTATTTACATCAGAAATTCGAACCACCCATGAGGCTTCCGTACTCACTCTCTTCAGGCTTGCCAATGCTCCGCGGGCGCTGAGCCTCGCTCTCCCAGGAGGCAGACCACGTGGCTCTCGTACCGACGAATGTCATTAAAAAAAAAAAAAAAACACTTGCGAAAAGGCTTAGTATGTTGACATGTTCAAACACACTACAGCCACCGTCGCCTCGCTCAAGAAAGCACGCTGCCAACGCTAGCGATCAAAATCCACGCTAGCCTTACGCTTTGGTTCAAACAAAGGTCTCGAACAAAGCAAAACTGTTAAAACTATCGTCCGATGCCCCAAGAGGTCCACGTTGAGCAGCCAGATGTGGAGTTTCTCATCCGTGCCTTTGGGACTAAGGAACGACAACACATTAGTGCAAACAACCACAAGGGCATTTATTGCACCTTTCATAGATCAATGCCTGCTAGCCAAGTTGCTATCCACAAAACATGCCGATGGGCGCGCTACAAATCTAGGAAGTTTGACTCACCGCAACCGGATAATGAGCCAACATGTTTGCCCCATGCTGGATCCCAACGCCTGGTCGTTCGCACGTACGGTCACGCGAACGGTGGCGCGTTCAAATGAGGCCACGCGAGACTGTCTCACAGAAGCATGGATCGGTGCACGATGGGGCGTCCGCGACCCTCGCCGACCCGCCGCCAAAGAGCAAGAGCCTTCCATTTCTGCGCCCAAGTAACCCCGCCGCGAGGCGGCGTGCAGCGCAACACTTGCGTCATCTCTCGTACGGCGCCTCAACCAAATCGACTGCCGCGGGCATCACGCAGGCCACGCGGCGAAGCCGGATTGCAGGAGACGGGATATATGCGGGAAAACAACATATCAGGGGACGCGTGAGAGTCGCGCATCCCCACAGCGTTGACATCACAATGGCTGATGCCAAGAGTATCTGCCATATCTTAAAAAACATTGAAGAAGCTGCTAGTGAAATATCCGGCGACAGTCTCTGAACTCGTCAGTCTCTGTCAAAGTTTCGACGAACTACGCAAATGACCCATAGCCACCCGCCAATCTCCTCCTCAGGCCACTTCTATGTCGAGCTTGGCTGTTGCCCTAGATAATGCTTCGCTGCTGCTACAGATCAAGGAGTTCGTCCTTGAAGAAGTGGCTCATCAGCTTTCTCTGATTTCACTTACACATGGCCAGTCGAGTTCTCTGTTGGCGCTTTCCAATATGTCATCAAGGAGCAGGTAGCCGACCACATTTTGCTTTCTCTCCAGCAGGCTCCGACTGCTGCTCCCCTGAAATACGCTGAAGTCGCTACAAGGCCTCCACCACAGACCTACGGTCCCTTTCTCCTGCCTTTGCGCCTGCCTGTATCCCCTCCAGCCTGGCCAGTGGTGCAGTATGTGCGACGTCAATGCCATTGGCGCACGGAAGACAATTCTCCGATTTTTTATTGTGGCCGTGCTGGACACGTGGCGTGTCACTGTCGTCTACTTACACCGAACGTCCCCAACAATGTGCGTCCATATGCGCCATGTTTCCAATAACGCTGCAACTGTTCAGACACCTTTGAATCTCCTCCTGCCATCGAGACTGCATTCTCCACTCACCGTTCACATTCGCCTCGCCGCCACTCCCTTTCCCCCATGCATCGTCGGGGGAGCCCTCTGCACCAGGAAAACTAAAAATCTTAGTTCAGGAGGCGAGAACTGCGGTGTCAGCGAAATGTATAAGGCCTCACACTTCCCCAAAAAACGTTATTGAAGTCGCATAGAAGGAACATTGATGCTAGCACTTGTTGACACCGGCACTGCACTTTTGGCGATAGATGCCTGTTTTGCCACAAGATAAGAAAAGTGACGGTGCCACTTTCTGGACTGTCCTTTCACACTGCCAACGCACAGCACATCGAGCCATCCGGTGCCTGCACCGCTTGTGTCGTCATTTAGGAGGTCCTTTATATAATAGAATTCATTGTGTTGCCATCATGTTCACACGACATCATATCAAGTTGGGACTTTCTCTCCACACATCATGCGATCGTTGACTGCACCCACACCGAAATCGAACTGTTTCAGTTTTCGACTGATATTTTTACTGACCACAAGGACCCTTGTCGCAAAATTGCCATTTCAGAAGACACCGTTATAACTGCCTGATCTTCCGCTCTTGTCAGTATCTCTTGTGACTCTGTAGTGATGACACAGTGCTCTTCGCTCTGCCTGAACTCTTAGTTCGCCACCATTCTCTACCACTGCCGTTTGTTGTCCTCGAGTTCAAAACTGCCGCCTCTCTCATGTGCGTGTCAAACCCATCAGCCGAACCAATTACTTTACGCTGCCGTGAAAGCCTTGGCAGAGCAAAGCCACTGGCCTCATCTTCAATATTTGACACTATGGACGACTCCACTTATCTTGCCGCTCTCGAGGCATCGCCTCCTCAGTCACTGCCGCATTCTTTTATGCCAGCTATTGCCAGTGACCTTACGACAGCGCAGCGTGACGAACTTCTTCTCTTGCTCCAAGGCTTCTCTCCCTCTTTTGACTGCCAAGCAACATCGCTCGGCCGCACAATGACTGTTTTGCATACCATCAACACTGGGAGCCATGCACCCATTCGACAGCGTCCGTACCGAACATCGGCGACTGAAAGACGCATTATCAATAACCACGTGAACAATATTTGACATCCAGTACGTGGCACGTAGAGGAAGACAAAGATGTCGCGCATTGCGGAAGAAGTCCCTGCGTGATCGTCTTTCAGTTGGCCTGTAATTAAAGTGTCCTGCCCTTTATTATCAGTTCCTGCTGCTTGTGAATGGTGACACTGGTGGAGGCGTTGGGTAAATGTTTGAAACGCCTGTCAACAGCCCCACATCAAGCCCAGGATGTTTTCTGCTTGTCGAAACACCCGTTCACTGCACCAGCCGTCACCTACTAGGCCTAAGCCTAGAATTTTGTCCACTACCAGGAAGTCTGCCTGTTACCACGAGTGCCCAAGTCATGGCAGACTCAGGCCCTGCACAGGTGACTCTTTTGACTCCTTGATCTCCCGTGAGCTTCCACGGCAATGCCTGTGAGGATGCAGAAGACTGGCTCAAGGAATACGAGCTCGTAGCCAAGTATAATGAATGGCATGCTGGACAGAAGCCATGTGTATTTTGCTCTTGAAGACTGAGCCCGCACATGGCTCGTAAATGGCAAAGGAATCTGGCCAAGCTGGGATGAGTTTCGCCGCCAGTTCCTCCATACGTTCAGAAGCATCGAAAGGCGAGACCACGCACAGCGTTTTCTCAAATCACAGATTCAAAAGCCGAATGAAACTGTTGCCATGTTCGCTGAGGACATGGCTCGTCTTTGTTGTCATGCAGACCCCGATATGCCCGAGACAAAGAAACTCAGCCATCTCATGCGTGGCGTAAAGGAGCAGCTGTTTGTCGGCCTTGTGCGGAACCCGCCGACGAGCGTCCATTAATTTATTAAAGAATCGATGGCCATAGAGGGCTCGTTACACCTACGCAGCCGCCAGTATGATCACCTGATGAGCACTGGACCAGCAAGCGCCGCAGCAGTGACGGTCGCAGATGAGGGTTCCTTGTGCAGGCTGATACGCGAAATTGTTCAGGAAGAAATTAAGAAGTTCACTGCCATGCCAAATGAATGCACAGCTGTGTTGGTGGCCGAAGTTGTGCTTCAAGAAGTAAAGAAGCATTTGCGGCTCCCGAGCCAAATTCTCAGACGTGGCAGCCCAGCTACGTAGATGTTGTCCATCGACCGCCACCTCCGATACCGACACCGCAGTCACATTCTCAGACATGGCAGCCCAGCTACACTGCCACCTCCAATGCCGACGCTGCAGTATCACCAGCAGTCAGCACCTGCATCACCTTGGTACCATAGGGAACAACCGACGCGACCTCCGCTTGGCAGAACCGACATTTGGCGCACAGCGACTACAGGCCTTTGTGCTTCCACTGTGGGGAAGCGGGCCACATCTGCCGTCATTGCCCTTATCGCGTCGAAGGGCACCAAGCGTTCCCATCGACTGCTTCTCGTCGTGCCTTTGACGGTAGTCGAGAGAACATCGATGCGAATTGGACAAGCTGGCAAGCCGATTCTCCCGGTTACTGGTCACGCTCCCCTTCTCCGGGACATCGTTTTGCAGCTGCAAGACGCAGTTCCATCGACGTGGCCCGAGCGCAGTCTCCCAGCCTACGCTGGGGAAACTGAAGGCTGCAACCTCAGGGGGCTAGGTTGCCACATGTCGAAGTGCTGAAAATCCCTCATTGCCATCTAATGAGAAGCCGATACAGCTGGATGATTTGACAGCAGACGAGATTATTAGCGCCGATGTTACTGTATCAATTGACAGCCACGACGTGACGGTGCTAGTAGACGCTGGCGCAGAGTTTTCAATCGTAACTGAAAAACTGGCAGACAGACTTCGCAAAGGGAAAATGGAATGGTCAGGGCCGCACATTAGAGGTGCTGGAGGCCAGCTACTGACACAGACTGGCAAGTGTACTGCAAGGGTCAAAATAGGGGATTCGTCATTCGTCGCAAATTTTGTTATTCTCCCCGACTACTGCAAATATATCATCTTAGCTATGGACTTCTTACGCGAGTATGGCACCGTCATCAACAAACCAGAAGGTGTACTAACCTTTTCTGGGGACAAAAGTGTAGAACTACAATGCAAACCTTTGCGCATCATAGACGACGTGACTGTACCGCCGTTATCTTGCCGTCTTGTTTCCGTCAGGTGCGACACGGAGTATGATGGGGAAGGTATTGCCGAGCAGATAATTACGCTTTTGCTCACTCAAGGTATTGCCACACCCAGAAGTCTTGTCAAAGTAATGTATAGGAAAGCAGAACTACTGCTGACAAATTTCAGCAAGCAACGACGACACATTCCAAAAGGCGCAGCAGTTGCTTACCTAGACGAGATTGCGGAATACGGCAAATGCTTTGCATTGCAACAAGGAGAGGAAGACGCTTCGGCACTGTTACCTGTTCTTGACGTGAGCGCGAGCTTATCACCAGCGGAAAGGCAGCGCCTTGTAGACCTGCTTCACCAGTTTCGTGATTGCTTCTCATCGACATCTAGAGTTGGTCAGATGCCACTGATGAAGCAGCGGATTATCACGGAGGAGACAGCGAGACCAATCCGACAAAACCCATTCCGTGTAGCACCAAAAGAATGCGAAGCGGTTCGAGAGCAGGTGAAGAAAATGCTCAACGCTGACGTTATCCGACCATCAAAAAGCCTATGGGCATTGCCGGTAGCGATGGTCAAAAATAAAGATGGCAATCTATGTTTTTGTGTCGACTACCATAAGCTGGACTGGGAGACAAAGAAAGACGTATACCCATTACTGTGTATCGACTATTCTCTCGACAGGCTGAGGCATGCCCGCTACTTCTCGTCGATGGACCTCAAAAGTGGTTATTGGCAAATCGAGGTTGACGAGAGAGACAGAAAAGACTGCTTTCATAACGCCTGATGGGCTTTACAAATTCAAGGTCCTGCCTTTTGGTTTATGCTCAGCTCCAGCAACTTTTCAATGACTCATGGATATGGTTCTGTTAGGCCTGAAGTGGCAGACATGCCTAGTATACCTCGAAGACATCATAGTTTTTTCGGAAGCGTTCGAGAAACACCTGAGATGGCTGCTGGCGGTTCTAGAAACGATCCGGTCCGCCGACTTAACACTGAAAGCAGAAAAGTGTCACTTTGGTTTTGAGGAACTCCAGTTCTTAGGTCATGTTGTGAGTCACCAAGGCATACGCCCTAACTTTGACAAGATCATGGCCATCGCAAAGTTTCCAACATTAGCAGATAAGAAGGCAGTGAGGCATTTCCTAGGTCTCTGCTCGTATTACCGAAGATTTATAGCCAATTTTTCATATATAGCTTCACTGTTAAAGCGCCTTACAAGAGAATATGTTGTCTTCATATGGGGCGAACAAGAACAAGCAGTGTTTAATGATCTCCGACAGTGCCTGCAAACACCTCCTCTACTGGCCCACATTGACGAGGACACTCCTACCATGATTCATACGGATGCCAGTAACGTAGGTCTTGGCGCTGTGCTCGTGCAGTGGGAAGATTCAGCCGAGAGAGTCATTGCATACGCAAGCAGGACGCTCTCATGTGCTGAGTTTAATTACTCAACCAGAGAAAAGGAATGCCTTGAGGTAGTATGGGCAGTTATGTAGTTTCGTTCGTATATTTATGGCTGTTCCTTCAGTGGTGTCAGCGATCATCACTCACTTTGCTGGCTGACGAACATGAAGGATCCGTCCGGTCGACTAACGTGTTGGAGCCTAAGGCTTCAAGAATTTGATATGACAGTGCTGTTTAAATCCGAACGAAAGCACTCCGACGCAGACTGCCTTTCAAGGTCACCAATTGAGCAGGAAATCACAGAAGATGACGAAGACATGACTTTTATAGGTGTTCTAGACACAGCCACGATTGCTCGTCAGCAGCGGGAAGACAGTGAACCGATTCCACTTATTAAATTTTTAGAAGGCCGGATTACAAGTGCGCCCAAAACATTTGCAAGGAGCTTGCCATCATTCTGCTTCCATAATGATGTTCCTTACAAGAAGAATTTCTCTGCAAGCGGAAGCAGCCACCTACTTGTCGTCCCAACGTGCCTGGGTAATGAGGTCTTGCAAGCCTGCCATGATGAACCGACATCTGGCCACCTCAGCTACATGCGAACACTGGCCCGAGTCAAAGAGAAATATTACAGGCCAAGGCTTGCCACCTTTGTGAAACATTACGTGCGCACGTGCCCCGATTGTCAGTGACGCAAACCACCACATACGAAACCAGCTGGGCTACTACAACTAGTCCAAGTGCCCACGACCCAATTTGCCCAAATCGGGATGGACCTCCTCGGACCATTCCTGACTTGCAATACTGGCAAAGTTGGTAGTAGTTGCTACCGATTACCTGACACGCTATGCAGAAACCAAGGCCCTCCCAAGTGGCACCACAATCGGAGCAGCGCGATTCTTTATTGAAAACGTGGTTCTGAAGCACGATGCACCAGCGGTGATAACAGACAGAGGGACTGCCTTTACGGCTATACTTCTAAAGACAGTGCTTAGCCTCAGCAGCACAGTTCACCGAAAGACCACAGCCTATCACCCGCAAACGAATGGCCTAGCAGATTGCTTGAACAACACTATTGCCGACATGCTGAGTATGTACGTAGACGTGGAGCGCAAAAACTGGGATGACATTCTACTGTACATCACATTTGCTTACAACACTGCTCAACAGGAAACAACACGAAAGACGCCATTTAGCCTTCTTCATGGCTGTGAAGTGATGACAATGCTCGATGCGATGTTGCCACATGAGTGCAGTGATATAGGCATGGACACTGAAGCTTTCGCTCAGTGTGCTGAAGAAGCAAGACAACTCGCCCGTGTCAAAATCGCCTGGCAACAGGACTACGACGCTCGACGCTACAATCTACGGCGCCACTACATCACATATCAACCAGGCGACAAAGTGTGGGTTTGGAGTCCCATCTGTTGGCGAGGGCTTTCAGAAAAGCTACTCAGGCGCTACTTTGGTCCGTACGAGTTTCTACGGCATCTCAGCGACCTGAACTATGAGGTTGTCCCTGACAGTTCTGCTTCCTCCAGGGTGAGGCAGCGTCCACCAGAATTTGTGCACATTGTGTACATGAAGCCCTATTGTTCGTAATGAAGTGCGCACACCTTGTCTGACACATCTTCCTGGCGCTAAGTGAGCATCGGGACGATGCTCTCTCTGGAGGGAGGCCAATGCCACATCCAGTACACGGCACCTAGAGGAAGACGAAGATCTCGCGCATTGTGGAAGGGAAGAGGTTCCTGCATGATCGTTTTTCAGTTGAACTGCAATTAAAGTGTCCTGCCCTTTTTTATCAGTTCCTGCTGCTTGTGAATCGCGACAATATGCTCAAACGCAATGTCACCCAGCCTTCTAGTAATTCCTGGGCATCACCAGTCATCCTAATTGAAAAAAAGAGATGGCACCATACGATTTTGCATTGATTATCGAAGGCTTAACAAGATTACCCAAAAGGATGTATACCCGTTGCCATGTATCGGCGACGCACTTGACTGTTTGCATGGAGCGGAGTGTTTTTTCTGAGATCTCCACTCTGGCTACTGGCAGGTGCCAGTGGCTGACGCTGACTGTTCTAAAACTGTGTTTGTAATGCCAGATGGCTTGTGTGAATTCACTGTAATGCCGTTCGGTCTGTGCAACGCGCCCACAACCTTTGAACGCATGATGGATGGCATCCCGCACGGCCTGAAGTGGCATACTTGTCTCTGCTACCTCAACAACATTGTCGTTTTTCCTCCCAATTTTCCGACCCATCTTTCCCATTTACATCAAGTTTTGACCTGTCTCCAGAATGCTGTTCTCCAGCTTAACTTAAAAAAGTGCCTATTTGCAGCTCAAAAATTGACTATATTAGGCCACATTGTCTCCAAAGAAGGCATTCTTCCTGATCCTGCTAAACTTTGCACCATATGCGAATTCTCTAAGGCCACTAACTTGAAAGTAATACGCAGCTTCATTGGCCTATGCGCTTATTTTCAACGTTTTGTTCGCAATTTTGCTGCTGTGATCACACCACTAAACCAAATTCTCCAAGGCAACAAGGAACTTTCTACTTGATCGGAAGCCTCTGATGACGCCTTTACGACTTTTCGTCGCCTACTCATGTCTCGTTCAATCTTGCACCATCTTGATCCAAGCGCACCTACAGAACCTACGCTGATGCCAGTGGTATCAGCCTTGGTGCTGTGCTCACACAATGTAAGAACACTAATGCCGAATACGTGGTCGGTTATGCCAGTTGTGCCCTTACAAAACGTGAGGCCAATTACTCAGTAACTGAAAAAGAGCGCCCGGCTATTGTATGGGCTCTTCAGAAATTTTGCCCATATCCCTATGGTCAACCTTTTGACATGGGGACGGACCATCACGCTCTTTGCTGGTTGTCTAACCTCAAAGACCCATCAGGCCGCCTGGCTCAGTGGGCCCTCCAAATCCAGGAATATGATATCCGTGTTGTCTATCGTTCTGGACGCAGACATTCTAGCGCCGATGCCCTCTCGGGCTTCCCAGTTACTTCAGACAGCAGTACTTCTAGCTACAGACATTATATCTCACCACTTGACATCTTGGACATGGCCTCGGAGCAACGAAAAGACCCGTGGATCGTCATGATATTAAATTTTTTTGTCAAATCCTCTGGCAGCTTCGACACCTCGATTGTTACGCCGACAGGCACAGCACTTCACCATCCATGACGGACTTTTACACCGCCGCAACTACCACAATGACGACTGCACATAGCTCTTAGTAGTGTCAAGCCACCTTTGATAAGATCTATGTTCTGCTTTCGCTCTGACCCACAGTGTGGTTACGGTGGAGTCTCAAAAACCTACACACGGCTTCACCTTCGATATTATTGGCGAGGGATGTACAACTTCGTCCACAAATATGTACACTCCTGTATTGTCTGCCAACGACTCAAATGTGTCCCGCAACTCTCTACCGCACCTCTCTAGCCACTTCCCTGCCCAGCTCAGCCATTTGACCATGTCGGCATTGATTTATACGGGCCTCTTCCATCTACTGGCGCTGCAATCGATGAATTGTTGTCGCTGTAGGTCATTTCACACAATATGCTGAAACTGCCATCTTGCCTGCCACATCAGCAAAAGACGTTGCCTCATTCATTCTAAACAACTTTGTTCTCCGCCGTGATGCACCTCGTGAACTGCTGAGTGAGTCGGGTCACACATTGCTCTCGGACGTCCTCCAGTCACTCCTATCTGGATGCCAAATTATTCACCGTGCTAATACTGCTTATCATCCACAGAACAATGGCTTAACAGAACGATTCAACAGAACTCTTGGTGACATGCTATCCATGTATGTTGCACATGACCACTCCAAGTGGGATCTTGTACTTCCATTCATCATTTATGCATATAACACTGCCTCTCAAGCCACTACTGGATTCTCACTATTCTTTCTGCTTTCCATCCCTCCATCACTATCGATACGGCTCTCCCATACCGGCCAGATCCTGCTGAATGCTCACCTGTTTCTACGGTCACTCAGTACGCCGAGAAATGCTGACAACTGGCCCGTTCTTTGATGTCCGCTCAACAATGCCGAAAAAAGAGCGTCGTGACCTCAGCCCACCCCCTCAATCTTTCCGTCCTGCCTGCTGCTGCTCGTGGCCTTTCGTCCAAGCTCCTCCCGAAGTACCAGGGGCCCTACCACGTGGTTGCGCAACCATCACCCGTTAATTACGTGTTCTAACCCATATCGCCATCTCCTGATCTGCGTTGTCGGGGGCGAGAGACTGTGCACATTGACCGGCTACCGGCTGAACTCGTAATACGATCTGCTCACCTCTTCCTAGGTCACCAGGATGGCTACTCCTCAGTTCCGGGGGTGACTGTGACGAAGAAGATTGGCAGGCTGAAAAGCCCTGTTGCCAGCGCGTGGCTCATACTCAGTTCGCTCTCTGGCTGTGCCCTGCCTGCTGGTGCTACGTTTGTTGCTGCTGCTCTATGACCCGAATAAACCTCCTTTACATGTTGAATAGAATCAAGTGCTTTTCTTTTCTGAAACTAATGAATTAGTGACTCTCTGTTGTATTGAGTACCAATGAGGTTCTCAGTTCAATACTGGACCTCAGTTTTGTGGCATTCATTTATTTATTGGATAGAATTATTGTATAAATTATTGCTATTATAAAGGATGTTTATTGGACTAAGGCCGATGATGGGTAGAGTACTTCACCGAGCACAGTCTCAAAGCTCGAGCCTCTGCGACATGGGACGCTGATGGCAAACCTGCTGCCTGAGTTCAGGCATTGTTTTTCAATTAATATGACCCCGCCAGAAAAAAGAGCCATCCTGGCAGGTTAGTCTACAGATGATACTGCAGAATCATGATACAGCTTGAGCCGCTGGACGTCGACGATTTAGGGGTTACAACGACGCATGTCAGACAGTGGTGCAAGTAGCTCTGTGAGGTAGTTGACCAGAGGAGTTAGCTCCAGACTTTGGTGTATTCTACCGTATTTAGAAAGAAGTTTTGAAGTGAGTCCTGGTGTGCGGTTTGGTATGCACAGCCAAACGAGGCTTCCAGGTGGAAAAGTTGGAGTCGAGTTGTGGGCATCGTGTTTTGATTTTCAGCGATTCTGATTGTCCGAAGTGAAGCGATGGGCCAACTTACAACATTCTTCACCTTGTCTGGCGGCATCCAAGTGGCAGGCATTCTCATGGGTCTGAGTGGTAGGGCAGAATGGTTTTGATTGTATGAAAGGATGACAGCCATAAAGAAGATAGAAGGGGGAGAAATGTTGTGGTATTGCAGGCGTAGGTGACGAATAGAAGAACTAGGTCCCCATTGGAAAGGCCAGATGCGATGTACATTGTGTAGGAGCCGGGAGTCATGGCCTCGGAGTCTGGTTTCACACAGAAGGTTGCTCTCTAGCCTACGCTGCCGTTGCGTCTCGTAATACCAATGCTAATACCAATACCAGTTATATTTTCATAAATAAAAGAAAAACAAAGCTAATTTGTTTTAAGAATCCCCAGAAAGCTATCACAAATATTAGGAGGATTTTTTTGCATTCATCAGACTGTAATTCATGCCATTGCCTACCTTTGCCACTCGAATCAACTGTAAAGTATTTAGGTGTACATTTAGATCAATGTCCTAATTGGAATAGTCACGTTAAACCCATATGTAAAAAGCTAAGATCAATTGCTGCCATGATGTATCACCTTCGAGGCAGAGCTCCATTTAAAGTAAAGCTTACTGTATTTAAGGCGCTAGCTGAATCTTTACTTATGTATGGCATTACATTATACGGCACTTGCTCTGAAAACAAAAAACAAGAAATTAATCGTGTAATTCGTAAAATAGTCAAGAGCATAACCTACGGTACAGCGTTAGCGCAGGTACAAGGAAAAAATACCGAGCCCTGGGTATACTACCAGTGAAAGAACTATTTAATTATGTAGTTTTGAAGAATCACTACTTCAGCAATGAATTCAGGGTTGCCGTAAAAAAGAATGTGACATTGCGACAAACTGAGAGGTACGTGAAACCACGTGTCTACACTCACTATGGAAAAAGAACCCAGAACAACTATGTCCCTGCAATATTTAATATATTGAGTGATGAATTTTGTACAATAAACGCAAAACGAAAAATGAATAAAGCGAGCAGAAAATGGTGTGCAAGCTCAATAAACACTTAGTAGGTAAAGCCAGTTGACTCATATGGAATTGTTTACCGGCTTTGTTTTCAACTTTTGTTTATGTTCTTGCTTCGATACCTGTGTATAATTTTGAATTCAGCAGTTTGAAGAATTGAGTTGTAGTTCTGTAAGTATCTGGCGTATTTATGTATCGCTTTGATGTTTTGACTTTGTTTTGACTTTGATGTTTTTCTTGACAACATTGTGTAATGAAAAAGCAGGAACTCAAAATGCTTGTTATTTTTTTTTTCATGCACTGGACGGTGTTCAGTGTATATATTCGAGAGAATGTATTAATTGTGGTAATATGAATTTAATATGTTGTTTCACCAACTGCCTGGTCATTTTACAAGCACTGCGTGCGTAGATTGACCAGCAAATTCACCCTGTACAAAGAGCTTTGGATAAATGAATGAATGAGTGAATGAATGAATGAATGAATGAATGAATGAATGAATGAATGAATGAATGAATGAATGAATGAATGAATGAATGAATGAATGAATGGGTAGCTGGCTACCAGCGCATCACATGGAGGCAAAGTGAGCCCATTCTGTCGTCTGAGTTTTCTTGATGAGGGTTGCTTCTTTCGTGAAGGTTGCGAGGTTGAGATAACGAGGTACGGAACAGGGAGGTTATTGACATTGGAATCGTGAACTTATTTACATAGAGCAAAGAGTATCCTAATGGCCAAAGCACGGAGCGCAGTACACATTCTTGTGGCACGAGCTACAGGTCGGAAGGATACATCTTTCTGGCGAGCACACATTAGAGCACACTCGCACACATTCCAGTAGTCTGTTTAAATCCCTTTGGGCTTGCCTAGATCCCTAGTTCATGGAAATCTGCGTTCACACTTTCCTCCAACTGGAGCATCCAAAGTCGTCGAAGGCTCCGCTTTAAGACCGAGGGTGCGCATAAGCATTCCGGCACTTTTGTTCCCTGAACACAAAGAAAGGAGTGGAGCTTTGTAGACAGGGATTGTCACGCTTGACTCTAACTGGCACGTCTTGGATCCTGGGATGACCTAGCAATTAGCTGGAGTGTCTGTGAAACGACTGTGGTGGTTACTGGAGTCTGTGAGGAAACTGCATAGAATGCCCTTTTCAAAGAGTTTCTCACTGCCATCGTCGGTGACGGTGACAGTGAACCATCAACCAACACTCGTTCCGCCAAAAGTGTCCCGCCTTGTTCTCGCTGTAGTTCTGCCCGAGGGAATGCATTGTTCGCTTAACGAAGCGGTTCATCGCAGTGGTGCAGGAGAGGCAGCAAGGTCACTGCCCCCGCTGGTCGATAGTAACAATAGCAAGCATATCACTAAGGGTGCGATTAAAGCATTCCGTTGCAGATGACTGCAAGTTCGCATCGTTTCGGGAGCGGATGCTGCGGGACCATATCGTGAGCGGCATCAACGATGTCACAATGCAGACTCGGCTGCTGGAAATGGCAGATTTGGAGTTTGAGATCGCAAAGAATACTGCCATTGCCATGGAGGCTGCATAAAAAGAATTCCCGTGCATTATGTACTCAGCTACCCCAAGCAACGTCAGTACAATCCAAGGAGTCTGCGAATGTTGTGAAAACCAAGCAGCAGGCAAGCGAGTCTTGTTCCCGCTGTGGGGGGCAGCATCGGGCACCTCAATGCCGTCACGTGAGCAGTGTTTGCTTCAAGTGCGAGCAGAGAGGTCATCTGGCCAAAGTATACTGGTTAAGCACATCACAGACTGCAAAAGCGAGGTTCTATAATGGTCCGAAACCTGTCCACAACCTGGACGACGAGCTGGCGGCGACGGAATACAGGCCGGAGAAGGAGGGAGCGTACAGCCTATAGACGCTTCAAGCGGCCAGACCAGAGCCAACGCGTGTTGAAGTTGCCATCAATGGGGTGACGTTGGACATGGAGCTTGATACTGGCGCCAGTGTGTCAACTATCAGCGAGAAGAAGTTTATGCAGCTGTTTCCCTCGGCGAGACTGGAGCCATCGGAGGTCCAGCTCAGAGGATTTTTCGGCGACACGAAGCCGGTGGTAGGTAAGTTCATGGCAACCGTGAAGCTCGGTGAGAGCGAATGTATGCTGCCTTTGTTACACTTTATCACCTTCATTCATTCATTCAAAATACTCACAGGCTCCAAATAGGAGTATTGTGTGAGGGGGGCATGTACAGAAAATGAAGGATATAAAAAGGCAGCTCATGCATCATTATACAATGGGTAACAGTTTCACAGGACGCAAAGAACTAATGAGAAATATAAAGTTCCAAATATAAGGCCAGAAAAATATTGCACAGTATATTGAATCTATGAAGGAACATTGAAATGGCGGAAAAAAGGGTGACTAACGAAGTACAAGGCAGTGAATAAAACAGTTAAGAAAACCAGAGCAGTACTTGGTCTTTGAAGGCTGCAGAGTCATGAAATGCAACGATGCGATCGGGAAGATCATTCCAGTAGCTTATGGCACGTGGAAGCGCTGATGAATTAAAAGCCGTGGTTCGGCCAAATATGCGCCTAAAGCTGTGGCTGTTATAAAGACGATGGGATGTATGATGTGGTTCGGTAAGGGGAAGGGTATTAGGATGCTGACTATGAATTATTTTGTGGAAGAGACAGAGCAAAGCTACCTTCCTTCGCAGCTCTAGTGTTTGGGAGTGATAGCGAGAACTTCAGGTTAGTAACGCTAGTCTGTCGTTTGTTTGGGTTTTTTATTAACTTAGGGTGGGAGGGATGTGACGTGTATGCAACATTCTTGAAGAAGAATGGGGCGAGACGGATGCTGGTACCGCCGTACCATCCAGCGTCTAATGGCGCTGCAGAACTTGCCGCTCAGACCATAAAGTGGAAGTTACAGAAGGCTGGTCCTGGGACCTTCGGGCACAAATTGCACGCTTCTTGCTGACTTATCGATCGACACCACAGGAAGTCACAGGATGCAGTCCCGCAGAGCTACTGCTGGGACAAAAAATGAAGACTGCAATGAACCTGCTCTGACCGGATCTAAGGGCCACCATACAGCAAAAACAGCTAAAGCAGAAAATCAGATGCGACCAGCAAACAAAACCTCGGATTCAGGGACTGCCTGGGGATCAGGTATTCGCCAGAAACTTTGGCCAGGGCCTGCATGGGTGCCGGCTGTAGTCCCAGCTCAGGGAGCATTTTCATCGGACCTTCAACTGGCAGATGGACGACGATGGACGCGTCATCATGATCATCTCCGGCAAGCAAACCCACTGCCGCTGGTTGAGCATAACCAACTGTCCAGCACAGTCACGGACCCTGACGTTCCTGGGCCCAGTCCTGACATATCCAAGCCGGCAGGGCAGGTTGTGGCACCTGACTTGTCAGATCCGAGTTCTGAAACCTCCTGTCCAGGGGTATCAACCAAAGAACCAAGGCAGCCAAGGGCTACAGAAGGTGCAGCGTCCTCTCGTCAAACACCTGTCACCACGCCTCTCCAACGGGGCAGCAGGGTTCGTCAGCCTGTACAGCACTACTCCAAATAACTCAAGTGCTGCCATTGTTACACTTTATCACCTTATTATTGTTTGGGTTTTTTATTAACTTAGAGTGGGAGGGATGTGACGTTATTGATCACTGGGAGGCGCCACCGCATTTTTCAATAAAAAGGCATGTATGACTGGGCTAGTCAGTGCGTAGTATGCCCTCGACTGGCGTGTTGTCCTTCACTCGTGGCCGGGAAATGTTCCCAGCCCGGATTATCACACTGGTATCAACAAGAGCGACTGTAGTGACACCTTCGACAAACACATCATTAACATTAGCAAGTAAGGAACAAGAGTTTGGGCATTTAGAAATTTGTGCAGTTCTTGCCTTGGGAACTGCGTCTTCTAGTTTCCCTCAACATTCAATGTGGTTCACCGAAGCATCCCTGAAAGCGACTGGAGACGCAGGGTTGGCGAGCGATGAGAATTGAAGCGAGGAATATTAGCCTAAGAGTGAATTGGCAGTGGATCAAATGGAGTGTAGTGTGCATTGGACTCAACCGGGTAATGAGGCGCCCATAGATCATTGCCGACTGTTTGCACATGGCGGCAGAACCTTGTGACGTGTCCGGGATACCAGCATGCAAAGCGTGTAGGCCGATTGCTGTATCTGCACCGTGGATTGACAACACGAGGACCAACCCAGGAGACAGGTGGAGAAGGGCGGCGCATGGGCTGCTGAAAAGGTGGTGTCGGCATATGGTGTGGCCAGACAGCTACTGCGCCATAAGTGAGTGGAGCAGCCACAACAAGCAGATGCTGGGGAGCACCCAACAGTGCGTTAACCACTTTCCTTGAAGGATGTTGTGGAGAGTGGATGGCAAAGGACAGATGGGCACCTGAGTGAAGAGTATCAGGGACAGCTATTGTGCGACTTCTATGAGGACAAAGGCCTTAATCTGCGTTATCAGCAATGCTTCGCTGGAACCAATGGCCAGGCTGGAGATCAAAGCATTGGTTATAGAAGGAGGCCTCATCAAAGCTCACTGTTTGCATAGCTCATTGTACCTCTGACGAAGGGTAATAACCTTGGCAACAGTGTTCGGGTTCTTAGCCAGTAGCATTTGGAAGGCATTATCAATTCCTTTCATGATGTGCTTAACTCTTTCCCTATCGTGGGTAAAATAGGTGTTTTTTGTAGGTTACGCGAGACTTTTTTTTCTGGTGGAACTACTGCACTCAGCATTTTATGTAATACCTAAACAAAAGGCAGAATGAATGCACTTTTTATGCATAAATATCCTATTAACAATATGTGTGTCATAAAAAATATAAATTGCAGAATCAACATAATGGGTTAAAATTGAACAAAGTTTGTAAATACACACTTGTATCTACTAAGAAGGAAATTTTACAAAAATTGAGAGATATACAAAATGTATTGCCGTCTAATAGGCACTATCTCCAAAAAAAATCTTAATTTTTCCTTGAGCAGGTCTTCCAATACAGAAATTTAACTGCAAGCACTACAGTCGGCCTGCCACGTTGCAAATCAGTTCCTCGATGTAAAACATAGCGGAACATTGCATGTCTTGCAGTAAACGCTTGTTTTCTGCTTGGTTTTCCTGCCATTGTAGCATGTTTTGCAGTTTCCATCAGTCTCCATCTTGGCAGGCTCCCAAGCACTCCAAACACCAACAAAGACAAGCTGAAGCAAAAAGTGAAACTAACCGGGCTGTGGGCAGCGATGTTCTGGGCTGGTTTGCATTGTCGTCGCTCTCAGAGTCAAAGTCTGACGAAAAGGCAGCATCCTCAGACTCGCTGCTGCTCAATCAGTCGATAAAAGCAGCCGCAGGCACAGCGCAATTGCGAAATATGCTGTAGATTGCAGGAGCATTGCTTCTAGAGGCGGCCATTTTTGCTTTCTTCTCTGATGATCGCGAAACATTGGAGCGTGCCTAAAAAATCACCACCAAGCATGAAAAAAGCAAACTGCTGAGGAAACAAAAATATAGTTCTTCTTCTTCATATCTGATTGCGCAGTGTGTCCATGAATGGCATGGAAGGTCTCGAAAGTGGCATTCCAAACCATTGTTAGTGGGATAATGATGCCCAATGAATGCAGTAGGGAGAGAGTTAATTCGGTCTCCTTCCTGTGTGGTGGCGTTCATGCATTTGCATAGATCGACAACATCCTCTCTGTAACTAGTGAATGTTTCACCTGTGTCCTGTGCGCGTGTGCACAAATGCTGCTTGGCTCAGAGCTTGCGGACAGCAGGACCATTTATATTCTCTGTGAACGCCGTCTTCAATGCAAACCACATTGGAAAATTTACCTCATGGTTCTTGAACCAGTGATTGGCCACACCCACGAGATAATAAATGAAATTGGTTAGCTTGGTCGGGTCGTCCCATTTATTATGAGCGCTTACCCGCTCCTAGGAGGCAAGCCGAACTTCAACATCGTCATGGTCTGTCCCACTGAAGGTGGTAGGATTCCACTGGTGGAGAGTGCCAGCGTAGAGAATGGGTGGTGACGGTGGTGTCTGCTGGTTGCATCTGGCATAGTGTAACGTAGCATCCGAGTGTGGATTTCCAGGATGGTAGAGTTGAAGGAGGCCCAGCACTTCCACCAATTATAAAGGAGGTTTATTCCACGAAGTGCCGATGACGGGTAGAGTGCTTCACTGAGCACACTTTCAAATCCTGCTGCCTAAGTCGAGGCATTCTTTTTCATTACACTATTAACACCTGGAGGTGTCTGTCGAGCTGAAACCGGGGCCAAATTCGGAGGCTAATACTGCCGATCAACTGTTAACAAAAACTTGAAGGAACAGACCAAAAGTAATGAAATGCTAAAAAATTTAACTTGCGATTTCAAGCATGTTGAATCAACGGTTGATGGTATTAAACAAAAAATTGAGTCAATGGAAAACAAATTTGGATGTCTGCAACGTTTAGAAGAAAAGCTCACAGAATGCGACCAAACCTACAAGTACATGAACAAACTTCTCCTGAGCCTAGAAATTAAAGTTGGTGACTTACAAAATTCGAGCTGATGAAACAACCTTGTAATATATGGTGTAAGCAAAGAACCTGATGAAGACGCTCAATTGTTTGAAGGCAGAGTAAAGAAAACCGTAGTTAAAGAATTGCGAGATGTGGAAGTGAGAACATTGGAAAGGATACACAAAATTGGTCCTAAACGTGGCTAAAGCCTATGCCCGGTGATACTCAGGCTGTTCGACTTCTCTCAAAAATCTAAAAGTGTATGTCGATGCTTCAAACTGAAAGGAACATGCATTTCTATATCAGAAGATTTGTCACCGAGAATAAGAGAACTATGATCTAAGATAGTACGCTCCACTGAAAACGATATAGCAGGCGGCTCTGAAGTGTAGCTCGTGTATGGTAAATTAAAGATCAGTGGAAAAACTTTTATTTGGGACCCAGTACTGGATCGTTGGGTTGAACTTATTCATTCTGCACCAAATCCGCCAAATTGTTTGACAACCATAACAAGGAAGGACAAAAGAATGTTAGGTCGCTTAGAGTGGTATCCCGGAATGCTAGTAGCATACTCAATAAACTGCACCTTCGTGAAACAATGTTTTTATCCCATCATCCACGCGCCATCCACAGAAACCTTGTTACATGAGGGCGTTCAATATTTCGAAATTATTCCTCCAGCATGTAAACTGCTATGTAAAGACAAAGAAGGATCTCATGGTGGTGGAGTAGCCATTGGCATAAAAGACAATATATATGCTATTGTGACGTGGTGGTGACGTAGAAGAACACAGTAGCAAAACTGTGAACGACAAAACTAACTTTTATTGGGCGAACCTGTGCCCACAAGACAGGCTACACGTATAGCACAACGATAGCGGCGAACACGGTCGGTGATCGTCGAAAATCTGATCAGCGGGTCAAGCGCGTCGGCTTTTATACAGCAGTCATCGAATGTTCCAGACTAATTGTTGGGACCCGCATGCCTTCTACAAAGTTCTACACCATTCAAGTCAAGCGATGAAATCAGATAACACAAGGTTCGGCGACAACAAACAGCGGATAGAAGCATCGATAACTTTCCAGAAACTTCGGATACATGCATGCAGGCGCGTCCCGCGCTGTGCGATAACATTTCTTAGGCGGCAAAACATGTCCCCCGATAAAGACAAGCACACGTGTCAATACCCCCCTCTTAAAAAGCATCGACCCGATGCTGCAAACAAACGAAAGTAATAAATAAGCACTCGTAGCAAAGAAAAAAAAAACAATATAAGGAAAGTTCGTTAGTGTCTGTAAAATGGTTTAAGACGCACCACGTGGACCACTTAAGGTCGTGCGCGACGTCGCTGTGAATGCGAAATGCCGTCTGGCACGACCTCATAGTCCAGTGCGCCAATACGTCGAATGACCTTGTAGGGTCCGAAATAGCGTCGCAGTAGCTTCTCACTGAGTCCTCGTCGGCGTATTGGGGTCCATACTCAAACACAGTCGCCAGGCTGGTACTCGACGAAGCGTCGTCGGAGGTTGTAGTGTCGGCTGTCGGTCCAACTCCGGAGTTTTTCAACTCCGGGTCTGCTCGCTGCTGTTCAGCGAAGTCTTCTGCGCTTAAAATGCCGAGGAAGGCGTCGTCATCTTCGTCATCTTGCGGCGGCGAGTCAATGGGGGCACGTCATAGGCAATCGGCATCAGAGTGTTTTCGTCTGGACTTATAGGTTACAGTGATATCATATTCCTGCAGTCTCAGGCTCCACCGCGCCAGCCGCCCTGAAGGATCCTTTAAATTCGCTAGCCAACACAAAGCGTGATGGTCACTGATGACTTTGAATGGCCTGCCATATAGGTACAGGCGAAATTTCGCTGTAGCCCAAACGATGGCGAGGCATTCTTTTTCGGCATGCTTTTGACAACGACCGGCTAGCATAAGCTATCACGTGTTCATGACCATCTTTTCTCTGGACTAGCACGGCACCGAGGCCTAGGCTACTGGCGTCAGTGTGGATTTCGGTATCGGCGTGCTCGTCGAAGTGCGCAAGTGTGGGCGGCGACTGCATGCGTCGTTTTAGTTCTTGAAATGCGTCCGCCTGCGGCGTTTCCCACTTGAACACGACGTCACATTTAGTTAGCTGTGTCAGCGGCTCAGCGATACGTGAGAAGTCCTTGACAAATTGCCTGTAGTAGGCACACATGCCAAGTAATCTACGCACTGCCTTCTTGTCGATGGGCTGCGGGAACTTTGCAATGGCAGCCGTCTTCTGCGGGTCGGGGCGAACTCCAGACTTGCTGATGACGTGGCCTAAGAACAGAAGCTCATCGTAAGCGAAGCGGCACTTTTGTGGCTTCAGAGTGAGCCCTGATGACTGGATGGCCTCTAATACTTTCGCAAGCCGCCTAAGGTGATCGTCGAAATTTTCGGCGAAAACGACGACGTCTTCCAAGTAAGCAAGACAGGTCTGCCACTTCAATCCTGCTAACACCGTGTCCATGACGCGCTGGAATGTTGCAGGCGCCGAGCAGTGTCAGAATGGCATGACCTTGAACTCGTAGAGGCCGTCTGGCGTGATGAACGCGGTCTTTTCGCAATCGCTCTTGTCGACTTCTATTTGCCAATAGCCTGACTTGAGATCCATCGATGAGAAGTATTTTGCGTTGCAGAGCCGATCTAATGCATCGTCTATCCGTGGTAGGGGGTATACATCCTTCTTTGCGATTTTGTTCAGTCGACGATAATCGACGCAGAAACGTAAGGTGCCGTCCTTTTTCTTCACCAAGACAACAGGGGATGCCCACGGGCTTTTCGACGGCTGGATGATGTCGTCGCGCAGCATTTCGTCGACTTGTTGTCTTATAGCTTCATGTTCTCGCGGCGAAACTCGGTAAGGGCTCTGGCGGAGTGGTTGAGCACTCTCCTCAGTTATGCGATGCTTGGCGACTGGTGTTTGTCGAATCCTCGATGACGTCGAAAAGCAGCCTTTGTATCGTTGGAGCAGACTTCTGAGCTGCTGTTGCTTAATCACGGGGAGACTTGGATTAATGTCGTAGTCTGGTTCGGGAACCATGGCCGTCGGCGTAGATGCGACAGAATCCGAGAGGACAAACGCATTACTGGTTTCCAGAATTTCCTCGATGTACGCGATCGTCGTGCCCTTGTTGATGTGCTTGAACTCCTGGCTGAAATTTGTCAGCAACAGTTCAGTTTTCCCTCCATGCAGTCGAGCGATCCCTCTCGCGACGCAAATTTCACGGTCTAGCAGTAGACGTTGGTCATCTTCGATGACGCCTTCTACGTCGGCAGGCGTTTTGGTGCCTACGGATATGACAATGCTGGAGCGAGGCAGGATGCTGACTTGACTTTTGAGCACACTTAAGGCATGGTGACTACTAGAGCTCTCAGGCGGTATCGCTCGATCTTCCGACAGCGTTATGGACTTCGACTTCAGGTCAATGATTGCGCCGTGTTGATTCAGGAAGTCCATGCCGAGAATGACGTCTCGCGAACACTGTTGGAGGATAACGAAGGTGGCGGGGTAAGTCCGGTCATGAAAGGTAATTATTGCCGTGCAGATTCCAGTCGGCGTAATGAGGTGTCCTCCAGTGGTTCGAATTTGGGGACCCTCCCATTCAGTCTTAACCTTCTTCAACTGGGCGGCGATGTGTCCACTCATTACGGAGTAATCGGCCCCTGTGTCGACTAAGGCAGTGACTGCATGGCCGTCGAGAAGCACGTCGAGGTCGGCGGTTCTCTGTCTGGCGTTGCAGTTGGGTCTTGGCATCGGATCACGGCTGCGTCGTGTTGAACTCAAACTGGAACGTCGCGTCGTCAAGTCGTCTTTCGTCGGAGTAGTCTTGGCTTCCCGACTTCTTCGAGACGGTGGCGTGTCGTCATTAGGTCGTGGAGATGGTTTCTTCGTCGTCTTCGTCGGCGGCGGAGGATCTTCATCAGTTTGACAAACAGCAACCGCACCTCCATCGGTTGCTGCTTTTAGTTTTTCGGATATCGGCTCGCAGAGTGGCCCCGGGCTGGGCCGGTGTATGGTCGGCACTGCGGCGACAGGTAGCGGCCTGGTGACGGCGAATGGGACGGTTGTTGAGGGCTCCATTGAGTAGTGGCGAGGTAGTCGGCGATGTCATGTGGGCGCTCTCCAAGCTGTGGACGCGGCGCGTTGACGGCGAACCCTCTCAGTCCCAAGTCACGGTATGGGCATCGGCGATACACATGGCCGGCTTCTCCGCAGTGATGGCGAGCCCCCGACCACCGCCCGCTCTGCTAAATGTCTGTCTTCCTCGGGTAGCTGCGCTGGGCGACGGGTGGGCGTGCTGGCGGCGGCGGCGGTGGTCGACGGAATTGCGGCGCTGCAGGGCCCTGGCGCCGTCGTGGAGGGGGACCTTGACGGCGGGTGATGGCGGCGTAGGTCATCGCTTCTGGCTGGGGCTGCGATGACTGTGGTTGTAACTCGGGAACTTCGAGCGATCGCTGAACTTTTTCTTTGACAATTTCGGCGACCGTGGCCACTTGAGGTTGCGATGAAGGGAAGATCCTTTGAAGCTCCTCTCGTACGACTATCCTGATGGTCTCGCGCAGGTCGTCGGTCGCCACTGATTGAACGCCGGCGTAGCTTGTTGGCTTGGTGCGTCGGTCGAATTGCCGGTTCCGCAATTCCAGTGTCTTCTCGATGTTCGTCGCCTCACGAAGAAACTCGTCGAC
The DNA here is from genome assembly GCF_050947875.1 of Dermacentor variabilis. Taxonomy (NCBI): domain Eukaryota; kingdom Metazoa; phylum Arthropoda; class Arachnida; order Ixodida; family Ixodidae; genus Dermacentor; species Dermacentor variabilis. The sequence goes on along the minus strand of NC_134574.1, from coordinate 15,448,053 downwards.
GGTCTTTGGTGGGCTTCTTACCATTCTGGTGAAAAGTTCCTCCTTTACACCACGCATCAGTAGGCGGACTTTCTTCTCCTCTGACATTTCTGGGTCGGCGTGGCGGAACAGATGGGTCATTTCCTCAGTGAGGATCGCGATCGTCTCATTCGGCAGCTGCACTCTCGTCTCCAGTAGAGCTTGGGCTCGCCCTTTTTAGCATGACGCTTGTGAATGTTAGAAGCCACTTCGGAACAGGTCCCACGTCGTCAAGGTGGCTTCTCGATTCTCGAACCACGTCCTGGCGGCGTCCTCCAATGCAAAATAGACATGTCGCAGCTTGTCATCGCTTGCCCAGCTGTTAAACGTAGCGACCCTCTCATACGTTTCCAGCCAGCTTTCGGGGTCCTCAAATGTGAAACCGTGGAACGTCGGTGGTTCCCTGGGCTGCTTCAGCGCGATGGGGAACACTGGGGCTGCCATTGGGGTTGCCTTGGCCACAATCTTCTTGGTCTTCTCAGGTAGAAGTTCGTGCTCCGGGGGCAGCTGTTGAAGACTGCGGCTTAATGGTCCGGGACTACGTTGGTGTTCTCTTTGCGGTCCAGGCTTGAATTACGGCTTGTCGGGGGCGTCCGGTACATGAACGTAAAGTACCTCCACCAGATGTGACGTGGTAGTGACGTAGAAGAACACAGTAGCAAAACTGTGAACGACAAAACTAACTTTTATTGGGCGAACCTGTGCCCACAAGACAGGCTACACTTATAGCACAACGATAGCGGCGAACACGGTCGGCGATCGTCGAAAATCTGATCAGCGGGTCAAGCGCGTCGGCTTTTATACAGCACTCATCGAATGTTCCAGACTAATCGTTGGGACCCGCATGCCTTCTACAAAGTTCTACACCATTTCTTAGGCGGCCAAAACATGTCGCCCGATAAAGACAAGCACACGTGTCACTATGAAGTACTAGACGACATCCCTGATTGTGAAAGTATAGGTGCAGACTAACATTTCACAGTAACCAGGTCACCCATGTGGGAATTTATTGGCCTGTGAACTCTGTTGAAGTGCTTTATGAATACCTTGCCAAACATACAAATTCCTCATCTACCTTAACTTTAACAGGCGATTTTAATCTGCCTAGCATAAGCCGCGGGTTGACATGTCTCATGGTGGCAGAGAATCCGCAGGGGCTGAATCCTTCTTTACAGCTTTCAGTTATTCATTAAACCAATTAGTTAATTGGAATAGAAGATTCAACAGTCCAACATTGTCGCTTCTTGAACTTCTGTTAGTCAGTACTCCACTTGACAGCTGTGCAGTCAGCATCAACAAAGGAATTTCTGACCACAAATTAATAGCCATGACATGCCCAGGTTCAGGTGCTAAGAATTACTTTGAAACAGCTCCTATTCTTGTAAAAGACTACACATGCACAAACGATACCGCTATTCTCAAGTATCTAGAATCGGAATATTCGGATTTTGCCGAAATAGATTGTCGAGAACCTTCGGGCACAATTCAACAAGGTAATAAATTTTTGTGAGAACCAATTCATTCCTTTAAAAAGGAAATAGAAAAACAGGCAGGACCCATGGGTAAGACGTAACAGAGGGCATAGCGGGACCGCTATGGACGCAGCAAGGAACCATTTCCTGCTATTTCGACAGGTCACACTGTGGACCACAATCGTACGTTTGTCAACCAACTCGACTAGGAACACCGTCTGGTCTATCATCGACCACAAACACGTGGCATCGGAAGCAACCCATGGCATCATGACGCAAGCAGCCCCATGCCTGAAAACATCAGCGCTGCCACTTACCGGACTTAAAGGGAGCTACATGGCTGGAATATTCAGAGGGCATGGTGGGACTGCCATGGACGCAGCAATAGAGCATTTCCTGCTATTTGCACAGGTAATTTAAATTATGGTATGCGCTGCTTTTGTAGTGACAATCGATACATTCTTGTCCTGCCGTGCCCGGCAAAATGAATTTTGATGCTTGATGAAGCGGGGAGCATTATTTTGCATTTTCTCGCTGGAGACATGCAAACTAATCCGGGGCCGCATGATGATAACGTTAAAACATTACTACATGACATGCAGACTGCTCAGCAGGCATCGGTAGATAACGTTTCCGCCTCACAAAATCAGCTGGAAAGCAGGGTGTCTACCAACCGGGAAAACCGGGAATTCTCAGGGATTTTGAATAGTCTGGAAATACTCAGGGAAAACTCAGAGAATTTCTGCTTCTGTCAGGGAAAATTTGCTGTAATTTTATGGAAAGGGAACGAAGGTCGCGATAACGCTAGCTGGCTCGAGTAAAACAGAGAGGAATCGTAACGAATCGTCGTTGACGCCGTGCCGACGGCTGGAGGAGTTGCCATTATACATTCAACGACCGACTTCCGGATGTCCGACGGCTTCGCGGCACCGCCACGTATGAAATTTCGGATGCAAGAACCTTTCGCTGTCCGATTGTCCGGACTTTTTGCCGTGACCGCAGGTCCTAAACGGCATTAGTCAAAGCCACCACCTTAAATTTTGAGTATCTCGCCGCCGCGAACCAACGCTCTTACGCAGATCCGCTGGCAGCCGTAGCCATCACCGCAGCAACGCCAGGCGTAGCTGCTTCGATGTTCGCTATTAAGTTTCTTGCCGTTTGGTGCCGTGTTTTTTTATTGAAAGGATTCGCCGCTGTCAGCAATGGTGCCGACTGCGCCTTTCTGGTCCTTGCGCTTGGCTTCAGAGCTCGGCAAGTACGGCGTGTTGCATAATGCCGGGTCCCGAAAGTCAGCTTTGCGTCAGTACAGAAATGTTACGCGGTGAAGCATAAGAAGCATGGGAAGGGGCAACTGTCACGGGACACAGTACGTATTCCTTAATTATACACGCGTGCACCCGCCATATCCTGTCACAGTACGAGAACCGATATGCCTAATAAGTGTACCGGCAGTCCTTCAGAGCTTTTTCGGATGTGTATGTGGCAATTTTGAGCCCTCAAAATCAGTTAAAAGACATGCATTCAATTTCTTGTCATCCCTTTTTCGAAATGCCAGGTTTTTCGGACGTTTTTGCGGCCCCTAGGGAGTGCGAAGGTTGGAAGTTTACTGTACAACTAACCAAGAGGATGCTTCAAATGCTCCGTGGGGCAAACGCGCGGTGGAAGGACAACGAGAACAGAAAGGACCTACACATTGAGGAATGAACAGGAAAGGAAGCGTGCCCCCGCTTCTTCGAAGGAGCTTGAGCTCAAAAAAACAGTGTTGGCTGGCGCAGAGATTCAGGTTTCCCTCATCCAAACCAAAATAATCTTTAAATCAGTGAAATGCAACACTGAGGCATTGTGCGGGGCCTGAGAGTGTGTCAGGACAGTTGAAGTTGACTTAATTACCAGCTGTTGAGAGAGAATCTCATTTTTGACAAAGTTCGAGCCTCATATTAATGAGCTTGCTATCAGTTGATAGAAATAGTTCATATTCGAAAATATTTCATTTGGTATGCATCTCCTTTTTATTCGTATTTGAGAATGTTCAACTCGATTTGCAGTGGGTTTTTTACCATTCTTTTTGAAGGTATTTTATTCACTGTGCAATTTACTAAACCCCTTGCTTCTTTTTTTCTTTTTTGAATAAAGTAAGCGCTACTCGTTACTATTCAAACTGGATTAAGTCGTTTTCTTATTTTTTGACATGTTTACTAGAGAGTGACAGCATCGGGCGACATGGTGTCGGCCCGTCTTGACACAAAACAAAGTTCTGTGTCACTGCGGGAATTTCACAAAGACACTCAGGGGAACCTCGAAAACTCAGGGAATTTGAAAATGTCAACTTAGTAGACACCCTGGAAAGAACAATGAATGCCAAATTCACTGAACTGAATGAAATGCCCAAGCTCCTAGTTCAGCACACCGAAGAATTAAACCTTTTAAGGTCAAAGGTTTCTTTACTAAAAGAAGTTGTTTCTGCACAACAAAAGAAACTCGATGATTTGGGGGACAGATACCAGCGCCGCAACCTAATAAGCTTCGGACATCCCGAGAAAGAGTATGAAAATCTTGCCTCCTTGAAGAAAAGTATTCAGTAACCGACCGATTTTCCAGACCTGGAGGGGATTAAAAACCCCACGAATAAAAGAACAGTTCGAAAAATCTGTGAGTTACAAAACCGAACTTTATTCCAGCTAAACTGGACTGAAAAAGTTGCGGATGGTCTCTTGTTTTATATTCTTGCTTTTTGTAACGACGTATACACCAGCCCCAACCCCCCCTGAGCTATGGGAGACCTTGTTGTCCAGCCCCAACCTACAGATCCAGCTCACGCTGGCGGCTAGGGGCCACGAACTGCTGGACGCATATGGGACCTGAGAAGAAGGTTCCATCCCGTCTGGTGCCAGCGCACAGCAACCTTTACTAAGGGCTCAATAAAAGTTTATTCTCTCTCTCTCTCTCTCTGTTCAAGCGTCATGTTCTTGTCATACACACTAGACAACAATATCAGAGTGTTGACAACGTCTTGCATTCATGGTTGCGGGCGGCTAGAGGTGTTGTCATTGGAGTCTGAGTCCCTTTGCGGTGGTGCAGTCATCTGGCGCACAATCTCATCGTCCGAAAGCTCCGCGCACAACTCTGTGTTGTTGTCGATCATGGCAAACTTGTGAAAAGCAACAGCAGTGGGAAGGTCTACCCCACTGCTGCACAAGTCGGCAATCAGCTGCTTGCCAGTGTAGATGCCCTCAGTAGTGCCATTTGCCTCTTTGGTCACGGGCTCTTCAGAGTTGCAAAATCCACCATGCCTAAAACAATTTGCAATTGTCAAAGGCTGAACAGTCTTCCAGGCATCCGATAGCATGCCAAGTGCCGAGAACAAGTTAACAGAGTAAGTCTTCCTGTTCTCAAAGCGCATAAGTGTGCGGCCAAATAAATGGGCCTGGTAGGGCACCTTGAGGTTTTCAGTGACCCCTTCGTCCATCAGCTGGAGCACACTCATTGTATTCGGTGGCAAGAATTCAAGACGAATAGCTTGCAGATTGTTTATGGCACCGTGCACCCCACAGTTGTCTACCACTATTACTTCTTGCCTCTTCTGGCACTCAAACATCCGGTCCAGATGGCGGATGTAATCTTCGAACAAACTTTCTGTAATCCAGGCCTTTGTATGGCTGCTGTACCACACAGGCAGGTTCTTCGCACCCTTAAAGCAATGCAGGTTTTCCGCCTTCCCTATCCCTAGAAGGGACAGCTTCTTGGTGCCAACAGGCTTTGCCCCGACCACCGTTGCGGCAAATTTTGTCCAGAAAATTGAACTTCTGGCCTTATGTCGTCCAAAAAATTGGTCGCCGAAATGCGTTGGCTCTATGGAAACCCTGATGGTGCATTTATAAAGTCCAGAATATCCATCAAGTGTGAATTTTTGGAATCCGAAAGATCGGTCGGCTACTTTACTCGATTAAATGTTTGGCCAAAAGCTCGGGATCTTTTTGATAAACATTTTGCCGAACAGGTGCTGCTGTCCGCGCCCCGTGTGCAGCTGTTAGATTATTCAAAAAAGCTTATTCCAGTGCGAGGATGCTTTCTTTCGAAAGTCGCATACAAGGAACGCGAGGCGTCCATTCTGTTCTACGTTGTCTCGCAAGGTACATCGCTTCTGGGTATCGACGCCATTATGGCTCTTGACTTCCAGATTGATGGCTCGTCCCTCCGCTGGCTTGAGACTACTACGTCAACTAGCAGTGCTACCAACGTACAAGTTCCAGTTCAGGAACCAGTTTCATCTGCACGTCTTCCAGCACAGTTGCGCAATGAATTTGCATGTCTTTTCGACTCTGCCCTCGGCCTAGCAAATGGGTTTGTACATCGGGTCAAAGTAAGGCTCTCGATTCCGCTCGTTGTAGCAAAACTTCGCCGCCTTCCTCTTTCACTCCGAGCTCGGGTATCTGAGGAACTTCGTCGGCTAGAGCAGTTGGGCGTGATAGAGCGCATTAACGCTTCAGAATGGGTGTCTCCGATTGTTGTTGTTCAAAAGAAGGATGGAGGCATTCGTGTTTGTGTGGACCTACGGCTGTCGTGACGGATAGCTTCCCTCTTCCACACACCGAAGAACTCCTCCACAGTCTTTATGGGCAACGCATTTTTCGAAGCTAGATCTCGCGTTGGCCTATTACCAGGTTTTGCTCAATCCTGAAAGCCGTGACTTGACCGCTTTCATAACTCACGATGGCCTCTTCCGCTTCAAGCGCGTTTGCTTCGGGTTGGCATCTGCCCCCGCTGCATTTCAAGAAATGATGTCGAAAATCCTTCAAGGATGTTCTGGTGTTTTGTTCTATATCGATGACATCATTGTTTTCGGGAAGAGCGAACAGGAACACTTGGCCAACCTGACCGCTGTACTGCGGGGCATTAAGGAAGCAGGGCTCAAGTTGAATGACAAGTGCGTATTTGGCGTACAGGAACTTTCCTTCTTGGGACACGGGATCACACCGCAAGGCATCTCTCCTTTGCCAGAGAAAATTGTTTCCATTATGAATACTCCGGCGCCCACTGATAGTACTAGTCTGCGCTCTTTCGTCGGACTGATCGAGTATTATGCCAAGTTCGTTCCCAGGCTTGCTGATGTGGTAGAACCAATGCGAGCTCTTCTCCGGAAGAACCAGCCATTCATATGGAATGATGCTGTAGATGCCAGTTTCGCCCAGGTGGAGTTCCTGCTCTTTTCCAGCAAAGTCCTGCACATGTTTGATGCGTCCCTTTCGGTTGTAGTGTCCACTGACGCGTCCGACTGCAGACTGGGTGCTGTTCTCCAGCAGGTTGATGGCCACATGCTGTGAACTGTTGCCTTTGCTTCACGCACACTTTCACCTGCAGAGAAGAAATACGGAGTTGGAGAGCGTGAAGTGCTGGCGTGTGTTTGGGCCTGTGAGCATTGGCATACGTACTTGTGGGGACGGCATTTCACGTTGCGCACGGACCACCAAGCTTTGGTCTCGCTGCTCTCTTCTCAAGGCACTGGGCGCCGCCCCCTTCGCATTGCATGCTGGTCCGAACGGCTGCTTCGCTACAATTATACAGTAGAGTATCGGAAGGGGTCTCAAAACCAGGTGGCGGATGCCCTTTCCCGCCTTCCAGTTCCGTCTCTGCAGGAAAATGTCTCATTTGATGAGGTTGTGTCCTTTGTTGAGTTACCGTGCCTCACTAAAGAGCAGTTTCAACAGGCGCTTCGTGATGACTGCATGTTAGAACAAGTCAAGATCTATGTCGCCACATCTTGGCCTGCACATAAGACGCTCTCGGGCGAACTTCAGCCTTTCTTCTTGGTACGTGAAGAATTGTCCGTCGTCGACAACCTGCTCCTGCGCGGCAAACGAATAGTCGTTCCCTTGTCTCTCACACCGCAGGTAATCACTGCTGCCCATGAAGCTCACCCTGGTATAGTTCGAACAAAAGCTCGGCTACGAGAACGGTACTGGTGGCCAGGCATGGACAGGCAAGTGGAGCTTTCCATCCAGAACTGCAGCATATGTCAGATGGCTAACAAAAGTACGAAGACTGCTACCACCACTTTGCAGTCAGTACCCCTGCCAGAGCGTCCGTGGCAGAAACTTGCTGTTGACATCGTCGGCCCTATAGAGAGAGCCCCACATGACTGCAGATACGCCATTACGCTCATCGACTATTTTTCCAAGTGGCCAGATGTTCAATTCTGCAGTGAAGTATCCTCCCGCACAGTCATCAACTTTTTGCTTCACGTGTTCACCCGTGAAGGCTATCCGGACATCGTGGTCTGCGACAACGGGCCCCAGTTCTCATCTAGGGAGTTCATTGAGTTCCTCAAAGATCGCGCCATCCGCCTTGTGCACTCTTCCGTTTACTACCCCCAAGCGAACAGACTTGTCGAGCGGTTTAACCGGCTCTTCAAGAATTTTGTGCAGGTCGCTATGCTGGAACAGCGTCCGCTTCGCCAAGCGGTAACAGAGTATTTGGGCATATATCGCTGCACGCCACATGCCACTACGGGAGTTCCACCGTCTGTTCTCCTACATGGATGGCGACCGAGAACACGCCTTGACGTTGTGGGTCACCCGTCACCAGCTTTCTTCAGCGATCCTGTTTCCGAACTTCATAGTCTGCGCCAACGAGTTAAGAGCAAGCAAGACTACAGCAAAGAGTACACAGACCATCGCAGGGGTGCGAAGAAGACAACAGTGTCTGTTGGTGATTACGTTAGAATAAGAAAACCTGGAATATCGGTTAAGGGAGACCTCGCGTTTAGCCACCCGAGAAAGGTAATCAGTCAACAAGGTCCATCAACGTTTCGGCTTGATGATGGACGAACCTGGAACGTGTCGAAGCTATCCAGGGTACCTGCAGCTTCAGCCACATGGAATCAGCAGCATAATGCTGTTTCCGAACCCGTGACTCCGTCGTCGGCATCTCGGCAATCCAACGATTACGCCTCAACAGCTCGTCCCGAAGCCTCACCAGCTACGCCCACGCTACGAGCTCCAGCGTCAGCTGTGCCGGATGACCGTGTGCTTCAACGTCGGGTCCAACCACCGAGGAACAGAAGGCCTCCAGATCGATACCGGGACCACATGTAGCTTGTGTGCTAGGTGCAGACGGGTGCAGTGTCAGAACTTGAGTGCTTGCACGAACTATGTGCACATGCCTGTGTCTCTGCGAGCAATTTGTCGTTTTTGCTTTGTCTTTTTGGCGTTGCTTGTCCTAGGCCATGCTGTATAATTATTCCATACAGTATTATTAATGATGAGCACATGACATGTATTGTGAAGATAATTGTAATTAATTGCAAATACTGTATATATGTATAACAACACTAATCTATTATCAGTTACCTTGTTCTTGTAAGGAGGGGAATATGTAGTATCTCAGTTTCAGTTTCTGTTTGCCCTTACGCACCGCCAGTGGCACCAGTGTTGCCACCTGTATATATACATGCCTCTGAATAAAGAGTGCTAGTTCCGTTGCGGCCGTGACTGTATTCGTGGTTCAACTGCGGCTACCGCCGAAATACAACACTCGGTGTAACAGTTACAAGCGTCGAAAGGATGCATAGACTGGGTAAAAAGAAACGTGATAAACCTAGACCGGTCATACTAAACTTCTTTGACTTCAATGAAAAGATGCGTGTAATGCAGAATTGCTCAAACCTTAAGGGATCAGACATTTCTGTTTGCCATGGTTTTTGTAAAGTCACATTACATAAATGCACCAATCTTTGGAAGTACGGCAAGCAGTTCAAATCTCAGGGCAGCAATATTTCCTTGACTATGATCGGCTTCGCACAGACAATGATGTATACACTTGGGATGACGTAAACTCGAAAGCAGTAAAATTATGCCAGCCTAATGCAGCTAAAGCAACCCAATGATCTAAGGCCAAATCGCTCCGCTTTTCTCTATTAAATGCCCGAAGTCTTGCAAACGAAGCGAGTCAGCTTGAAGACTTTATCTTTATATTCACGGTCCCCATATTGTGGCAGTGACTGAAACATGGCTGTCGTCACAAATTAAAGGCACTGAAATTGTTGCCCCCTCCCATAAGATAGTGAGGTGAGACCACGATGGAATGAGGGGGTGGAGTGGCAGTGATAGTTAAAAAAGAAATTCAATGCGTTTTAGCCGACCATACTACAGATCACGAAAACATTTTGTGCAAAATCAAATCTCACTAAGGCCGATGATATTCCAAACAATGTCTGATAGTTCCTCAAAGAGTCCTGCTAAGCTAGCCTCACTAGAGAGGCTTCGGGTGTTAGACATTTTAAAAGTGTGCAGATATGTTGATGACTTTGTTTTTTTAAGTGTACCGAGTGACCAAACGCCCCTATGAGCTTCTAATAACGTGTTAGATCTTTTTAATGATACTTCACGTTGATTGTCTTCTACCCTTGAAATTTCCACCAATGGCGTGTTGCAGTTTTTAGACCTCACTTTGTACTTTAAATGGGACGACCATATTTGTTGGGAATATTTGCCACATACCAAGAAAAGCCTTCGACCTTATGACTCCTCACATACTAATCTCGTCAAACAAGGGATTGCTTTGTCGTGCCCGAATTCGGCTTTGAGAAAGTTGTTTATGCACAAGGTTGAGCACAGCTTCAGTTTGCAGGGGTCACGTCTCAAAAGCTCAGGTTTTCCCTCTAGCCTTTTGGTGGCCGCCAGTGGTTTGCTTTTAAAGAAGCCCTAAATGGCAACCGCCGCAACCACAAAAAAAAAAAAAAAAGGCAGAAACCAAAAAAGGTTGTAGTGATGCCATACATACATGCAATTTTGCACAACCTGAAGAAAGTAGGATGCAAGCGTGAGGAGGGCGTAGTTTTCACAGCCCCCTGTAAACTCACGAGGTTGTGCTATCTAATATGTAATCGGAGCGAAAAGAAAAGTGCAAAAAATGCATGCGAAAAGAGACACGTAAACCTCCTTGTGCCTTGTGCCACTGAGGTCGTTTACCAGATTCCGCTCTGCCGCGGTAAAGCTTACATTGGCCTAGCGGGTCCATGTATAAAGGTCCAACTCGGAGAGCACTCGGCGTCTTTAAAGGCTGTTGTGGCAGGTATGCACCAACCTGCACACATCATAGATTGCGGTGGCGCTCCGCCATTTAGAAATGCATCCATTTTAAACAAGTGTAATTACAGACAGGAGAGAGAAATTACTGTGGCTGGCCAGGTATATGCAGAATCTGCCATGTGTGTCAGTGCCCCATCAGTTGCCTTGATGGATAAATAAATTAGGTATCTCCTTGTGCATTAGCATTTTTTACAATTTTTGCATGCAATTATGCATGAGCTTTGTAGCTGCCTTTTGGCTGTGCATGTGCGGCCCTCTGCTCCCTGGAAAACCTTTCATATGGTGTATGGAATGGGCAGTGTGTCGTCCATACGGAAAAACAATGGGAGAACTGGGGACGCTTCTGTGATGATGCCACTAGTAGGGCGCTGCGATCAACCGGCATGCCTAGCGCGCAAAATTTAAACATGTTGTGCAAAACTTTGTGCATTTATAAACTAAAACACTCTTAAAACACAACTGAAATTCTTATAATTTGCAAAAAATAAATCATACAAACTGTTATATACATCAAGAACGCTGTCTATGCTTGCACATTTCCGACAACAGATCATGCAGTGTTCCTGATCATCTGCTTAGCCAATGGCTCAGCTTCGGTTGCAGAAGACAAACAAACACTCGTCAGTTCGTTCCGTTCAGTAAGCACGCATATGTTTTTAGTATTTTGAAAGACACGAGGATGAAAAGCCTGGAAAGAGCACCTGCACTGTGCATGGTCGGTTGCACAGGATTGCTTTCATTTTGTATCAGCCAGAAAAGCGGTCGCCAGGTTTCACTGAAGAAAAAAAATATACTGCTCCGCAACGAATGCAGCCGCTAACGTTTAGATATTTCTTTCTGTAAAATGGCGCCGAAGGGCAAGAATACAGCCAATGCTCTCAATGTGCCCGATCTAAAGCAGCTCGGAATTGTGATCGTTATGTAGGAACTTCAGTGCATGTGCGCACACAGACACATGCACTATCACACACACACACAAAGTACATTTGCAAACCTAGCACTTGCCAGGCACATAAAGGATGTGCGAACGCGGCAAGAAAAACCACAGCAAGCAATCAGCGAGCTGCAGACGTACATGCATGACCTCCAAGACAACCATAACTGCCAATCCTAGAGGCCCTGTGTTGCACCATTATTTTTCCTCTTGCCAGCAATGACTCCAGGCTGCAGTGACAGATAGCGCTGTAGTAGACCAGCGTGCTCCAGCACTCCCGGCAGTCATCGCAAAAAGAGCCACGTTTTCGCCCCCGCATGACACACTACCTTATTCCAGTACACCATACCTTTCATTAACCTTCAATTGTAAGTGAGCGTCTGTTCTGTCCACTCCATTTATTCCCGCCCGTATTTCTGCTCCACAACACTGCATTCTGGCGTTACCTTACTAGAGTGCACTCAGTCATAAAGCTTTATTCTTGATACTGGGAATGATGGGTTTGGTGACTCCACCAGATGGCCCTCAGTCGGTCCTGAAGGCAACATTTTGGGCTCGTGCTTTGACCCATACTTGTACTTCTGGATCAGAGCTGACCAGCAAGGTCTGCCACTTTTGTGAGCCTACAAGCTTGTGGAGTTCTTCAGGTGGTAAGTCTGTGGGGTGGTCGCAAAAGATGTGTTCCATCGTGGCTCTCTCGCCATATTTTTGAGGGGGGACGCAGAACGGATCAGGGTACTGACTCACTCTGGAAACCCTGGAATCGAGGCAACTCACAATATGGCTCGAGGACCTATCGGCCGAGCCATGAGCAACAACTCGAGTCTGGCATGCACAGAGGAAGGTTTCATCAACTACCAGGAAATCACCCAATACTTTAAACTAGCTAGACAAACACTACTACAACCTCACAAATAAAGCCTTACCAAAGCTCAAGAGGTTAAATAGAGACAACTCCAAACCAAAACTCTCCCAAATGTAATCAGTAGGCATCACATCAACCCAAATGAATTCAAACCCAATTAACTATAGAGAACACTTGCTTCAAATATTGCATTAGGATCAATCCTCTTGACTTTGTGCATACTGTTTTAGCACAATGCCAGTAGTGCTGTTTCCTGTGCGTGCCGATGTGTTTGCTGCTGATGCTCACGAAGTGACTGAGAATATTACTGGTGGCATTTTGGAAAAGTTCTGTGGGGCTGTGTGCGGCCAGCGGCCTTCTATTTTCAAGGTTAATGGGAGTACCCGCACGCATGCGCACACACACAAACATGTTTGCAAACACCATTATAACGAAGTTGAAGGGGAAGCCAAAACGACTTCATTATTTCCATTACTTTATTATATTGACTATTGCCTTTTATTCCATGAAATGCTCAATGGTGTGCAAAACTCGAGATGTGCAAAGAACGCTAGGGCTCCATGGCATGCCAAACTGCTATGCGGCTGCATATGTGGTGAAATTTTATTAAAACAACACCAAAACAACAGCAAGAGACTCTCCAGCATGTGCAACTTGCAACTTTTTAGCACCAGCTGTGACAGCCTTTACAATAGCCTTCGTCTGTTCCAATGTGATGATCTTTTGCTTCTGCTTCCCACTTGGCTCGCTCATATTGTCGTGAAACAGCTACACAGTTGAAGGGAACAGCTGTGATGTGAATCAAGTTTGAGCAGCACGCGGCACACAAAAGGGTATGTGAACTGCACAGCTGGAATGGTATTCTTGGGTGGCTTTCGTAGATAGTTTCACTTTCGTGAACTCGTAAAAGTATATGGCCGGTAGACCTTGGCACAGCACCAGAAGTACTATCAGCCATATATGCAGAAGCATTCGACCTGTGAAAGTGAAACTATCAAATTTGCCACTCATGGCCCCACAGCTGCCGTGACCCTGCTGTGTGATTGTGCTGGCTTAGCTTGGCCGGCTAATAACCTTTGAGATTGCATCAACGCAATCTCGGAGGTCACGCCTGGTGCGCCTGCCAGTGTGGTATACACCGCAGTAAATATAGAAGTGGAGGCACTGTTTTCTTTAGCATACCATGCACAAGCATCAACATCAATGTGTGGCGCTGCACAGCTATACTCTGTTTCAGTAGTTCCTCGCAGCAGAGCCAAGGCTACAGATTTGGAAGTGCTAATTCTACCGGATGTAGTGCCATAGTTAAGAACTCGTTGCATGTCTGAATGGCCATGACATGTGATCTTGTCAGCAGGTGTTTTCTTGGATCCTTCTCTGCATGTTGCAGCTTTAGTTTATTCCTGATATTGCCTTGTTTTTAATAAAATATTTATTGAGGCTCTATAATAGTGAAAATAGAGTCCACTTGTTCGGATAAAATCATGCAAAGAACAAAAAGAAATTAATGCAACTCTGCCCTATAGACATTAATTTGCATTTAATATTACAAAAAATAATTGCTTTGATAGAGGTTGAATTCACACGTGTAGTTGTCGTAGCCACAACACCGTGGAGAACTCCCTCCTGAGTAGTGCTTCCTCCTTCACAAAAATGCGGTCTGCAGACTAGCTTGTGTGGTATCATTCCGAGCTGCTCTTTTACGAGAACGCAACAAAAAAGTTGGCATTGAACATGCTTGGAACAGTGCGGAAGGGGTGCATTTAATGGCTACAGTTACGAATGCCAGTGAGCGCACTGTGTACAAGTGGATGTTACAAGAGGGATCGACAGATGGCGCCACCATCCTGTGCGACACTTGCCAAGTGCTCCTTCTGAATTGTCTGCTTACGCTGTCTCGGCAACCCTTCTTCTCTTCTGCATCAAAATATTTTGAAGGCACCTACCACTTCAGTGTCAGAGTGAATATGGAGCGGATTTTCTACCGCTGCTATCACAACAGCTGATCCCGCCACAAGTGGCACTGTGCTCATAGATGCTGCTGCCACCTGCACTGCGGCACTCAGCGCTAACATAATACGGGGCGCAAAAGGACATCTTTAAGGAATGTTCACCCTCCTGATGGGTCAAAGAACCCTGTAGCTTCCACAGAGCTGCACGGAACTACTGAAACAGAGCCTCCCAAGATCTCAGAAGGGGGGCACCTGCACCTTGCTCCACCAGCTACACACCACAGTGAGAGAGATAGCAGGTAAGAGAGACGTGCGGCTTGAGCATAGTCACTCGCCATGTGACTGCACACGGCAGCGAGGAAGACCCGTGTTGCTCAATAGAGTATTTGATGCGGAAATTTTGAACTGCTGTGCCATTTAAGTGCAGAGCCCGATGGAAAGTGATACGCTAGATGCACGACTGTCTCTGTTTTTAGTTTGAGACAAATTTGATTTGTTATGTCCATTGGCAAAACAACTTCATTAAAACAAGACTTCAAAGACATGGATCTCTATGGGGACTTCAAGGGGAATAAATAGCATTTATTTCGTTATATCCCATTTTATTTTAATGAAGTTCAAGTGTATATTGTCATGTGGTCGTGACGTCAATGAACACAGTAGCAATACTGTGAAAGGCAAAACTAGCTTTTATTGGGCGAACCTGTGCCCACAAAACAGGCTACACTTAAAGCACAACGAGAGCGGCGAACACAGTCGGCGATCGGCGAAAATCTGCTCTGCGGGTCAAGCGCATCGGCTTTTAAACATCAATCGTCGAATGTTCCAGACTAATCGTTGGGACCCGCGTGCCTTCCACAAAGTTCTACACCATTCGTGTCAGGCGATGAAATCAGATAACAGAAGGTTCAGCGACAACAGAAAGCAGATAGAAGCATCGATAACTTTCCAGAAACTTCGGATACATGCAGGCGCGTCCCGCGTTGTGTGATTTGTTAGGCGGCGAAACGTGGTCGCCTGATAATTAAGTACACATGTCATTACCCCCCTCTTAAAAAGCATCGACCCGATGCTGCAAACAAACGAAAGTAATAAAGAAAAGCACTCATAGCAAAGAAAGCAACAAAATAAAAAAGTTCGTCAGCATCTGTAAAATGGTCTATGGCACACCACGTGGACCACTTCAGATCATGCGCGACGCCGCTGTGAATGCGGAATGCCATGTGGCATGACCTCATAGTTTAGTGCGCCAATACATCGGATGACATTATAAGGTCAGAAGTAGTGTCGCAGTAGCTTCTCACTGAGTCCTCGTCGGCGTATCGGGGTCCATACTCAAACACGGTCGCCAGGCTGGTACTCGACGAAGCGTCGTCGGAGGTTGTAGTGTCGGCTGTCGGTCCTCTGCTGGTTCTTGATCCACAGGCGGGCGAGCTGTCGGGTTTCTTCGGCGCGCTGGAGATAGGTAGCGACGTCAAGATTCTCCTCCTCAGTGACACGCGGCAGCATGGCATCGAGCGTCATCGTCGGGTTCCTGCCGTAAATCAGCTTAAACGGCGTGATCTGTGTTGTTTCTTGCACCGCCATGTTGTAAGCGAAGGTTATGTACGGCAGGACGGCATCCCAGGTGTTGTGCTCAACGTTGACGTACATTGCTAGCATATTGGCGAGGGTTTTATTCAGGCGCTCCGTAAGACCATTCGTCTATGGGTGGTAGGCAGTTGTCCTTCTGTGCCTTGTCTGAATGTACTGAAGAATGGCTTGGGTGAGCTCCGCTGTAAAGGCCGTTCCTCTGCCGGTGATGAGGGCTTCTGGGGCGTTATGTCGCAGCAGAATGCTTTCGACGAAAAATTTTGCCACTTCGGCTGCGCTGCCTTTCGGCAGTGCTTTAGTTTCCGCGAAACGGATGAAGTAGTCCGTCGCCACGACGATCCACTTATTTCCGGACGTTGATGTCGGAAACGTTCAACAAGTCCATCCCAATCTGCTGAAAAGGCCGGCAAGGAGGCTTGATCGGCTGTAGTAATCCGGCTGGCCTTGTGGGTGGTGTCTTGCATCGCTGACAGTCTCGGCATGTCTTGACATAACGGGCAACATCGGCGGTTAGGCCCGGCCAGTAATACCTTTCTTATATCCTCAATAGCGTCCAGGAGAAGCCGAGGTGCCCGGCGGTCGGATCGTCATGTAGGGCATGCAGTACTTCTGGACGCAGCGCTGACGGTACAACAAGAAGGTAGTTGGCGTGGACTGGTGAGAAGTTCTTCTTCACGAGTTGATTGTTTTGAAGCGTGAAGGAAGATAATCCGCGCTTAAATGCCCTGGAGACAACGTCGGTGGGCCCTTCCAAATATTCGACGAGGCCTTTTAGCTCCGTGCCTGCCCGTTGCTGTTCAGCGAAGTCTTCCGCGCTTATCCTTCCAAGGAAGGCGTCATCATTCTCGTCATCTTGCGGTGGTGGGTCAATGGGGGCGCGTGATAGGCAATCGGCATCGGAGTGTTTTCAGCCGGACTTGTAGGTTACAGTGATGTCGTATTCTTGTAGTCTGAGGCTCCACCACACCAGTCGTCCTGAAGGGTCCTTTATATTTTCTAGCCAACTCAACGCGGGATGGTCGCTGACGACTTTGAATGGCCTGCCATAAAGATAAGGGCGAAATTTAGCTGTAGCCCAAACGATGGCGAGGCATTCCTTTCCGGTCGTAGTATAGTTGCCTTCTGCTTTTGACAGCAACCGGCTAGCGTAAGCTATCACCTGTTCGACTCTGTTTCTCCTCTGGACTACAGGTTTTCCCGCTCAGTTTAATCTAAACGCCATTCAAAATAATCCAGGTGCCAGCCAATTTAATCTGAGCACCAGCAATTTTAATCCCAGTGCCAATAATTTAATCCAGGCACCACCACATTTAATCCCAGCGCCATTCGAATTAATCCACATGCCAACTCATTTAATCCTTGCGCTAGCCATGTTAATCCAAGTGCCACACACTTTAATACCAGTGCCAGTCAATTTAATCATGTTCTAGAACACTGTAATCATGTTGGAAATTGATTGAGAAATGAATAATTCTTGCAGAAGAGCTCGTAACAGGCGTGATGAATGCCATATATTCATTGATGTGATCACTATATTGGCGTCAGCACTACACTCTACACTCTTAAAATGGTTGCACCCTTTGAGGTGTGTATTTGTCCCACAACAATAATCGTCATCTGCCTTGCTGGCGTTTCCTTTCTTGAAAACTCAGCTCTGGCTACTTTCCTGTCGAGAATGCTGCGTCTGATAACGTGCATGCCGTTCGTGACTGGGAAGTACCGGGCTCGCAGCGTTAAAGAAAGGAAACGTGGGCAAGACAGATGACAATTATTGTTGTGGGACAAGATATGCCCTAAAGGGTGTAAATTTTTCTGAGAGTCTACACTCTAAGAACAGTTTGCACCCTTTGGGGTATATATTTGTCCCACAATAATCGTCATCTGCCTTGCTTGCGTTTCCTTTCTTGAAAACTCGGCGCTCGCTACTTTCCTGTCGAGAATGCTGCGTCACACTGATGAAGCGCATGCCGTTCGTGACCGGGAAGTACCGGGTTCGCAGCGTTAAAAAAAAGGAAACGTGGGCAAGACAAATGACGATTATCGTTGTGGGACAAATATACACCCCAAAGGGTGCAACAGTTTTTACACTCTTAGAAAGATTTACACCCTTTGGGGCGTATCTTGTCCCACAACAATAATCGTCATCCGTGTTGCCCGCGTTTACTTTCTTTAACGCTGCGAGCCCGGTACTTCCCAGTCACAAACGGCATGCGCGTTATCAGTGTGACGCAGCATTCTCGACAGGAAAGTAGCCAGAGCTGAGTTTTCAAGAAAGGAAACGCCAGCAAGGCAGATGACGATTATTGTTGTGGGACAAATACACACCTCAAAGGGTGCAACCGTTTTAAGAGTGTAGAGTGTAGTGCTGACGCCAATATAGTGATCACATCAATGAATATATGGCATTCATCACGCCTGTTACGAGCTCTTCTGCAAGAATGATTCGTTTCTCAATCAATTTCCAACATGATTACAGTGTTCTAGAACATGATTAAATTGACTGGCACTGGTATTAAAGTGTGTGGCACTTGGATTAACATGGCTGGCGCAAGGATTAAATGAGTTGGCATGTGGATTAATTCGGATGGCGCTGGGATTAAATGTGGTGGCGCCTGGATTAAATTATTGGCACTGGGTTTAAAAATGCTGGCGCTCAGATTAAATTGGCTGACACCTGGATTATTTCCAATGGTGTTTCGATTAAACTGAGCGGGAAAACCTGTAGAATGGCACCGAGGCCTAGGCTACTGGCGTCAGTGTGGATTTCTGTATCGGCGTACTTGTCGAAGTGCGCAGGTACCGGCGGCGACTGCATGCGTCATTTGAGGTCTTCAAATGCGTCGGCCTGCGGCGTTTCCCACTTGAACTCAACATCACATTTAGTTAGACGTGTCAACGGCTCAGCGATGCATGAAAAGTCCTTGACAAAGCGCCTGTAGTAGGCACACATGCAAAGGAATCTACGCACTGCCTTCTTGTCGATGGGTTGCAGGAACTGTGCGATGGCAGCTGTCTTTTGCAGGTCTGGACGGACACCAGATTTGCTGATTACGTGGTCTAGGAACAGAAGCTCATCGTAAGCGAAGCAGCATTTTTCCGGCTTCAGAGTGAGCCCTGATGACTTGATGGCCTCCAGTACTGTCGCAAGCCGCCTGCGGTGATTCGTCGAAATTTTCGGCAAAGACGACGACGTCATCCAAGTAAACGAGACAGGTCTGCCACTTCAATCCTGCTAAAACCGTGTCCATCACGCGCTGGAACGTTGCAGGTGCCGAGCACAGTCCGAATGGCATAACCTTGAACTGGTAGAGGCTGTCTGGGGTGATGGAGGCACTCTTTTCGCGATCTCTTTCGTCGACTTCTTTTTGCCATTAGCCAGACCTGAGGTCCATCGACGAGAAGTATTTAGCGTTGCAGAGCCGATCCAATACGTCTTCTATTCGTGGGAGGGGGTATGCGTCCTTTTTGTGATCTTGTTCAGACGCCAATAATCGACACAGAAACGTAGGGTTCCGTCCTTTCTCTTCACCAAGACTACAGGAGATGCCCATGGGCTTTTGTACGGCTGGATGATGTCGTCGCGCAGCATTTCGTTGACTTGGTGCCTTATAACCTCACATTCTCGTGTAGAAACTCGATAAGGGCTCTGGCGGAGTGGTCGAGCACACTCTTCGATTATTATGCGATGCTTTGCGACTGGCGTTTGTTGAATCCTTAATGACGTCGAAAAGCACTCTTTGTATCGTCGAAGTAAGCTTCTCAGCTGTTGTTGCTTAATCATGGGGAGACTTGGATTTATGTCGAAGTCTGGTTCGGGAACTACAGTCGTCGGGGTACATGCGGCAGAATCCGAGAGGACAAACGCATTGCTGGTTTCTAGAATTTCCTCGATGTATGCGATCGTCGTGCCCTTGTTGATGTGCTTGAACTCCTGGCTGAAGTTTGTCAGCGACACTTTCGTGTTTCCTCCGTGCAGTCGAGCGATTCTTCTAGCGACGCAAATTTCATGGTCGAGCAGTAGACGTTGGTCGCCTTCGATGACGCCTTCTACATCAGCAGGCGTTTCTGTGCTGACCGAAATAGCAATGCTGGAGCGAGGCGAAATGTACACGAGATCTTCGAGCACACTCAAGGCGCGGTGACTAGGAAGGCTCTCCGGTGGTATCGCTTGATCGTTCGACAGCGTTATTGACTTCGACTTCAAGTCGATGAAATCAGATAACATAAGGTTCGGCGACAACAGAAAGCGGATAGAAGCATCGATAACTTTCCAGAAACTTCGGATGCATGCAGGCGCGTCCCGCGCTGTGCGATAACATTTGTTAGGCGGCGAAACGGGGTTGCCCGATAAATGGCTAGATGTACACATACACAAATAGTATGGAAAGTGGATGGAAAAACAGTGCCGTGGTAGCTCATTTAGTAAGCCATCGCACACATAATGGGAAAACGTGGGTTTGAATCCCACATATGGCAATATACGTTGTTACGGGGAGAAAAGACGATTGACATTCCATTTACAAGATATATACAATGGGCAGGAGACAGGCATACAAGATGGAGCCCATCGCACGACTATCAGTGATTGTTGTCTTCGTCAGTCCTCTGATCATCGTGTGCTGCTTCAGTGCCTTGTAGCAATATGTACTTGTGTGCAGTGGTGATACATGATGAAGAAGATAATTGAGTCCTTGTTTCCTGCAGCTTTTGAGTACTCGGAAAGCTTTCTGTTGTTTGAAATGGCAAAATGTTTGCTGCATGTGCAGTGCTTGCGGTCACAGTTGAAAGGCCATCAGAGTACAGTGAAGGTGACATGATACCCAAGTGATGCACGCTTGTCATCAACAGTTCCGTGGCTGCACCATGACTGCGGCATGTTTCCCTGTAAATAAGCACCCTTCCAAGGAATATTGTTTCTATGGCACCACATTTCTAATGCTCAATGAGTAATGCTTGAAACAGAATAAGAATTGTGATTAACCTGATGTCGTCAAAGAGCTGTGCTTGGACATTGTGTGACGAATGCTTAGCTGTGCTGTGCAGGAGGTTCCAGCCCCAGGCCCCAGCCCCACACCTGCGACCGATGCGGCTGGGCTCCTCGCAAGTGGCCTCCAGCGCTGGGGCCAGCAGCCCATTCATCTTCTCACCCCTGCAACCACACCGGCGGCCGGGACGAGCACCACTGCTCTGGGTGCAGGGCGAGGTGGCCGCGGTCGCCTTGCAGCTCTGCAACCCACTGCCCACTGAGCTAGCCATCCAGCACATGGTGGGTGCACTTTCCTGCGGCCTCCCAATGCTGCAGGCAGCATGGGAATTATGTTTAGTGCATGGATTTGCCTAAGCATTGTCCTTCTGTCTTCAAATGGCCTTGTGGTGCAATTGAAAATGAAATGAAAATGAAAAAAGTCAGTTCTTGACCACCTTGTCAGTGCTGCCGGTATTCATCCTGGTCCAGATATGATTTATGCAGTCAGTAATTTTCCTATACCCTGCTCAGCAAAAGATTTGTGCAGCTTCGTGGGCTCATGCTCCTATTTTCGTTGGTTTGTTGAAAATTTTTCGGATATCACCGGGCCACTGACCGACCTTCTCAAGAAGGTCTTGTCTGGCTTGTCTGTAGTTCTTTAGATAAATTTTCATTTGAAAAGTAGCCAAGCAGGCAACCCAACAATTTTCTAGCCACGAGCCTTCAACAGTAGGCACTTTGGAGCAAATAGCTAAACTTGGCAACTTGTACACTAAATGCAGGGTTGACACCTACAAGTTCACTTGCATACGACCGAAAAATTGCATCATGTTAAACAGGCTTCAGCGGTCGTAGGCTGGCTAAAACAGGGAGGTGTGAAGAGTGTAAGGCATTTCTCTTTATTCAGAAGTGTCGACTGGTCAGCTGTCGAAGTATGCTAGAGGCATTTGAGTATTGAGTAAAGAAAGCAAGGAAGAGATCGATAGAATTGGAGTCATTGCATTTGTGGGAGGTGGCGCAAGGAAGTAGTCGCCATAGCCACTTTTTATTTAGACCTACCGGCCACAGTGCCACGGGATCTCGGGAGCGGCCGATACCGTGGCCCCTCAGGTCAAGCACGTCAACGTGTTCTATTCACACGCTACATGCAAGTGAGCCGTCGTCTTCTTCATCTTGAGGCAATAGTCATGCTTCTACAGGGCCCTCCTCCTAGTGCGAAGCGCAATTGAAATATTTGCAGAAGGCACGTGTATAGAAAGAAGGGAGATGGCAAGCCTATATACGTCAGTTACAATTTGTAGTGTCCATTAAGAAGGGCTGGTAAAGTTCGTGTTGCAGCTAAGGGCAAAGATAGCTCTCTAGTGGTCATGGCTGAGAGTATCTGGACACAGAGCGAATTGTCTTGTGCATTGAGGTTGTCGTCTTGCATTGTCGACGTGAGCGCACCCAGTGTGGAGCAACTCGGCAAGCAGAGTTGAGGCGTATTGGCCGGTTCTTGGCTCGTTCCGAGAGTTACGACCATTCAGGGGAACAACAGAGAAGACAGTGTTGTCAAATGGTGTGCAGCAGTGGCAGTGGCGGAGAACTGCAAGTGGCACTGTGCCTTGTTGCATGTGCTGATTCATGCTGTGTCCTATGTCCAGAGGCGCCAAGTTTTCGACCTGCTGGGCGGGGGTGAGCTAGGGCCGAATTCTCATTTTGTTTCTAAAGTCGAGTGAATATGCTGAAAAGAATGACCGCATGGTTCTTAAGATACTAAACAAATAAATGAAAAAGAAACTAAACAATGCACAAACTCTTGGTAGACATTCATAATGCCCCTAGTCAAACTGAAAGAAAACCCTGGGCAACATGAACATTTCCTCAACACCCTAATATTTCAACTATTACAAACTCATTACAAAGCCTTCATTTGTAAGAACCACTGGACAATACAAACATTTCCACAATAAGCTAGCAATTCAAAAATTGAAAAGAGATTCTAAACTCTTCATGTTGAAGAACACTGGGCAGTACGAACATTTGCACAATAAGTTAACAATATCAAATCTAAAAGACAGATCATAAACTCTTCATCTTTCAAAAATGTAAAGAAACTACCAAACTCGATACAAAACAAAAAGACAAAAACAGTACTCAAAGGGCAGAGGTTGTAATAATGAAGTGGCAAAATGCAGATTTTATGGGAGGGGATAAATTAAGCTCAGGGGCTGTGACAGCTTGAATAAAGCTGGTGCATTATCCAGAGATGAAGTTCGCTGTCCTTCTATACAAGGCTACCGTACAATTTAGAATGTGTTTGTACACATAGTTGATCTGTGAATAAATTTGTCCGTGATGTCAGTGAGATTTGTCTTACGGGTGAGTTCTTTCTGCCCGCGGAGAACTGCTATGTGATTTAACCACGCTTGCCCCATAGTTGTGTTCAGGTACATTTTGATGTGACGGAGGCATAAAAATGATCTCTTAGGTGTGCATGATGTGACTTTGATAGTCAAAGCAATTTTGACAAGCTTAGCTACCTCGGGCAAAATATCTCACAGCTGCTCACAGTTATTGCCCAATATTATCTCTACAACATCCTGAAACGTTTTCAAGGTTGTATTGTGCTGCCTTGCTATATCTATAAGCATATGATGGTGGATGTTGAGGCATTCAGGCTCAAAATACTGCCTTTAGAACTTCAACAGGTACATGCTGTCATCATTCCTGGTCAATAACTGCTCGATCTGTGTAATATGCTGCCACATTTCTGGTGGATACCTGTTTCCCAGCAAGGAATCTACTGTGTCCAATAGCTCACGGAACCGCTTTTGGTACATGTCCTGAGCCGAAGGAAATAAGTGGGGTACAGATCCGTTGTCATACCATTATAAGTCTTCCTTCATCTTTGTGCAAGAGCTTCTTTTTCTTTAACATTCAGCTCCAATTCACGCTCCTCTGCGAGTGTCTCGCTCCAAAAATGGCAAAATCCTTCCTTCCTAAGTCAATTAAAACTCTCCCTGACTACATTGACCATTCTTTCTGCTTGATCAAATCTCAGTGCTGCTTTCGGCTATGCAGTACTACTTACTGTTTCTAATTGCGAAAACACGAGTGTCAGGAGCTTGAGGGTGAAGTATGTGTTGAATTTTGACAGTACCTTAAAAAATCCACTGGCTTTGGCTCCCACATCATTCGGATCTTCTGATGCTGGGCCATGAAGAAACGAGATAAGGTGGCTATAGTTCTGAACAATCAACTTCAGAGAAGTGGCCCTTAGCGTCCACGTCATGGGACAAAACTTCCGCAACTTTACACTCTCATCTTCTTCCTGAATGCCTGGAGCGTATCTAGGCACTTGGGGAGCACGTAACAAGGTTTATTGTTTCTGATATCATGCCCAAAAAATTGCAGCACATTTTCACTGTCTGACTCGTGTCCTGCAGCACCAGGTTATGTGTGCAAGACACAATGTACGTACAGTGCTCATGACTCCTCCTGTTGTATGAGGGCTCGCCGCCCACTGTGCTGTCCTGTCTTATTTGCAGCACCATCGTAGCATTGCCCACAGTGATTGTCAGTGCTAAGATTAAAATGACAGTGGTTAGGTTAGAGTTAGAGGAGGCAGTGGTTAGAATTAGGCATTGGTTAGGTTAAAGCCTTTGCTGCTAAGACAAACCTCGGTAGCTTCAGAAGCAGATGTTGAAGGTCCCATGCCAAGTGGATTACATGTCCTTTCATCATTCTCTTTGGGAGGTCTGTTCTTCTTGATGAGATGTCTGTCCATTGTTTTTCACGGTTTCCTTAAATACAATACCAGGAAAGTAAGACCACCAAAGAATGGAGTGCCAAAAGTCTGCTCCGGGTTTAAAAGAAAAAATTGGGGGCCAATCCACTCTGTGAAGGTGGAATGCCAGCGAAGCTGTCGTGGTGCTCCTAAATTCACCCCCAATTCGTGGCGTGAATATGGTTGGACATCAAAACGCGTGTACGAAAAAAAACACGAGTGACTAAAGGCCCAAACATGGTCAATCCGCCCGTCTGTTCAGCCCTCGTCTGCCCGCGTGCAGACGCCCAAAGGGCGGGTGGTGTCACAAAATTTGGGGCACTCTCAATCCTCAGGAGCAGACCGCATGCACGCTCCTATTGGGCGATGCAGCCTGTTGACAGCTGGCAACCATTCGGCAGAGCAAAGGTGTTCAAGGTTGGCAACTACCCTTGACAGCAGACATTGCCTCCAGAGGAAGCGCTGCAGCAGACGACACTGGCATATTTTTGCAGATGTGATTTCAAGTTTCGGCGTCTTGGTGAAAATGCGACTCTACGCTGCCACATTCTGTTCTGCAGCCGCATGTGTTGCATTGGCACCATCATCCTTCTTCAAAACACTGCACAGTCGTCTTATCTGCGCCACCTTTTACAGGTGAATTGCAATCGCATCACCTTGCAGCATGCGACATATTCTCGGACGATTACTATCAGTCCGCACTGCCTTGGCTCGTTGAACAAATCCCCTCTAATTATCCAACGTGCTGCGTTCTGTAAAGTGATAGTCTCGCCGAAAGCGATTCGTCAGAAACTCCCGTGTTCGGCGTGATGGTGCAGTTTCTGTAGTGCTAGTGACAGCTTGCAAGAATACAAAATGCACGCACATCTGTTGCGTAATATAGCTGTGTAGGTTGCCAAGACACACCTCTTTACCACTGAGCACGCGTGTGAGGCTCCGAATACAGCTTGCTGATGTGCTTGCTCATGCTTTTTTTTTCCACTCTGCCAATTTTAAGAGAGTGCTTAAAGCACTTGGATGCATGAAATGCCTTTTCCTTTTTTTTTTCATATTGTGGGGGTTCCACTCTGCGTGCGGCTAGGGCTGAAGGCGAGCTCCGGATCTAGCCCCACGCAGTCGCTTTGTGTTACACCCCAACCCATAGCGCAGGAATCGCAGCTACGTCGGGTTCGAACGAATAAGGCGACCAGCGGCGTCAACTGTAAGAACGTTTATTGCTACCAGCAATAAGGAACACTGGCAGAGGGACGTCCTCTCTGCAATAGTAATAAATAGGCTGGCCTCGTTGCCCGGGATAGTCTGGCAAACGAGGTCACTCACGGGTTGCGGCAGGTACTCCAGTCCGGCAGGTTAGGGGTCTGGCGTCAGAGAGAGAGGGTCTTCCCCTGTCACGCTGTTTTGTACCTTTTTACCTGGGCGAGGGGAATGTCCTCCTCGCCCGTCAGCTACCTGCCCGCAAATCGGGGAGGAAGGGCGCGCGCGCGTCGCGAGAGCGAGGGAGAATCGGGAGAGAGCATAGTGCGCCTCTCCCCTGTCTATGCCAGCTCTCGACGTAACGGCGCTGGGAAAGATGGGCGCAAGTACTCACCACAATATATAAAGCCACCAAAGACGAGGCATCTCACAGGCATATTAGAAATTTAATGCTTGCTGCTTGTGAACTTTCCAAACAAAATATAACCTTAAATGATGTGCTCAGTGATGAAGTTCTCACTGTGTGCAAAAAGGTTGTGCATAAGTGGCTAACTTCATGCAGCAAGGAATTGAAGGTTAAGCAGTGTGTGTACAATTCATTATGACTGGAATAAAAGCAATATGTATCTAGAGTGGTGACCTTACGCAGATATATACTGATGAGATGTTTCCAAGGGGAGTACTTATTTGAAAGCAAACAATATATATTGCTTATAAGAGAGCTTATTTTGAGTGAAATCAAACAATTGCATTCTTTCTTGCCAGCCTAGGTGGCCAATCTATTGCCACCTTAATACTTAGACATACCAAATGTAGCATTTCAACAATTTACAAAACATTACCAAAGTTCACACAATTAAGCAGTACCATGACAGGCATGCTCCCTTTCTCGCCCATGGCAGCAAACAAGGATGATCGACTTGAGACTGTTTGATACTGTCAGCATCATACATGCATGTTCTATTTTGATTGCACTACATATAAAAAATAAGCTCACACAGGATGCACATGATACATGAACTATTGTAAGCTCTGCTCAGCTTATTTGTGTTAGTTGAGCATGGGCTGCATGTTGTTTATGTATTTATGCAGTGACACCCTAGTTAGCTGATGCACAGTGCTATATTTTAGGAAAACGAAAAATAGACAGCATAACATAAACAGCTGGCCAGTACCTGTATCTTATTTGAAAGTAAACTGAGATTATCATATGACTTAGTAGCAAGTTCAGTGACCTCTTGTGGTGTGAAAAGGTTGATGTAGTTAGTGGTTTTGTGTTTATCTTTCTTCATTAGTAGCTGCTTTAACATGCACATGACATTGAAATGAAGGCTCACATGGCGAAAGACAGGGCTGCACAAGAAGTGAGGAAACACTCATTGCCATTTCTTTATTTGCATAAAAACCATCAAATAGTTCCTTAGGTTCAGTTTTGTGAATAATGCACAAGGTGTTCTGCATAAAACTGAAAGATTGTTGTGCTCCATTATCTATTCACTATTTGGGTAGCCAAATGAATGATATTCCCATTAGCACTGTGAGAGCACAGAAATTTGCAGACAATAGGCCGTAGTGGCTCAGCCTCTGTGTCAAATATAAAATTGTTCCAGAAGAAAACATGCATACTGGTGAATTGGGTATGCATTCACATCTACTATTCAAATCCACACATCACAAGTAATCTTTCATTCCTTGGCGCATTGCTCACCATTGTACAGACTTTGTTTCAGCGCTGTGTGTGTGCAGTAATATAACTTGGTAAATCAAAGCTGTGGTTATTCAGTACACTGAAAGCAACTTTGCATGTGGGTTAGATAACATAATGTTCCTACATATGGGTCAGCTTAGTATTGTTACGTAGAAACACGCAGACGAAAACTATATATACAAGTATACAATAATACAAGTATATTTACAATATACAAGTATATTTACAAGAGAATGCGCCGCACTTGGCCAAGAGGCCACAGCCCGTGCTAGCCTCTAATCGTCATCGTCGTCTTCTCACTGCTCGCCTCTTCGCCATTGTAAACACTTCCGTAGCACTACCCTCGGCGGCAAAAGCGCCGTCCTGGAGCGACTACAGGCTGGACTTGGAAGCAGTCTAGTAGACCTTGAGCCTACTGACGTGCACAACATCACTAGATGCCAGAGTAGAAGACGAGGTTGAGCTCACAGGAGCAATTTCATACGTCACAGGCGTCACCTGGCGCAGCATGTGGTAGGGCCCTGTGTATTGCGAAAGGAGTTTTTCTGAAAGTCCGACGTGATGAGAGGGCGACTACAGGAGCATGAGTGCACTAGGCGAAAACTATACGTCGCGGTGGCAGGCTTTGCACTAACGCTGCTGAGTGGTTTGCGAGGCCGTCAGTCGAGCACGGGCAAGCTGCCATGCATGGTCGGCGACGGCGATGGCGTCGCGCGCATACTCACTTGTTGAGGTCGCAGCAGGAAGAAGTGCCGTGTCAAGAGGCAAGGTCGGTTCGCGACCATACAGGAGATAAAATGGAGAAAATCCGGCGGAGTCGTGCCGGGAAGAATTGTACGCAAATGTGACGTAAGGAAGGGCAATGTCCCAGTCGTGGTGGCCCTTGGAAACGTACTTGGAGAGCATATCGGTAAGAGTACGGTTTAATCGCTCTGTTAGGCCATTGGTTTGAGAATGGTATGAGGTAGCCAGCTTGTGTTGAGTGGAGCAGGAACGCACAATGTCGGCGATAACTTTTGAGAGGAAGTTCCGACCACGGTCAGTAAGCAGCTGTCACGGGGCACCATGAAGTAAGATAATGTCATGCAAGAGAAAGTCCGCGACGTCAGTGGTGCAACTGGTAGGAAGAGCCCGCGTAATAGCATATCGGGTGGCGTAATGAGTTGCGACGGCTGCCCATCTGTTCCCTGAGGATGACGTGGGAAAGGGACCGAGGAGGTCTCATCCAACACGAAAGAACGGTTCCACAGGGACGGTGATCGGCTGGAGATGACCGGCAGGTAGCACCTGAGGTGTTTTCCGACGCTGGCAGGTATCACAGGCAGCAACATAGCGTCGCACGGAGTGAGCGAGACCAGGCCTGTAGAAGCGGCAGCAGACGCGGTCGTGCGTGCGGGTTACCCCAAGATGTCCTGCAGTGGGTGCGTCATGCATCTCAAAGAGCACAATATGTCGTAGATGTTTTGGCACGACAAGAAGAAGATCAGGGCCATCAGGGAGGAAATTCCTTCGGTACAGAATGCCGCCCTGGAGGACATATCGGCGAACGGATGCGTCGGTAGGTGTAGAGCGCAGACGCTCGATGAGTGCTCGCAGGGATAAGTCTCGGTACTGCTCATCGGCGATGTTAGCGAAGGCAGACACAGAGAAAATGCCGTCGGCGGCACTACTGTCGGCGTCGTCAGGCTCGTCTACCGGGTAGCGAGACAGGCAGTCAGCGCCCTTGTGTAGTCGGCCAGATTTGTAGGTGACAGTATACGAATATTCTTGAAGGCGTAAGGCCCGACGGCCAAGTCTTCCTGTAGGATCTTTCAGTGAACATAACCAGCAAAGCACGTGATGGTCTGCGACAATGGAAAAGGGTCGGCCATGTAAGTATGGGTGGAACTTCGTAACCGCATAACTAGGGCCAGACACTCACGCTCATTGATGGAATAGTTGCCCCCCGCGGGTGAGAGGAGCTTGCTGGCGTAAGCAATAACACGGTCGTTGCCACGCTGGGGTTGGGCCAATTCCGTGACCGCTGGCATCAGTACGGACTTCGGTAGGTGCAGAAGGATCTAAATGGGCCAGAACGGGAGGTGTTGTGAGAAGGTCGATTAGATGCGAGAATGCAGAGGCCTCGTTATTGTCCCACTGGAAAGGAGTGTCTTTTTTCAAAAGCTCAGTTAGTGGTTGTGCTATGGCCGCAAAATTTTTCACGAAAAGGCAGAAGTACGAGCAAAGGCCGATGAAGCTGCACACATCCTTGACACACTTCAGAACAGGGAAGTGCGTAACAGCATGGATTTTGGCTGGGTCCGGTTGCACTCCGTTCGCGTCAACGAGATGCCCAAGGACGGTAATCTGGCGACGGCCGAATTGGCACTTCGATGCGTCGAGCTGCAGACCGGCTCGACGAAAAACGTCCAGGACTGCCTAGAGGCACTCGAGGTGCATAGCGAACGTTGGGGAAATTACTATAACGTCGCCCAAGTAGCACAGGCATGTGGAACATTTGAAACCGTGAAGAAGGGAGTCCATCATGGGTTCAAAAGTGGCAGGAGCGTTACATAGACCGAACAGCATCACTTTGAATTGATAAAGACTATCTGGTGTTACAAAAGCAGTCTTCTCGCGGTCGAGATCGTCCACAACAATCTGCCAGTAGCCGGAGCGAAGGTCAATAGAGAAGAAGTAGCGAGCACCTTAAAGGCAGTCAAGGGCATCATCAATCCGAGGTAGGGGATACACGTCCTTTTTGGTAACCCTGTTAAGGTCCCGATAATTCGCGCAAAATCGCCATGAGCCATCCTTCTTTTTGACCAGTACAACAGCTGACGCCCATGGACTACATGACAGTTCAATATTGTTCTTGGCAAGCATTTTGCGAACTTCTGCGTGAATAACTTGACACTCAGCCGGTGACACTCGATACGGGCGGTGATGAATAGGAGGGGCATCGCCGGTATTAATGCGGTGTTTAACAGCTGTAGTTTGGGCCAAAGGATGATCGTTAAAGTAGAAAATATCGGGGTAGGAAAACAGAACGCGGTAGAGCTCACGAGCGTGCTCGGACAGCATGTCGGGCGCAATCATTTTCTGTAAGTCGGCGATGCTACAAGTTGCCGACTGCGGTGGTAGAGGAGGGTCGAATGAATTGTCGTCTACTGCAGTAGATGCTACTGAGTGATCCTCGAATGAGCAAAGCTGGGCCAGAGACATCCCGTGCGGCAGCACTTGTGTCGTCAAGCCAAAATTGACCACTGGCAGGCGGACACAATTCGCCGTAATAGATAAAACTGTATGAGGTACTGTGATCCCGTATGTAAGTAGGACGTCTTGCATAGGAGCCGCGATGTTGTGACCGTCGGGGACTGGTGGGGATGACACTAGGTCAACGTAGGTCAGTGCCGAAGGTGGCAAGCGAACGAAGTTGACGGAACTGAGGTGACTGGGGCGTGGTTCAGCAGGATCCAGAACAGGCAGGTCAAGGTGGAGAGTACTGGCGGAACAATTGATGAGAGCACAATGTGCAGAGAGGAACTCTAAGCCGAGGATGATGTCCTGGGGACAGTGGGCGATGACTGCAAATAGCACGATAGTGGAGCAATTGGCGAAGGAGACGCGGGCGGCACACATACCAATTACAGGGGCTGTTCCGCCATCGGCGACACGGACAACAGGCGTTGTGGCAGGTGTAATTATTTTCTTGAGGCGGATGCGAAGGTCAGCGCTCATTACCGACAATGCGCCCCAGTGTCTATAGGAGCAGGTACAGAAAACCGTCGACTTGCACATCAAGAAGGTTCAGATGGAGTAGGCAACGTCAGTAGAGGATTTGGCGGCGTAGGGAGCAATGCAGTGTCACCTCGAGGCACTGCATCGTCTAGTTTGCCGGTAGGAGTGGCATCCGAAGGGAGTCGGTGAGATAGAGCGACGGTGCTGCGGAGAGCAATATTGTCATCGTTGGGGCGAAGGCGAACGAGAATGGGGGCGGTTCGGCGCAGGAGAATCAGTGGCGGCATTATCGGAGCATGCGACATAGGGACGAGAAGGGCCACCTGAGGGGCGAGAGTAGTCAGTATAAGCAGATCGGGTCGGGGAACTCCAGCAACTGTGACAGTGCCGAGAATTGTGCCAGATTCGACGGCAGTGAAAACGAATGCGCTTGTCGTCAGCAGTGTGCCGTTCAGATGGGTTGCGGAAACGTGGTGGGTAATAAGATGCCGGACTGGGCGGAATTGATGAAGCCAGGTGGTTATCAGGCTGATGGGCTGAGCAGATGGTGTGAAGACCCATGTTTCCGAATTCCTGACGGACAACTGCCTGGATCAGGGAAACCGTGACTGCAGGTGCGTTGGAGGGGCTGGAGTCGAAGGCAGCCGGATAGGTGGCCTCGATCTCACGCCAGATGATCCGGGTAACATCGGCAGTGTTATTGGGACGAGGAGCGTCGGCAGAGGAAGATGTCGCTGGGGTGTTGGGCAGACGGACTAACTGCTGGTCAATACGTTGCCTTTTAGCGAGTTCCAGGCGGCGGCACTCTTTTATAACTGCATCCACCGTCGCCATGTTGTTGAAAACGAGCAAGTTGTGAAGGCATCATCAGCAATGCCCTTGAGGATGTGGGAGACCTTGTCGGACTCAGTCATGTGTGCGTCAACTTTGCGGCACAAAGCCAAGACGTCCTGAATGTACGTGATGTAAGGCTCCGTTGACGTCTGCACGCGGCCGGATAACGCCTTCTGCGCGGCAAGTTGGTGACCGTATCGGTTGCTGAACAAGTCTCGGAGCTTTTGCTTAAGTGAATCCCAACTGTTGAGCTCATCTTTGTGCGTCCGAAACCAAACTCGAGGTGTGCAAGCGAGTTAAAAGACTATGTTGGTGAGCATGATAGTAGGGTCCCACTGGTTATTGCGCCTGACGTGTTCGTACAGGCTGATCCAGTCATCGACGTCTTCCCCATCTTTGCCCGAGAATACGCCAGGATCACAGGGAGCGGGTAGAGTGATGTAGGTTGTCGAAGTGGCAGCAGGTGTCGGAGCCGGCGGAGTTGAGTTGTTGTCACCGGGAGCCATGAAGGAAGTCTCGACGTACCGTCCACTGCGAAGCTGTGTGACGAGGTACAGGGAACATCCACCTTCACCAGATAAGTTACGTAGGAAGACACAGATGAAAAGCTATATACAAGTATATTTACAAGAGAATGCACCGCACTTGGCCAAGAGGCCACAGCCCGCGCTAGCCTCTAATCATCGCCATCGTCTTCTCACTGCTCGCCTCTTCGTCATTGTAAACACTGTTCTGTAGCAGTATTATGAGCCACTTTGTTTACTAGTTCACTGTTTACGCTTGGACTATATGGTGCCACTGTGCTGTATTCCTGCAGGCATGCTATAACAGCTTGGCTATGCACAAACAACCCTTTACATAGCACTTAAATTAAGGTGGTATAGATTTGCTGTCACAATGTGCTTATAAGTATAACTGCCGAGCATTCAAAAAAGCATTTGAAATGTAAGGATGCATGCTCAGCTTTGCAGGTGTGACATTTTACATGTATAGTGCAAGGACACATTGATGAACAGGAAGGATACCACACAAATCCTCGCATTGTGATCTTGCAGTCACAGTGCAAGTAGTTAGTTTTCTGTGGTTTTTAGCTATGAACATGTGAAGCACTCTCTTAATTCAAAACTGTATGAAGTAAACCGAGACACCACGAAAAGCAGCATAACACTAAGGTGTACACATTTTTTTGTCACATCAGCTCTTTGTGGTGCAGATGAAATATGAATATGTGCTTTTTGTAGCTGAAAACAGCATGCATTTCACATTTAGAGCTCAGAATGTTCAATGGAAAAGATTTTTAATGCGTCAGACATACATATGGAACCTTGTCCAATGCCTTGCACACAGACAGCTATGTTTGGCACAACTTGTATAGCACATTCATAGTGGACTACTACATACAAAATCCATTTTGCACCTCTCTGATATTCTACCCTCCGACATAGAAGTACAATGTGGAATTTTTCTTTATGTCAGTACTCAAAAGGCAAATGGGTTTTTGGCATCACAGGTCTCAATCTTGCACACAGGGCACGTATTGCATGTTCTGAATGTTCATTAAATGCCGATGGTATATCTTCTAATGTGAAAATAGTTTTTTTGACATAGTTTTACCTGTATATTTTTGAACTTACCCATAAGTTCTCTGCCCTACTTGTATACGCCTCCTTCAGTACTGGTATCTGTGCTGTGCCTTCATTAGCGCAGTAAATGTTGTGAAAGCTGTTAATTCATAAAGGAGGAAGCCTATCCAATATAAACAAGAAACTTGCAGACAAGGTAATCACGACAAACTAGCTGAGATGGTGGCACTATTCTACTTGTTTTCACTTGTGATAGCACAATGTGCTGCCGGATGGTTGTGACCGATATGCTCGCGAAGGCTTGGGTCAGTCACATTTCAAGGGATGAGTAACTGTTGCATATGTGCAATATCTTCCTCTGTTTATATCAATGATTTAACTACATGTGGCAGGTTCAGCTGTGTGACTATTAGTGTAGCTGAAGCAATGTATCGCATATAGTTTCCGCACACTACCTGATTGGTGAAAAGCATGCAGGAATAGGTCTTTGAGCTATTGGTTCAGTGGTGGCTTTCCACTAAACTGATGGTTGAAGAGGCAGATTTCATTTCATTGAAAGGCCCAAGTGAAAATGAGCCTAGAACTCATGACGCTAAATACATTCACTGTGTATGACTGAAGAACAACATGTTACAGAACGATGAGCAGTGGAATTCATCTCACTAGTATACAAAGAAGTGCAGCTGCATTCAGTATTTCACTGCTGGTATACTAAACACAAACCTCTATACGAGTTGTTTGGATGGCATAATCAACAAGATCCCTCTAATGAGCGATAGCAAAAGGTAAATAAAAAGCTGCTGCCTCAGGTAAATAATTGGTCTAAAATATGCACTCTAGCATGCAGCGGATGCAGTCCATAAATTGGTTTACATACAGGTATGAAATGTTGTAAGTGCATTATGTGATAAAATTTAAATAAGACCTGCTGAATACCCCATTCACCATCTTTGATGCGGTATAGTTGGTGCAACATGCCTTGATATTAGAAGTTGTCCTGTTTTATTCACACACATGCACGTAAATGCAAAGTACACATACATTTGTGTTTACATGTTACTGTATGCATCAAATGAACAGCACAACTTATACAAGATAAAGACAAATAATTTTTTCATACTAGTCTAATTCCTATTGGCTACAAAGTAATTTTTTTTTTCACACATGGAGCAACTCAACTCTGTGCATAAGTTAAGCTGATTTTGCCAATCTAAGCTAGACATGGGTGTCATTTCCAGAATATGATAAAATAAAGAAGTGACTATGTGTATGGGCCTAAAATTGATGGTTTGACTATATCTTATCTGGCTGGGTATAAATTTGTGTCAAAAAAGATCAATGTAGCCCACCGACAAAACAGTGTGGCTAACATAATATACGGAGCAGACACTCTGCCAGCAGAGTCACAAGAAAATTTTGCCAGCAGTTCATCCTCATTGGCTGGCTTCGACCACATAACTAATGTTGACATAATTGTGAAAATTTGTGTTCAGGATATACTCATGACAGCCAATAGGCACGTTTTACATTGTGATAGCATCTTAATTTTCAGAGGCAATGCAGTGTGGCCATGAACATGCTAAAGAATGACAAGAGGCACCCCTTTTTCATAGTCTGGCAGTGCAGCTGAAAATGGCTCATTTAATGAGTGGAACCGCGGCCTGTGCAAAACAAAGATCAGTGAGATAGCCACTTATAGCGTCCAACATCCTACACCCACGAATGATAGGTAGCAGTAAGCTTACAGATATATGAAAGTGCACCGGAAAAACATTTCATGGGCATACTTTGCAGGCTCAAGTCAGTTTAATGCACATTTGCTAATGATTGTCAGCAGAATGAACCCGAAGATAGAAAGTACTGCACTTATCAGGCACATAATGCTGGTACTTGTGCTATTCTTTAGACTGAAGGCTCATGCCACAACAGGTGACACGAACCAGATAATCAAATAGGGTGGCTATACAAATTAACAGCAAACTTTCGCTTACCCAATTCTGCCTGCATTAGTAACGTGACCATAGCTAGCCAGTGAGGAAGAATTCTAGGCAAAATTTGATTCACGCATTTCTACTGGCTGCTAGTTGAATATCGTATATCACCATACCTGTGACGCTTACTTGTTACTTATTACTTGTCTTATGTGTTCATTTTTACATTCCTATTGCTTTTTGTCAGCAAATGTAAAATTTTACTTAATAAGAGGGAAATATCCAGTTCTTACCTATAATGTGTTCATCTACCATGCCACTGGTGTCATCTCAAACAGACTCTGTGCTTAGTCGCTAGCCAAAAACAAGCAGTTGGGATTTTTGGGTATATGTAAGCCGCTTGCATCACAAAATATAAAGCAATTTATTCTGTGAAATCTAAAACTTGCTATTCACACCAGTGTCGACATGATAAAAAGCAATGCTGCCCGAAATTTTCATTCATGACATCAGTGCTGTCAGGCATGTCCACATTTCAGGACAAGGCTGTATGTCTTGACGCACACAACTATTATGATCTTCCCTAAACTCCCCCACAATAGAACCATTTTCAAAAGTGCAGTAACAACTTCTGAAACAAATGATACATGCACGAAGCAGAAAAGGCCGGTGTGATAGGGCTTATATGTATGGGTGCTAAATATCAAAACGCGATCGGCAACACTTCTGCACAGTTCACTTCTGAGCATACGCACATCGCATAGAACGAGCACTTCTAGACCCAGCAATGCTGCAATACCGCACATATATATCATGAGCTCGCGAACACATTTCGTAGCAGCAAGAACACAGCTCGAACATTGCGGTCACGTCGACACATCGCAGCCGGCAAAACAGCTCGCACGCTGAATGGCAGCGATAACGAGGCAATAAAAACTTATCGCTACTGATCGCATTCCTACGGAACAGCTGCCATCACTTTGGAAAGTTGTGAAGGGCTGGCGTTCTCCACTTCGCGGCAACAAACCGCATACACAGAACAGATACCAATCGTGTTTGCTGGGTGCGCCAATCGGACACTACTTATTTCACCATGCACTGAACATGTGTCCTGCTCAGAATGCACGTTTATGTGATGGACTTCTCGTTTGCGACGCGCACGCGTAGCATAGAATAAAATATTTTCACATGGTGGTGACGTTGAAGAACACAGTAGAAACACTGTGAAAGAGAAAACCAACTTTTATTGGGTGAACCTGTGGCCACAAAAACAAGCTACACTTATAGCACAACGATAGCGGCGAACACGGTTGGCGATCGTCAAAAATCTGATCAGCGGGTCAAGCGCGTCGGCTTTTATAGATCAGTCATCGAATGTTCCAGATTAACCACTGGGACCCACGTGTCTTCCACAAAGTTCTACACTATTCGCGTCGCGCATACATGCAATCAGATTACACAAGTTGCGGGGAAAGACAGTGGACGGAACCATCGATAACATTCCAGAAAGTTCTTTTACATGCAGGCGCATCCTGCGCTGTGCGATAACATTTGTTAGGCAGCGAAACGTGGTCGCTAGATAAAGATAAGTACAGGTGTCATTACCCCCCTCTTAAAAACATCGACCCGATGCTGCAAACAAACGAAAGTAATAAACAATAGCAAAGAAAACAACAAAAATAAGGAAGTTCATCAGGGTCCGTAAAAGGGTTTAAGGCGCACCACGTGGGCCACTTCAGATCGTGCGCGGCGCCGCTGTGAATTCGAAAAGCTGTCTGGCACGACCTCATAGTCCAGAGCGCCAATACGTCGGATGACCTTGTAGGGTCCGAAATAGCGTCGGAGTAGTTTCTCACTGAGTCCTCGTCGGCGTATCGGGGTCCATACCCAAACACGGTCGCCGGGCTGGTACTCGACGAAGCGTCGTCGGAGGTTGTAGTGTCGGCTGTCGGTCCTCTGCTGGTTCTTGATCCGCAGGTGGGCGAGCTGTCGGGCTTCTTCAGCGCGCAGAAGATAGGTAGCCACGTCAAGATTTTCCTCGTCAGTGACGTGCGGCAGCATGGCGTCGAGCGTCGTTGTCGGGTTCCTGCCGTAGACCAGCTTAAATGGCGTGATCTCTGTTGTTTCTTGCACCGCCGTGTTGTAAGCGAATGTTGCGTACGGCAGGATGGCATCCCATGTCTTGTGTTCGACGTCGACGTACATCGCTAGCATGTCGGCTAGCCGCTCCGTAAGACCATTCGTCTGCGGGTGGTAGGCCGTTGTCCTCCTGTGCCTTGTCTGACTGTATTTCAGAGTGGCTTGGGTGAGCTCCGCTGTAAAGGCCGTTCCTCTGTCGCTGATGAGGACTTCTGGAGCACCATGTCGCAGCAGGATGTTCTCGACGAAAAATTTCGCCACTTCGGCTGCGCTGCCTTTCGGTAGAGCTTTAGTTTCAGCGAAGCGGGTGAGATAGTCTGTCGCCACGACGATCCACTTTTTTCCGGAAGTTGATGTCGGAAACGGTCCCAGCAAGTCCATCCCGATCTGCTAAAAAGGTCGGTAAGGAGGCTTGATCGGCTGCAGCAATCCCGCTGGCCTTGTCGGTGGTGTTTTGCGTCGCTGACACTCTCGGCATGTCCTGACGTAACGGGCGACATCGGCGGTTAGGTGCGGTTGAGGCTGTGGTGATGCAGGGCGTACTCCGAGTTGTTGCTGGAGCTCCTCACGTACGGCGTCGGCAATCAAAGCCACTTGAGGCTGCGATGAAGGCAACAGCTTCTGTAGTTCCTCCCGTATGACCACTCGGATAGTCTCGCGCAGGTCGTCGGTGGTCAGTGACGCAACTCCGGCGTAGTTTGTCGAGTTCGTGTGGCGGTTGAATTGCCGGTTCCGCATTTCCAGTGTTCTCGATGCTAGTGGCCTCGTGAAGAAACTCGTCGACGGTCTTCGGTGGGCTTCGTACCATTCCGGCGAAAAGTTCCTCCTTTACACCACGCATCAGTAGACGGACTTTCTTCTCTTTGGACATTTCCGGGTCGGCGTGGCGGAATAGGCGGCTCATTTCTTCTGTAAAGATCACGGTTGTTTCATTAGGTAGCTGCACCCGGGTTTCTAACAGCGCTTGAGCTCGTTCTCAGCGTACGACGCTTGCGAATGTCTGCAGGAAGCCGCTTCGGAACAGCTCCCAGGTCGTTAAGGTGGCTTCTCGGTTCTCGAACCACGTCCTGGCAGCGTCTTCCAATGCGAAGAAGACATGTCGCAGTTTGTCATCGCTGTTCCAGTTGTTAAAAGCAGCGACCCTCTCGTATGTCTCAAGCCAACTTTCCGGGTCCTCGAACGTTGAACCGCGGAACGTCGGAGGCTCCCTGGGCTGCTGCAGCACGATGGGGGACGCCGGGGCTGCCATTGGGGTGGACTTGGTGGCGATCTTCTTGGTCGTCTCAGGCAAAAGTCCGCGCTCCGGGGGCAGTCCTTGCAGCCTGCGGCTACCTTGCTGGTTCTTGGCGACGTTGGTGTTCTCTTTGCGGTCCGGGCTTGGATCACGGCTTGTCAGGGGCATCCGGTACATGAACGAAAAGCACCTCCACTAGATGTCACGTGGTGGTGACGTTGAAGAACACAGTAGAAATACTGTGAAAGACAAAACCAACTTTTATTGGGTGAACCTGTGCCCACAAAAACAGGCTACACTTATAGCACAACGATAGCGGCGAACACAGTCGGTGATCGTCGAAAATCTGATCAGCGGGTAAAGCGCGTCGGCTTATATAGATCAGTCATCGAATGTTCCAGATTAACCGCTGGGACCCACGTGTCTTCCCCAAAGTTCTACACTATTCGCGTCGTGCATACACGCAATCAGATTACACAAGTTGCGGTGAAAGACAGTGGACGGAACCATCGATAACATCCTAGAAATTTCTTTTACATGCAGGCGCGTCCTGCTCTGTGCGATAACATTTGTTAGGCAGCGAAACGTGGTCGCTAGATAAAGATAAGTACAGGTGTCAATATCACGAAGTCGGCGGCTTCAAGTATTTCTGCCGACGCTCTCGTAAACACAACACACTTCCTGCACTCCGTCTGTTTCTTTTGGCAATTGCACGCACAGACGAGGCCTGGAAGGGGGCACCGGCTTGCTGCCTTCGGTGACTATCTCCATGAGTGCCAGATAACTCTAGCAAAAATAATAAGGAGGAGAAAAATAGACTGCTTCTGATGCGGCTATAGCTTAGGACTTGCGTCCCCGCTTCACTTCGCTTCGAGCAAGCGCCATGTTTGCTGTGACATCATCCGACACCGTCCGCCCCAGACCAGCCAGTGAGAGATGAGCAGGCGTGCGGACGGGAAAGTTGCGACCGCTCGTCCCTCTCCACTAGAGAGCCACGCTCACGTAAGTGAACGAGGGCAGAACGGGCGGGTGGATTGACCATGTTTGGGCCTTAAAGCACACTCCAAGGAAGTGCACCAAACAAAACAAGTTTATTTGCAAATTTGTGATTGCACATGCTCCTTAATAATCAGCTTAACGAAACTTGGGTGGACTAGAGTTTTATCCTAGCAGACAAACAGGGGGCTGTCCATTGCCCTCCCGTAGAAGCCCATGTATCAACCCTCAATTAGTGAACTGGATAGAAAACTTTTTGTCTCACCGCTCTCAATTCGTAAGCTTTAACTCGATCAATTCCTCGGTGGTGGATGTGTCATCAGGTGTCCCTCAAGGATCGGTCCTCGGTCCTCTACTTTTCTTACTATATATTAATGATTTACCTAGCGAGATATCATCTAAAATCCGAATGTATGCAGACGATTGCGTATTGTATGACATCATTTTATCTCCCTTTGAGCATGTTCGCCTTACTGAATCATTCATCAGATTTTCCAAATGGTGTGAAACATGGCAAATGAATATTAACTTCCGTAAGACTGTCGTTATGTCCTTCTCTAATAAAGCTAGGCCGTTCTTTTTCAGCTACAAATTTAATGTTAATTTAAGTCAACGCGTTTCTGAATATAAATATCTTGGTCTCACGTTCACCATTAACCTGTCCTGGTCAAAGCACATTGATTCCATTACGACTAAAGCTCTACAAAAACTCGGTTATTTACGTCGTATCCTGTCTAATTCTCTGCACGACACTAAATTACTGTTATATAAAACTATTGTTCGCCCTATACTTGAGTATGGTAGTATCGTTTGGAATCCCTACAAGCAGTACGAAATAGACAGAGTTGAGGCCATCCAAAGGAAAGTCATTAGATTTGTCTACCGACGTTATGACCACCAGTTCTCACCATCGTCAGTCATGTCCTCACTCAACCTAACACCTCTCGCCAAGCAGCGACACGCTAATTCTTTAAAATTTTTTCGTGGCATTATTCATTCATCTTGTCGCCTCTCCAGTAATGAATATATCACCTTTGCAAGAATTTGTTCTAGTAGGAGACATCACGCGCTTAACATTACACCATTTTTTGCACGCACTAATACTTTTCAGTATAGCTTTTTCCCTAAAACAATTGAAACATGGAATTCGCTACCAGGAACCAACCGTTCTCTCCCATTAAATGAATTCTTGTCTGTGCTCCCTCAACATTGCGCCTAAACTTTCTTTCTTTGTTGCCTATTGTATTTCTTTCTTGTATTATAGTGTATTATCCATCCTGCTATAGCCCCACCAGGGGCTGCAGTATGTATAAACAAATAAATAAATAATAAATAAATGTATTGACAGCAGATGAGAATTCCACAACTTTTACAACTTCACTGTGAACTATCCTATCATGAAAAGTAAAGGAAGCTTGGCGTAATGATACTCATCTTAGCGGCCAATTGTCTTATTGGGGATAGTTTTGATTTCAAAAAAGTTACGTTTTCCACAGAGCATTCGCGATAAAGTTGGCTTTGCCGCAAGGCATTTTTTTTCACTAAGCAGACGTTAGCCAGCCCGAATACACCCTGCCCCCCTCCCCTCACCCCCAAGGAGAGCGCACACACGGCTCGTTCATACAGTGGCCAGAGGTAAGCAGCTTCACTGTAAAAACAACAAAGCATGCCAATCGTTTGTTTGTGCTAACAGTGTTACAGTCTGTACGTACAAAGAACAAATAGGTCGAGTTAAGTTCAAGATTTTTCTTTCTTCATTTCGTACATGTCACCGACAGACTTGCAGACGATGGACGGACAACACACAGAGAAATGGAAGAACTTGATTTGTATAGCACTTCAAAAGCAGTACAGTACAGTAATACAAACACCAAAGTAACAAAAGCTTCGCACTCGGCTACGAAAGCTGATGCAAGACTTAACATTTCAGCTCAAAGCTCACACCTGACGACTTCCCATAAGCCAAGGTTGTCTACTTTGCTGCTTTGAAGTCTAACCTAGAAACCAAATAGCAACATGCAGCACACCTAGCAGGCTTTTATATAACGTGGCCCGAAAATTCTAGCAATGGATGGCAGCACTGAGAAAGAGAGTAGGCACTGCAGCGAGCGCTAAGTTGCTTCTCTCGCCCCCTTGCGTCCTCCACAGAGCCTTCTCGAACCGTCTGTCTTTGCGTGCACTCTATTGTCAAGTGCACTGAGAGAGGAGGGCCTGGGCCATGTTCTGGGACGTGCTCGCGGGCACACAGGCCATCGAGTTCATTCGCAAAAATTTTCATCTTTCTCTGACAGCCACACTGTAAACATCCAATCCCTAGTGGCCTTACAGGTAACTTCCAGCAACAATGTTCGCATACCTTTCAGTGAGCAGAAGAGGAGCAACCTCGATCATTGATGGAATATGCAGCTGTCGCTTGTTGAGTTTGCAGTTTTGATGGCCACATTGATTCCGGATGTCAATGACGCACTCCATTTTTTGTCCCGCGACGGTTGTGATTCCTATAGTTGGTGTTGGAAGAAGTGCCGGAACTGCTTCGCAACAGGCTGCATTGCCACAGTGGCAAACGAGACCCAAGTGAGAAAGGAAGGCTTCCCGTAAAGACTGTGGCAAAAACTCACCAGAATGTATCGATGATAAGCTGCCCAAGCACTCTTCACAGATCGGTGGGTCCCCCTTTCTTAAGAAGTGGCTGCGGGTTAAGTGTGTGTGTGTGGCCAATTCCCGGATTGCACAAGACCACCTCATGGAACTATTCCCAGTGTCTGGAACTCCGCCATTCACTCGAGATGGGTTTAATGCTGTGTATTTTATTATGGAGCTCAGAGTCCGTTCATGTTCCTGTAAACATTTTGCTTATATTTGTAAAGATGATGTGTAGATTCTGCTGGGCTTATTCTTACAGTTAAGTTCATAGTTGATGTTTCAATAAAGAGTTCAAAGTCTTAAAAGAGAATTTACATGAAAGAAACATCTTCACTTATCAAGTGGCCATTCGTATGATTTCGCACAGACTTGGTAACAGTAGACTTTCGGAGAGCTGCCGTTTCCACTTAGAATCCCTGATGGTGAACTGGAACTAAAGCTTTTGGTGTTGTCATTCTTCTCCTTTCTTGGTGCAAGGCAAATCTATGTAGCCATGGCAATTGAAGCCTGTGCTGTTCTTTCAACTTTTAGGTAACTGTAGTTCTTCAGTCAATTTGTCCAAAACCATACAAAAGAAGACATGATGCCCCTGACCCCATCGCTAATCTCCGGAGGGAGAGGGGGAGCTAGGGCTCAAGCCCTCCATACCACTTGTCGGCGTCTATGGCTGCGTCACCATTTCAGCTGCAGGTACAATTATGCAGGGTGGCGTATTGCGACGACCATCAAGACCTTGGTCTTGAGATGGTGGGGTCAGTCTGGCCACTACTCATTTGATGCGTAATTTGCCAAGGCTTTTGTCAGAGGGGTATGGAAAGCATATTCTGTCGTCATTGGTAGTGTCGGGTTCACACAATCCAAGA
Source organism: Dermacentor variabilis (assembly GCF_050947875.1). Taxonomy (NCBI): domain Eukaryota; kingdom Metazoa; phylum Arthropoda; class Arachnida; order Ixodida; family Ixodidae; genus Dermacentor; species Dermacentor variabilis. The sequence continues at coordinate 15,404,553 of NC_134574.1, read as the reverse complement.
GAGATGTGTCATGCCACACCAGCAGCATAGGTTGTGAGCGAGGTACAGCAACAGTGATGCCATTGTGCGAAATCACAACCTACCACAGGTTCTCATAGATGCCTGCGCCTGGTAGAGGTCGGAACTTCAAAAGTAGACCGTCTGGCAGCTCAGGACTTTCGTTGAGATAGCGCAAGTGTTGGTCACTCACGTTGTTGACACAGAAGTAATTCTTGAGCTGAAGAAACGAGATGGCAGAGCTGCTGCTGCAGAACTTTGGTACGCCATGCATCCGCGGAAGGTGCCAGCACTTAACATCGGAGGCTCGCCTGCTGCTACTTGTGGTGAAATCTCAAATGCTGATAGCATCAGGTTTGCGATGGTCGCTGAAGGCATCGCTAAGGTTGTGCTTGTGGCGACGCCGGGCCTGTGCGAGGGAAATTTGCGCCTAGTGGAGCCGGTGGGAGAACAGAACCTCTGAATCGGTGATGAGTGATGTGCCCCCGAATGGAGAGCGAACAGTTTGCAGAAACGTCCAAGGAAGGAGAGCAGTGGGCCGTAGAGTAGATGTGCTTGCTTTTGGCAGAGTGAATTCCTTGGAAAAAGTCATCGTGCAGCTGCCTTCGAGATGGGGAAGAGGCTTACGGACAGAGTAGAGGTTTGATGCTGGGGCCGGCGCGTGCTGATAATTGGCATGGGTGCACGCAAGCGATGTGGGATGATGAGACGCGGAATGACGTGACAGTTCAAATGGTGAGAGCTGTTGTGACAGAGTGCTCGAGGGGGGCTTAGTGAGCAAGAACAGCTGCTCGCAAGTCCTCACAGAAGTCGGGGCCAGGGGCTGGCAGTCAGAGCCTGAAACGCAGCCGGAGCCTGGAACCTTGTTGATCCGGAAGTGGCTGCCCAGCTGGATGAACCAAATGTCCAGCATGTCGATGTGGAATTCTCGGACACCCTACAACTGCGGGACATCTGCCAGACCGCGCGAGGCCACATCACTCTCGCCTTGGTATAGTCGGTGCATTGATACCGGCATCGTGGGCTCGGTCGTCCAGTGTCACCAATTCGTGAGAGGTGGTGATAAGAGATAGCCGCTTCTCAGAATTGGTTTATTTAGGCCAGCCAGCCATGGTACCATGGGATCTTGGGAGTGGCTGATATTGTCGCCGCTCAGGTCGAGCGCGCCATCATGTTCATCCCTCGTGCTGCTTGAATGTGAGCCATCTTCTTCTCACCGGCTCTAGAGGCGATAATCTCACTGCGACACATTCATAGGTTATCGTTCCGCATAGTTTTGCAAAGCTGCCTTGTGTTAGCACGCCCTAATTATTAAGGATGTCGTCAAAAAAGAAAAAAGAAAGCTCAGCGATGGTGTTTTGTGCCTGCCTCAATGCAGTTTGAGGTACGATATCATTCCCAGAAAAAGTGTACCTTTACAGCGTGCCAACATGCCAGTCGGATCAATTTGCCAGTCGGGAGCATGCTATCCTGGGCTGGCAGTGTTCTACAGGACAATTTCATTGTGTGTGGGCACTGCAGAGGAGGTCCTGCAGCGAAATGGGGCTCGACAGGAGGGTCTAATGCCACAGTTCACTGAATGCAGCAGAAGTGGCCGTGGAACATATGCTGACTACACAGGGCAACGCAGCAATAGTCACCTTGTGTACTATCTTGCAGGCAGTGGGACAAGAAAGTGGGTTCTCCCATATGCATGGGATGCCTGTGATGTGCCAAGGACAGGCAGTACTGAAGTGGAAGTGCCAACTGACGTTTCCAAGGAATGATATTTTGGAGAGCTTCTGTATTCTGTAGCTGTCAGTCGCTGTACAACTTCAATCATGCTGTCAAATTAAGTTGGCTAGTGTATGCTTAGCACATTATGCATGCATTCAAATATCGTAAGCAGCTTATGTACTAAAGGCAGCATCATGCCACAAACTGGCTACCAAGCATTACACGGGACTAAACTGCGTAGTTGTCTGATATTTGTTTATGAGAAAGGGGCTCAATCAAGCAGCAAGTGAAAAAAAACATATAAAAATTAAGGAGGCCGAAGCCTTGCATAGCTTAGGGGACCATCCACCACAGATAATGTTGCTGATGAAAAAGTTTTAGAATAGGGGCCCTGAATTTTTTGGGGCGCCAAAAAAGTAACCTTCGAAGCTACTGCGGATGCGCAAGATGCAAACTGCGTTTGGGTTTTGAGTCGGGCACGCTATTTCACTAATTTAGCAGGAGCCCCAAAAGCTGTCCCAAAAGCTTTGCATCGAAAAATATGGCAGCACCCAACGAAGCAACGGCTCTAACCTACTACCATACTAGGCTTGATTCGGAATAACCCGTAAATATCGTAAGCGGCGGCAACCAGCAGGTGACTCTTGCCTCCACGCATCCGTGGCAGTGGTGGCACTGGCTGTGCCGGGAAACAAAAATCCACAAAGCTCGTCGCCTTTGCATATAGCGTTCGCCGCAGGTGTTTCCCAGTAAAGATTACGGTTGCATAAGCTGTTATAAGCATAAGCGGCCTGTAAGTGGCAACTGTAGCATACAAAGCAGGCAGTGTCATGTGTAAGAGACATGTGGTGCCAAATGATGATGATGAGAGGAAAACATTTGAAATGGTACGAGCGCACGAGGAGAAAGTTCCGGAGGCACGAGGCACGTGACCTGGGCCGTGGTCGGGCGAAAAGCAGCACTGAGCTGGCATTGTCTGCGCGGTTCTGGCTGAAGCAGATTGTCTCGCCAGCATTGTACTGGCGATGGGAGCAGTGGGTGTTAGGTTCCAGAGGCCGTGATGTTGGCATCCTGAGGCATGACGGTCTACCTTGACAACATTTGAGCAGGACTCCTTGAACTTGCTGCAGCCTCCCACGGTAGTTCTGGGGACTCCTGCAACAATCCCTCTTAGAAGGCAGACCAGCAACACCACGTAAGACAGTCCCTGGAGTGCCTCGTTACTTGAGCAAAGCACAGGACAGAAGCAGCGGCCAAACCTGCCAATAGGCCTAATTTGCTAGGCCTCGTTGCTACATCATTGACGACAACCAGGACACAGGCATCAGAGACAGGCAACGAATTGTCCGGCAGATACGTGGGTGATAACATCTACAAAATTGTCGTCGGCCGACAATCCTGTAGACCATAGATGATATGCCACCAAGCTCGTACTTTGAGGCAACGCAAGCCATTGATAGAAAGTAAGAACACTCCATTTGTGTAGCGACACATCCAGAGAGGCCAAGGGGCTGGGACTGCTGGGAACAGCGAGGACTAGAATTAACGTGGTCAGCAAGATGCTGCAACTAACTGTTAGCTTTGTTTGGGATTGGTTTAGATTATATTATAGGATTTTTACATATGGTGCATGTTTATCAAGGGTTGTTAGTTTTCATTTTATTTTGGTGATTTTTTATGTCTGATTAATCATGTCGGCGGTGCTTCTTAGTGTCCCTCATTTCCATCTCCAGAATGCAGGCCCCCCGAGATGGGGGAAAGGCAGTGACGTAACTACACTTTTGCATGTAAAACAAGAACCCGCATAGAAACTTATTTTTGTTGCGAGTGTGCTATGGGACTTATAGTGAGGACTTCTAAAGTGCAGCGTATGAATGCAGGGCATGAAGTAGTAGCGCAAGCCAAGTCGCAGGCTGTTGAAACCTCTTGAGCTAATAATTAGGTAAGGTGCATCTGAAGGTCACCATGTGAATAATTTCAAGCTACATCGCAATGAGTAATTGTTGTAGTTGGCGTTCACAGCTTCACTGTCCAGCCGCCCTCACAGCGTGGATTGGAGACCAATTTTTCTTTGTGTACATGGGATCTATCTGCTGGAAGACATAAGATACAATTGCAGTTTGGCAATATAATGGATGGTAGTGATGGATGGATGGATGGATGGATGCAAAACTTTAATAAAGGTCCTGAGGTACGCGACTCAGCGCGCTGCGGGCCGCTCCCACGTTGGGACAGCCAGGCCATGCCCGACTGCTGCATCGTGAGCCCTCTGGACAGCCCATAGTTGCGCCCCAGCATCGGGGCTCTTGATAGCGGAGAGCCACTTGTCTTCATTGATTTGTTCTGTGCCTCGTAACGAGGGGCAACGCCAGAGCATGTGGTCTGGGCTAGTGATGTCATTGCAGTGCCTGCAAGAACTAGTGGCATAGGTGTCGGGATAAATCTTGTAGAATAAAGCCGGGCTGGGATACGAGCCTGTTTGCAATAATCTGAGTCTGCGCTCTATTTAACTTCTTGTGTGGAAAGGGAAAGTCTCTCCTGCCGAGATAGAAGTGCTGCGCAATTTCATTGTATGTGGTCGGTTGATCTCTGTTCTCCACCACTGCGGTCCGGCATTGGAGTTCTCCGTGGTCGCGGAAAGCGAGACCTCGCGCCTTGGAGTGGGCCAGCTCGTTGAGGTTTGTGGGGCCTCCCGTGATGGATCCCATGTGAGCGGGGAACCACGTGAGAGTGTGGGTGGCGATGCTTTTGCCGTCGAAGATGCGACAGGCTTCCTTACACACAGCGCCCACGCTGAAGGAGCGGATGGCTGCTCTGGAGTCACTGAAGATATTGGAATGTTTGTCGTCCAGGAGGGCCAAGGCAATGGCCACTTGCTCGGCCGCACGCGACGACGTGCTTCGTACTGAAGCGGCGTTAACGGCCGAACCCCTGTGGTTGATCGACACTACCGTGAAATTGTTGCTGTTGCCATACTGGGCCGCGTCAACGAAGCAGCTGCCGCCAGGGAGTTCTGTCGCGCGGCGTAGGAGTGCCACCGCCCTGGCCTTCCTTCTTTCTACGTTGCGCTGGGGATGCATATTGCGCGGGGCGGGCGATATGATGATTCTATCTTTCTGCTCTTTCGGAAGGCCCTGATAGGCGTCTTCGACAGTGGCCGGGGGGACGCCCATCTCTGTTAGGAGTCGTCTGCCTGCCCTGGTGCCGGAGAGCCTGAGAATCTGTGCCCTTTCTTGTGCTTCTGCAATTTCTTCCAGGGTATTATGAATACCCAACTGCAGGAGTCGGTCGGTGCGTGTGTAGTTTGGTAGTCCGAGCGCGCTCTTGATCCCCCTCCTTATCATGGCATTTAGCTTGTCTCGCTCGGCCGTCTTCCAGACGTGCATGGCCGCTACGTATGTGAAATGGCATAACAAGAAAGCGTGGACTAGCCTTATCAGATTCTCTTCGCTCAGGCCTCTCCTGTTAGCTACCCGCCTGATTAGACCGATGACGCTATCCGTCTTTTTTGCCAGTTTGTGAATGGTGATGCTATTCGTGCTCGCCCCTTCGAGTGTCATTCCCAAGATTCGAATGGACGCGACTTTGGGAATGGGATCTCCGCACTTGGTGTAGAGATTAATGTCAATTTCAGTGGGGGGTTTCCAGTTCTGTGGCTTGCGGCCCTTTCTAGTTGGACTGTAGAGAAGGAGCTCTGATTTCTTTGGGGAGCACCGGAGTCCCGTGTCAGTTAGAAAGCGCTCTGTAGTGTCGACAGCTTCCTGGAGAGCGGCTTCGACTTGTCCGTCACTGCCACCCGCGCACCAGACAGTGATGTCGTCTGCGTAGATCGTGTGACCGATGCCCTGGACCTTGCCTAGGTACTTGAGAGGTCGACCATTGCAGTGCTAAACAGGAGCGGTGAGATGACTGACCCCTGAGGGGTGCCTCTGCTGCTCAGCTCCATTTTCTCCGATGCCAAATCTCCAGCCTTGAGAATGGCGCATCGTTTGCTCAAGAAAGATCTGACGAAGGCATGGAAGGACGAGCCTAGGTCGAGTTTGGAGATGACATCGAGAATGAACTCATGACGGATGTTATCAAAGGCCTTCTCCAAGTCCAAACCAAGGATGGCTCTCGTGTCCCGAGTGCAGCGTTCCAGGATTTGTATCTTGATAAGCTTCATGGCGTCCTGGGTGGAGAGGCCTGGCCTGAAGCCTATCATGTTGTGAGGGAAAAGGTCGTTGGTCTCGATATACTCGGCAATTCTGTTATGGATGGCGTGCTCGGCCACTTTTCCTACACATGACGTCAGTGAGATGGGGCGGAGGTTGTCCAAGCTCGGCGGTTTACCGGGCTTTGGGATTAGTATAACCTTCGCCAACTTCCATTCTTCCGGTACAATTCCCTCCTCCCAAATCCGATTTATCTCTGTAGTATAGTGCCGCCCCCTGTCAGATTTCGGTGTCATCGTACATGCATGTTTTGTAGTTGTTTAGCTAGATGGCGCACCCCCCTTCTGTCATGTGACGAGCTTGGGCCAATCTGGAGGTGTCATCTAGCGTGTGAAGCCTTTATAAGAAATAAACGGCCGCGGGTCGGCCGAGTCTTCGTTCCGGTTTTCATCGGGAGCAGTTTGCTCCGTGTCTCCTTCCTGCGCCGGCGCTTGCCGCGCGTTCGCCCGGTCGGGGCCCCCCGCTTGCCTGCCGCTGCCGACACAACATCTTTTTGGCGACGAGGATGGGATTCCCGCAGCGGTTCCGACCGAAGCCCCGGGAAACCAGCGAGCTTCGTAAGTGAAGCGTCCTTTACGTGTCGGCACGGCCTGCAAACGCCGCCGACGCACTTGGCGTCGCGAGGCTTCCGAGCCTAGGCCTACTCGCCCCCTTGTTCTTCCGTGCCCCATTCCTGCTGCGAGCTCCGGCTTGTTTTCTGCACTGTCTCCTGCGCGCTACCGGGCATGGCGTCTTTTACGGCGAACCTTCCCGTTTTTCTTGAAGTGCCCGGCCCCCCGTTAATTCCATGGTATCGCTGGAAAAAAATTTTTCAGGCCCACCTCGAAGCGGCCGGCGGTGGCGACTGGACGGACGCGCGACGAGCGTCCGCGCTCGTCAGCGCTCTCGGGCGTGAGGGACAACGGAAGTACTTTGCAGACGAGGAGCAGGAAGCAGCAAGGCAGTTAACCAGCGCAGCGTCAGCTTCAAGCGAAGCAGCAAGGCAGTCGACCGGCGCAGCGTCAACGTCAAGTGATGCGGTCCCGCCAGCGTCAGAGTTTCCGAGACTCTTGCAGCGGCTTGACCGGCTGTTCGCCGCGTCAACAAATGTCCTGGCGGAACGGCATGAATTCACCAGCCGAAAGCAGTTCGAGGGAGAAGGATTCCTGGAATTCGTGACCGCATTGAAGGAGAAGGCGGTACAGTGCAACTTCGGCACAAGCTATGACGAGCGCGTCCGAGACCAAATCATACATGGGGTAGCGAACGTCAGCGTTCGCGAAAAGTTGCTGGCTCATGGCGAAACCCTGTCCCTGGACAAGGCAGAAGAAATTGGACGCTCGTTAGAAGCCCTGCATCGAGCGAACCGCGCGTTCGGCTCCGAAAATGTACGAAGAATCGAGGCATCTCAACTTGGCGTTCCGTCGACGGGCCAAGATGGCCGACTTCTTCCGGGGAGCCGCCACGATGGCAGACTTCTTCCGGGGAGCCGCCACGATGGCCGACGTAGTCCGGGGAGCCGCCACGATGGCCGACGTAGTCCGGGAAGCCGCCAAGATGGCCGACGTAGTCCGGGAGGCCGCCAAGAGGGCCGACGTAGTCCGGGAGGCCGCCAAGAGGGCCGACGTAGTCCGGGAGGCCGCCAAGAGGGCCGACTTCTTCCGAGAAGCCGCCAAGAGGGCCGACATTTCGCACATGGCTCCTCCGGGAACCGTGGTGCATGCGACCGGTGTGGCAGCACGAAACATATTGCAACGTACAAGACTTGTCCAGCAAGGAACCGGCGGTGCAACGCCTGCCACACGTTGGGCCATTTTGAATCAGTATGCCGGAAAACCCGTACTGTTCAACACGTCTCTTCCGCAGAGACGCTGTCTTCAACTTCCGCAAGGCAGCCGTCCGCGTCTGTCTTGACGGTAAGCGCTTTTGAAACTAAAAAAAGATTTGGAAGTTCCGGTCGTAGTGAACGGCGTCTCCATGCGACTGCCGGTGGATACGGGAGCGTCTGTGTCATGCATGACGGCCGAAGATTTTAGAAATAACTTTGGTCGACAGCACAGGCTGTCACAACCAACATTGGACTTGAGAAATTTCTCCAAGCAACGCATCAATATTCAAGGCCTGTTTCAAGCCACTGTCCAGTTTTTCCAAAGGTCATGCTCCGTCACGTTCCACGTAACGACTACAGGAACATCACTGCTGGGTTTAGACTCTATCCAACGTTTGGGCATACAGATCGACGGTACGTCGCTGACATGTCGTCTACCATCGCTTCCTTCAGTACAGAGCCCCACAGGTGTGCCTCCGGGTTTTGATCACCTCTTCAGTGACGAGTTGGGTCTCGTCAACAACTGTGTGCACCGAATTCATCGGCAGCAAGATGCGAAACCAGTATCTTCAAAGTTGCGCAGACTACCCCTGGCTCTCCGTGACCAGGTCACAAATGAATTGCGACGTCTCGAGGACTGCGACGTCATCGAGCGCGTCGAGGCTTTTGAGTGGGTGTCTCCACTCGTCGTGGTGCGCAAAAAGGATGGAGCCATCCGGCTCTGTGTTGACCTACGGGAACCGAATAAGGCGATTGTCATTGATGGGTATCCTTTGCCGCACGTAGAAGAGTTATTGCAAATGTTTCATGGTGCCACATATTTTTCTAAGCTGGATCTAGCATCTGCTTACCACCAGCTGTTACTGGAAGAAGGTAGTAGAGATCTCACTACATTCATAACTCATGAAGGCTTATTCAGGTTCAAGCGTGTCTGTTTTGGCTTGGCATCCGCGCCAGCAGTGTTTCAGAAAATGATGTCGCAAATCTTGCAGAGTTGTAAGAATGTTGTCTGTTACCTTGATGACATTTTGGTCTGGGGTCGGACAAAACCTGAGCATGATGCTAACTTAAGAGAAGTCTTGCTTTGCATTTCAAACAGTGGTATGAAACTGAATGAAAAATGTGTCTTCTCTGTGAGAGAATTGACTTTTCTGGGCCATAAAATTTCAGCTGAAGGCATTTCGCCTACAGAGAGCAAGGTAAAAGCAATCTTGAATGCGCCTGCTCCTACAGATATGAAGTCATTGCAATCCTTCTTAGGATTAGCTGGTTACTATGCCAAGTTCATTGATCATTATGCAGAACTTGTAGAACCGCTTCGCCTCATGCTCAGGCAAGGGCAAAATTTTGCTTGGTCTGATGATGCACAACGTAGCTTCAATCAGTTGAAAGCTCGTCTTACATGTTCCCCTGTCATTAAGATTTTCAACCCTGAATTGCCTGTGGTAGTCACGACTGATGCATCTGATGTTGGTGTTGGTGCTGTGTTACAGCAACCGTATGGTTCTAAGCTAGAAACTGTAGCTTTTGCATCTAGAACTTTGTCTGTAGCTGAACGAAAGTATTCTGTAGGAGAGCGTGAAGCGCTAGCATGTCTGTTCGCATGTGAAAAATGGCATGTTTACCTCTGGGGTAGACGATTCACTCTTCGAACTGACCATCAAGCAGTAGTTGCATTACTGTCCGCTGGTGACTCAGGTCGTCGACCTCTTCGCATTTCGAGATGGTCAGCCAGGCTCCTGTATTACAACTTTCAAATTGAATATTGCAAAGGATCAGAAAACCTAGTCGCTGATGCCTTGTCTAGACTTCCAGTAAAGGATTCACAGAATGTAGTTCAGGAGGAAGAAATAGTATCCTTAGTCACATCGGTCGTTGACAAGGAAACAGTGCAACTTGCAACGAGTACAGATGAGACGCTTCAGAAGGTCAGTAAATGCCTAGCGGAAGGTTGGCCTTCTAAGAAAAACATAGACAATGCTTTAATAGCTTACTTTCATGTAAATGAAGAATTGTCCCTTGTAGACGGATTACTCATGCGTGGTGATCGTGTGGTAATACCCAGTGTCCTAATACCTACATTTCTACAGCTGGCACATGAAAATCATCAGGGCATAGTACGTACTAAGCAGCTTCTTCGTGAACGCTATTGGTGGCCCCAGATGGATAGCACTGTTGAACAGTATGTAAAGCATTGTCATGTATGTAAGCTAGCAGACAAGTCTGCAAAGCCTCATGTAGCTCCATTGCAACCAGTCGAATGGCCGAACGGGCCTTGGCAGAAATTGGGAATGGACATCATTGGCCCATTAAACACGTCCTACCCTAGGTATTTAGTCACCCTTGTTGATTACTACTCAAAGTGGCCAGAAGTACTTGGTACTAATTCCATCTCCACAGATGATGTCATTAAGCTTCTTGACTGGGCTTTCAGCCGTGAAGGGTTGCCAGACTCTATAGTTACAGACAATGGTCCGCAGTTTGTCTCAAAACAATTCCAAGATTACCTAAAGGAAAAAGGAATCTCTCATTTTTTCTCCTCCAACTATTATCCTCAGGGAAATGGTCAAATAGAAAGGTTCAACCGAGTCATGAAGGAACACCTGCAGGTAGCCAGGCTTGAAGGTCGAGATGCTTCGAAAAGCATTTCAGAATTCTTGGGTTCTTATAGGATTACACCACATGCTACAACGGGTCTCTCCCCAGCTTTCCTACTTCATGGTCGTCAACCTCGTTCAAAGATAGATATTAGCAACTTCAGGTTGCATAAGCACATAACGGTTCAGGACAGTTTTCTTCCACAAGTTCGCGAGAGAGTCTCGCAGAAACAGCGGCAAACTAAACAGTATGTAGACAAACGTAGAGGTGCTCAGGCAACCTGTATCAAGGTGGGAGACACCGTCAAAGTAAAACTTGCCAAGAAAGGATCTTTTAAGTACAGTATGCCTCGTACAGTTAAGGCCCAGGTAGGGCCATCCTCTTTTGTACTCAGTGACGGGAAGACGTGGAATGCGTCTAAGTTAACCACAGTGGTAGATAATTCAAAACATAGTACATTGTCCAAAACTGATAAAGATTTTTTGTACTCTTTTTCAAACCTGGATAGTCATTCCGATGACTCGTCTGGCATGACTTCGTCCTTTCATAGGCATAACTTAAGTAGCCCATCTGACTGTATCGCTTCAGAGTCTACACAGTCAGCAATCGTTTCTGATTCCGTAGGGGAATCGGTAGCATCCCAGGACTTGTTGGGACTTCGAGAGGAGCTTCCTGGGCAACCCTCTCCAGCTTTAAGCGACAACCACATTCACTTTTCCAACCAGGGGGAGGGAAATAGTAGTGGGACGACTGGGTCTTTAAAGTCGACCGATACGCGTCGCAACCCCCAAAGTTCTTCTGAGGTACGCACGCGTCCTCATCGTGATAGAAAACTGCCTCCGTGGCTCGATGATTTTGTTTCTGTAGTGTAGAGCGTATTGCTGTCTTCGAAATGCCATGGCTAGGGGCCTCGATGTGACATTTAGGACAGTCCACATGTTTCAATAACACAGGTATAAAGTGCTCCTTGTTGCGGTGCAGTGAGTTTTGTGCAGTGTTCCTTGTCAGACTTTGTTTTGAGTGACTGCCCGTGTTTTGGTGCCCAAGACTGGTGCGCGTGTATGTGAACTTGGGCGGGGACGGATTGAATTTGTTGTGGACTTAAGTGCGTGCTTTGTGTACGACTGGTGCGCGTGTGAACATGGGGGGAACGAACTGAAATTGCCTTTGGACTTAAGTGCGCATCTTGTGTGCGCGTTTCGCTGTATGTTTACTTTGTTTCCAGGGAGGGATGATGTAGTATAGTGCCGCCCCCTGTCAGATTTCGGTGTCATCGTACATGCATGTTTTGTAGTTGTTTAGCTAGATGGCGCACCCCCCTTCTGTCATGTGACGAGCTTGGGCCAATCTGGAGGTGTCATCTAGCATGTGAAGCCTTTATAAGAAATAAACGGCCGCGGGTCGGCCGAGTCTTCGTTCCGGTTTTCATCGGGAGCAGTTTGCTCCGTGTCTCCTTCCTGCGCCGGCGCTTGCCGCGCGTTCGCCCGGTCGGGGCCCCCCCGCTTGCCTGCCGCTGCCGACACAACAATCTCATCTGTGAGAAACTCAATTGATGCGTCCTCTAGGTTTCTGAGAGCCTTGTTGTTAATGTGATCCGCGCCGGGCGCTGACCCACCATTCGTGAGGTCGTGTAGGGCGCGACGGATTTCACTGACTTTGAAAGGCTCGTCCAACGCGGAGTTCAGCTTCCCTTTGTATACTGGGTATGCCGCATCATCTGCCACAGTTTTGAGCGGCAGGTACTTCTTAGCTAGCATCTCCAGCACGTCCTTTTCCGAAGACGACTTCTTGGCTTCGTGGAGCGCTTTAGCGAGGACACTTCTCTGGTTTGACTTGGTGCCGGAGTCGTCGAGCAAGTGTTTGAGAAGATTCCACTTGCCTCCCGTGCGCATCTGCCCATCGATTGAATTGCAAATTTCGTCCCATTGCTGCCTAGACAGGGCTTGGCAGTGCTCGTCGATCTGCTTGTTGATCTCGGCTATCTTTTTTCTGAGCTTGCGATTTAAGCGTTGGCTTTTCCACCTCTCGAGGAGTGATTGCTTGGCCTCAAGAAGGTGTGCTAGCCTGCTATCCATTTTGTCTGTCTGTAGATCCGTCTCTATGGTTTTGGTGGTGGAGCAGACATCTTCCGGAATTAATGCGCACCACTGGACGAGACTCTCCGGCCTTTCTCCATGGGCGGCGCGGGCCTTGCGAACCTCAGGGAATTTGTCCCAGTCAGGGACCGAGAAGGCCTTCTTTCTTTTCTGCTCCACTTGTAAGCTGGTGACCGTGATGTAGTGATCGCTACCGAGGTCTATGAGCAGATTCGACCACACGGCTGAGCCAGCGTTTTTAACAAAGGCGAGATCTGGGACAGAGTCCCTGGTCGAGGAGGTGCCACGTCTGATGGGAAAGGCTGGGTCCGTCAATAGAGAGAGTCCCGCATCTCCCGCCTCCTGCCACAGGCTTCTGCCCTTGACCGTGTCGTGCGTGTAGTTCCACGTGTGAAAGGGGGCATTGAAATCGCCGGCCACAACCAGTGGAGAGTTTCCGGCGAGTTTCGTTGCCCTAGTGATGATGGTTTTGAAATGTTGTCTGTGATCTCTCGGGCTGCTATATACGTTAAGTATAAAAATGCTGGAGATGTTTGATTGACTCGGGATGACTTCTACTAGGGAGGTCTCAGTTTTGCTATGCCAGACCCCTAGATCGTGTGCGACGAAATTGAATTTGCTGCAGACTAATGTGCAGATTCCTCTGCCTTCCCCATGGAGAGCAAGAGCTTTGTATCCCTGGAGTGAAACCTGATCAGTCATTGTTTCTTGCAATAATATAACATGTGGCTTTTCATTGTGAGTGCGAACAAACTGCTGCAGGGTACATCTTTTATGGTGGAGTCCCCTGCAGTTCCACTGCCAAATCCTAAATTGGGTGTGTGGCCCCATCATTGCTGTATAGAGCACCTTCCGGCGTTGCTACTAGGGTCTCGAGGGAGATGGTTCTATTAATCGGTCCGGGGATGTGCAGTGGTGGCGGCGTAGGTACCGACGCGCCATCCGGGAAGTAAACGGGACGTACGTGGGTCTGGGTCGACGTCCTGATGTCCATTCCCTGCACCTTGGACTCTATCTCTGGCATTCTGTTTTCTAAGTATTGAATTTTGACGTTTTGCGCGTCTAACTTCTGATCTACGACCAAGAGTCACTGATCCACTGCAGATAGTTGTTCATTAATCTTCTTGATCTCGAAGCAGATGGAATTCAACATTTTTCTGACTTCGGACTTGGCTTTAGCCTGTACATTATTGGGCATGCTGGGAACAGCCTTTCGTTTTGCTGGGTTGCCCGAGTGGCTTGCATCCACGACCATGGGAACGTCTGCTGTTTGGGGAGAGGGGGCCCTCGAGGGGGATGAACTAGGGACTGGAACGAGTTGAGGTCCCCGAGGGGTATGGGGCGAGGGGGTCACCGAGGGGGTGCCTGAGGGGGTTGAACTAGGGACTGGAACGTGGTGAGGTTGATTAGCCTTTTTGAGCTCTGCTATTTCGGCTCGCATTAACTCGATTATGCTGCGCATCTCGGCATTTTCTTTCCTAAGCTGAGCTATTTCAGAGGAACCATGCTCTGGCGCCTCACCCCCCGTTACTTTTTCGGCAGTTCTCGCTCCCCTCCGCACCCTGTCTGCCCAGGTGGCGCCTTGTTTCCCAGGACCGGCTGGCTCCTCAAACCGGACCGTGTTCTGTGGGCCCCGGGACCTGGACCTAGAACGGCTTCTGGACCTCGAGCGGCTTCTCGAGCGGGAGCGCCGGCTCGAAGATCTACCCAGTTCGCTTCCGGCGCATGTCTGTGCTGGTGACGGGTCTCGATTCCTGGATTCCGCATTCCTTTCCCTTCTCCTCCGTCGAACGATGTACGGGAGTTGGAATTTTTTCTTGCAAATCTTGTCCGCTGTGGCGTGCGGGCCCCCGCAGAGGCCGCAAGTAGGCGAGCAGGTGTGGTTGTCGTCGGGGTTGTTGGCCCCACATTTCCTGCATCGTTTGTCCTCCGGCGTTGGGCAGACGTTGGCTCTGTGGCCTAGTCTACCGCAGGCATAGCAGCAGTCGTGCTGCCTGAGGTACAAAGAGCACTTGACTAGCGCCGAGCCGTAGAAAACGTAGTTGGGGACCTTGTAGCCGTCGAAAACGATGACTACCGTTTCACTATTCTTGATTCGCTTGGCTCCTAGGGCTAAGGGATTTCTCTCGTTGAGGATGCTTCTGTCCAGGTCAGCCTGGCTCTCCGACACATCAATTTGTCGTATGACACCCTTGAACGTGGCGTGCGGTGCGGCTTCGTAAGTGCTGAGATCGTATTGTTTGATTCCCAGAGTGATGCAATTCATTTTTAGATAAGCATCTGCGTTATCACGAGACGCGGTGCTGAGGACGATAATATTTTGTGTTGCGTTGGGGCAGACGATGTCGTGGCTAGCTTGCTCGGATGTGAGTTCTGCCGCGGCGGCGATGGCTTGACCAAGCCTTGCGGAGCCCGTTTTCTGAACATCCAGACCACCCCTGGGGCGGACGATAATCTTCCAGTGTTCCTTCGGGAGCTGAGGCATTCGCGACGATTTGATGATCTTGTGCTTTAGGTTAATAAGCTTCCTGCTGCCATTGAGACGCTCGCGGTGCCCCTCGCTGCTTGCCGCTTCACGGGTGCTGTCGCGACGAGACACGCAGAGCGTTTTTCTTGACAGCGGCGGAGCGCCAGCCGTGCTCTGCACCAAATTCTTCCGGAGGAAGATCGTCTCCTTGCATTACAACAACCATTCCCTCTGTCATGACGAGGCGGGATTAACCCTGCCCTGCGAACGCTGGTTAGGCCTTGCCGTCAGACTGAGGGGAGCGCGGCGTCACGAAAGAGAAGCAGCTCGAAAAACCGACGAAAAGGCCACCCACCATTGAAAAGTCGGTATCCGTGAGTTCCTCTTTTCCTTATGCATCCGCTGGTGCAGAAATCATTGAGATTGAGATGAATTGCTCACCGAAAATATCGAAGAAAGCAGGAGCCGATGTGGGGCATGACCGTACTACTCGGCTTCTTCTTCTTCCTCCGATGGTAGTGATGAAAAATTGTGTTTTCCAGGAATGTATTTACCTGTTATAAGAAGCCTAACTGTACTGGGTCATTCTTTGCATTCTCGATCACAAACGTTGGCACAGGGAAATAGCACTAAACGGGATCATATCAACGAGGTTCTACTGTGCAAAATGTATATGTGTGGTGGTGTGCACACTTCCTGAACTATACTGGTTGTGGCAGGAAGACTTTAAGACCCGAAAAAGAGTAGACTGTACTGTACCTATATATGTACTTAAGTTACTAATAGCTTGCTACATTCTTGTTGTGCAATGCTAGGAGACTCTTGAGCATATGCAACACTGAGTTTCGTTGCCCAAGGTTTGCAAGCATTGAATGTTGTGGTAAATTTTCTGACATTCAATATTTGGCTTTTTTCTTTGGATTTGGTTCTGAGCACTTGTCCCAGGGTTCAAGAGCCCAGTCAACCGATTCTGTAAGCGTACCTTGCAAGTGTTGTCTGGCCAGCCGATCAACAGCTTCTAATGGCATGAAGCATCAATATTGGCAAGAGAAAGGGAGATCAGCAAGATAACAGCAAGCCCTTGCTGATCTGGTCACCTCGCACCATAAAAAGGTGCTGTCCGGCCAGCTAGTTGATGTTCATGCAGTATTGTTAAAGAATTGGTCTACTGTACATGCTGTCTGTGCTGCATTGTATCTTGTCGAACGTGTTGTCCATCGTTTGGAAAATGAGCGATTCCAGACATAGTGATAATGACCTTTGCCATCATCATGTGATATCTTGATAGAAAGGCTGGACAGTTCAAGATTTGTACCGATCCTAAAGCTTTGTTTTTGGACATTGGTGTTATGGTTTCATCTCAGATGGCTGTCGGTGGCATGGCGCCACTTCTGCCACCCTGTAAAGGCAGAGAAAATAAACAACACGGAACCAGTTGCAAGCACAATCTCGAGTGTACGGCCATGTCGTACACTCGAGAATGTCGTACACTCGAGATTGTTGTCCGTGCAGCAAGAGTGTACATGTCGGTTTCTGTTCGTTGGGTGTAGCCGTTGACGGCAACCGCAGAGTCGGTCCACCCCTTGGAACTGCTCGGCTACACTTGTAAGAAGGGGTGATGAGGGACTAAGCATGCAAGGTTCTTAAAGTGCATCGTCCTTCCATGCCCACTTCTATGCACATGAGTTCGATTCAGTTCAAGTTTATTACATACATTGGGAATGATACATAGTTGTGAATATATTGAATTGTCTATTGAATTCAACGTAACAGAACTTTGTCATGCCAATGTTCAGCAACTTCGAAGTCTTTAGTTGCTGTGGGCAGAATACATATGCTCTCTTGCGGGATCTCGTTAAACCCACTCAGCTGCAAGATAAAACCTTGCAAGAAATTCTTTTCATCCTGGGTGACCATTACTGCCCCAAGCCATCTTCTGCTGTTCAGCGTTTTAGGTTCAACATGCATATTTGTGCAGAGGGTGAGTTCATCAGTAACTTCATGGCATCACTCAAAAGTCTCTCAGAATATTTCAACTTTAGAACTAAGCTTGGCATTATGCTGAGGGACCATATCGTGTACGGCATCAACGACACAGACATGCAGACAAGGCTGCTCGAGAAAACAGACCTTCTGTAAGAAGACGCCCTAAAAAGTGCACTTGCCATGGAAGCTGCGAAGGAAAATGCCGGCAACATAGCCAGTTCCAGCAGAAATTCACTTCCTATGCATAAGGTTATGGCATCAAAAGGGCATGTCGTATGCTACCTCTGCTGCGAGGAACTCTCGCAATAGAGTGCAAGCACATCAGCACTACGTGCAAGTCCTGCCAATAGCAGGGACACATTGCTCAACTGTGCAACTCGAAGAGAAAACACACTTCATCACAGAAGGGCAAGTCTGCGAAACTACATGGTTCTGCACCATCAGCTTGTAAAACTTCAAGTGGAACACACCAAGTCAACACTGTTGACAAGAACGCACCTGCCGATGTGTTTGACATGTGGCCAGTTGATACCGTTGTGCCTTTGCCATCCTTCACCGTGACCATCAGCGTTTGCAGCAAGCCGCTCTGTATAGAGCTGGACACCAGTGTGAGAGTTTCTGTCATTGCAAAAAAAAGGTCCTCAGCAGCTACTACTTTCGGTGACTGTCATGCCATCGGATGTGCTCCTACAGAGCTACTCACATGAGCTCGCACAAGTTCAAGGCAAAGCAGAGTCGCAGTACAGTTCTGTGGCAGAAAAGCTGTCCTACCTTTGTTCCTGACTGGGGAAGGCTCACCAACACCACTAGGTCGCAATTGGCTCGAGAACTGGGCATTAACATTGCTGTCTGGGAAGCAGATGTTGATGCAGTTTCTGATGTTAAGGACATTATTCAAGCATTTTCTGAGCTATTTGAACAGATCCTTGGAACTTTTAAGGGCCCAAAAACCACAATTCATGTTCTGTAGGATGCGATACCCAAGTTTTTCAAGCCACGCCCCATGCCTTTTGCCCTGAAAGATGGGGTGTCACAAGAGCTTCAGTGCCTACAGAGGCAGGCCATTCTGTAGTCAGTTGCCTCTGCAGCTTGGGCTACGCCTTTTGTTCCAGTGGCTAAGGATGGTGACATCAAAGTTTGCAGAGATTTCATGATTACTTTTAATCCAGTGGCAACCTTAGAAAAGTACCCAATTCAGAGAATTGAAGACGTTTAGGCCATGCTTTCAGGGGGTGAAAAGTTCACCAAACTGGATTTGAGGGATGCCTACCAGCAAATAGTCCTCTAAGAAGTACATTGCGATTTCCACACATATGGGGGCTATTTCAGTATACAAGTCTTCCTTTTGTCATTTCGTCGGCACCAGCTTTGTTCCAAAGACAAATGGAGAACCTTCTTTAAGGACTGTCGCATGTTGCAGTATACTTTGATGACATTCTTGTCACTGGCCTGAATGATTTGGAGCGCCTTCAAAATCTCAGTGCTGTTCTCTTTCAACTTTAGGATGCTGGACTCAAGTTGAAGTTTGACAAGTGTCACTTCTTTGTGCCAAAAGTGGAGTACCTAGGGTGGATCATAAGCAAAGAAGGGCTATTTCCAAGTTAGAGCAAGGTATCTGCAATCCTTCACGCACCTGCACCCCGTGATGTCAAGGAACTCCAAAGTTTTTTGTGGCTGGTGAATTCCCTACAGGCGTTTTTTTTTTCTTCAAACATTTCTGGATGCCTCCACCCTCTACATTCACTTCTCATGAACAAGGAACAATGCATGTGTGGAAAGGAGCAAGAAGATACATTTACTACAGTGAAGCACTTGGTAACAGCAGCGCCTGTCCTAGTACATTTCGATTTCGATCCAGAGAAACCACTGTGTCTCAATTGTGATGCATCTCCGTATGGGATTGGTGCAGTTTTGGCACATTGAAAAGCTGATGGTAGAGAACTGCCCATTGCCTTTGCATTCTGAAGTTTCTCATGCAGAACAAAACTAAGCCAAACTGACAAAGAGGCATTAGCCTTTGTATTCTGTGTTAAAAAGATCCACCAGTACCTGTGGGGCATTCCTTTCACTGCTTATATAGATCATAAACCACTACTTGGATTGTTGAGTGCTGATTAGCCCGTTCCTGTGCAAATTTCATCAAAACTAGTCAAATGGGCACTGAAACTCTCTGCTTACAAGTACAAGCTCTTGTACAAGCCTGGTCTAGACTTAGGTCATGCTGATACCCTCAGTAGGTTACCGCTGCCAACAAACAGCATTGATCTGCCTGTACCTGCTGAAGTCTTCATGCTTGAACAAGCATACCCAGGACTTTTGTCACCAATGGTTGTAGCACAGGCTACAAGAAATGATGCACTCCTGAGTCACATAGTTCTTGCTCTCTTGTGAGGAGGAGGGCTTCCAGTTGGACCAAAGGGCAATCCATTCAAAGCAAGAAGTAGTGAACTCCGCCTCCATGAAGGCTACTTGATCTGGGGTTCCAGAGTTGTTATCCCAAAATCTCTACAAGGCAAAGTCCTGACTCTTATTCATGCTGGATAGCCTGGCATTGAGAAAAGCAAGTCGATTGCCAGAAGCAGTGTCTGGTGGCAGGGTTGATGGTGACATCGCTAAGAGTGTAAAGGGTTGTGCTACATCCCAAACTTACCAGCGTACACCTCAATGCATTCAGCACACACCCTGGCCATTTCCACAGAGACCATGGTGAAAGCTTCACGTTGACTTTGGGGGCCCATTCTTAGGACATACATTTCTCATCGTTGTTGATGCCTATTCAAAATGGGTCGAAATCTGTCTAGTGGCATCATCATCAGTAGATGCTGTAATCACAGCGTTGCGGATAGCATTTACGCAGCATGGACTGTCGGATGTGATCGTGTCTGATAATGGACCCGCCTTTGCAAGTGAGCAATACTTGGAATTCCGGACATGGAATGGGATACGTTACATGCTTGTTCCGCGCTACCATCCAGCTTTCAATGGTCCGGCAGAGCATGTTGTACAGACTCTCAAGAACAAGATCAGGAGGAGCGGTCGCGGATCCTTCCAAACTCAAATTTCAAGGTTCTTATTTCAGGTTATTGGCAGAGCACCATGTGAAATGCTCATGGGAAGGATGTTCAAGACACCTTTGGATGTTTTTTGCTCAAGTTTACACACTTCAGTCCTGCTGAAACAGCTTAGGCAGAAGCCACATGCCAACAGAGGGTGTCATTCCCACTGCCAAATGTGGGAAACACTGTATTTGCAAAGAACTTCCGTCAAGGCCCACTGTGGGTACCTGCATGTGTCGTGAGCATCACAGGTCAGTCAGCAGCTACCATCCATCTCAGTGATGGCACTGTCTTGCATAGGCATGGCGACCACCTACGTCCTCAATGTGAAGAAGTCTCCGCTCCAACTGCGGTACCATTGGAGCCTGAACCTCCTACAGCGTCAGATATTGATAACCGTTCAACAACTGTGTGCAATATTCGTCCGGCTGTTTCTGCAAACTCAGCCACCAGTGAATGGGACTGGTGGCACAGACGCAGCTGCTGTGAACTGTCCCAACTTAGTATGCAGCACGCTTCAGTTTCGAAAAAGCACCAGAAGCTGCAAGCCAGTACAATGCCACTCCCCTTAATGTTTTTCTTGAATAGTGTAAGGGGAGAGGACTGTTACGGTTTCATTAAGATTGTTGCCCGTTGCATGGCGCCACTTGTGCCACCCTGTACAGATGGAGAAAATAAACATGGGATCAGTTGCGAGCGTGATCGCGAGTGTACGGTTGTGCTGCAGTGCATGTCGTTGGTTTTGGCTCATTGGGCGTAACTGTTGATGGTGACCGCAGAGTCTGTCCACCTCTCGGAACTGCTCGACTACACTCGTAACAGTTGGTCAGTGTACTAATGTCTTTAATAGTGGGTGACAGTTTACTTTGAGAGAATCTACAACTTGCTGCAAAAATGAGCTTTTCTTCTGTCACATGCGTGTGTTTATCATCATCATCATCATCATCATCATACTATTTTATGTCCACTGCAGGACGAAGACCTCTCCCTATAATCTCCAATTACCCCTGTCCTGCACCAACCAGTTCCAGCTCGCGCCTGCGAATTTTAATTTCATCCCCCTACCTAGTCTTTCGTTCTCTTGGCACCCATTCTGTAACCCTAATGGTCCACTGGTTATCTAACCTACGCATTACATGACCTGCCCAGCTCCATTTCTTTCTCTTAATGTCAATTAGAATATCTGTTATACCTGTTTGCTCTCTAATCCACACCACTCTCTTCCTCTCTCTCAACATTATGCCTAACATTCTGTGTTCCATCGTCCTTTGTACGGTCCTTAACTTGTTTTCGAGCTTCTTTGTCAATCTCCAAGTTTCTGCCCCATATGTCAGCACTGGTAGAATGCATTGATTGTACACCTTTTTTTTAATGATAATGGTAAGCTTCCAGTCAGGATCTTGCAGTGTCTGCCGAATGGACTCCAACCCATTTTTATTCTTCTGTAAATTTCCTTGTCATGATTAGGGTCCCCTGTGAGTAATTGACCTAGGTAAACATACTCCTTCACCAACTCTAGAGGCTGATGGTGATCCTGAACTCTTGTTCCCTTGCCTGGCTATTGATCGTTATCTTAGTCTTCTGCATATTAATCTTCAACCCCGCTCTTATACTCTCTCTATTAAGGTCCTCAATCATTTGTTGTAACTCGTCGCCAGTGTTGCTGAGCAGGACAGTAAACAAGAAAGGGGGTTAACCAAGTTGTATTGTTACAGAAGGATGAAAGAAGAGCGGAAGAAGAAGATAGCACGATACTGGCTGCTGCTTGTTGTTGGTGGTCAGCCATCTTAACTACTCTGACTTTTTTTGTATATATATATATATATTGTAAATGTGCTCTATGTGGACGACATCACTGTTTGGAGCGGTGGGGGGGGGGGGGCTGTGGAGCGTGCCCTTCAGGAGGCCTTGGATATTACGGAAGAGTACTTAAAAGGGACGGGACTTTGTCTATCACTCTCAAAGTCAGAACTACTGCTTTATAGACCGGATCGCAGGGGCAAGACGCACTCTACCCCTCTGGTGGCGCTACAGGAATGGAGTGGGCTCGGCGGCGCTACAGAAATGGATCGCCCTAACTGCCTTCGCTTCTTCGTTACGCAGTTCACCCCACTTTCCTGGCCCCATCTGCTCGCTGTTCTCGGAGTGCTGTCCGCCTGCACATCATCGACAGTCATCCCGTTGCCTGTGCTTCTCTCTGCGCATGCCCATACCGACATGGAACAACCGTTGCAAGATCAAGCTTGGACAGCCAAGTGCGAGCCTCCACCTGCAACTACGCATACCTTGCTTCCGCTGCATTATCTTCATAACCCTTGGACGCCGTCATCGCTATCTGCGACAATTGTCGTGCCCTCCCCTGGATTCGGCTACATAAGGCCCGACCAAACCATCGTAACGCTTAGTGGGCTCGGCGGCGCTACAGAAATGGATCGCCCTAACTGCCTTCGCTTCTTCGTTACGCAGTTCACCCCACTTTCCTGGCCCCATCTGCTCGCTGTTCTCGGAGTGCTGTCCGCCTGCACATCATCAACAGTCGTCCCGTTGCCTGTGCTTCTCTCTGCGCATGCCCATACCGACATGGAACAACCGCTGCAAGATCAAGCTTGGACAGCCAAGTGCGAGCCTCCGCCTGCAACTACGGATGCCTTGCTTCCGCTGCATTATCTTCATAACCCCTGGATTCGGCTACATAAGGCCCGACCAAACCATCGTAGTGCTTAGTGGGCACGGCGGCGCTACAGAAATGGATCGCCCTAACTGCCTTCGCTTCTTCGTTACGCAGGTAATGAATTATCACAGCCTTTACGCCAAGCGCTCCAGTAACCGTTGTCTGTTTGTACTGCCGGGCCCACGGCGATCTATAGCTATGTTTTACGAGTGTTCCCACATGTTGTTGAAACTGCTATTGCTGGCCGGGGATGTGGAAACTAATCCGGTCCTCCCCCCTGCTCTGCTGCTGACAATACCAATGATATACTTACCGCGCTTACAGTTTTACAATCCGGGCAGTCAACAATCCTTGAGCAGCTAGGCTCTATCACGTACACCCTTGAGTAGCATGAGAAAGCATTTGCGCACCTAAACACTAGGCTTACGAAGATTGAGACAGATTTCAAGTCTATTTCTAATATAAGGTCTCAAATTGACAGTATACAAAGCATACCGCCAACTGCTCAGCTCAAGTATCTACTTTGACTACCCGAATGGATGACCTTGAAAACATGTCTTGCCGAAGCAATTTGGTGTCCTATGGGCTCAAAGATGCGGAAAACGAAAGCTGGAGTGATTCTGAAAAACTTATAATTGATCACTGCCAGGAGAACCTGAATATAACCATTGAAAGCAGTAACATCGAGCGAGCACATCGTCTAGGCACATTCAAAACAGAAAAGCACCGCCCAATCATAGTTAAATTTCTGCAGTTCAAGGACAAAGAACGCGTTTTATCATCAGCTTATAAGCTTAAATCGACTGATTACACAATCAGCGAAGACTTCTCCCCTAACACCCAACTTGCCCGCTGGGGGCGAAATGCGAAAACACCCGTGTGCTTAGATTTAGGTGCACGTTAAAGAACCCCAGGTGGTCAAAATTTCCGGAGTCCTCCACTACGGCGTGCCTCATAATCAGATAGTGGTTTTGGCACGTAAAACCCCAAATATTATTATTATTATTATTACAACTTGCCCGTAAACGCCTCATTGAATTTGCGAAAACTAACCACATCCCCTACAAGCTCCGTCACAACAGGCTAATCTCTAATGGTAAAACGTACCATCTTTGATCACACCGCTGAGAAAGTGCTCGAACTTAAATCATAGCAGCCACCACTTCCCCCAAGCAGTAACGTACGGCCCAAAAACGATCATCTGTCCCTTTTTTACACTAACATTCACAGTATAATACCGAAGCGTGATTCCTTATGTAGTCTTATCAGCTCATCATCCAGTAACGTCGTTCTGCTGACTGAAACATGGCTAAATTCATCAATCTTAGATTCCGAAATCCTGCCCGAACTTCCTGACTTTGATATATTCTGAAAAGACAGACCTGACGGCTGCCGTGGTAGTGGTGTTCTTATCGCTGCCAAGCACCTTCTAAATTGTTCAGCTGTTAACGTAGTAACCCCGTTGGAAATGATTTGGTTGTGCTGTCATGCTTCATCCCCTCGCGTACTCATCAGTATATGCTATCGACCGCCTGATACGGACAGTTCCTTCATAACGCTCTTTCATGACACGCTCGATTCCCTAATCTCATCTTACCCACGCACCCCCATTTTGCTTTTCGGCGATTTCAACTTTCCGTCCATAGACTGGAATGATATGTCCCGCACCCTAACAAAAAGTCAGGCATCTAGTGAATTCCTAAACACATGCTTAACTATCGGCCTGTCTCAAATTGTTTCTGAGCCCACCCGCATGACTGACCATACATCAAACATTCTTGACCTTATTTTAACCACTCACCCTGACGAATTCTGTGCTCCTTCGTACATTACGGGCCTTAGTGACCACGTTGTACTTCACACTACCTTTTCTACTAGCGTTACCAAAAGTCCTAAATCCAAAAAGTACTAACGCTGTACGACAAAGGAGACTACATTAGCATGAATCGTGACCTTCTTGTTTTTCATAACCATTTTGCTTCTACGTACCACTTACGTTCTGCCGAGTCAAACTGGTCTCTCTTCAAGTCAGAAATGCTGCGTTTGATTCGACTTTACATCCCTACCATCAGCATAACAGAGCGAAAACCTTCTCCGTGGTTTAATGTTAAACTAAAGCATTTAAATAAGAAAAAGCACCTTTTCCGTTCTGCCAAGTTATCTAACACCAAATGTGCCTGGAGCAAATACCACACCACTGCCAAGCAATATTCCGATCTCGCTACCCAAACTAAGCTCCCGTTTTTTTCCACTACCCTCCCTGAAATGCTGCAAAGCAACCCTAAGCGCTTCTGGAAAACAATCATCCCTGATGTTGATACTACTATTTCTCTCATTGACAGCACTGGCTCACCAGTAGGCGTATCCGACGTACCCCATGTCTTGAACCATGCATTCTCTTCAGTCTTTACTAATGAAACAACTCGTGATTTCACTGATCCTGCGTCTTTGCCACATCCACCAATGGACGGCATCACCTTCAGCGCACATGGTATTGTTAATATTATCGACTCACTACAATTTTCATCTTCCTGTGGTATCGATGGAATTAATTCGAAAGTCTTAAAGAATACTAAACATGTTTGCAGTCTTATTCTTTCCCTAATTTTTCAACAGTCGCTTGATACAGGCTCAGTTCCACATGACTGGCGAATCGGGAAGGTCATTCCAGTTTTCAAGAAAGGTGACAGATCATCCCCAGGTAATTACCGACCCATTTCGCTAACCAGTGTATGCTCTAAGATCATGGAACATGCCATTTACTCTAATGTTGCCACATTCCTAACATCTGCCAACTTTTTTCATCCAAAGCAACACGGATTCTGGAAAGACCACTCATGCGAAACCCAATTAGCTTTGTTCCTGCATGACATTCATTCCTATCTTGACCGCAATATCCCAACTGATGCGCTATTTCTAGATTTCGAGAAAGCTTTCAATAAAGTACCCCATTCCAGCCTTTTACTTAAAATGTCCCTGTTAAACATTCATCCTAGTGCCTTGAACTGGATACGAAGCTTTTTAACTGACCGCATGCAATTTGTTTCCGCTAATGGCTTCTCATCATCCTACTCGCACGTTCTTTCAGGAGTACCTCAAGGCACAGTTCTTGGCCCCTTGCTCGTTCTAATATACATTAATGACTTGCCTTCCACAGTAACATCTAGTATCCGCCTTTTCGCGGATGATTGCGTACTCTACCGCCCCATAACTAACACCGAGGATGCTTACATCCTCCAAAATGACATGGATAACATAGAGCAGTGGTGCACTAAGTGGCTTATTTATGTCCCTAAATACTACAAAGACCTTACAAATTTCTTTTCACTGCTGCTGAAATTATACTCTGCCTACTTATAAAATTAACGATACTGCCATTATTTACACTAACTCTTTTAAGTATCTTGACATTAACCTTGCTAGTGACTTAACATGGTCTTGCCACATTAACCACATAATAAATTCATCTTTCTTTCTTTCTTTATTGTTTCACGGATTCTCTCCGTGTAGGGGGCAGAGGTAAAGGCAAAATGCCTGACAGAGCCTCTGCGCCCCTACAGTTCAAGGCAGCATGACATATCATTCACACACATATTTGTCGAACCTATCTTGAACACACAGCACACAGCAACGAAAAATTCAATTATTCAGGACACATGTCTCCAAAGCATTACTTTTGCTTCAGCGGGATAGATTTCGAAAAAGCAGAAGATACATATGCAATAAGTATTATATAACAATAAAATTGGCTTACACCAGAAGTCAACAAAGAAAAAAAAAACCATAGAATCACTTGCTCGAAAATACATAGCACATACAGTAAGTAGATCAGTACATTGAAACATTTCAGAAAAAAAAAAAATCGAGCAGTTGGGTATCTCCGATGTAACCTGCGCATGACACCTTCTTCCTTAAAATTACTAGCTTATAAAACATTTGTACGACCTAAACTTGAATACGCTTGCGCAATATTTGACCCCCATCAGTCTAACCTTATCTCAGCCCTTGAATCTGTTCAGAATCGTGCCACTCGCTTTATTCTTTCAAACTACTCGCGATACTCTAGCATATCCGCCTTGAAGTTGCAACTAAAACTTCCTTCTCTCGCTTCCCGTCGCCGAATTTCACGTCTCTGCCTTTATCACAGGTTTTTCCATTGTTCGCCCCGTGACAGCAACCTCATCCTACCAGTACGTCGAACACCCCGCACAGGCCATCCAAATAGCGTCATCCCACATCGTTCCCGAACAACTACATTTCAGAAATCATTTTTTGTCCACACAGCTCGCGACTGGAATGACCTTCCCTGGGACTTAGCACTAATCCCTGATCCAGTCCATTTTAAGACTGCCATCGAGGAAGCCATGTCATCGTCATGATTCTCATGTAACATTCATTGTTAACCGCCGTTCTTGTGCCCACCCCTCATGTAATGTCCCGCCAGGGACCCTTGAGGTTCAAATAAATAAATAAATAAATAAAACAGATTCCTATTAACCTATACGCAGAATCTGGTCAGATGATCCCTAGAGTCGAATCGGTCAGGATTCTAGGTCTGATCCTAAATGCAAAGGGAAGCAACAATCAAACTGTTGTCCGCGTAAAGACAAAAACAGAAAACATGCTCCAATTAATCACAAGAGTCTCGAACCGCAGAGGCGGCCTCAGTGAGAGCAATCTCCTTGGGCTGTATCATGCGTTCCTCATGAGTCAAATAAACTACGTAGCATCGGCCCTCAACTGGTCCCGCTCGGAGGAGGCCAAAATTGTTGCACTAATGAGAAAAAGCATTAAACACATACTGGGAATTCTCACTCGCACCAGCACGGAGAAGCTCCTACAATTAGGGGTTCACAATACCCTGACGGAGGTAATCGAAGTACAAAGAATGGCACAAACCGTCCGCCTCTCGTCTTCGACAGCAGGCAGAAGCATATTAATGTCCGCAGGTCTAGCCCCCTTGGCGGTCGACGAGAATGCCATCATGCTCTTTCACACCGTTAGGGCAACCTTTCAAGTTAGCCCTTTCCCTCGGAATGTACACCCCCAATATAACATAGCTAGATGCAAGGCAAGAGCCCGCTCTCTCATTGACTTTATGCACAAAAGCCTGCAATTAACTGCCTATGTAGATGCTGCCCAGTATGGGCGCACAGATTCATTTGTAGCTGTTGTAGCTGATCCTCACGGGAAAATTCTTAATGCAGCTTCTGTAAGACACACCACGGTAGTGGCGGCTGAACAGGCTGCCATCGCGCTAGCTATGAATGACCCCTCACGGCCTTACATCTACACTGACTCGAGATCAGCCATACGAGCCTTTCTATCAGGCCTAATCTCGAAAGAGGCGGCAGCTATGATCAAGCAAAGACCGCCTGATGCTCTTCACACTATCACATGGTTCCCAGCGCCCATGGGAACCAATGTACATCCCAGCAAACCCAACTCGAATGAGCTAGTTCATGACCGGGCGCGAGGTCTAACATTCCGCAATGGTCCTGATGCGCTAAGCAGTTGGGATTGTGAGCATAACTCTGATCCTCTACTCTCTCTTAATGGAATAGTTACACTATCAGCTTGGGCGCAGGCATTTCCCGCTGCCACACCCACAGCTAACTAGACCTCAATCTTCCACATTGAGAATGTTACAAACGGGATCTTTCCCTTCGAGAGGAAAGTTTAGCCGCTTTGCTCCGGACATCGGCCCACACTGCCCCGAGTGCAATGAAGAGTATTGCCCATTAGCACACATGCTCTGGCAATGCTGTGCGTTACAAAAAGCATCTTTTAATAAACTAGAGGACTGGCAAGAGGCCCTTAAAAGCGGCGATCCCCAGGACCAACTAAGGGCTGCCGAAAGGGCCCGCGAATGGGCGGAGGACCATGGTCTTCCGGCCCCAATGTGGGAGCGGCCCGCAACTATGACTTAGTAGTTCCTTAGGACCTTAATAAAGTTTGTTGACTGACTGACTGACTGACACTCTTCTATACTCCCAACATCCCCGTAACATATTGGTGAGAGGTGCGGGATACCACGGCTGGAAACGGAGCTCGGCAATGGACATTGCATCACCATAAGCACCATGAATGACGGTCAGTGCTTGGGATCAACATCGTTGCCGTCTCTTATGTCACTGTCGCCAGCTACATTGCTGTCACCTTCAGTGTCATTGTGCAAACCCAAGGATCCTGGAGTTTTCTGCTGGACCGATGGCACTAACGTTGAAGAGTGGTTGGCCATGTACGAACGCGTGAGTGGAATCAACAGAAGGGACCCTACGCTTATGCTAGCTAACCTGTTGTTCCACCTAAAAGGCACGGCAAAGGTGTGGTACAAAAACCATGAAGAGGAACTAACCAGCTGGGACCAATGCAAAGAGAAATTGAGTTGTTTGGCAAACCAGCCAATCATAAAATTGCCACAAAGCAGGAACTGGGCTGCCATGCCCAATCTCCCATGGAGTCCTATATCTCGTACATCCAGGACATGCTGGCACTTTGTCGTAAAGCCGATCACGGCATGACAGAAGCTGAGAAAGTCAAGCACATGCTTAAGGGCATTGCTGATGATGCCTTTATTCTGCTCATGTGCGAAAGCTGCTCAACAATTGATGCATTCATTAAAGAGTGCTGACAATTCGAGCAGGCCAAAAGCAGACGTGTCTTGCAACCATTTGTCAGACTTGCCAATAATGCCGCAACGTCTGCGTGTGAAGATCAACCCGCACAGCAGTATGCGTCGCCATCAAAGGACGGGATGCAAATCGTTCGACGTGAACTTGATACGATGGCGCCCGCAGCTTTCTGATCATGTAGCCCTGATGCTGCCACATTTTCAGTTCCCCTCATACAAGCCATCGTTCCCCAGGAATTTGAAAAGATTGGTTTACATTCTGTGTGTGCTGTTGCCAATCCCAGAGCTAACGAATGCCTTTCTACTATTTTCACTCCACCCTGATGCTTCTCTCTGCGTTACCACAACCCGACTGAGTGGAGAACTGCGGACGACCAGCCAATATGTTTGACCTGTCGCCGCAGTGGTCATGCCGCCTGATACTATCACAACTCGTGGCCCTCAATACCTGCACGCCGACTAGCCTGAGCCATTTTGATGGAAATGCCTGCAATGTTTCGCCCACCGCCAAGTCTAGCAGCGCCGACACCTCTGCTAGGAGCACGCGGTACAGCCGCTCACCATCGCCGCGCGGACACCAGTCTCGTTCACTGCAAACATGTCGCCCATCTTACCGTTTGCCGTAGTCATGTCGCCTTTCGTCCCCTGGGGCTTTTGGCCGCACCGTTTTGGAAAACTGGGAAACACTGCCCTTGGAGGTGGGGCTGCATTGCCTCCTACTACAGCAAATCCTCTGTCTGTGTCCACAAGGAGAAGTGTAATTGACTTTAAAATAGATGCCATACTGTCACAATCTGCCCGGGTTCATGAACAAGGGAGGGCTCGAGGCACCCTTCACTAGACGGATGCTCCGCAGCGTGGTGGTAACAAACGATGACTGACCGCCAAGCAGCTGTGCTCGTCGGTGTTTATTGTGCTGTGGTGACCAATGTTGCCTACCAAGCCTGGAAAACAAATGAAGATTATGCCCGAGGGGGTGTCACATGCTTGTTACAACTCCTTACCCCCAGTTTGTTTGTCGACAACAAACGTCCAAGTTTAAAGTGCGAGGCTCTGCCTCCGCCCTAGCCGGGTCGACGGTGCCTGCTACCCAGGCGAGTAACGGTCCGGTGGCCTTCGCCGTCAAGTACTCTGCCTGGGCACTGGCGTTGATGGGCCGGGTGTGGCAACACCGGGTGCTGCCTGAGACAGCCTCGCTCCATCCGGAGGTTCTGCAGTGGTCGGCCTTGTGAGTGGTGATGGGCTTGACACCGGCCCAATGGGCGCCTGCACCACTGGCAACGCTTGCCACCTCAGAGGTGGGCTGTGCTCCACTGGAAGCGACTGGAGCTGCCACTAGTCCTCCTGCGGGCTGGAACTCGGAAGTGGCAGTCGAGGGTGCTGGCCAGGTCCCGAGGCAAGGCCTAACATGGTCAGTGTGTCTGAGCTACGTGGCCCTGTTTGGCATGCGGAGGAGCAGCAATGAGGCGCTGGCAGGAGACACCACCTGTCCGGCAGACCAGGGGGGGCCAGGACGGAAGTTCCTGGCAAAAACTGGAGCTCCCAACTCCAGCAAAGGCCCAGGACAACACCCTCAGTCAGCAGCCAGCTTCTGCTTCAGCTGCTGCAGGAGCACTGTTATCGGAGGTGCGGATGCAAGACGTCCAAGGGTGTCTTGACCATCTGACCCAGCAGGAGCTCACAGAGGGCACGGCCAGTGACATCGTGGGGCATGGTCCAGTATTCGAACAGTATCCAGGCAATCTGGGTCCGGAAATCCCCATTCTGGCTCTTCTTGAGCTTGTCCTTGATGGTTTGCACCACCCACTCATCTGTGCCATTTGAAGCAGGGTGGTATGGTGGAACCATCATTCGGCGGATTCCGTTCTTCGTCAGCCAGGCCAGGTACTCTGTGCTGGCGAAAGCAGGACCATTCATGTCGGACACGATGACGTCCGGCAACCTCTGGGCAGCGAAGACCTGTCGTAGCACTCCGATGGTTGCGCCTGCTGATGGAGTGGTGACAGGTAGAACCTCCACGCACTTTGAAAAGGCGTCCACCACCACCATGAAGTAATGGCCCTTGAAAGGTCCCCCAAGGTTCACATGTAGGCGAGACCAGGGTCTCTGTGGGAACAGCCAGGCGGTGATTTCCACATCACGTGAGGCCTGCTGATGCTCCTGGCAGATTTGGCAGCTCTGCACCATCTTAGTGATGTCCTGGTCGAGGCCAGGCCACCTAACATGGGACCCGGCCACCATCTTGGTCTTTTCCACGCCAGGATGACCCACGTGAGCAACTGCAGGAGCCTGGACCAGAACTTTGTGGGATGACCACCCTCAAACCCCACAGTAGGCAGCCCTACTGCTAGCTCAGCTCAAAGGCCTTGTGGCTATAGGCCTGCTGAAACAATTCCTCCCCTCGGGACACCGCCTTGATCACCTCAGACAGGACTGGGTCTCGGCTGGTCACTTGCGATACCGCAAATCTGGACAGCACCTCCGAGTACGCTTGCTCGAGCATGAACACTTCATCAGGTTCCAGAATAGCATCAGGAACCTCTGGCAGGGGCAGGCGTCTCAGGGCATTAGCAGGTCCCAGGTCCTTTCCCCGACGGTAAACCAGCTGGTAACTATAAGCTGCCAGCCTCAAGGTTCAGCGTACCACATGCCCCACCAGCCCCAATGGCGGCTTGTGGTCTGTGACCGCCTTGAACTTCCAGCCCCACAGATACTGGTGGAAGCGTTCGACACCGAACATGAGGGCCAAACCTTCCTTGTCCAGCTGGCTGTAATGTTACTCTGCAGCGTGAAGCCAGCGAGAAGCAAACGACACAGGGCGTTCCTGGCTATCCTTGTCCCGGTGCGCCAGGATGGCTCCTACGCCATACGGCGACACATCCACAGTCAAGACGACAGGCTTAGCAGGATTAGCTCCTTGCTGCGCAGGAAGGCCCGGTCCTGCTCCTTCTTCCAGACCCATTGCTGACCATATCGAAGCAGAAGATGGAGCGGCTGTAGATGCTCCAACAGGTTCAGCAGAAAACTCCTGTAGAAGTTGATGAGGCCGACGTAGCTCTCAAGCTCCTTTTTGTTCTGGGGCTTAGGCATCTTGACAACAGCATCAACTTTGCAGGGAGCTGGAGCTAGGCCAGCCTGAGAAATGACATGTTCCAAGCACTCAACACTGGGGGCCAAGAAAACGCACTTTTCCAGCTTGAGCTTGATACCGGCGTCTTGCAGTCGTGTCAGGACATTGTGCAGATTCTGCAGGTGGTCCCCGTCATCGCTGCCAGTAACCAGGATGTCATCCAAGTACACCACCACGTGCCTCATGCCCCTGAAGAGGTTGTTCATCTCCCTCTGAAATATCGCTGGGGCTGAGGCCACGCCAAACGGTAAGCACGTGTACTGGAAGAGCCCCAAAGTTGTCAATATTGTGACATACTTCCGGGAGGCATCCTGGAGCACCAGCTGCTGGTAGGCATCTCTGAGGTTGAGCTTGGTGAACTTCTGTCCACTGTACAATGCTGACCAGAGATCTTCTATCCGGGGCAGCGGGTACTTCTGGACGTTTGTGGCAGGGTTGATGGTAACCTTGAAATCCCTGCACATCCTGACACTGCCGTCTCGCTTGAGGACTGGTAAGATGGGAGCAGCTCATTCAGACGTCTTGACGGGCACTAGGATGCCCTCTCTATGTAACCGTTGCAGCTCCTGGGGGACCCCGTCCTTCAGGGCAAACGGGAGTGGGCGAGGCTTGAAATAACGTGGCCGGGCTCCCTCAGGTACATAGATGCCTGCTGTCGTGCTGGCGAATGTGCCCTCCCCAGGCTGGAACAGGGACTTGAACTTGGTTAGGAGGCTGGGGACGTCTTTCACTGTATGCAGGCTGGCTTCCTGGTACTCTGGCAGACGAATGCCCATTGCATGAATCCAGTTTCCGCCCAGCAGCATTGGCGACGAACCCTTGGTTAAGTAAAGGGGAAGGGTTGCCTCCCTGTCGCCAAAGCGAACGCTGACCTGTGCCTGACCCTGGACCTGGGGGAGCTGCCCGGAGTAGCTGCGGAGCATCATGCCCGAAGCCTCAATGGACACGCCAGGGAATGTAGGCTTTAACCGTTTCCCGGCCATGGCTGACACGCTGGCCCCTGTGTCCAGCGCCACGGAAATGGGGTGCCCGCAGATTTCGACGGTCAGCATGTGCGGCGGGCACTGACGATGGTACAAAGTCTGTGTGCCACACGTTGAAAATCGGCGGGTCCTCGGCCATGACTTGGAGCGTTGCCGCAGAAGAACTTGAGCGTGCTGTCGCACGCCCTCGCCACGTACCCTTGCGATGGCTACCCGGGCTTGAACCAGGCTGCTACTGCTGTACACTGTTCATCCTTCCCATTTTCAGCATACCTATGCCAGGTGCCCAGTTTTCCCGCACGTGAAGCATTGTGCTTGAGAGAACTGGCACTGTGAGTGGGAGTGGGCACCACCACAGCAACCGCAGGTACTGTCCTTTGTCGCCAACTTGTTGGCCGCCGCTTCCGCCGACGCTGAGCCAGTCGCACGGGCAATCTCGCCGGAGTCCTTAGCGGCAGCTTCCATTGCCAGCGCTGCCTTCACAGCGTCGTCCAGCGAGAGGTTGGAAGCTCCAGAAGTCGCGTGTGCATGGCGGGGTTGTTGATGTCGCCGACGAAACGGTCCCAGAACAGCGAGTCCAGCTGGTCCCCGAAAACGCAGGCACTCGCTAACCCTCGTAGTGCAGCAACGAACTGCACGAGGGTCTCTCCTTCCCAGCGGCTCCAGTTGTTGAAGCGGAAACACTCCGTTAGTGTGGACGGTGCTGGGTTGAAATGAGAGCGCAATATGGCGGCAGCTCACCCAGCATCTTGCAGCGTGACTGGCTTGAGAAGGTCGAGCAAGAGACTGAATGCATGGGTCCCGCAGCTGGCCAGGAAAATGTCCCGTTGTTTGGCCTCGGGTGTGTCATTTGGCCGGAAGAACATGTGGGCTTGTTCCTTGTAAATTGGCCAGGTGGACCCATCTCCCTCGAACGGCTCGAGCCTGCCGTAGAGCAGCATGGCGGCCGCAATGGAGGGTGGTGTTTCGCCGCTCTTGGTGGCGTGGGATGATCCGTGGGTATTCGTCGCCAGTGTCACGATCCGTGTGTGTCCGTGAACAAGGGAGGGCTCAACGCACCCTCCATTAGACAGATGCTCCGCAGCATGCTGCTGGTAACGAACGATGACTGACCGCCGCGCAGCTGTGCTCGTCGGTGGTTATTGCGGTGCGGTGACCAATGTTGCCTACCGAGCCTGGCGGGCCAACGAAGATTGTGCCCGAGGGGGCGTCACATGCTTGTTACACGTACCTGTCCAAGCACTCGTCGACACTGGAGCCCACGCGTCTGTGATGAGTGCTAGCCTACATACACGTTTAAAAAAGGTCCTCACCCCAGCAGTTGCTCGAGTGCTCCGTGTGGCCGACGGCAGCATGCTAGTTGTTCTTGGAATCTATACTGCGCATTTAAATATAGCCGTCTGCCCTAGTTCTGTTCTCTTTGCTGTGATTGACAACTGCCCTCACAACGCTATCCTTGGATCGAACTTTTTATCTATTCATTCTGCTCTCATCGACTGCACGACCGGCATTCTTCAGTTAGAACTGGGCCGCTATTTTGTAGCGATACCTTATGCCTTATTCTATGCTATTCTTATCATCCACCACACACGGCTGCCTGATCCCGTTGATAATGCGGGCAGACCATCGCTCTAACC
The DNA here is from genome assembly GCF_050947875.1 of Dermacentor variabilis. Lineage (NCBI taxonomy): Eukaryota > Metazoa > Arthropoda > Arachnida > Ixodida > Ixodidae > Dermacentor > Dermacentor variabilis. The sequence continues at coordinate 15,369,561 of NC_134574.1, read as the reverse complement.
ACTGGCCAAGCGCGGAAAGCCTGAAAAAGCATAGAATCGGAAAAGGCATCGCTACAAAATACCGGCCCTACTTGAACTCGCTGATGCTCCGAGCACCACCTCTCCGCATGTGTGCTCGCTTCACGATGTGTGTCTGTCACCCGAGGCAGTTACTTGCGTCACTTTGACCGCCTAGCCACAGGTTCCTGACGGTGAATATGTGTTTCGCGCCATCATCGACGTGCTTTTGAACCACAACATTGCTGTTCTGCATACGCTGGTCACGGTTACTAATAACAACGTCATTCTACCGCTTCTGTATTTCAGCCTGTGCCCTCAAGTGATTCCTGCCGTCATGTTCTTGGCCAGTGTTTCTTGTGGTTCCAAATTTGACATTGGGAGTCTGAATCTCGAGAGTGGTTTATTAGCGCCAATTGCAGCTCACAGCTGTGGTTTCTTAACGGATGACTTCGCGAAAGTCATTGCACCTGACCTCACCTCTGCACAGGCCACAGACATAAGTCTCCTGCTTGAATCGTACAGTGACATCTTTGATTTCGCTGACAGGCCTTTAGGTCAAGCATCTATTGTTGAGCGCCGTATAAACACTTTAAACATGAATCCTATTCGTCGGCATCCCTATTGTGTATTTGCATGCTGAACGTCGAGTCATCCAATCAGAAGTGGACAAAGTGCTCCGCAAAGGGGTCATCGAGCCATCAGCCCGTCCTTGTGCTTCGCCTGTCGTCCTTGTGAAAAAGAAAGATGGTAACTGGCGTTTTTGCGTTGATTATCGTCACTTAAACAAGATCATGCGAAAGGACGTCTGCCCACTATCGTGCATAGATGACGCCTCGGGCTGCTTGCACGGAGCTAAATACTTCTTGATCCGGCTACTGGCAGATTTCAGTAGATGAAATGGACCGTGAGAAGACGACCTTCGTCACGCCAGATGGCTTATATCAGTTCAAAGTCATAGCCTTTGGCCTATGCAATGCTCCTGCCACATTTGAATGTATGATGGACTCTCTTCTGCGAGGCTACAAATAGACCACATGTCTCCGTTACCTTGATGACGTTATTGTTTTTTCTCCCACGTTTGGCAGCCACCTTACCTGACTCGCTGCCGTTCTTGCGGTCTCCCGAAAGGCTGGCCTCCAACTGAACTCCATGAAGTGTCAATTCGGGCGCTGTCAGATTACCTTGTTGGGACACTTCGTTGACGCATCTGTTGTTCAACCGAATCCGGAAAACTTCGCGCCGCACGCAGTTTCTCTGTGCGACGTTCTGCTTCTGACGTGCACTGCTTCATCGGCCTGTGTTCTTATTTTTGCCGTTTCGTCAAAAACTTCGCCGACATTGCTCTGCCCTTGACAGATCTTCTAAAGAAGAACACGCCATTCTCATGGGGCCTGGAGCAGGCTCACATGTTCGCCGCTCTCATTGGATTTCTGACCACCTTTCCCATACTTTGCCTACTTTGATCCATCTGCACCGACTGAAGTCCACACTGACGCAAGCAGCCATGGCATCAGTGCTGTTCTCGCCCAACAGCAGAACTGTACCAAGTGCGTGATAACTTACGCCAGCCACCTGCTAGCACTTGCCGAGCGAAATTACTCCATGACCGAGCGGGCGTGCTTGGCTTTAGTTTGGGCTGTCGCTATGTTCCGGCCATATTTGTACGGCTGCACATTTTCGGTTGTTACAGACTACCACGCACTCTGCTGGCTATCTTCCCTCCTGGACCAGCATCTTCCCTCCTTGTGTCAGTGCCGGAAGAAACCTCCTCTGCCACCTGTCGGACGACTCCATCCAATTGAAGTTCTCTCTGAACGGTTCTTCCACGTGGGCCTTGACCTGCTTGGCCCTTTTCCGACAATGACTAGAGGGAACAAGTAGATAGCCATCGCTACTGATTACCCGACATGCTACGAGTGTCGCGTGTCACTAAGGCGTTGCCGACTAGTTGCGCACTGACGTCGTCAATTTTCTCCTTCACGGCCTCATTCTCCAGCACGGTGCACCTCGACAGGTACTTACAGACCGCGGCTGCTCGTTCTTGTCTTGAGTTGTCGACGACCTCCTCCACTCTTGTGCCACTGAGAACAAGCTGTCCACCGCTTACCACCCACGAATGAACAGTCTTACGGAACGTCTTAACCGAACAATCACAGAGATGCCGTTGATGTACGTCTTCAATGATCACCGCGACTGGGACACCATGCTGGCCTCCGTGACATTTACGTATAACTCGTCCTGCCATGGGGACCGAAAGATATTCACCCTTTTATCTTTTGTATGGTCGCAACCCCACATTACCGTTTGACACCATCCTCTCTTCTGTGCCATGTGTTGCAACTGAGTACGCTCCTGAAGTTATCGATCACGCTTACATGGCACGTCAAGTCGCCTGATCTCGTTTATTAGCCTCACAGCATCTACAAAGAGAGTATTATGACCGGTGCCATTAATATGACCGGTGCCATCGGGATGTTAAGTTCACGCCAGGTGCTTGGGTGCTCCTTTGGTTACCATGTCGTTGGGTTGGCCATTCCCAGAAGCTCCTCTCTCTCTCTCTCTCTCTCTCACTACACAGGGCCTTATGATGTCCTACATCAAGGTAACGAGATAAATTAAGAGATTTCACCGCTACAGTTTGATACATCCTCAAATCCAATGCCTGTTGACGTCGTCCATGTTTTGCAGCTGAAGCCATACTTCACTCTCAATTCTTTGCCTATCATGCGCCGAGCCGGCGATTCACCACCAGGGAGTCCTGTTACAGAAGGATGAAAGAAGAGAGAAAGAAGACCATGGGACGCTGGCTGCTGTGGTTTGTTGGTGGTCAGCCACCTTAACTACTCTGACTTATTTTCCATATATATTGTCAATAGAATCTTCTATTCTCCCAACATCCCCGTAACAATATCATAAGTAGCCAACGAACACTGACACCAAGGACAACATAGGGTAAATCACTTGTGCTCAAGTAAGTAAAAGCACAAGTAATTTCCCCTATGTTGTCCTTGGTGTCAGTGTTTGTTGGCTTCTTATGATATGACCAACAAAAATCGGGCCCCTCGGTTAACCTCCTTTCCCCTCGTTCATTACATAACGAGGCTCTCGAATTTGGCAACATTGATGCCTTCAGGTAGCATGTGTGGGTTTATTGACCAGTTGCCTTCACCCAAAAAGATAACGTTCTGGCGATGCCTGCGGCAGAAAGGATGTTCCACATCCGCTGCCATGGTTTGTGAGTGGTGGTGTTGACTAACACTTCCAAGGTTCTACTAGGAAACATAATTACCCAAGAAAGTGGACGAGGAAACGGCGCCACAGTAGCTCAATCGGTAGAGCATCGCACGCATAATGCGAAGGTTGTGGGTCATTCCCAAACTGTGAAAAGTTTTTTCATCCACTTTCATTTCCATTTATTTATCGTTTCATTATTTAATTTATTAAGCACAAGTAATTTCCCCTATGTTGTCCTTGGTGTCAGTGTTTGTTGGCTTCTTACGATATGAACAGGACAATGTCATCTGCAAATCTAAGGTTGTTGAGATATTCGACGTTGATCCTCACTCCTAAGCCTTCCCAGTTAAATAGCTTAATTACTTCCAAGCACTCAGTGAATAACATTGCAGAGATTGTGTCTCCTTGTCTGACCCCTTTCTTTATAGCTATCTTCCAAATTTTCTTGTGGAGAATTAAGGTAGCTATGGAATCTGTAAATACTTTCAAAGATATTTACGTATGTGTGTTGTACACTTTGATTACGTAATTGACGTAGTAGTTCTGCGGAAACCCGCAAGGTGGAGAGAAGTAATGATTTTCCCTTTATTCATTACTTCTCTCCACCTTGCTGGTTTCCGCAGAACTACTACGTGAGAGACTTGCCTTTGCTTCGTGTTGTCGACAAATTCGACATTGCCCTGCCATCTGCGATCTGCCTGGTTAGCTCAGATGGTAGAGCGGTTGCCCCAGAAAGGCGGTGGTCCTGGGTTCGAGTCCCGGACGAAGACAAATTTTTCTTCAACTATGAGGCTTTTTCTTTCGAGGAACCTGTATGGGTTTCCTTTGTAGCTATCGCTATGAACGGGTGGATGTCTGATTTTCCCTTTATTCATTGATTACGTAATGCTTCTATGACTGCTGGTATCTCTACTGAATCAAATTCCTTTCGTATCTATGAAAGCGATATAGAGAGGCCTATTGTACTCTGCAGATTTCTCAATAACCTGATTAATGACATGGATGTGATCCATTGTAGGGTATCTCTTCCTGAAGCCAGCCTGCTCCCTTGGTTGACTAAAGTCCAGCGTTGCCCTTATTCCATTGGAGATTATCTTGGTGAATATTTTATATAATACTGGGAGTAACATAATGGGCCTATAATTTTTCAATTCTTTAACGTCTCCCTTTTTGTGAATTAGCATAATGTCGGCATTTTTCCAGTTTTCTGGGACCCTTGCACTCGATGGACGCTTCGTATAGAGAGCCGCCAGTTTTTCTAGCATTTTGTCTCCTCCATCTTTGAATTAATCGACTGATATTCCATCCTCTCCTGCCGCTTTTCCCCGTTTCATGCCTCATCTCATCTCTCATCTCTAGTTTTACCTCATCTCTAGTTACAGGAGGAGTTTCTATATACTGTTCATTATTGTTTCGAATAGAGTGCTCCCAAGTCCTCTGGGTACTGTACATGTCAGTATAGAATTCTTCCGCTGCTTTTATTGTACCTACGAGATTGCTCATGATATTACCCTGCTTATCTTTCAGTGCATACTGCTTGGTTTGTCCTATGCCAAGTTTCCTCCTCACTGATTTCAGGCTGTGTCCCTTTTACGGCTTCTTTAGTCTTTCTCATGTTATAATTTATAATATCACATATTTTAGCTTTGTTGATCAGTTTTGACAGTTCCGCGAATTCTATCTTATCTCTTGAGTTGGACACTTTCATTCTTTGTCGTTTCTTTATTAGGTCCTTTGTTACTTGGGAGAGCTTGCCTATTGTTTGCCTTGGTGCCTTGCCTCCCACTTCAATCACTGCCTCTGAAGCCAGCCTGGTTACGATTTCATTCATTGCCTCCATGTCATCTTCATCTCTTTGTTCTAAGGCTGCATATTTCTTTGCATCTGTTTATCATCCGCAGGCAAATGGGCATAGAGAGTGATTTAACCCTAAATTCAACATGTGCATCCAGCCAGCCCATTTGGAATGGACATATCTGCTCACTGCTGTGTGGGACTACCCTTCTGTATATTCGCACACCACGTGCTACAATAGGAGTAGCACTGTCAGTGTGATTGAACACCTGGCGACGAGTGAGCAATAATATATGCTGGGCTTGTGTACACTTGTTCCGCATTTTCACTTCTTTTCTTGGCAACTCTGTCTGTGTGTAATAGTTGGCATTTGGGGGTCACGTTTGCCACTGTACATGTAATTATTGCCCATCTGTGTGCCCCTTCTTGTTGGTCCTCTTGTTGCAGTGAGTGCATCATAATTTGTTTTTCCATGTTGCAGTCCCTTCTGGCGGATGGAGTACCCCTGGAGAGCTTCCCAGCATCCCTGGAGCTGCCGCCAGAGTCCAGCCCATACCCAGTCAAATTGCTGGGCACACCTCGGGCTACAGGGCAGCTGCAGCTACGTGGTCAGTCCAAACCGGGCTTCACTTGAAGGAGGGAAATGTGGCTGGGGCTGTTTTTTGTGCACAATGCAAGCACAGAAAGTATGAGGCTCCATGTCAATGCTTGCTTTGACCAAGGGAGACTCGCAGATTGTTGTTACATTTTGAGCACACTAGCTAGCTCGCAGTGGCCGTCCCAGACGATATTTTTGTGGTGGGCTGGAGGTTGTGTAGAATTTGCCTTTGAGCGAAAGTCTTTGTCAATGCACCCTCCTGACATCCGATGCCTCAGCCTTCCACGGCGCATCAGTACCAGTTCCATTTTGTTCGGAAAGACTGCTCCGATGCATGAGACAGGCAGCCGAGACCATGAACTGTTTGGTGTACCTCCCTCCAGACGCGACTAGTGAATTCGTGGTAAGCGCTGAAAGCTTTTTAATTTTCTAATTTTCTTTTTTTCCACACTACTTTTAAGTGCTGTTCAATTCCGCCGAAAATATATAGTGTATCTAGTCACGTTCATGCCCCTTGTGTACGGGAGACTCCGAAACCACAATGTTAGAACCATTGAGAAATACTATGCCGTGCGACCTGCCGCGACCTACCCCAAAAAATATTGCAGCGCTGAAGGGAGAGAAAACGTGATGACAAGGTTTGCAGTAGCACGCAAAGAATAAGAAATAAATAATGTAACGTCCACAGTTGTAAAGTTCACATACAGATTTTGATCAAGTAAAAAAGAAAAGGTGTAGTTTACGTTCAGTTATTTCTTCTGAATTTGCATTTATATTCGTTTTCACGGGTTTCCGTTTGTATTCCTGTAGATCACGAGCATGTATTCGCAACTGCGAGTGGTCGTCGGTACACCTGTAGGGTTTGCCCAGCTGAGTTCACGGCCGTCTGCGCACGTACGGTTCCGGAACTACGAGGCCAGAACTGTTTAGAAATCATTCTATATTGGAGCTACCCATCGGGATCAGGAAAGCACATCTATCGTGGATACATCAAGTTTTTAGGCACGTAAGATTTACAAAATGGGTTGCAGAAATCTCCGAAACATGCTGCCAGTATGTGCGTACTGAGATGCCCCCCTTTTTGTGTTCAAAGCAAGCGCACCGTGCACTATATTATGTTAAACGCGAGTAGCAGTATGAGCTCTGTCTGAGCTATTTCAAATGCTTGGTTCCCATAGTCTGAAGTTCAATATTCCCCTATAAAGCTTTTTTTTTTGGACGATGGTGAGCTTGAAATTCACCTCCATCAGTGCACAAAATCTGCAGGCTTGGAGTGACGCCTGTCTCCGGCAAAAGATGCCAAGAGCGAGTGGGGCTATACTAGTCCAGGTACAACCAAATTAGGAAGGCCCACTAAGCTTCAACAAGACACTCCCTCACCAGGACAGGAATTGGCCTCCATGGTGCAGTATTCGGCCACTCCTTCCCAAATGACTCACTCAATTACCCAATGGCCCTCAGTTCCCAGCAGCTGAGGAGCACCTGACTGAGGCGGCGGTCAGACCTGTGATGCAGCACAGGGTGCTGAGAATCTCTGGGTCCGGACAGGCTGCCAATAGAAAGTGGCCCTTGCAACATTTAACACCCGAACCCGCTCGAGTGAGGCTAGCTTAGCAGGACTCCTTGAGGAGCTATGAGACATTGTTTGGGACATCATCGGCCTTTGTGAGATTAGAAGAACTGGTGAGGCTTATACATTGCTGAATAACGGACATGTCCTCTGCTACAGAGTTTTATGAAGATGTTGAATTAGCAATGAGAAAAGTGCAAACTCAGTATACTGTAGAAATGGGTGACCTCAATGCAAAAGTGGGGGGAAAAGCAGGCTGGTGAACAAGCAATGGGCAACTACGGTGATGATTCTAGGAACGCTAGAGGAGAGATGCTGGTAGAATTCGCAGAAAAGAATAAGCTTTGAATAATGAAGACCTTTTTCAGGAAGTGTCGCCACAGAAAGTGGACCTGGAAAAGCCCTAATGGTGAAACAAGAAATGAAATTGACTTTATAACTTTCTGCTGATCCTAGCATAGCGCAGTATGTAGAAGTGATAGGTAGGGTAAAGTGCAGTGATCATAGGTTATGAGGGCTAGGATTCACCTCAATTTGAAGAGAGAAAGAGTAAAATTGGTCAAGAAAAAACAGGTCAACTTAGAGGCAGTAATGGTAAAAGCATACAAATTCAGGCTGGTAGTTGCAAACAAATATGCAGCTTTAGAACAGAGAGATGATGACATGGGGGTAATGAATAAAACCCTAACTAGGCTGGCTTCAGAGGCAGCAACTGAAGTGGGAGGCAAGGCACCAAGGCAACCAGTAGGCAAGCTCTCCTAAGTAACAAAGGAACTACTATAAAACGACAAAAAACGAAAGTGTCTAACTCAAGAGGTAAGATAGAATCCGTGGAATTGTCATAACTGATCAACAAGGTGAAAATAAGTGATATTCGAAAATCTAACATGAGAAAGACTGAAGAAGCCATAAAAGATGGACGTAGCCTGAAATTAGGGAGAAAGAAACTTGGCATAGGACAAACCAAGATGTACGCACTGAAAGATAAGCAAGGTAGTATCATCAGCAATCTCGATATAGTAAAATAAGTGGAAGAATTCTATACTGACCTGTACAATAACCAGAGGAGTCAGGATACCTCTATTACAAAACAGTAATGAACAGGATACAGAAACTCCTCCTATAGCTAGCAATGAGGTCAGAAGGGCCTTGCAAGACATGAAATGAAGAAGAGCGGCAGGGAATAATATTTGATTTAATCAAAGATGGAGGAGACATAATTATGGAAAAAACTCCGGCTCTTTATACGAAGTGTCTATCGACTGCAGGGGTTCCAGGAAACTGGAAGAATGCAAGCCTTGTACTAATCCACAAAAGAATTGAAAAATTATAGGCCCATTAACTTACTCCCAGTTACCGTACTTACTCGCATAATGATCGCACTTCTTTGTTAGAAAAACTGACGCAAATTCAGGGGTGCGATCATTCCACAGGTTAAATTTCTCATGAAAAGAAACATTTTCTTTTTTCATACCGCATTTGCTGCGAGATGACAACGGGTCAACAAGCAGGCGGCGGCCACTGTCAGTGCGGGACGCCAAAACAGAATTGGCTGATGGAGCAAGCCAAACGCGCCGAACACGATTATTTTTCTTTTCGTGAGTACATTACGCACATTGAAACAGTTTCTTCCATATCAGTAATTAATAATATCGTCATCGGGAAGTTTGCTACAATAGCGTAGCCATGTCCACTTTGAGGTGACAGAAACAGAGATGGGCGCGCTTAGCCGCCAGTGACATAGAAACACATGGCGGGCATGAAGTGGAAACTGGGTCTTTCTGCTATCCTAATATGGCATGTTTCCACTAAGGGTGGGCGAAGATATTAGCTGCGTTACAAGCGTCGGCGTACAAATACGGTACACTTCTAACATATCAGTGTAAACGTGGCCACTATCGTTGCCGCTCGCGATTTCTTGCATGCCCACGAGTGCAGACGAGAAGAATCGAAAGGTGCTCTTTATCTTGTTGTTGTTGTTGACCAACGCCATTATGAAGCCTACAAATAATAAAGCTGAGGCAAATTTGGTTGTAGCTTCTTTTTTTTTTCATGGAAGTGCGGAAAGTGATGAAAGGAATAAAATGGGGCATCTACTTAAGAATGTTAGGTTCATGCAAACCGCTTGGCATGCCTTCAAGAGTCGTTCGCGTAGCATGGGACTGATAATAAGTGTGATCATTGTTAGCTTGTCTTGGCACACGACATAACGCTACGATAAGTTCAGGGTGCGATCACTACACGGGAAAGAAAAAAAAAGCAGTTTGATGACAAAATTCACGTGCAATCCTTATGCGAGTTCAATCATTGTGCGAGTAAATACGGTGTATAAAATATTTACCCAAATAATCTCCAATAGAATAAGGGCAACACTGGACTTTAGTCGACCAAGGGAACAGGCTGGCTTCAGGAAGGGATACTCTACAATGAACCGCATCCATGTCATTAATCAGGTTATCGAGAAATCTGCAGAGTACAATAAGCCTCTCTATATGGCTTTCATAGATTATGAAAAGGCATTTGATTCAGTAGAGATACCAGCAATCATAGAGGCATTACGTAATGAAGGAGTGCAGAACGCTGACGTAAGTACTTTGGAAAATTTCTACAGAGGTGTTACAGCTAGCTTAATTCTACACAAGAAAAGCAGGAAGATATATATAAAGAAAGGGGTCATACAGGGAGACACAATTTCTCTAGTGCTATTCGCTGAGTGCTTGGAAGAAGTATTCAAGCTATTAAACTGGGAAGGCTTAGGAGTAAGGATCGAAGGCGAATATCTCAGCAACCTTCGGTTTGCCGATGACATTGTTCTATTGAGCAACAATGCGGACGAGTTACAACAAATGATTGAGGTCCTTAACATAGAGAGTGTAAGAGTGGGGTTGAAGGTTAATATGCAGAAGACAACGATAATGCCGAACAACCGGGCAAGGGAACAAGAGTTCAGGACCGCCAGTCAGCCTGTAGGGTCTCTGAAGGAGTACGTTTACCTTGGTCAATTAATCACAGGAAACCCTGACCATGAGAAGAAAATTCACAGAAGAATAAAAATGGGTTGAAGCCCATACAGCAGACATTGTCAGCTCCTGACTGGAAGCTTACCATAATCATTGGAAAGGAAGGTGTACAATCAGTGCATTTTACCAGTGCTGACATATGGGGTAGAGACTTGGAGACTGACAAAGAAGCTTTAGAACAAGTTAAGGACCATGCAAAGAGCAATGGAACAAAGATTGCTAGGCATAACATTAAGAGACAGAAAGAGAGCAGTTTGGATCAGAGAGCAAATGGGTATAGACAATATTTTAATTGACACCAAGAGAAAAAAACGAAGCTGGGCAGGGGATGTAATGCGCCGGTTAGATAACCGTTGGATCATTATGGTTACAGAATGGGTACCAAGAGAAGAAAAATGTAGTTGAGGATGGCAGAATACTAGGTGTAGCGATAAAATTAGGAAATTCGTGGGTGCAGGTCAGGGATAATTGGAAATCGCGGGGAAAGGCCTTCATCCTGCAGTGGACATAAAACAGGCTTATAATGATGGTGATGATGATTATGATTATGATGATTATGAGGTGGTGTAAAACTTTATGCATTGATATATACAGCACTCTAAACAAACCAACAATGACATGTGGGTCTCTGAAAACGTGAAACGCTCTTGATTTTTAAAACACATTTTTCTTTAATCTTTCGGGATTCTTGAATATCCTTGTCGGTAACTTGCTTCAGAGCACAAGAGAACACATTCTCATACAGGCACACGCCCACACACACACACACGAATACCACAAGAAAGGTTTTCACACAAGTGTTCACTACCAATTGTTTATTTGCCAAATTGGGAGCCCTCATGTACACATGATTAACACACATGCCACCTACACTCTTAACCCTCTGAGGGTCAATTTTTTTCGCCATATGTGACCGCCCAGGATCGATTTTTTTTTTATTGCAGATTCCAATTCTTCTTAGGGACTTATTTCGAAACAAATTTACCGTAATTTTTCAATGGTGACCGTAGAGTGAGAAAAAAATGTTTTGCATTGGTATATATGCACTCTTCATTCATGAATAACAACAATAAAAAAGGAAATAAACTTAACAGAATTAAAAAGGTTATGCATTTTTATGCACATAGTTCAAGGCTTTGAAAATCCATGCACGAGAATATTTCGCAAGCCTAAAATTTTCCTGATCTTACACTAATACGTACGTCCATAGCGTAATCGAACTGCGTAGGTGCGCGCACTCAAGAAAACTGGTTGTGTGCCCATCAAAAAAAGCAACATGTGTGACAAACTTCCGCTAATCTTCATCTTATCGCCAACCAGCTAGGGCAGCTAGTTTCCACCAGTCTTAAAAAAAGAAAAGATACGGAAACGCATGCACGGCAGCATCCTCCCTATGCGCACCCCTGTGAGCACTAAACGAGCAAGGACCAAGCGGTTGCCCTATGAGCGATTAGGAATGAGATAGTCATCAGTTTCGCAAGTGCAGAAAGCCGAAAGCGCTTGCGAAACAAAATCCAAATGGCCGCTCGCCTGCACGCGCGCCAATGTGCGAGCAGTAGTATATAGACGCGCGGGAGCAAAGTAGCACTAAAACAAACCATGCAATGGAAACTGAGAGAGATGGGTGCGTGAAAAAAATTCCATGTATCCCCACATGGTGGCAGCACATGACAGAAAACAAAAAGTTAGGAAATTGGCCCGCTTTTTAAACGTACAGACGGCGCCGTAAATATACGGCGTCGACCATTTTCAGACTTGTTTGCGGCGCCGTATATTTACATCATCGACCGTCAAATGGTTAAGCAAAATTACACCCTTTGGGTCATACCTTGCCACACAACAATAATTGTCATCTGTCTTGTCCACATTTCCTTCATTTAACACTGCAAGCACGGTACTTCCAAGTCACGAACGGCATGTGCGCTATGAGCATTACAGTGCACTCTCGACAGAAAAGTAGCGAGCGCAGCGTTTTGAAGAAAGGAAATGCAAGCAAGACAGATGATGATTATTGTTGTGTGGCAAATATACACCCCAAAGGTGTACATTTGTTTAAGAGTGTACTACAGCATGTTATTGTATAGTACTCTGATTACAATTGGGATGGACAGACTGGTTCGCATTCCTACTTATAATAAGTGCTTCTAAAGCCAAACATGCCATTCTTTTTGTGACATTATCAAGTGTACACGTTTCACCAAATTGTGGTTAACACCTACATGAAATAACATGCGCAACAAGATGCGCAAATTTGTCTTGTTTTTTTCTTTCCTTTATGAGCACACTCCCTTAATCAATTACGCCGCTCAGTCTGGCTGATGGTAAGCTTTTCACTTGATAATGGAATCAAATACACAACACCTATGGAATATATTATGAAGGCACTCTCATACACCTGACACTCGAGTGAACGAAAGTCCTTTAAAGTGAACTTTTGCTTTGTGCTGTAGGGCCCCTTACGAAAAGGAGTTTCATCAGTGACACATAGTAGGCACAGTTTTTTTTTTTTTTCAGAAAGTGCCACACAGAACAGAAGGTGCTGCTTGTTTATTCTGAAACTGACAGAACGCTAAAGAATTACGAAGGAACAGCGCCAACGAAGACGATCACAAGTGGGGAGAACGACACAGGACAAGCGCCAACTTCATCTATCTTTATTCAGTTGGTGCTTGTCCTGTGTCGTTCTCCCCACTTGTGATCGTCTTCGTTGGCGCTGTTCCTTCGTAATTCAAGTATGCACCATCTAGCCCAAATGAATGTTGTCCGGAAAACGCTAAAGAATTTGGCTTCTAGTCAACACAAAGCTAAAAAGAAGAAAGCACGAAGCATAAAAAAAACAAAGCATAAAAGATGCATTATAATTTGTATATTCATTATTATGCGTGTGGTTTTCTTGTTAGTTGCAAAATTGAAATTTCATTCTACAGCATGTGCAATGATTGAGCACCCTGCTAGCGCAGCTTGCCTGCAGTGCACATCTGACCAGACATGCTCTTCAGACCTTGCGTCGGTAGATACACGTTCAATAGTAGGCGATCACAAATGCTGCCGCAACGAGCGCCAGTTCACGTGACACATATGATAATGCATGGTGGTTGGCTTATCGTCCCTTATTCTAGTTCAGTGTAATACTGCACTAATGAAACTGGATGGCCAGAAAAGCATGTGGACGTAGCTGCCTGAGGGAAGTTTCTGTGATTACAGTGATGCGAGGGTGGCAACATCGGTGACTGCATTTCTTCAAATGGTCCACAAGCCTGTGTTGTTTTGACTATGGCGTGTTCTCACCTGTGTTCGATAGACTCCTTGACCGCCTTTCGGCCATTCTTAATGTCTTTAGCCAGGCCAGACTGCTGTTGAATCCTTCCAAGTGCCCTTTGGAACGCTGCAAAATTACCATCCTTGGGCCCGACAGCCCGACCCAAACAAAATCCGAGCTATGACTGACTTCCCCGTTCCAAGGTCTGCCAAAGACGTTTGAAGCTTTGTGGGGCTATGTTCTTATTTTCATCGCTTCGTAAAGAACTTTGCAGTCTTTGTGAGGCTATTCATTGATCTCCTGAAACAGAACATTCCTTTGTCCTGGTACCCTAAACAAGCTGCCGCTTTCTCCCATGTCCACCACCCTCCTCACTATGCCACCTCGCACGCTTCGACCATCAGCCCTACCAAAGTCCTCACTGATGCCACTGGTTACAGCATAGGTGCAGTCCGGGAACAGCCTGAACAGGACTGCATTATAGCTTATGCCAGCTAGCTCCTATGTGCTTCGAAGATAAATTACTCTATCAGCAAGCACCTCGGACTTGTACAGGTCATTGCAATAACTCGCCCATACCTATTCGGCCGACCATTTGCAGGAGTTGCCAAGCCCTTTGGTTGCTCACTTCTTTAAAAGACTCTTCAGACTGACTTGCCTGTGGGGCCCTGCTCTGACGATAATATGCGTACTAGATTGTCTACAAGACAGGGTGCTTGCACCATGACACCGATTGTTTATCTTGCTATACCGTGGCCGATGCAGACTCCTCAGACAGTGAAGCAATCGAATGCTTTTCTTTGTCCATCTCTCAGCTCCTAGGCATCTGTCATGAGCAGCACTCTGATGCCCATTTGAGTGAGCTGATTGAGAACCTCGAGTCATCACCCAGAGATTCCTCTATGTGCATGTTCACCTTCAAGGTTGGCATCTTATGTTAGCTTATTGTGTGCCCCAACGGCTCTGTCCTCCTCCTAGTTGAGCTACACCCCAACTTGGTCACCTTGGTGTGTCTCGCACAAATGACCGTGTGCACTGCCACTTCTATTGTTATCTGCAGCCCATCTCAGTGGAGTGCTTCTTCCATGTCGGCTGGGATCTTCTCTCTCCTTTTCCAACATCTACTTCCAGAAGTAAGTGGGTTGCCATCGCTTCCGATAGCACTATGCACTACGCAATGACCTTCCAGCTAGCTGTGCTACAGATGTCACAGACTTTCTACTTTGCTACATGATTTTAGTGCATGGCGCCTCGCATCAACTAGTGACTGACAAAGGCTGTACCTTCCTTTCGAAAGTCATTGACAACATCCTGTGCCAACCAGCACAAACTTGCCACATTGTTCCATCTGCAGGTCAGTGGACTTACTTAGTGCTTGAATCGGGCACCCAATGACATGCTTTCTAAGTACAGTTGAACCTCAATATATCCAACTTCATGATCCGTCATGACGCGGAATGGGCGACCATAGAGATAAGGACAGAACTTTGCATGTACCCATACGACGGCAAGACACTCTTTCTCCGTAGCAGTGTAATTGGACTTGGGTTGTGATTGGTTGCAGCTGGCGTAAGCTATGGCCCTTTCACCATTCTTCTGTCACTGTACGAGCGCTGCACCCAGACAGACGTTACTGGCGTCAGTATGAATTTCTGTTTTAGCTTCCTCTTTGAAATGCCCAAGAACAGGGGGCGATGCCAGGCAGTGTCAAAGCTCAATGAAAGCCGCTTCCTGTTCAGAGCTCCAGATGAACGGCGTGTTGTCTGTAGTGAGAAGAGTAAGTGGTTTGGCAATTTTAGGAAAATGGCGTATAAAGTGCCGGTAGTATGCGCACAGTCCCAGGAAACGTCGCACGCTTTTCTTGTTGGTAGGAGTCAGGAAAGCAGCTACAGTGGCAGTTTTCTCAGGATTGGGATGGACGCCTTCTGCGCTCACGACCTGTCCAAGGAACTTCCGTTCTTCATAACCGAAATGACATTTCTGAGGCTTAAGTTGGCCGATTGGATTGCTCTGAGCACTTGCCGCAGTCGCCCAAAATGTCCGGAGAAGCTGCCTGAAGATACGACTACATGATTCAGGTAGACGAGACAAGTTTGCCATTTTAGGTTGGCTAGCACAGTGTCCATCATCCATTGGAAAGTTGCCGGAGCAGAGCACAACTCGAACGGAAGTACTTGGAACTTGTAAAGTCCATCCAGAGTGACAAAGGCTGTTTTCTCCCGGTTACGCTTGTCTACCTGAATCTGCCAGTACCCACTTTTCAAGTGTAGGGAGGAAAAATACTTGACTCACCGTAGCTGGTCAAGAGAGTCATCTATGCGTGGCAGCGAATAGACGTCTTTCCTTGTGACATTATTGAGCTTTCTGTAATCGACACAGAAGCAGACAGTGTTGTCCTTCTTCTTTACCAGGACAACCGGTGACAACCATGGACTGTTTGAAGGTTGGATGACGCCATTGTCAATCATCTCCTTGACTTGCTGTTGGATTGCTTCGCGCTCTTTCTGTGAAACATGATACGGCTGCTGGTGAATGGGACGTGCATTGTCGTAATTATCTTGTGCTACGTGATTGGCATCTGACTGACTTTAGACGATCGAGCGAAGCAGTCCTTGAATTCACACAACAGTCCTCACATTGCCTCCTTATTGTTCTCCGACAGCTTGATGTTGATGTCGACATTTGTAACGGATTCTTCGTTGCTGCCGCTTTCTCCACAAGCGAAACACTCAATGACATCCTCCAAGGCTTCAGCGTAAGCGACGGCAGTGCCACAGAAGAGGTGTCAGTGTTCATTTGTGAAGTTAGTGATCAAGATGTCAGCTTGGCCATCCCTAACATCTATGATTCCTCGAGCCACGCTAATTCTGAGGGTAAGTAGAAGGGAGACGTTGCACTCTACAAGTACTTTGCCTTCGCATGTGCCCTCGGGCATTACCGAAATCATTAGACTAGCACGAGCTGGTATTGTGATGTTGTCATCGGTAATTTGTTGAGCAGCTGTGTGGTGGCAGGTGTCTCGTATTGTCGCTTTCTTTGTAGAGAAAGAAATGCAGCGTCGGCGGAGGTCGATGATGGCGCCATACTCTTGAAGAAAGTGTATTCCGTATATAAATTCACGGGAGCATTCTCAGAGAATAAGGGAACTGATCGGAAACATAGAGTTTTGAATTTGCATCCAAAAAGTGCACTCGCCAAGTGGTTCGGCGACATGTCCGCCAGCTGTCCGTACGTGCATCCCTGTCCAAGGCGTAACAACTTTCTTTAAACTGCTTGCCAGTTTTCCGCTGATAATCGAATAGTCAGGGCCAGTGTCTATTAAAGCAACAACATTTGGACCGTCGATCAGCACAGGTATGTTCATTGAAAAGTTGTCTCAAGCCTGAGACACAGGTGTCGTCAAGTCTCCGTCGGTCTGAGGTCACTTTGGTTGGAGGTCTTCTGCACATCGAGTGTCAGTGGCCGCGCCTTGAAAGGTAACTGATGTTAGTTTTCCAGGCGAGGGCTAGGAGATCATCCTTGCGACACTCGACCTGTACCTCTCGAATAGAATGGTCGTGGTGACGGCAATCGCAACTGGCGCGCACTGTTGGGCAATAAAATCTTCAATCTGAGGTGGCCATTTTCCAAAACAGAGTCAGGGTGAATCAATAGGAAACTCCTGGAGTCCATGGCGGTACTGGCACTCTCGGTAGACATGACCCGCCTCACCACAGGGGTTACAGAGCGGTCATTGGTCGGGCAAGTGCCAAATGTCCAATTTATGCATGGCTGGTTGAGCCTCTCCAAAATAAGGAAACGCCTGCGCTGACTGAAGCATGGCATACGGGGTCATGGCAGGTAGTCGCGCTGGTGCAAGGATAGGGTGCCCCAATGCGTCGGCATAAGTTGCACGCTGGTATTTGCTCATGGTAGGAGGTGTCGCCAGCTACGAGACGGTGCCTCTTAAGACGTCAGCGTGAGTTGTGCATCGAGGTTCACTTGAAGTCATGAAAACCTGAAGCCGTGGAGCGACCGGAGGTGCTGCTTTGTAACGTGGTGTACCGAGCACATGCTGTGCTTCGTCATGTACTACGCTAGCTATGAGGTTGGCTGAAGGCTGCTGCAACTGATGCAGCGGTCGCAGCGCGTCGCGGACTACTGATCGAATAATCTCGCAAAGCGAGTCGATGTCAGTCGTGAAAGCTCCTAGGCCACTGGTAGCAGAGGAGAGATTCACTTGCCGATCATACTGGTGTGAGCACTGGTGCAGGGCCTTCTCCATGGTGACGGCTTCAGTGAGAAACTCTGCAACAGTTCGGGGCAGACTACGAATGAGTCCACCAAAAAGCTGCTCTTTCACGCCTCGCACCAAGTGACGCAGCTTCTTGACTTCTGACATGGTAAGGTCAGCTCTCCTGAAGAGATGCACCATGTATTCTATGTACATAGCCACACTCTCATTGGGTTTCTGAATGCAAGATTGAAGGGCCCATTCTGCTCGTTCCCAGCGATTGGAGCTGACGTAGCTGTCCAAGAGGCTGCGAGAGAACTCAGGCCATGATGTCAGAACATCTTCACGGTTCTGGAACAACGTGCAAGCACCATCCAAAAGTCTGAAGTAGATGCTTCGGAGCTTCGATTCGTCGTTTCATACATTGAACTCCGCCACGTGCTCGAAGTCCGCCAGCCAGTCTTCCATGTCTTCAAGAAGCTTGCCATGGAAGGGACTTGGCATACACGGTTTTTGCAACGTGTAATGAGGAGGTACCGGAGCAGCCGTCGCAGGGTTAGTTGTGGTAGTATGGGATGTAGCATCCATACCTGCCGTCATTGTCGTTATCCTCACAGGTAAAGGCGCAAACTCAGGGGCCAATCCCTGGATTCTCTGGCTTGCACAGTGTACTGGCGTGAGCTCCAGTATCGGTCTTGCATTCCTGCTGCTAGGAGGTGTCTGTTGCATGGGTCGAGAATACCCAGCACCTCCACCAGAAAAATGTCATGTTTAATTGACAAGCAACTTCTAAAAGAGGCCGTTAAGGCCCAAGTCGTTGAAGGGGCAGCGCAGCACCGACAAAAGACCAGGGCGCGAACTTGTGAGCCAGGCCGTCCTCGTCTTCTTCTGGGAACAAGTGGCCCAAGCGCCTAGCCATGTAATGAAATTCTTGATGTAACAAAGTATTTAACTTTTTGTGTCTCCTTGTCCATAGAACAAAACGTATTTCGAATCTCCGTATAAGAAAGTGTTTATACACGATTTTAATACAGTCGAGCCCACTTATAACAAACCTGAGTATCAAGCAGCATCCGTTCATTATATCTGAAAATTCATAGAAACTGGATGAAAGCTAAAAGAAAGTTGCTAGTCAAAACAGAAAATTTATTTCTTCGCCAAAAACCCGTGATGCTTGTTGTGCAGATCCAATTAGGGTGGTCCCCACTTTATTTAAAGCATAACATGCTCTTCACCAAGGCCCTTAGCATAGACAAGTTACCTGAGTCCTCTTATAGAGCCCATTGCTACAGGCGCACTTATGGGTGCTGGGTCCGAGGTTTCATCATCATCCAATTTCTCAGTCACACTCGGTCTGCAATTCACAAACGATGGCCTTGTCTGTGCACGGTTCTGCGGTGTCAGCCTCTTCATGGGCAGAAATAAAATCATCCCAGCCAATGTCATGGCCTCCCATGCTGGAATAAACAAGGCGCTGCTGCAAATTGCTGTCGGACTGATCCTCTTTGGAAGCATTGGGCTCGGCATCAGGTACTACGTACGTTGATGAGTCCTTGCAGAAACAGTTGCACACACAAGTGGCCGTCGTTTACACCTAGGCTGCCTTCACCATCTCAAGGGCTGAATACAGTGAAACTCGAAGCTGCAAGTTGGCGGCTGAGTGGTCAACAGTGATG
Source organism: Dermacentor variabilis (assembly GCF_050947875.1). NCBI lineage: Eukaryota > Metazoa > Arthropoda > Arachnida > Ixodida > Ixodidae > Dermacentor > Dermacentor variabilis. Next base: position 15,350,197 of record NC_134574.1, on the reverse strand, counting down.
AGCAAGTGCTCCGTAATGCAGCACCTGTGTGATGCCTTAAAGCCACACATTATGCCTAGCGAAGCGGCTTCACTTTCCAAGTGATATTGGATGGCAGAAAAAGTAGAGTCACTGCCATCAGAGAAGTTTGCATGCAGTGCGCTGAGCAGTTGTTCGAGCATGAGCGGCATGAGCCTGCCGTGCCTCCGCATGTTGCGATTAAACTCGGCCAGCATTTTGCCTGTAGCACATGGGTACATGGCCCCGAAAGCAAGGTGGCTGCTTTGATTTTCCTGTTAAAAAGGGCACGTGCCGGTCGCTGCCTCCATGTTAGTGCACAAAAGAGCTGTAGCACACACTTTACTGTGCTTGCTGCCAGCGCATTAGTCGCCTTTCATGGTGTGCATTTTGTCCTGCCATCTGTATTAGTGTACAATAGAGCTGTAACGCACACTTTAATGTGTTTGCTGCCAGCGCATTAGTCGCCTTTCATGGCATGCATTTTGTCCTGCAGCATCCGATAAAATAATGCAGTTTCATCTGCGTTATTCATGTCCTGCTCCATGTAGCTTGTGATAATGGCTCGGTTTGTTACAAGCCTAGTCGCAACGTCTTGGTGACTTGCCAAAGCTGCCTCACCGACAATAGATTTAAAGACAATTGCATTCTGCACTTTGAGTCGATTTAGCCGGCCATTGCTTGGGCAAGTAGAAACAAGGCTGTGCCCAGCATCATGCCTACTATGTTTTGTGCACTATAGATCTAAGTGACAAGTGGCTGGCGATGTGTGCAGGCTACAGCACATGCGTGCTGGGTGTCCACAGCGAATGTGTGCTGGTGCAACCCACAGCCCCCGTGACGGTGGTGCCACCCTTGCCCCTGCTTGAGGCCACAGCCAACCTGCCCCTGGCACCTGACTTTGCCACCATTGGGGACGCTGCCCATGTGGTCAACAACTATGCACTCAGCCTGTACGCAGGCGAACGGTGGGTCAAGGGCATTCTGGTCTTGGCAGAGATGCTGTCGTGGTGTTTTGCACGAAACATTGCATTCATGTTGGCAGCACAAAACTAAACAAAATATGCACACAAAAAAACATGCATAAGAGATGGGAAGTCTCTTTAATAGAATGTGGTACTTCACTTATAAAATAATGTACTTCTACTACTACTACTACTGCTACTACTACTACTACTACTACTACTACTACTACTACTACTACTGCTACTGCTACTGCTACTGCTGCTGCTGCTGCTGCTGCTGCTGCTGCTGCTGCTGCTACTGCTGCTACCACTTGCAGGTTTGATGAGTGCACATTGTCAACAAAAGAATGTAGACACTAGAAGATAGTGGCCAGTCTTGGTGTGTGCTTGTCAAACCTGTAAGACATCTCCTTTATGTGTGTTTTCAGCAGTTTTGCTCTGCTAACATAAATGCAAGCTCCAGCAACAAACTAGCTCATCCGGAGAGCGGTCATTAGCAGAAAGTAGAGGAGATTTTCGTAACAGAACAAAGACCTCAGTTCAGTTGAAAGTGCACCCGCCGTGGTTGCTCAGTGGCTATGGTGTTGGGCTGCTGAGCACGAGGCCGCGGGATCGAATCCCGGCCTCGGCGGCCGCATTTCGATGGGGGTGCAATGCGAAAACACCCGTGTACTTAGATTTAGGTGCACGTTAAAGAACCCCAGGTGGTCGAAATTTCCGGAGTCCTCCACTACGGCGTGCCTCATAATCAGAAAGTGGTTTTGGCACGTTAAACCCCATAATTTCATTTTTTTTTCAGTTGAAAGTGCTGGCAAATAAGTTGCTGGCAAGCATGCATTGGTGCCTCGTCTTGATATCGCTTTTTTTGTTTGGTCTTTGCATTGGGTTGCACTATCACTTGTGAATTCTTTCGCATGATACCAGTTATAAAGGAATGCAGGGGTGCCTTGGATAACTGCATTTCTGCTTTGCCATGTCTCAGAGGGGGTTGGTGGAAAATGTCAGCTTGGTACACTTCCGTCATGATGATGCGGGAGTGTTGAGTTAATTTACCATGTAAGTGCGCAGTCAAAGAAAATAAAAAATAAGACTAATGTGTATTTTGAGAGGGAGCCTGAAGCAAGTTATGAATTGTTAATGCTTGTGAACAAGCTTGCAAGCAAGCTGGTCATGAACAACCATACCCAACTTGCCGTTAGCAAGTGTAAACATGTTCTAAAAGCCAGGTGAATTCTTGATTGAAAATAGTTTTACTCAGACATAACAAATTAAAACAAAAGGGTATAGATGTTTTGCCGCCTATGCAGGTGGCATCTTCAGTATACACTGGCACAAATGAGGGGAGGTCCAGATTAGTCGTCTCGCATGTCCTTGTAAACATCCAGCATGGGGCCATGGTTGGTGTTGCACTCCGATTCATCACAACGGATGAACCACAATTCCAGGAGTTTTCTTTTCCCCAACTTTTGCTCTCGGGCCAGCATCGTCGCATTGTCAAGGTCGAAGCTGTGTCCTGTTGTCCAGCAGCATTCAACAAGTTTGGTCTTAGAACTCATTACATGGGTGGCCTTGGCAACGTCTCCTTTCTGTTCTTTCAGTCTTGTTAACCTTTTTCTGCCCGTTTTGCCAATGTAAGTCGCGTCACAATCTCCGCATCAGACTTTGTCGGTCACCCCACTCTGATCTTTGTGAACACATTCCCCAAGGTATAATGGTGTTTGAAAATGATTTGTATGCTTAGCAAACGCAAAATTCTCCTATCTGACACATGCTGAACATAAGGAATATATATATGTAATAGTGACACGTGTACTTATCTTTATCAGGCAACCACGTTTCGCCGCCTAACAAATGTAATCGCACAGCGTGGGACGCTCCTGCATATATCCGAAGTTTCTGGAAAGTTATCGATGCTTCTATTCGATGTATGTTGTCGCTGAACCTTATGTTGTCTGATTTCGTCACCTGACGCGAATGGTGTAGAACTTTGTGGAAGGCACGCAGGTGCGAACGATTAGTCTGGAACATTTGACGACTGCTCTATAAAAGCCGACGCGCTTGACCCGCTGATCAGATTTTTGTTTGGAAGTTTCCAAATTTAGCTATTACCGGGCGACACTTACTCGATGAAAATTGGCCTAGGCGATGGGTGCGCTAAAATGTTTCTGGCGGGAGTGTGTCAAGTACAGTCGTAAGTAAGCTTGTTAACTTGGATTCTGTTTCGTCGCAGGTTTCCTTGCTGTCTGAAAGGCCATAAAAAATTTAATTGTCCCACCACGACCTATCTTCAGAATCATCAAAACATGATTGCAGGGAGGCATCCCGACGTGGCAGTTGCATAACCATGTTTTGCATGGATGCCACTTCGTCAGTAAAGCTGTCCAGCTTCTCAGACTTATCTTCCAAAATTTTGAGTCTCTGCTAAATGCCAGTAATCTTTGAGTCCATGTTTTTCTGTGTATTTTCGATAGCTTTGACGTCAGAAGCCAGATCGGCCTGGGCTTTGGAGCTCTGTATGGCCCGTTCGCGCATGTCTTTGAGCAAATGGAATAAAACGCTCATTTGCTCAGCAGGGTTATCCGGCAGAGATTCAAGCTCTAAGGGGGCATTATAGCATGTACCAGGCTGCGGGTTCGCTTCAACGTCTCCCAAGCACAGGAGCAAGATTAACATAGAAAAACACTTGCAAACAGTATCGCAGAGCACCTGTGGGCACGGGAGAAGCAGTAAACATCGATCATGCGATTTCTTAGCATGCAAGGAAAGCTTGTTACGCACCTGTGCAGAGAAGAAATGGATTTGCAGCCATTCTGGTAGGACTGTTCCTGTGCCCGCTGCAGCGAACGTGCTGGTCATTTAAAAGCTTAGCAGAAAATGATATCGTCGTCGACTGGGCTGGCCGCTGATAGCCGAGTTGCATCGACGAAAGCGTGTGCATCTTCGGCGGGACAGTCCATCCGTGGTCAGACGGTGTTGATAGGCGCATGTTCAGTGGTTGCGCATAATCATGGAATTGTTCACGAGGCACCTGTGACGCCGCCAGAACAGGCACCATGATTAGAAGAAAAAGAACAATCCCCATGATGATTAGAAGGCACCATGTGACCCGCTGTCAGAGATTGCCACATTTCGATTGTCACTATCAGAACCTGGACAGAGAATAAACGCAGATGGGCAGCCATTCTGGTAGGACTACTCCCGTGCCCACCACAGCAGCAATTGCAGCATGGGGTGGAACCAGCTTTACATACGCATAAAATACACAGCACTCATTTGTGCACTTACGAACCTGCATCAGAAGAACAATACACGTGAAGGGCATCGCCATTTTTATGCCGGTTCCACACCCCAATGGTGTACTGAAGTTTGTGTTCTTTTGTACCCGGTACACGAGGCGGCTGTCCTGCCAAGTTGCGCAGAGAAGCACAAGATGTTGATTAGAAGCGGCAGCTGGGCACATTCCATAGTTGAAAGCTGCTGGTTGCTCCGACTTATCTACGAAGAGTGGTGTTGCTGCAGCTGTAGAGCATGCAGTGAATTCCTTGCTGTTTGCATGTTGCACTTGCACAGTACTGTCATTGATAGCCTGCATCAGAAGAACGATACACATGAAGGGCACCATCACGACTAGGCTGGTTCCACGCCCCAATGGTGTACTGAAGTTTGTGTTCTTTTGTACCCGGTACACGAGGCGGCTGCCCTGCCAAGTTGCGCAGAGAAGCACAAGATGTTGATTAGAAGCGGCAGCTGGGCACATTCCGTAGTCTAAATCCACTGGTTGCTCCGACTTTTCTACGAAGAGGGGTGTCGCCGCAGCTGTAGGGCATACAGTGAATTCCTTGCTGTTGGCACGCTGCACTTGCGCAGTACTGTCCTTGATAGCCTGCATCAGAAGAATGATACACGTGAAGGGCACCACCATGACTTTGCCATTTCTACGTCCCCTGTGCCAGTTCTACGCCGAAGTCAGCATGACGGCGAAAAAGTATTTTCTTTTTCTGTAATTGGATATAAGCGACCAGTCAAGAAATGCTAAAGCAGTCGAGCAATAATTGATTAATAAATTATTAACAACTGCAAGGAAGTCGAAATACAAAAATGAGGATGGGATTCGTCAGGACTGGCCTGTCAGGACTGGTCTTCCCCCCCCCAATGACACTTCACGATCTTGAGCAGCGTCTTGAAAATCGTATGGCGCAAATAGAGAAGTCCATCCATCAAAGCGTCAAACAGCTTATTAACAGGGTCATAGAAATATGCGTCCACACCATCATGGAGCGTATCATGCTTTCCGGCACTCTCCCTTTTGGCACAACCTCTCCGACACCCGCAGGAGCACCAGCGATGCGTACGCCTTGGGTACCACCTAGCTTCATTGCTGCTGAAACAACACAGCCTCACCATGTCTAGATCTTCAAATTCATTACCATGGGCAACTGTCCTGCAATGGAATTGTCGTTCTTTTCGTAAGAAGAGGGCTGACATGATCACCCGGTTCTCCAGCAAGCAAGACAACACCAGTCCCTTGGTCAATGCGCTTCAAGAAGTCAACGGCCCTGTGCTGAGCATAATCGGCTATGACGGCTACCCCGCCTGTAAAAGTCGCTGATCCCACGAAGACAGCATTGTACGTGTGACGGGGAGCTACACACATGCAATTAGACACGCAACCATGGTGCAGCGCTACTCTTAGCGTTGTCGGATGCCGGTTAGAAGCCTCATCACAGCGTACAATGCTCATCTTTTGCGTCTACATGGTTCCCGAGAACACAAGGAATAAGGCAACTAGGGCCCTCGTTGATCTCACCTTCATTTCCCACTTTAAGAAGATTTATCCGCAAGACACCATATTGTTGTGCGGGAACTTTAACGCTCAGCACATCGCCTGGGGATACAACAAATGCAGCCCGGGCGGTCGGCGCATCATGCAAGATACCTCGGAGTACGGGCTGACACTCCTCAACATGCCTCAAGCACACACGAGGCTGGGACAGACAGTTCACCAAGCAGACACAGCACCAGATCTTACCTGGAGTACTCGTCCGCAGCTTTTTCGATGAGAGGTGCTGGACGATTGCATGGGGAGCGACCACCTTCCGATCCTCATACGCTTTCGCACAGGCCATGCCAATCCGAAGATGAAGTCACACGCCACTACACGGCTAAGCCACATAGCACGCTGGGAGAAATACTGCTAGTTACTGCAGCAGCAGTCTCCAGCCAAGAACATTGACCATTTGGTATCACAGCTGTGCGTAGCGAAGCGAAAAGCCACCAAACACTTACGGGTTCCCTCTGACCACCCTGAGCCTGATAGACATCTGCTCACCTTATGGAATAGAAGGCGCCGGATACTCGCTCAGTACAGGCGGTCTGGTCGCACTGCTCACCAAAAAGCACGGTTGCGCAAAATACAGCGTTTGATCGAAGACTATACGACTATGCTCGCGTCAGACCGCTGGTTGGGAATTTGCGAATCCATCAATGGACAGGCTCATACGTCCAAGGTTTGGGCCATCCTGCGCTCTCTTCTTGGCCAGCACAAGACCAACAATGGCGCGGCTCGTGTGGCCCTCCGCGAAGGCATCAGCGCTAAGGGACTTGCCGAACAGGCCGCTGAACTGTTTTTACCGCAGACGTCTTGCCCCACAGACACCACATACCAGAAGGATGTGCATTTTGAACATAATGAACCACTTAACAGCCCCTTCACCATGATCGAGCTGGAGCACGACTTGCAGTGTGCTAACGTACGTAGTGCGCCAGCAGTCAATGAGGTGGGCATGGCTCATCTACGCAATCTGCCCCTTGAGCACAAGCACGCTCTTCTTGAAGAATTTAATACAGTCTGGGATACCGGGATACTGCCCTCCACTTGGAAGTTTTCGGTGGCCAAGCCCATTCCGAAGCCTGGTAAACCACCACATACCTTATCCAACCTCCGTCCGATCTCTTTGACCTCGTGTGTCTGTAAAGTGATGGAGACCATGGTCAACACACGCTTGATGTGGTACCTTGAATATCGCGACCTTTTGGCTCCTACACCGTAAGGATTTCGCCGTGGGCTATCAACACAGGATGTGCTAGCCCGCCTAAAACAGGACGTCCTCGACTCTAATTCGGTGCACCCACGAGTCGTTGTCGCAGTGGATATACGCAAGGCATTTGATTCCGTCCCACATAACACTATCATGATCAAAGCACGTGCCCTTGGCATCAGAGGGAAGATGTACAACTTCATAGCGGGTTTCCTTGAAGAGCGAAGCTACCAAGTCGAAGTTGGTCAAGACGCCAGTGCCATACGAACCAACCATGTAGGCGTCCCTCAGGGCTCGGTTATTTCACCGACGCTGTTTACTGTTTAATATAGCTATGCACCAGCTACCTAAGTGCCTTGCCGACGTATCGGGCCTGAAACACGCGGTGTACGCCGATGACGTCACCATGTGGATGCATCAAGGGTGCGTCGGGGAGCAGGAGGACGTCTTACAACGAGCTCTCGACATTATTCACGCCTATGCCATGGAAACGGGTTTACACACTGCCCCAGACAAAACAGAGTTTGTCGTCATTCATGGTGGCAGGTCTACCTTTGGAAAGCAGGAAGAAAAGCAGCCTTTTAAACTGTACATCGGTGACCAACCCATCACATGGAAATCTACTATCCAAATACTCGGTATGCACCTAGACGAGAACTGCACAGCGAACACTTGGTTCCAATGCGTTACGAAGACCAGCAAACAAATCCTGCACGCTTTACACAGAATCTCTACCCGCACCCGTGGAGTAAACGAACGTGAAATGCGGCAGTTCGCTCAAGCTTTTCTTGTCTCCCGTATCATGTACAGGCTGCCGTATCATCCAGTCAACCGCACACAGATGCACGCGCTCGACCAGTTACTTAACGAAGCCAAACGCATTGTAACTGGACTCCCAAGGTACAAAAGGCTCGAAGCGCTTAAAATTTGTAGCAAGCTCAACAACCTGTCCGAGCTCGTAGACATGCACATCTATACACAAGTGACGAGACTTCGCTCCACAAAAGCCAGGCGACACACACTCATGCTCCTCGGGTATGACGTCCACAAAATGCCCATTTTGCCCAACAACACGCCGCCGTGGGAAATCACAGCTCTCACCGATGGCAGGCCACTTCCTCTCAATATGGACCCTACTCAGCGAATGCGGCGCCTTGCATATGCCAAGAGGCATGCCAAGGCTACGAGTTCACTCTCCTTGACTGAATGCATCATATACACGGACGCTGCACTGCCTGCAGACGACGCTAGTAACACCTGTTATGCGACTGCATGGTACGACCAGACAAATGAAAATCAGAACCGCTGCCATCATATATCAGCAGAAGCAATGTCCAGCACCCGCGCTGAGCTAATGGCCATCCTAGATTATTTGGAGTGGGCCCTCGCAACTTCGTCTCAAACTGACCCTGTTCACCATCATGTGTACACAGATTCCCAGGCTGCCCATCGGGCATGTGCTAATGTTATTTACACAGATCCCGTACTGCAGAAGATCCGGCACCAGGCACGCCTGCTCTGCAAATGCGGCCACGATGTTACCATTCACTGGGTCCCTGCGCACTGCAGTATCCCCGGAAACGAGAAGGCTTATAGACTGGCGCGCGCTCATCTCTTTACCGCGCTAGCCAGAGCCTCCGATAATCTTTACCCTCTCCTAGCTACCACACCTGAGGTAGCAGACCCAATCGCAGACAAGTATGCGACCAAACAATGACGTGCCGCCTACCTCGCAGCAGTAGGCAATCCACTCTCTATACCGTCACTTCCACCGAAGGTATTCGCACGGCGAGAGTCAGTCTTGCTTCGGAGAATCCAGACAAGCACCCTCCTTACTCCTCACTTGTTGAACAGTTTCCACAAGGGTCGCACACCACCACCCGTAAGTGGGTTCTGTTCCATGTGCACATGCCGTGCTGATCTAAACCACCTTTGTTGGAAGTGCCCCCTCTACATCCCACCAAGGCTTCGTGCCCTGGCCACCATACCGCGGGGACCCTGGCCTTCTTCTCTCCGTACTTGGGCTTGCCCGGATACCACGTCTCCGGACCATGCCATCGAGCTCTGGCGAGCACTGCTGCTGTTTCTTCAGGACCCTGCAGCACCACCCGTCGGTGATCGGCTCTGTGCAGCCACAAGCGTCATGCGGCCCCCACTTAGCTGCCTCCAGGACGTTCATTAATAAAACGGAGGCAGCCTTACCCTTCCCCTTTTGCAATAACACCCCTCCTCTTTCCACCGCAGTGTCTTCGGCACATTTTATTGTGGAATAAACGTGCTTTCATTCATTCATTCCAAGGGGGGGGGGGCGTCTGGGCAAGATAAAATGACGAATAAAGGGAAAATCACACATCCACCCGTTCGTAGCAAATGCTACAAAGGAAACCCATACGGCTTCCTCGAAAGAAAAGCCTCATAGTTGAAGAAAAATTCATCCTGGTCCGGGACTCGAACCCGGGACCACCGCCTTTCCGGGGCAGCCGCTCTACCATCTGAGCTAACCAGGCGGCTAGCAGATGGCAGGGCGAAATCGAATTTGTCGACAACACACGAGGCAAAGGCAAGGTTTGACGTAGTAGTTCTGCGGAAACCCGCAAGGTGGAGAGAAGTAATGAATAAAGGGAAAATCAGACATCCACCCGTTCGTAGCAAATGCTACAAAGGAAACCCATACGGGTTCCTCGAAAGAAAAGCCTCAAAGTTGAAGAAAAATTCATCCTGGTCCGGGACTCGAACCCGGGACCACCGCCTTTCCGGCGCAGCCGCTCTACCATCTGAGCTAACCAGGCGGCTAGCAGATGGCAGGGCGAAGTCGAATTTGTCGACAACACACGAGGTAAAGGCAAGGTTTGACGTAGTAGTTCTGCGGAAACCCGCAAGGTGGAGAGAAGTAATGAATAAAGGGAAAATCAGACATCCACCCGTTCGTAGCAAATGCTACAAAGGAAACCCATACGGGTTCCTCGAAAAAAAAGCCTCAAAGTTGAAGAAAAATTCGTCCTGGTCCGGGACTCGAACCCGGGACCACCGCCTTTCCGGGGCAGCCGCTCTACCATCTGAGCTAACCAGGCGGCTAGCAGATGGCAGGGCGAAGTGGTAGATGGCAGGTGACGAAGTGACCTGCCATCTACCACTTCACGTGACCTGATGGCAGGTGACCAAGTGACCTGCCATGGCGAAGTGCAGATGGCAGGCGGTGGTCCCGGGTTCGAGTCCCGGACCAGGACGAATTTTTCTTCAACTATGAGGCTTTTCTTTCGAGGAACCCGTATGGGTTTCCTTTGTAGCACTTGCTACGAACGGGTGGATGTCTGATTTTCCCTTTATTCATTACTTCTCTCCACCTTGCGGGTTTCCGCAGAACTGCTACGTTAGGCGGTGGTCCCGGGTTCGAGTCCCGGACCAGGACGAATTTTTCTTCAACTTGAGGCTTTTCTTTCGAGGAACCCGTATGGGTTTCCTTTGTAGCATTTGCTACGAACGGGTGGATGTCTGATTTTCCCTTTATTCATTACTTCTCTCCACTTTGCGGGTTTCCGCAGAACTACTACGTCAAACCTTGCCTTTGCCTCGTGTGTTGTCGACAAATTCGACTTCGCCCTGCCATCTGCTAGCCGCCTGGTTAGCTCAGATGGTAGAGCGGCTGCCCCGGAAAGGCGGTGGTCCCGGGTTCGAGTCCCGGACCAGGACGAATTTTTCTTCAACTATGAGGCTTTTCTTTCAAGGAACCCGTATGGGTTTCCTTTGTAGCATTTGCTACGAACGGGTGGATGTCTGATTTTCCCTTTATTCATTACTTCTCTCCACCTTGCGGGTTTCCGCAGAACTACTACGTCAAGATAAAATGACGCACGTCAGAAGCCACTATAGACTGCAAGTGGCCGGATGCCAGGGGCAAGCAGCTGACAACCAATCCTATGCACCAAGCAAGGCAGTGGCATGATAAGTAACTGCATTGCATTTGGGAACTGAAGCGTGTTGGCAGAATCTATGAGTCTGACCCCAAGGGTCCAGAACTTTGATTTCTACTTGGAACGATTTGAACATTTCGTAAGCACCAATGATATCAAAGAAGAAAAGAAGCTGTCAGTTTTCTTAACAGTACTAGGCGCAGAGGCATATGAAGTCCTCAAGAACCTGGTAGTTCCACTGCTTCCTGGAGAAAAGACTTTTGCAGAAGTCAAGGTACTGCTCAAGAACCACTACAGTCTGTAAATGTCAGTCATTGCTGAAAGGTGCAGGTTTGACTGCCGAATTCAACTGGAGCACGAGAGTGTAGAAGATTTTATACTTGAATTAAAACACCTTGCTCGAAAATGCAACTTTGGAGGCTTTCTGCAGGATGCCTTGCGAGACAGGCTGGTAGCAAGCATTTGCAATAAAGAAACACAAAGAGCTCTGTTCACCACGGAAGGCCTAACGTTGCAAGGCATCTGTAAGATTGTGTGAAGCTTATACCACGTGAAAAGACAAGGACAAAAGAAAGATGTGATACACACGCGCTATAAGCCTCATGATGTCTTACCAACAAGCCCAAATTACTGCATTACTGTAAGATTGCGTTAGATAGAGAACTGGCCACACAACAGGCCGTGCTGCTGCAACAAAGAAGTTGTAATGAGGCACTAAACGCTGTCAGAATGGACGAGAGGCGTGACAAAAAGACGAAAGACTCAGCGCAAGGAAAAAGGAAAAAGCAGAAGTGTAGCCACTGTGGCAAAGACCATGCGTCAGGCAACTGTTGGTACAAGACTTACAAGTGCTGACGATGCTCGAAAGTAGGTCATTGTCAAAAGATGGGCCAGGTAAGCCGGGAGGAACTAAAAGCGCACCTGGTAGCTGAGTCATCGGAAGATGAGTCATTGGAAGACGAGCACACGTTGTACAGTTGTGACACTACACCTTCCAAGAAAAACTATGTTGTGTCTGTGAACATCAAAGGCCACGACCTGCCAATGCAGGTTGACATGGGTGCGGCCCTGACAGTAGTGCCGGAAAGTGTGTACAACGCCAAGTTGTCGCATGTTAAGTGTGAGCCAACGAAACTGATGCTAAAAACTTACACAGGTGAAAAGATTCTGGTTATTGGTCAGTGTCATGTCACGACTTGCTATGAAGGTCAGTGTGCCATTTTACCGGTTGTTGTTGTTAGTGATGGTGAGCGCAATCTGCCTAGTCTTCCAGGTAGAACATAGTTCAGGACAACATTCGGTGAATAAAGATAGATGAAGTTGGCACTTGTCCTGTGTTGTTCTCCCCACTTGTGATCGTCTTAGTTGGCGCTGTTCCTTCCTAATTCAACTTCTAGGTAGAAGCTGGCTTGACAGGTTACAGCTTAGCTGGAAAGCCCTTTTCACTTTGGGTGTTGAAGATAGGGCATTGAAGCTGTGTTACAAGTACCCTCATGTATTTCCTTCCAGGACCCGCCGTGGTTGCTCAGTGGCTATGGTGTTAGACTGCTGAGCACGAGGTCACGGGATCGAATCCCGGCCACAGCGGCTGCATTTCGATGGGGGCGAAATGCGAAAACACCCGTGTACTTAGATTAAGGCGCACGTTAAAGAAACCCAGGTGGTCGAAATTTCCGGAGTCCTCCACTACAGCGTGCCTCATAATCAGAAAGTGGTTTTGTCATGTAAAAACCTCATAAATTATTTTCTTCCAATTTGGGAGCTATTAAGAACTATGAGGCAAGATTGGTTCTGCAGCCAAAGTGCACCCCTGTATTTTGTAAATCCTGGCCGGTACCTTTTGCGCTGCAAGAAGCGATAGAAAAAGAGCTGTCTGACCTTGAAAAGAAAGGTGTAATCGAGCGTGTAACTCAGAGTGACTGGGCAATGCCACTCGTAGTGGTCCCAAAAAAGGGAGGTGACAAAATAAGGTTGCATGGCAACTTCAAAGTCACGGTCAATCTGGTCCTAAAAACTTATCAATATCTGTTGCTCCTACCTGAAGATTTGTTTGGTGCAGTTTGTGAGGGAAAAGTGTTTTGTGTACTCGATTTATCTGCAGCATATCAGCAGGTGATGCTTAGCCCTGAATCCAAAGCGGTTGTTACAGTAAACACACACGGGGGTTTTATCGGTACAACAGACTTCCTTATGATATAGCAAGTGCTCCGGCTTTGTTCCGATCCTTAACGGATAAAGTCTTGATGGGCATTAAGAATGTAGGTTGCTACATTGACGATGTGATTGTAGCTGGCCAGAACATAGATGAGTGTGAAAAAACGCTTCAGCTAGTTTTATAGTGAGTGAACGAGTACAGTCGAAACCTGCGATAACGAAATCCCACAACAACGAAACATTTACGTATCCTCAGTGAACGCCCATAGGATTCAATGCATTGTATCTCTCGCTAACGAAATGTCGCTGTACTGCAATCCCACATCAATGGAATGTGCTGGAACGTAACTCTGCATATTAGCTACTTGCGTAAGGCTAGCAGGCTCCAAAATGGGCTCAAATGCTACTGTTTTGCACTAAAATTGCGTAAAAGACCACCACATTACACTTGTGTGGGCGCCGTCATTTTTGTTCACAAAAACAACCAAGTGCCGGAAGCACTCAGTGTGCTGGAAACACGTCATGGCTGCCATCTTGTTTGTTGATCGCCCCTTTGAAGTGGCACGCATGTTGCTGCCGACATGTGACGATGGTTTTTGCATGCCCACTAGGCGAGGTCATAGATCGTTGTTCGAAAAGCACATTCAATTTGCGGTCCCACACGGCTGACGACTCAACGAGGCCTATGGCAATAGTGTGGGGGGAAACTGAACGCAAACTGAACACGCGTTTTGAACAACAATCGCCGATCGTGGCAGTGCACTGCGTGATGTGCGCCTCGGTGAGAAAAATGCAGCATAAACAAGAAAATCCAGGTCCCACCGACATGGAATTGTTTATGGCGCTTGAGATGGCGGTCGCAGCATATGTAGTGTCACGCATCGGGCCATGATTGAGCAGTCGTCCGGGAACACGCATCCCTCAATTGCTTCAAGAATGCTGGTTTTGGTGTCACCTAATTGGCATCGTGTGCAAATTCTGAGCCGGATGTAAATTTACATGAAAGGGCCGTTATCTTGATCATTTGCCTTCTGGTACACGAGATACAATCACTTTTGCGCTCGGCACCGAACGCATCCGTGCCTACGGGCAACAGGGTGCGCTGGAAAAATGCTGCTGCGTGTGCTTTTGCTCTGCGTCCAATGCCGAGTCACGCAAAATCTCGCAAAAGTGATCGCATTCCTGAAAGTTTTTGACCAAGAATACTGTGGTACAGCAGTACTGCCACTGCTGGTCAGTGCATGTGGCGCACTTTGTACTGTCGGCACTGCGGTTCTATATCCTCGACAAAGCAGGCTCGCGGAACTTTGACAGTAAAGTTTTGTCCTGCGATGCATTACCTATCTGTGCTGTCTCTTTTTGCAACAACGAAATTCTCGCGAAAGCAAACCTTTCTTGTTCTCCACCGATTTCATTATTGCAAGGTTCAACTGTACGACATTACCATCAAGGCAGAGAAATGCAAGTTCTTCCCAAGTTCAGTGTCTTACCTGGGCACAAGGTAAGCTCAGAGGGGATACATCCCACTGAAAGCAAGGTGAAAGCAGTCACCTATGCTTTTGACGTTTGAATATCACGGAGTTGAAAGCTTATCTAGGGCTACTGAACTACTATGGCAAATTTTTAAGCAACCTAGCATCGGTGGCAGAGCCATTGTACAAGCTACTTCGAAAGGGAGAGCGTTGGGTTTGGACGAAGAAATGCAGCGACGTATTTGAGGCCACGAAACAGCTGCTTATCAGCAGTTGAGCCCTCACATACTACGATGAAAGCAAGTCGCTGGGGGTGCAATATGATGCATCATTGTACGGCGTTGGAGCTGTTATTTTTCATGTGTTGCCGAACAGCGAAGAACGCCTGATTGCATTTGCTTCATGTACCTTGACACCTGCAGAAAAGCACTGTGTTGTGCGAAAGAGAGGCCCTAGCTCTCATTTTTGGACTGCAGAAATTCCACAAGTTTTTGTACGGTAGAAAATTTGACTTGTACATAGACCAACAGCCACTACTGGCAATTTTGGGGCATAACAAGGCCGTGCCATCACTAGCAGCGGCCAGACTGCAAAGTTGGTCCTTAATTGTGTCTTCGTACCAGTTCACTGTGAATTACTACAAGGGAACTGAAATTGAGGTGGCTGATGCCCTGTCAAGATTGCCTAATCCTTGTTGTTCCAAACCAGAAACAGCTGAACGTCTGTCTGTTTTTGAATGCACGCCGCTCACAGCATGAGATGTGTCAAAACAAGCTGGAGACGACACACTTAGCAAAGTTCTCGAGTACATTAGAAAGGGTTGGCTAGCAAATGTTGTGGACGAATTGAAACCCTTCTATGTTCGGCGTCTGGAACTCTGAGTCGAACAAAATTGTCTTACATGGGGGACAAGAGTAATTGTAGCTGAGAACCTCAGGCCCACGGTGCTATCCTTGCTTCACGAGGACCACCCTGGCTCTAGCCGAATGAAGATGTTGGCAAGAAGTTGTGGTGGCCCAGTATGGACAAAGCTATAGCCGAGTGTGTAAGGAAGTTCAGAGTCTGCCAACTCGTACAACCGGCAGCTCAGCCTATACTTTTCCACCTGTGGCCACACCCGTCACGGTGTTGGCCAAGAGTGCATGTTGACTATGCACAAAAGGGTAGTCACAATTTTCTTGTCTTAGTGGATGCATACTCCAAATGGGTTGAAGTTTTGTATATTCTGTCAACTACCATCTCTCAGACTATTGGCAAGCTTCGGCGCCTTTTCGCAGCGTATGGGTTTCCCGAAAAGATTGTAAGTGATAATGGCCCACAGTTTTTGTCGTAGGAGTTTGCAACATTCTTGTCTCGTAACTCTATCAAACATACTAAGACTCCTCTGTATCACACCAGCTCCAACAGTCCAGCCGAGCATCTAGTTCAGACAAAAAAGAAGGCTCTTTTAAAGCAAGTGTTGTCTCTTGCTGAACATCAAAAGCAGCAACCTTTGCAGGAAGGATTAGACAGTTTTTTGATGTCTTACAGGAATACCCCTCATTCTGTGGCTGGCAAGACCCCAGCTGAGCTGTTTTTGAGGCGACAGCCATGATTTAAGTTGTAATTTCTCAAACCGAGTTTTGTACAAGACGTGTGTAATAAACAACAGTGAATTAAGCAGCAAAGAGGCAAGGACAGGGGCTGTGGGTGTGCGTTTGCCGTACGGGAAAGAGTGTTTGTGAAGTGCGTACATGGTGAGGGCACCGCTTGGGATGACGGCATATTAGTGCAAGTTGTGAGCCCAGCGACCTATCTCATACGTGTGTCGGGTCAAGTTCGATTTCTGCGTGCCGATCACCTCTGCTCCTCTTTTGCACAACCAGCCTCGCTTTCGCAGCATGCATCTTCATTGAGTGAGCACTGTCTCTCGAGAGACATCTGGCAGGGCTAGTAAAAGAGACCATATGCCAAGAACAGACATCTGCCGGCACAAATGCACTGGTTTTGCCACCTCCTTCGACAGCCGATTCGACTGTGCCACCCGATGCTTCAGAGGATTCGTGGGAGTCTTCACTGCCAGCCAACGACGATTCTGTGGTTCCTCCACACCGTAGGAAGCATACACGTCAGCCACCGGATTGATTCAGTTATTCCATGCTCTTGATAAGCTGCGCACATTGTGCTATAGCAGTGGGCTATGAGAACACGATGCTCTGTGAAATAAACAGCTTATTTTCTGCTGCACCTTCGTTGTTGCAAGTCATAGTTATCACACATGCCACCAGCAATGACGCTCCCACTGTGTCATATCAACACTTGCCATCTCTGCAGGGACACCAGTCCCGTTCACCATTCTCTCGTCTGTCATCTCGCTAGCCCCAATTCCGCCACCCGTTGTCGCTGATTGGACCTCTCCCTTTGGAAAACTAGACAATGCAGCGCCCGCAGGTGATGCTGCATTAACGACCTGTCCGCAAAATCCTCTCACCACACTGCTGACTAGACATAACCTAATAGATGTTAAAGTGGACAGTGTACGCATCGCTGCTCTTGTTGACACGGGCGCACAGATATCTGTGATGTGTTCAGAGCTTCGTCATTGCTTGAAGAAGGTTCTTGCACCACCCACGTTGTCAACCATCCGTGTCGCCAATGGTGGAAAGCTTCCTGTCCTTGGGATGTGCTCAGTATGCATCAGTGTTACCTACCTCTCCACGACTGTAATAATTGCTATGCTCAAGCAGTCCTCCCATGAGCTCATCCTCGGCATGGACTTTCCATCAGCTTATTCCACCATATTTTATTGTGGAAGTGGTGTGCTCCAGCTCGACCTGCCTCGTCACTCCGACGCTCCGCCCATATGTCAACCACGTTTGTGCTCAATCAATCATGTTCGACTGCCACCTCAAGCTGTTATGTGCATGAACTTGACTTCCCTACCAACCATTTTCAATGGTGATTACTTTTTGACTACAATATCCGATGTTCTATTGCCCCGAAATATTACCATTCCTCACACCCTCGTTACCATCACTAATAACACAGTGTTACTGCCCATCTTGAACTTTAACTGGTGCACGCAAATTATCCTAGGAGATATCGCTCTGGTCAATGTCTCTTCTGTCAAAGAGCATGCCATTTCTACATTCGCTGCAGAGATTCATCATCTTCCACTACAGCCACCTCCTCGTCTAGTTCAACCGATGTCAGTTTTGACAAAAATGATAGCGCCTGACCTCGTCTCGGCACATGCCGCTGATCTCAGGCACCTCTTGATGTCCTATCGTGACATCTTTGGCTTCGGTGACCGTCCGTTGGGCCAGAGATCCATTGTAACTCATTGGATTCATGCCAAAAATGTGACGTAGATAAAGGTTAGGCAAAATTATATTTACAAGGTATATATATATATATATATATATATATATATATATATTATATCATCATCATCAGCCTGGTTACGCCCACTGCAGGGCAAAGGCCTCTCCCATACTTCTCCAACAACCCCGTTCATGTACTAATTGTGGCCATGCCGTGCCTGCAAACTTCTTAATCGCATCCGCCCACCTAACTTTCTGCTGCCCCCTGCTACGCTTCCCTTCCCTTGGGATCCAGTCCGTAACCCTTAATGACCATCGGTTATCTTCCCTCCTCATTACATGTCCTGCCCACGCCCATTTCTTTTTCTTGATTTCAACTAAGATGTCATTAACTCGCGTTTGTTCCCTCACCCAATCTGCTCTTTTCTTATAACGTTACTCATACCATTCTTCTTTCCATAGCTCGTTGCGTCGCCCTCAATTTAAGTAGAACCCTTTTTGTATGCCTCCAAATTTCTGTCCCGTACGTGAGTACTGGTAAGACACAGCTGTTATGAACTTTTCTCTTGAGGGATAATGGCAACTTGCTGTTCATGATCTGAGAATGCCTGCCAAACGCACCACAGCCCATTCTTATTCTTCTGATTATTTCCATCTCATGATCCGGATCCACTGTCACTACCTGCCCTAAGTAGATGTATTCCCTTACCACTTCCAGTGCCTCACTACCTATCGAAAACTGCTGTTCTCTTCCGAGACTGTTAAACATTACTTTAGTGTTCTGCAGATTAATTTTTAGACCCACTATTCTGCTTATTGCCTCTCCAGGTCAGTGAGCATGCATTGCAATTGGTCCATTGGTCCAATATATATATATATATATATATATATATATATATATATATATATACGCTTTCTCATTGAACAAAGAACGCTCTCTGCTGCGGCGCCGAAATGATGTTGATGTCACTTCACACACTTTTATCCCCAATTCTTCCCAATCCAGGTCTCTGAATACCTCCTGTAAACACGCTGTGAATAACATTGGAGATATCGTATCTCCCTGCCTGACGCCTTTCTTTATTGGGATTTTGCTGCTTGCTTTATGGAGGACTACGGTGGCTGTGGAGCTGCTATAGATATCTTCCAGTATTCTTACATACGGCTCGTCTACACCCTGATTCCGTAATGCCTCCATGACTGCTGAGGTTTCGACAGAATCAAACGCTTTCTCGTAATCAATGAAAGCTATATATAAGGGTTCGTTATATTCCGCACATTTCTCTATCACCTGATTGATAGTGTGAATATGATCTATTGTTGAGTAGCCTTTACGGAATCCTGCTTGGTCCTTTGCTTGACAGAAGTCTAAGGTGTTCCTGATTCTATTTGCAATTACCTTAGTAAATAGTTTGTAGGCAACGGACAGTAAGCTGATGGGTCTATAATTTTTCAAGTCTTTGGCGTCCCCTTTCTTATGGATAAGGATTATGTTAGCGTTCTTCCAAGATTCTGGTTCGCTCGAGGTCATGAGGCATTGCGTATACAGGGTGGCCAGTTTCTCTAAAACAATCTGTCCACCATTCTTCAGCAAATCTGCTGTTACCTGATCCTCCCCAGCTGCCTTCCCCCTTTGCATTGATCCCAAGGCTTTCTTTACTTCTTCCGGCGTTACCTTAGGAATTTCGAATTCCTCTAGACTATTTTCTCTTCCAATATCGTCGTGGGTGCCACTGGTACTGTATAAATCTCTATAGAACTCCTCAGCCACTTGAACTATCTCATCCATATTAGTGATGATATTGCCGGCTTTGTCTCTTAACGCATACATCTGATTCTTGCCAATTCCTAGTTTCTTCTTCACTGTTTTTAGGCTTCCTCTGTTCCTGAGAGCATGTTCAATTCTATCCATATTATACTTCCTTATGTCAGCTGTCTTACGCTTGTTGATTAACTTAGAAAGTTCTGCCAGTTCTATTCTAGCAGTTAGATGCTTTCGTACATTGGCGTTACTTGATCAGATCTTTCATCTCCTGTGATAGTTTGCTGGTATCCTGCCTAACGGAGTTACCACCGACTTCCATTGAACACTCCTTAATGATGCCCACAAGATTGTCGTTCATTGCTTCAACACTAAGGTCCTCTTCCTGAGTTAAAGCCGAATACCTGTTCTGTAGCTTGATCTGGAATTCCTCTATTTTCCCTCTTACTGCTAACTCATTAATCGGCTTCTTATGTACCAGTTTCTTCCGTTCCCTCCTCAGGTCTAGGCTAATTCGAGTTCTTACCATCCTGTGGTCACTGCAACGCACCTTGCCGAGCACGTCCACATCTTGTATGATGCCAGGGTTAGCGCAGAGTATGAAGTCTATTTCATTTCTAGTCTCACCGTTCGGGCTCCTCCACGTCCACTTCCGGCTATCCCGCTTGCGGAAGAAGGTATTCATTATCCTCATATTATTCTGTTCCGCAAACTCAACTAATAACTCTCCCCTGATATTCTTAGTTCCTATGCCATATTCCCCCACTGCCTTGTCTCAGCCTGCGTCTTGCCTACCTTGGCATTAAGGTCGCCCATTAGTATAGTGTATAGTGTATATATATATATATATCATATTTCATGTATGAGAGTGTGATATGTAATAACAATCTTTTTTTTTATCCCTGTGTTTACTCAGTACGCTTGAAGTGCTCTTGCGGTGTATAGCATTACATTTTTGTTCTTTTGTTTCGTTTATACGACACCTGATGTTGAGTCGTTGTTTGTCTTCTGCTGTTGCCTGTAAAATGGGGGCTGCGGCTTTGTCAAGCTGTATTTTTACAGCTTTTTCTGCAGCTCCTCTGTCCATGTATCTTTGAGGCAGAAATAAAATTTATTATTATTATAGATATATATATATATATATATATATATATATATATATATATACGCTTTCTCATTGAACAAAGAACGCTCTCTGCTGCGGCGCCGAAATGATGTTTATGTCACTTCACACACAAACGTGCAGGGCACTTGGAGGCTGTTGTTCCAACCTCTGAGGCTTGTTGTTCTGCTGGGCCACCCGATGGAGACAACACGCCGCCGTGTTCGTGCGGTGAAAAGTTTTAACCGTTTTTAACTGAAAAGTTTTAATTTGTTTTAACCGATGCCTATGCAATAAGCTGGTACTTTTTATACGGATACAAAACACATTATGTTCAATGGCCACTGAATCGGGCATTTGACTTTACTACTTTTAAAATGAAACTACTGTTTAAGCGGGTACGGTTAAACGAGGTTTTACTGTATTCCTGAAGTCGGGGATGGCTCGGACGCAGGTGTCGGAATCATGGGCGGTGGAATTGGAAGGGTCCACGGGATGATGTGATAGGCAATCGGCATCCTAGTGCATGATGCCGGACTTGAAAAGGACATCAAAGCTGTATTCTTGAGGCTTTAGCGCCCAGTGATCAAGGCGTCCATCGGGTGTTTGAGGGACGAGAGCCAGCACAACACTGGTGGTCTGTGATGACTGAAAAGGTGCATCCAAACAAGTACGGTTGAAATTTTTCGACTGCCCAACTAGAGCAAGGCATTCACATTCAATGATTGCGCTCTGAAGGGGAGAGGAGTCGACTGGCGTAGGCGATAACGCAGTCTTGGCCTTGTTCCTGCTGCCCTAGGGTAGCGCCAATGCCGTCTCTTCTGGCTTTTGTTTGTACCTGTGTAGGCCGTGTGGGGTCAAAATGCACCAAGATTGGAGGAGTATAAGCAATCTGGTGAGGGTTTGGAACTCATCGGCTTGTTGAGGACCCCATGAAAATGTGCTTTCCTTCTTCAGTAGCTGTGTTAGCGGATGTGCAATTGTCACAATCTGCCTGGGTTCATGAACGAGGGAGGGCTCGAGGCACCCTCCATTAGACAGATGCTCCGCAGCGTGGTGGTGATAAATGATGACTAACCGCCGAGCAGCTGTGCTCTTCAGTGTTTATTAGGGTGCAGTGACCAATGTTGCCTACAGAGCCTGGCAGGCCATCAAACCTGGCGGGCCAACGAAGACTATGCCCGAGGGGGCGTCACATGCTTGCTACACCCCCTTAACCCCAGTTTGTTTGTTAACTAAAATAAGCAAACGTCCAAGTTCAAAGTACAAGGCTCTGCCTCGGTCCTAGCCGGGTCGACTGTGCCTGCTACCCAGGTGAGTATTGGTCCGGTGGCCTCAGCCGTCGAGTACTCTGCCTGGGCACCGGTATAGATGGGCCGGGTGCTGCCTAAGCCAGCCTCGCTCTGTCCGGAGGGTCCGCAGTGGTCGGCCTTGTGAGTGGTGAGGGGATCGGCAGCGGCCCCACGGACGCCGCACCACTGCCAATCTTGTCTCCTCTGAGGTGGCTGGTGCTCCGCCTGAAAGCGACCGGTGTTACCACTAGTCCTCCTGCGGGTTGGACCTCTGAAGTGGCAGTTGAGGGTGCTGGCCAGGTCCCGAGGCGAGGCCTCGGGACCCGGCCAGCATGTGGCCATGTGGCCCCTGTGTAGCATGTGGACGAGCAGTGATGAGGCGCTGGCAGGAGACACCACCTCTCTGGCGGGCCAGGGTGGGCCAGGACAAAAGTTCCTGGTGAAAACTGGAGCTCCCAACGCCAGCAAAGACCTGGGATGGCACCCTCTGTCAGCAGCCAGCTTCTGCTTCAACTGCTTCAGGAGCACTGTGGATTGGAGGCCCAGATGCAATACGTCCAAGGGTGTCTTGACCCAGCAGGAGCTCACAGGGGGCACAGCCAGTGACATCGTAGGGCGTGGTCTGGTACTGGAACAGTATCTGGGCAATCTGTGTCCAGAAATTCTCAATCTGGCTCTTCTTGAGCTTGCCCTTGATGGTTTGCACCACCTGCTCGGCTGCACAGTTTGAAGCAGGGTGGTACGGCAGAACCATCATTCGGCGGATTCTGTTCTTCGTCAGCCAGGCCAGGTACTCTGTGCTGGCGAAAGTAGGACCATTATCAGACACGATGATGTCCGGCAACCCCTGGGTGGCAAAGACCTGTCATAGCACTGCAATGGTCATGCCTGCTGATGGAGTGGTCACTGGTAGAACCTCCAACCACTTCGAAACGGTGTCTACCACTACCAGGAAGCAACGGCCCTTGAAGGGCCCCCCAAAATCCACATGCAGGCAGGACCAGGCTCTCTGTGGGAACGGCCAGGGGGTGATTTCTACATGACGTGAGGCCCGCTGATCCTTCTGGCAGATTTGGCAGCTCTGCACCATGTGAGGGATGTCCTGGTTCAGGCCACGCCACCAAACATGGGACCGGGCCACCATCTTCGTCTTTTCCACGCCAGGATGACCCGCATGCAGCAACTGCAGGACCCTAGACCAGAGACATTGTGGGATCACCACCCTGGAAGCCCACAGTAGGCAGCCCTGCTGCAAGCTCAGCTCAGTGGCCTTGTGGCTATAAGCCTACTGAACCAATTCCTCTCCACGGGACACCGCCTTGACCACCTGAGACAGGCCTGGGTCCAGGCTGGTCGCATGTTATACCATAGATCTAGAGAGCACCTCCGGGTACGCGTGCTCCAGCTTGAACACTTCAGCAGGTTCTGGAACAGCATCAGGCACCTCTGGCAGGGGCAAGCGGCTCAGGGCATCAGCAGGTCCCAGGTCCTTTCCCGGATGGTAAACCAGCTGGTAACTGTAAGCTTCCAGCCTCAAGGCCTAGTGTACCACTCAAGGTGATGCCTGCATGGGAACTGCTTTGTCAGGCCCCAGCGGCCTTAACAGTAACTTGTGGTTCGTGACTGCCTCAAACTTCAGACCCCACAGATACTGGTGGAAGCGTTCGACACCGAACACGAGGGCCGGGCCTTCCTTGTCCAGCTGGCTGTAGCATTGCTCTGCAGCATGAAGCCAACAAGAAGCAAACGACACAGGGCATTCCTGGCCATCATTGTTCCGGTGCGCCAGGATGGCTCCCACACCGTACGGCGATGCATCTACGGTAAGGACGACAGGCTTAACAGGATCGAAGTGCACCAGTACTGGAGCCTTGGTGATTAGCTCCTTGCTGTGCTGGAAGGCTCGGTCCTGCTCCTTCTTCCAGACCCATTGGTGACCATCTCAAAGCAGAAGATGGAACGGCTGTAGATGCTTCGACAGGTTTGGCAGAAAACTCCTGTAGAAGTTGATGAGGCCGAGGTAGCTCTGAAGCTCCTTCTTGTTCTGGGGCTTAGGCACCTTGACAACAGCATCAACATTGCGGGGAGCCATGTCTTGCCTGGGAAATGACATGTCTCAAGCACTCAACACTAGGGGCCAGGAAAAGGCGCTTTTCCAGCTTGAGCTTGGGACCGGCGTACTGCAGCCGTTCCAGGACATTGTGCAGGTTTTGCAGGTGGTCCCTGTCATCGCTGCAAGTAACGAGGATGTCATCCAAGTACACCGCCACGTGCCTCATGCCTCTGAAGAGGTTATTCATCTCCCTCTTAAAAGTGGCCAAAGGGTAAATGCGTGTACTGGAAGAGTCCCAAAGTTGTCAATATTGTGACATACTTCCGGGAGGCATCCTGGAGCACCAGCTACTGGTAAGCATCTCTGAGGTCGAGCTTGGTAAACTTCTGTTCACCGGACAGTGCTGACCAGAGATCTTCAATCCAGGGCAACAGGTACTTCTTGACGGTAGCAACAGGGTTGGTGGTAACCTTGAAATCCCCGCAGATCCTGACACTGCCATCTCGCTTGAGGACTGGTAAGATGGGAGTGGCCTATTCAGATGTCTTGACGGGCACCAGGATGCCCTCTTGCTGTAAACATTGCAGCTCCTGGGTGACCCCGTCCTTCAGGGCAAACGGCAGTGGGCGAGGCTTGAAAAAACGTGACCGAGCTTCCTCAGGTACATAGATGCCAGCCGTCGTGCCGGCGGATTTGCCCACCTCTGGCTGGAACAGAGACTTGAACTTGGTTAGGAGGCTGGGGACTTCTTTCACCACACTCAGGCTGGCTTCCTGGTACTCTGGCAGGCGAACGCCCAGTTCATGAATCCTGTTTCGGCCCAGCAGCGTCGGCGACGACCCCTTAGTTAAGTAAAGGGGAAGGGTTGCCTCCTTGTCGCCAAAGCGAATGCTGACCTGGGCCTGACCCTGGACCTGGGAGAGCTGCCCAAAGTAGCTGCGCAGCATCACGCCCGAAGCCTCGGCGGACACGTCGGGGAAAGTACGCTTAAAGAGTTTCCCGGCCATTACTGGCACGCTGGCCCCTCCGTCCAGCTCCATGGAAATGGGGTGCCCGCAGATTTCGACGGTCAGCATGTGCGGCGGGCACAGACGGTGGTACAAAGTCTGTGTGCCACACGTTGAAAATAGGCGGGTCCTCGGCCATGACTTGGAGCGTTGCCGCAGAAGAACTTGAGCGTGCTGTCGCACGCCCTCGCCACGTACCCTTGCGATGGCTACCCGGGCTTGAACCAGGCTGCTGCTGCTGTACACTGTTGATCCTTCCCATTTTCAGCATACCCATGCCAGGTGCCCAGTTTTCCCGCACGTGAAGCATTCTGCTTGAGAGAACTGGCACTGTGAGTGGGAGTGGGCACCACCACAGCAACCGCAGGTACTGTCCTTTGTCGTCAACTTGTTGGCCGCCGCTACCGCTGATGTTGAGCCAGTCGCACGGGCAATCTTATTGGCGTCCTTGGCGGCAGCTTCCATTGCCAGCGCTACCTTCACGGCATCGTCCAGCGAAGGGCCGGGAAGCTCCAGGAGTCGCGTGGCCATGTTGTTGATGCCACAGACGAAACGGTCCTGGAGCAGCGAGTCCAGCTGGTCCGCGAAAACGCAGGCACTCGCTAACCCTCATAGCATAGCAACGAGCTGCCCGAGGATGTTTCCTTCCCGGCAGCTCCAGTTGTTGGAATGGGAATGCTCCATTAGTGTGGACGGTGCCGGGTTGAAATGCAAGCGCGGTATGGCTAGCAGCTCCCCCACCGTCTTCACATGCAGCGTGGCTGGCTTGAGAAGGTCAAGCAGGAGACTGAAGACGCGGGTCCAGCAGCTGGCCAGGAAGATGTCCTGCTGTTTGGCCTCGGGTGTGTAGTTTGCCCGGAAGAACATGTGGACTTGTTCCTCTTAAATTTGCCATACGGATCCATCAACCTCGAACAGCTCGAGCCTTTCATACAGCAGCATGGTGGCAGTAACGGGGGGTGGTGTTTTGCCGCTCGCGGCAGCGTGGGACACTCCGTGGGTACTCCTCGCCAGTCTCACGATACGCCTGGGTTCGTGAACAAGGGAGGGCTCGAGGCACCCTCCGTTAGACGGACGCTCCGTGGCGTGGTGGTGATGAACGATGACTGACCGCCGAGCGGCTGTGCTCGTCGGTGTTTATTGGGTGCGATGACTAATGTTGCCTACAGAGCCTGGCGGGCCAACGAAGATTATGCCTGAGGGGGCGTCATGTGCTTTCTACCGTAATGTTAGTGAAGTTCTTGACTATGAATCTGTTGTACCGGCAGCAAAGCAATTGTCAAAGGAGAACAGCCGTTGCAAGTATGGAACCTATGGCTGGGGTTTAAAAGAAAAGAAGCTGAATCTGGTTACAGCGGACAAGGAAGGCTTTTTTATACTGTTAAAAGATAAGCAATACCAGGATAAGGCGTCTGCTGCATTAGCGAATAATTTTTTACAGCTCAACGTGCAATCCAATAAAATCAAAGAGCAAGCAAAGAAGATTTTGGAGGTGTAAAATTTGACACCTTTTGAAACGGGTATTGAAGGCAAAGGAGGTTAACCGGTAGGTTTTCTTCACCATTAAGACTTGCAAACCAGAACGACCATTCCACATGATTGTTTCTGAAAGAGGAATTTGGCAGCATGTGGTTTCCGGCTCGACACATTAATAGCGAAATATGATTTCAAGGGTAAAGAATTTGGAATCAGTAATAGATAATTTGCGTATAGGGACACTTGACAGATGTGCCTCCTATAGTGTTGACGTTGTAGATCTATTTTACTCTTTCATACAACCAGAACTTCTAAGTGTAGTTAAGGAAAATTCTGCAGTAGGCTAGTTGGTTAGATGCAATTAACATTGTTGTGTAAAGAGACAGAGGGATAAGACTTGAGTGAGTAAATGACACACGACACCTGAGAGGAAGTGTCGAGGAGTGCTTTACAGAAGGCAACGAGCAAAAGGTCGTAGAAAAAATGGCTTTTCAGTCACATCTATCACTGAGTTAGAGTTGCTTTACTTAAATTTGATCTTTGTTATCTGGAAAGAAAGTGTGCTACTTCGAAAGACTGGAATCTGTATAGGATTAAAGGGCCCCTCACCAGGTCTGGAAATTTTGAGCTGACAAGCGCAGAGCATACAGTGTGCATAACAATTATGTCTGCAAAGTATTACTTCGCTCCGTGCCACGGAAAGATCTGAAATTTCAAACCGGACACCGTTTTCCGTTCTCTTCGTGGCCGCTGCACTCCAAGCTGGAGGATGACGTACACATGCCAGGGCGCCTACGTACACGTGTTTGCACTGGGAGATCGCTCATGGTGGCATGTTCGAGAATTATTCAAGGAAACATCGGTCATTTGTGCAATATGTTGTTAGAATAGACGAATTAAAGCTTAGAGAAATAAAACACACATACTGAATGTCTCCATGTTTTTGTTTTACTTCTCACCGCAGCAAGAGAGATGTACTTCCATCTCGTATACTTGTCGTGCAGTTGTGTGCGCAGACACCAAAACCATGTCATTTTCTACTGTGTTCCAGCGTGGGATCGTGCTCTGTGATGTGCTTTTGTTTGCCTCAGTATTCATGTAGCCTTGACCCTAGTCAAGTGTCCTCGTGCACAGCACGCAAGATCATGCACTGTGCGAGATGAGACAAGGCTAAAGCCCATGCGAGCAATTTATGCGCGATGGTGATGAGGTACGGCTTCGAGCAACAAAACGACCATAACTTCAACAGATCGCTCGGTCTTGTTGCTTGATCGATCGGTTCTGGAAATTAGAATTCGTCACTCATCACCCGGAAGTGCTATGAGCGACTAGCTAATAGCGCAAAGCTGAAACTGGATATACACAACTCAAGTACTACTAATCGTCGCACGAAACGAGCAAACAATTGAATTTTTATATGTGCAAGGATAAGAACCTACTGCAAGACCTTCAGAAATATTTTATGCTGCCTTTTTCCGTAATACACATCAACTTAAAATAATAAAACACGTGTCACGCCAGTTATGACACATATTCGCTGCCCTCATATCGGCACCACCGAGGAGCGATCACTCGAAATCTTTGCTCGCATGGGATACAAGTTGTAAGTGACAAGCGAACGCGACAGCTATCTCCATTGCGTCACTTGTTGCTGCTGCGCGCAAGATGGCTTGCATGGAGTTTATATTACAATTGAACCGCTTGCGCTCGATGCCGTCACCAGAAATGCGCTGTGCCGCAAGAAAGTGAGGAGAAAAAAAAATGAAAGCGGAGCCCTTGACATATGCGTCACGTGATGCTTTTGAGGTCCAGTATGGGAGAATACAGGGAAGGAATTTTGCTTATGGAGGCTAGACAGGGAAATTGAGAGAGTCTCACTTGGCGGTGGAGCTCACCTCCTGGAATCATGGGTTCGCAGTACTGAAATATTGCTATCTGGGTATGAATGAGTCGATTAAAAAATTTTTGTGGCAGAACACTCCCTAGAGGACACATAACTTCCAATGTATAACCGAAGTTTGCTGTGTGGCCTGGTGAGGGGCTCTTTAAGAGTAGCCCCTGCATAAAGCAACACTTTTCTTGGAAAAGTTGACATGGGACTTCAGGCAAGACTGGCAGGAAAAGTGAAGGGCATATTCCAATTCGTCGATAATTTCTTAACCGCTATATGTATGACTGAAGTCTCGAGCGCATTCCAACAGGGAGAGGGTTACACTGCAGTAATGAGTTGCCCTCGGAAAACGAGATACAGTTTTTAAAACTTAAAGTGCAAGTTTCAACAGTTTCACACATGCTGGTGTGTCGAGTCACCGGCAAGACCTGTACGATAATGTGAAAAAGGCGAAGACACCGGTCGACGGAACTGAGAAGGGACCCACTGACGAGAAGCACATGAAGTGCGTGAAGCACGAGAGAAAAGAAGAAATGAAGAAAAAGGAGACGCATTTTTTGTGATCCGGAAATGGATTGGGACAAGACTCTAGCCTTTGTGAAAGAGTTGGATTTTTCAAAGGACGAAGCCCTGTTATTTATTGAGAAACAGAGAGATCCTCCAAAAAAGAATGCGAGGCCGAACGTGCAGAAGCGCAGGAAGTGCATGCTAGGGAGAAGGAAATTTTAGAAGTCAAACTGAGATTGGCACATGCAACAAAAGGTCACCGCAATGACGAGAGTTTGGTGTCAGTGTCCTACGGCTCACAATTTCCAAAAGCCAACAAAATCTGTCTGTGTAAGCTAATGGCACCATTCTATGAAAAGGGTGACGACTTGGATGCATACTTGCACCGGTTCGAAAGGATAGCCTTCGGACAAGGCTGGGACCGGAGCGAATGGGCTACAGCGATAAGTCTTTGCCTGGTAGGCAAGGCACTGAGCGTCTTTGGGAGGATGACAGCCTCAGACTCCCTAGACTATGACAAGGTTAAGAAGGCACTACTACAAAGGTTCTGACTTACAGCAGAAGGTTTTCATGAGCAATTCCGAAACTGCAAGCCGGAAGACGCAGAAACGGGAAAGCAATTTGCGTGCCGCCTGTCAAATTATTTTGACTGGTGGGTGGAAATGGCCAATGTCATGAAGACTTATGTGGGGGTTCATGATTGCATGGTCAGTGAGAAATTCTTAGCTTGCTGTAGCCATAATCTGGGTGTCTTCCTAAAGGAGAGAAAGTTGGATTCACTCAACGATCTAGCCGAACATGCTGATCAATTTTTGGAGGCACAGGGGCTGAGAAGCCTAGGAAGAGTGAAAAAGGACCTAGCCAGCGAGAAAGTAGATGAGGCAAAATACGAGCCTCAGGGGAACCGTGCGCCCACCCAAGTTAAGGTGTTTCCTCTGCAATCGTACCGCGCACCGCGCCTTGAACTGTCACTTAAGGAACAGCCGTTCCCACCAAAAAATAGTGTGTTAATTATGCAATAGAAGCGGACAACGTGCGAATGAGTGTAGGTCTGGCACATCACATGAAACAGCATGCATAATAGACAAATGCTGAAAAACCGACTCGCAACCGAACTGTGCAGAGGTGAACTAGGTTCAAAAGAGCCAACAGGTACCAAGAAAAAAGCAGAAGGAAGGAGAACCAGAAGAACAAGCTCTACCTGTCGTAGAAGGAGAGGTTCATTGACAATGGGTAATGGTGCTAAGAGATAGCAGCACAAATACAGTTTTTTCATTCCATTCCTTTATTTCAGCATTCATATTTAAATGTACAAATGCTAGGACAGGAGCAAAAAGCCGCTATTTTAAGCGGCTTGAAAAAGGCCCCTGCCCCTACAGTATTTGGCAGCAGACAGTTTGTAAACTCTTTTCACGCAAGAATACACTGATACATAAAATATGTTTTGAAAAACATTTCTAAGAGTATGAAAAACGCATGATAACATGCGTTTTTGAAAACATACACCATAACCAAAATTTTTTTTTTACCAACAACAATCTCCTAACAGAAAATTACAGATTTATGTAACGTGGTGAAACAATGCATTTTTCCAGGCACATAACAATATATAAAAGCACTTTCACATACAAGACCAATACAACATAATTCCATACTTAAGTTACAAGCAAGAAAAGAAAACTCAAATACAACATACACTAAACACATGCAGTCACACACCTAATAAAATATTCCTTCAGAATTCGACTTGAAACAGTCTTAAGATCTATGTTTTCTTTTTCAAGACGGTTCAGTAATACCGATATTCGGCACGGTAGTCTATCCTTTCCATGATTAATTAGTGAAAAAGGCACAGCCCAAGTTTCTCGCTCCCGAATGTCGTATTTGAGGTGATGAGGTTTGCTTAGATTACAAAGATCAGTAAATCCCGTGTGGCCTCGTTTTACGCTTTCTTTATATTTCATAGCAAAATTAAACTGATGATTGTAACGAAATGGGTGAACATGAAACTTAGAAAAGAACGGACTTGTATGACTGCCATAAGAAGTACAAGCATGTAACTTGGTGCAATGCCTTTTTTTTTTTTTTGTACAAGAGATAATGTCTGAATATTTTTTTGTTACGTTGTCCCCCATACAAGACTACAATAATTTGCATGAGAAATAAATATCGTGTTATACAGCAATAGCCGCAGTTTTAACGGAAGAACATCTCGAAGCCTACAAAGCGCACCGCATGCCTTTGCCACACTTGTTGCCACGCATTCTACGTGTTCGTCCCACCTTCAATGCTGGTCAAAATTCACTCCATTGTGTTGTCACATCCGCGGTGACGTCCATTCGTTCTGTTTGATAGAATGTGTTTAGATTACGATTTACATGTTTTTAGGCGGGTGCAAAAAGAGCAGCTTTGGTTTTTTAGAGTTAATCTGTAAAGAATTTGCTTTGCTCCACCAATATAGTTTAGCAAGGACGGTGTTTCCTAGTTGTGATAAGTTATCAGCATTACATGATTGAAGGAAAAAGACTGGTGTCATCTGCATATACTATATAGTGTGGTAAGTTACTGATATGTGTTAAATCATTGATATAGATGTTGAACAGTATAGGTCCTAATATGCTCCCTTGGGGAACACCAGCTTCTAAATTCAGGGGGCCTGAGTATTCTCCTGAGATGCAAACGCATTGTTTCCTATGGGTTAAGTATGACCTTAGAATGTCCAGGGGTAATCCACGGAATCCGTAATGTTCCAGTTTTTTTAGTAGAGTAATATGATTGATCCTATCAAAGGCTTTGGAAAAATCGCCTAATGTTAATTTTTTTTCTTCATAGCCATTCAAGTTAAAATCCTTCTGTGTTAATAGAGCTAATTCAGTCAATCGGCCCCTACGAAACCTAAATTGATGCAGAGATAATTGATATTTTTTCACAAAACGACACAACCCTTTTACAGATAACCTTCTCTAAGCCTTTTAATATGACAGGCAGCACTGACACCGGCCGATAATTTGACATGTCATTTCTGTCCCCTGATTTGAACAGAGCAGTAACCTTTGCTTGTTGCATTTTTGTAGGGAAAATGCCAGTAGACAAGCAAACATTGAATACGTGGGTGAAAGCGGGCACTAACAAGTCTATTACAAATTTAATTGGTTTAATCTGGAGACCATCAATGGGTCACGTGCCTTACTGTTCTTTAAGGATCTAAAAGCAGAGTAAACCTTTTCAGATGTTGTAGGCTCAAAAAACGCTGTACTTACACTGGGCGCACCCAGAAAATTCGGAGCATCTATATTGTGAGCGCTAATTACTAAATTTGTAAAGTGTTCATTGAGACGATTTGCTAATCCTATACCCTTTAGCTGCTTCCCATTCTCTGTAATCTTCAGCTCTTCATAATGACTTCTGTCGCAATTTAGGAGCTTTTTAGGAGATTTAGGAGCAATTTAGGGCGAAGAGCAGCACTCATAATGGACACAAGCGCCCCGGTGTCAATCAACGTGCACACAGGAACATTGTCGACGAGAACGTCCAAAAGATTGCTGTTCATGGGTAAGGTGAAGCAAGGATTTTGTGCCAATATCGTCATTGCAGCTTCACCTCCAGAAGCTGCACTGTCTAGTTTTCCGGTCAGGGGTGCGGCTAGTAGGCAGGAGAACGAGCACAGCGTGACGGGGGCGAATGAGGTTGACGGTGGGAGGGAGAAGGCGAGCGGGAGTAGCGGGGTCGTGTCAAAGGTGTTGCGGAAAAGGAAAAGGACGCGCTAGAGGGACGAGGGTGGTGATCAGAAGTATAGTGTAACAACCATGTGACACCCCTTCGCACATAACATTCGTTGGCCCACCAGGCTCGGTGGCCTGCCAGGGTCAGTTAGGCAACATCGGTCGCCAAACCAATAAACAAACTGAACTAAAACAGAGAGGGAAGAAACCTGGTAATTTTGCACGCTGGGGTGAATGACGTCCTGCAGAATAGGGGGTGAATGCTGGGTAGACAAATTCAAGAGGGAGTGGCGAAATTAAGGGCGACCTCTGAGGCGGTGCACATTGCCCTGTGTACTGTCCCAGAGGTCAGGGGACAGGGCCCTTTCATTGAAGAACAGGTAGTGGCGGCAAATGTAGTGATTAGGGAGTTGGGGCGAGCCTTCAAGTGTGATGTGGTGGAGGTGAACAGAATGATTGGGGGGAAAAAACTTCCCCCCTTTCGGCCCGGATGGCATTCACTACACTACACCGGCGGGATGGCAGGTAGGAACGAGGGTGGGTCGTAAGGCTCAGGCTTTTTTGCAGGCACGCAGGGCGACCCTGCAAGCCAAAATGTAAAAGATGAAGGACAGGGGAGGGGGGGCAGGACAGGAGCACGGAGGAGGAAGAAGAAGAAGAAGGCAGTAAATGTGGGATTCATCAACATGTAGGGGAGAAGAAATCGCATTAAGTGGGACGAAATAGAAGAACAGTTGCAAACGGAAAATTTTCAGGTATATGGAGTTGCCGAAACCCATTTAAGAGATGAGGAAGAGCCGCCATTCATTGCAGGATACACCAGGGTAGGGTGCAACAGAAAAAGGAAAGAACGCAGAGGAGGAGGCCTTGGGGCGCTAGTGAAGGGACAGGACTGGGAAAGGGTAAGGGAGAGCTGCAGTGAGCACATGTGGCTCAAGGGCACCGTAGGGAATGTTGAGACAATCCTGGGAGTTGTGTATCTGAAAATGGGGAATGAGTCGAAAGAGGAGAATGCAAAACATTTCAAATGTATGGCCAAGGACATCAGGTAGTTAGCTATGAGACTGGAGGTAATCATCCTAGGGGACAGGAATGCACATTTGGAATACCTTGACGAGGCGACAGATGCAACAGGGCAGATGTTGGTAGATTTTTGTGAGGCTCATGATTTTGTGATAGTTAATACTGAAATTAAATGCGGCGGGAAGATAACACGGGAAAGAAATAACTCCCACTCGACAATCGACCACTGCCTAATGTCCCACAAGCTGTATGAACGGTTGGGAGGTATGGAAATTGATGAGGAAGCTACAAAAACCCTGGGGAGTGATCACAAACGAATCAAAATCAGTTTTGGAAAGACAGTACCACTGGTAGAAACTAAAGAAAGGAAAGGTATGAGCAAATTGAATGACAGGCAGCTACAAGAAGTGGCGAAAAACATTGAAAGCATGCTATCCAAGCAACCGCAAAGTGCATGGACATACGACGAGTTAATAGGTATTTTTAAACGAGAGCTAGAGAAGGGACAGATTAGGAAACTAGGAAGTAAGCAGGGAAAACATAAACCGAAAAGCTGGTGGGACCGAGAAGTTAAGGAGGCCATAGAGCAACGCAACAATGCGTGCAGAAAACACAGAGCAGCAAAGGAAAGGGGAGCCACACCAGAAGAGGTGGAGAC
The DNA here is from genome assembly GCF_050947875.1 of Dermacentor variabilis. Taxonomy (NCBI): domain Eukaryota; kingdom Metazoa; phylum Arthropoda; class Arachnida; order Ixodida; family Ixodidae; genus Dermacentor; species Dermacentor variabilis. Next base: position 15,315,865 of record NC_134574.1, on the reverse strand, counting down.
AAAATGGGAGGATTACCTTGCAATGAAGAGAGAAGCATTGGCATTAATTCAAGCCAAGATAGCAAAAGTTGGGGTACAGTGGTTGTTAGAGATACGAAAAAAAGACAGAAATGCCTCTAAGAAATTTTGGGAACACATAAGGCAACAGAGTAAGAAGACAGAGGTGGTTCAGCACTCACTGACCACACCAGAAGGAACAAAGGTAGAGGGAGAGGAAGCTCAGGAATATATTAGGTTAACAATAGAGGCAGCATTTGCAGAGCCAGTGGGTAGTGAAATGGAGAACAATGACAACAGCAGGACAGAATTAGAGGAGGAGTACAGAGGGATGACAAGTAAGGAATGGGACAGAATTGAACACAAGGTCCCTGTGGGAACAGCGACAGGACCTGATGGCATACCTATGAAATTGATAAGCATATTAGGTCAGAAAAGTAAATTAAAATTACGACAACTTATTGAACAAATAGTAGTAGGGGGAGATGTTCCACAGGACTGGAAATCAAGCAGAATGATATTAGTTTACAAAGGTAAGGGAAGCAAGGACAACATTAAATCCTACAGGCCAATAACTATCACATCAGTCATATACAGAGTAGCAATGCAGATGGTGAAAAAGAGAATGGAGGAATGGGCAGAACGTGAAGAGATCTTGGGAGAACTGCAGAATGGATTTAGAAGGAACAGAAGGCTAGATGATAATTTATTATAACACAGTGCATAGAGATAGCGACAGCCAGGCAGAAACCGCTATGGATAGCTTTTTTAGACATTAGAGGAGCCTATGATAATGTAAACCGAGAAAAGTTATGGAGTCACTTGAGGGAATATGGTCTAGATAGAAAGATGATTGAGTTCCTACAACAAGTTTATACAGATAATGAGGTAGAGATAACATGGGAGGGGGCACCTACAAAGCCAGCTAAAATAAGAAGAGGTCTCAGGCAGGGCTGTCCATTGTCGCCTCTGCTCTTTATGATCTACATGAGCCAAATGGAAAAGAGACTAGAACAGAGCAGAATAGGAACTGGCATAAGCTATTGGCGGCGAGGAGTTACGGAGTCGCCATCTATCGGAAGCGGCTCGCTGGCGTAGTATGAGGGATCACGTGGTGCGCTCCTCATAGGTTTTGCTGTCAGCGCTCACTGAAAACACCACGCGCGAGCTCTTCCGGACATTTCTGTAAGTACTTTCGAAACGAGAGAAGCTTTTTACTGTCTAAATAATAATCTTGGGCAAACTGAAAGAGCACAATCATTTACAGACGCTATCTCTTTACCGAATACGTACAGTGAACGCCACTGCGCGCGGTCGCCGCGATGGAGTCTCCTCAACCGGCTTCTTGCGTGAAAGGTAGGTAAACGCTGAGAGCAAACTACGTGAAATATGTTCTTATAGTGGTTGTATAACTAAATGGAGCGTAATAGAATGAAGCCTCAATGCAGCGATCGCACAGATTCGCAGCGACCAACTGCGCATCTGCATGCTTGTCCGCGCACTGTTTCGCTTTCGCCGCGTGCCCGTTTTCACACTGTGCCATGAGCTTTAGGCCACAGAATATGAGCGTTTGACAGTATACAAGCAACCATTGTTGCGTGGGCGCTATTAGAGCTGTTAAAAAAATAATTTCATTGTAGAGACTTCGACGCCTACGGGGACTGTGATGTACGTGCCGTCGCGACGATTCAATATTTTTTTTATTCTAAATTATATTACCTTTCAATATTATTTCTAGAGTCGCGTCACACTGTATGCTTATCGGTGTTCTCAGTGTGCGATTTCCCGCTGCTCCTTTTTTGTAATCCAGCTGCACTAATTCATAACACAAACATGACCATATGCCATGCTTTCTTTTTAATGTGCTTCTTACCGCTCCCTTTCCACTCCACTGAACTTGCCAGTATCTATAGCATCGACAAGTTCATAGACCAAACCGTCGTGACATTACTCAGGCAACGGACTCGGGCGAGCGTCGACCTCAGTGCGCGTTTTCCGAACATCACAGACACGGTGCCGTATCAGAAATCTTCCTCGCGTCTGTGCTTGCTGGATACTCGAGTTGTAGCCGATGACTGTTTGCCGGTTTTATGGTTCGCGAGCCAAGCTTCACGCGGCTTCTTGTCCTGCGCCTACGTGTGAAGAAGGCTGACATCGGCCTCCGTTACGTATGTCCGGCATTGCAGCACCGAGCAGTAGCCTACCATGTTGCGCGCCTTCAAAGGCAGCCACTACCTATTGTAGTGCTTTCAAGCGTTGTAAAGGAGACACTCGAAGCGGGGAAATCTCGCCACTAAATGAGGACCGCAGCGTACGAGGGAATTTAAACTCTCGTTTTCAGCTCGCTTCGGCGCTTCCGAAGCAGCCGACGCGGCCGCTATGTCCACGTGATCCCTCCTAGCACGTCACGCCGACGGTGGCGCCAGCTTTTCCAGTGGTGGAGCTCGAGGCCAATATGCTGGAAGGGCAGAAGGTAGCTCAAGTACTAGCCGGACTGATGTATGCAGATGATATTGTACTGCTTGCTGACACCCGAGTAGGGCTACAGGAACTAATGAGCATATGTGGAGAGGAGGGGGAAAAATTGGGACTACAATTCAGTAGAGAGAAGTCTGGGATAATAGTATACAATGAAGAAAGGGGGGAACCATTGGAAATACAAAGCGCTAAGATTGATCATGTTGAAAAATACAAGTATTTGGGCATATGGCTAAATGAGGGCAAAAAGTACTTGGAAGAACAGGAAAAAATTATGATTGAAAAAGTGAAAAGGAACTCGGCTGTAATGAAACACAAGGCACTTTGGAACTATAATAGGTACGAGGTGGTTAGGGGCGTATGGAAAGGGGTTATGGTACCTGGTCTCAC